>NC_044569.1:38623196-39223196 GCF_007565055.1 Rhinopithecus roxellana | reverse complement strand
GCTGGGATCGTGCCCTCGTTTGGGCTCCCTGAGGTGCCCTTGAGATGCTGGACGCTGTTCTCTGGGACCCTCTAGGTCTCTGGAAGGTGTATGACCCTCTCCTTCTATGGAGGTGCTGCCCGGGCATGGTCTCCTGTGCCGTGTGGGCCTGCCAGCTCCTCCTGCGCCAGGACCCGCGTCCTTCATCCTGCGAGGCTGTCCTTGTGTTGCTGGTTGTGGTTTCTCCCTTTCTGTTGTATCTGCTCCCCACTCCGGAGCGCCCATCCCTGCAAGGTGGCCTCTGGACTGGTCCTTCGGCCCCACCTTCCATCCCAGCTTTAATCTTTGTCTTCAGGCTCCAATTCCTGGTGCCTTCACCCCTCGGCGCTTCTGCCAATTTCCTTCTTTTCTGTGATGGTTCCATTGTGGGGACCGTGAGTCTCCCTGTGGGAGTGTGGGTTCTGTCCACAGCTCATGACGGTGACGCCCCTCCAGGGTGGCCGGGCTGATGCTGTGCTCTTCTCCCGGCGTGGCTTCCGTTCACTTCCACATGATTTTGCTTGTGTTTATTTTCATGCTGGAGAGTTTGCCCAGGTGTTTCGGCAGATCTGCGTGTCTGCTTGTATTCTGGGGCTTCCTTTTTAGAGGGTTGGTTTCCCTGGAGGAGAGCCTCTCCTGCTTGGGAGCAAGCGGGGAAGGTGGCTGGCCTGGCGTTAGGCAGAGGGACTGCACAGATGAGACAGGAAGGGAAGGTGGCCCCAGGAGGTAGGGGTGGGGAAGGGTCTTTAGCCTGTGCAGGCCCCTCCCCACCTCCAGCCCTCCCCCCCGGCATCATCCTCGGCCCACGGTTCCAGGGGCTTTGGGGTTCAGGATCTAAATCAGGGTACCCTGTCCCCACTGCTGTGTCAGAGTTGTTTCTGGGGTCCATAGAAATGCTGGCCCCAGGTCCCTCCACTTTGCAGACGTCTCTGCCTCGTTCCCCTTGTGTGAGCTGCTTTTGTTTTACAAAATCTCTTTACTGTACTTGAAGTTCAGGAGAGAACAAAAGTAACTGTGTTTTTCTCCGCGTCGTCACCCAGCAGAGCTGGTTCTAAGAGCGTGTCTTTACAACACCTGACCCAGACAACGGATGAAAACAACATGGTCTGCCCTCATCCTCGCCGGGTTCTGGAAAGTTCCCTCAGCCCGAATGCCTCCTCCCTCATCTCCCCAGGTTCCCTGGGCCTGAAGTGTCCCCGAGGCTGTCACCTCTTCTGTGACACCTTCCCTGCTGCTTCAGATACACTTGTTTGTGCCCGTCACCCCCACAACACCCAGAGTCCTATCAGCAAGGACCCCCCGCGGGTGCTGGGCAGCTCTGCTTACGTGAGTTCATCTACACAAGCCTCCAGTGGCACTGAGAGCAGCAGAGCCCAGTTGCTCTCCAGGGCCGTTGGAGACAGGCTGGTGGATTTGTGTGTTTAACTTGAGTTGAGGGTGCTCCTAGCATGGAAAACACCTCAATGACCTTCTCACTGCGATTTCCCACCCAGTCATGCTGCCTTCGGAAACACAAAGCCCCGTATCAGGCCCCCTGGATGTGCCCTGCCTGTGTCTCGGGCAGGGTTACTGTGGGGAGCACCACGGTCTGAGATACTGTGAGGGTGCAGGGAAGACGCGGCACGACCTCGCTACAGCCAGGACGGCCTCAGCCTCCAACCACGTTCTCCAGGAGCAGACAGCTGTGCGCCCCATGCCTGTGCCTCACCTATGGGAATTCCAGATCCTGGCCGACCTTCCTCCACCCCAGCAGAGTGGGGGCGCAGCCTGGGCCGGTGTCCCCTCGCAGCCCACTCTGGAGGTTGGGGGCTTGCCCATGGGAGCCGTCCCTGGAGACATCGGTTCCCCAGCCCTCTCGACGCTGAGTGGCCATGTAGAAGCCTGGGGAAGCTGTGCCTCCCCTCATGGACCTGGCTTGGGGCTCGCCTGTGCTTCTTCTCCCCACTCTGACCCCTCCTCGCCTGCACCCCTGTTCCTGGGGAGTGACTGGTGGGGCCCCTCTGCTCCCGAAGTGTGAGCCCTTCCTCCTCAGGGGGCCAGGCCAGTGTTACCTCACTTGAACCCCAGCTCACTCGCTAGCCCCGGGCTGACTCATTTCAAGCTGAAGAGAGCAGGCTTCAGCCCTGATTTGGGAGTCTGGCAGGAAGACTGACACCTGCTTATTTGGATGTGACAAACGGGTGTCCCTGTGCTTGCTGCTCTCAAATCAAGCGTGCCTGAGTTCCTGCAGCGCCTCTGCAGGGCCAGCTGGGCGCAGTGGCCAGGCGACATGTCCGGTGGCCTCCCTCGTGCGGGCGGGATGTCCACCCCGCTGTCTGTCCATCAGAGCCCTTAAACACAGGCTGCTCCCAATGCAGATTCTGGAGGTGGGTGGAGAGCTCTGGAGGAAGTGCGATCCGTTAGGCTTAATGCTCTGACAGCGGCTCTGCCCCAGGGCAGTGGCGTGGGCTAGGGGGCAACAGCTGCAGCGTGGGCGTTCGTTCGTTCTCTGGTTCCCATTGATCTGTTTCAGTTTCTGCATGAATCTTCTGCAATTAACAAATTAGTGTAAAAAACATTCTTCTCCAGAACATGACAGAATCTCTCCCCAAAGCCCTGTACTGAGGGCTTTATCCACCTGGAAATGACTCGAGTAAGTTGGGGTTACCGGACTCTAAAGCAGCCGATTTGTTAATTGATTAAAATCTGGCCTAGTTCCAGAACAGATTATAAATAGATCACATAGAATAAAATGCATAAAATAAAATAAAACCAGAAAGTGGGATGGAGGTTTGAAGCAAGGGGAAATGTCACCCACGGGTTTGCAGCGTGTGTGGCTGGGCCGAGAGCCGGGGCCTGAGTGGCAGGCAGGAGAGTGGCTGGGGTTGCGCTGCTTAGAGACGGGCCGTGCTTTGCCGCAGCAGACATTGCTTGTGTGAGGCGCACACAGAGTGGCTTATGTCCCAAAACGCCTGGCAGGCGTCCCGCCAGCCCTTCTTGCAGGAGCCAAGTGCCCCTCCGGGCAGCACCCTGTACGCGTCTCTGTTCTCACCGAGGCTTTTCCTCGGTGGCACGCGGGCCGCTGTGTTGTCAGGGTGGGTCCCTGTCGCTCAGGCATGAAGTGGATGGGCCCCTTTCTAGACACGGAGGCAGCTGGACAGGACATGGAGTGGGTCTTCTTTGTATTTTGTAATAAGGACATTGCAAGAGCAGCCTGCACATGCAGCCGGCGGTGAGGCTCTCCAGAGGCAAGTGTGGCTCAGCCTCAGCACCGCGTGGGACCTTGAGGCTCTGCCCGATCAGCTCTTTGGACATCTAGAAAAAGTCTGCCTACAGAAAACCCCATCACTACAAACTTTAATCTGCTTGGAATTTGCATCTTACAGGCTTCCAAATTAACTTTCCAAAATGGTCTCTATTCTAGGGATGGAAGCAGCCATTCTCTTGCCCATGGTTTGAAATGTGGCCTGGGCCACGTGCCCTGATCTCCAGGTGTCTCTGGGCTGCGTCCGCTGTGGCTCTTTCCGTCCATCTGCTCTCAAGCTGCTCCCACACTCCTTCCAGGACTGTGCCTTTCTACATCTTTGTGTCCATAGCACAAACTCTCCTTTCTTTCATCTTGTTTTACTTTTCTTATTACTTATCCAAGAAAAAAAAATGATGTTTTCAAGTTCCAATGCAAAGGAATAAACACACTCAAGTTTTAATCATTGTCTCCCAGCTGTCGACAGAAATGTGACCTGGGAATTAATCACTCAGGGAGCCGGCCTGACCAGTCAGCGGCAGGAGGGCTGCTCCCCAGACACCCCGGCTGCGTGGCCCTGCACCTGCAGTGCCTTCCACAAGAATACGGAAGGAGGAACTTCCGGTTTTTCTTTGAAAGAGGAAGCTTGGATCAATCATGGGTATTTTCAGTGAGTTTATGATTTCTGCTTTCCCCAGAAATAACTCTGTGCCGCTGAGACATGCAAGCACCCCTGGCGGAATACTCAACACGGAAAGTCCCCGAAGCTCTGAGTCCCACATTTTCAGTTAACAGCTCCTTAAAAAGCAGATGAGTGAAAATCTTCAAGACTAGCCATGGTGGGCCTCTTGAATTGGAGCTGCAACCCTTGTTTGCTCTCACAAACATATTGTTGTTGTTATTATTTAAATATTCTCTTACTGCAGAGAGTTAGGCTTTATAAAGGAACCAATCTCATAAAATTGACTTTCCTGTGGAGGATATAAAGTCCTAATTAACAGTCTTTATGCACAGAAAAATAAGTGCTGCAAGGGTGGCATCAGTGAAATTCCTCCTCTTAGGAATCTGCAAATAGCCAATCTGTACAAGCCATACAGCAGGACTTCCCTGAGAGAAACCATTTAGTGCTTCCTTTAGCCTAGGCAGGATTTTCAAGGTGGTAGGAAATTAAAGTGTAACTTTCAACTTTCACTGAGCTGTATCAGTCAGATTGCTGACCATTCAAACTCACTTAAATAATAATGTAACAAAGGGGGTCTATTGGCTTCTGTAGCTGACATCCAGAAGAGAAGCCTTCAGGGAGGGTTTGACCCAGCAGCTCAGTGATGTCACCAACCACGTGGTCTTGTTTAATCTTCCTATTCTGCATTATCCTGAGACTGGTTCTTCCTGACACCACAAAGTGGTTTCTGACAGTGCCCTGGGACCATGAAGTGAGGGTCTCCTAGTCCAGGTGCCAGAAACCAGAGCGTGGACGTGCAGTCAGACTGCGCTAGTGTTAGGCCACATCTCCAGCCCCAGCTGACCATTGAAGGTGGGGAAGACCATGTGCAGTGCGACACCCAGGAGCTGAGCAGGGGCCGGCTTCACCAGGGCACAAAGCGTGGAGCGGGGTTCAATCTAAGCACTGTTTAAATATTCAGGGGAAATCACTGTCTCCACCAGGAGTAGAAAAATGTGGAAATACCTTTGAGTGGAGGCTTATAAATAATTTATTACTTATCAATACCTTCCATCTAAATGGCAGGGCCAATGACTTGTGGAAAATTGAGTTGCAAATTCCGTAGACCAAATCCGTAAAGCCGGGCATGTAGCTCATCCCTCCCTGAAAATCCCAGAAAATTTGGCCCTGAAATGTGGCCCAATGACTGTCGTCAGTGCTAGGGTGTAGGGCCGAGTCCTGCAGTCTCTGCTTCCTACTGTACACACCTCAGCCCCACGTCTGCAGGAGCCTATTACCTACTGTATACACCTCAACCCCATGTCTGCAGGAGCCTATTACCTACTGTATACACCTCAACCCCATGTCTGCAGGAGCCTATTACCTACTGTATACACCTCAGCCCCACGTCTCCAGGAGGAGCCTCTCTATTACCTACTGTACACACCTCGGCCCCGTGTCTGCAGGAGCCCCTCTATTACCTACTGTATACACCTCGGCCCCACGTCTGCAGGAGCCTATTACCTACTGTATACACCTCAACCCCATGTCTGCAGGAGCCCCTCTATTACCTACTGTATACACCTCGGCCCCACGTCTGCAGGAGCCTATTACCTATTGTAAACACCTCAGCCCCATGTCTGCAGGAGCCTCTCTATTACCCACTGTATACACCTCATCCCCACGTCTCCAGGAGGAGCCCCTCTATTACCTACTGTATACACCTCGGCCCCACATCTGCAGGAGCCTATTACCTATTGTAAACACCTCAGGCCCATGTCTGCAGGAGCCTCTCTATTACCTACTGTACACACCTTGGCCCCGTGTCTGCAGGAGCCTATTACCTACTATATACACCGCAACCCCATGTCTGCAGGAGCCCCTCTATTACCTACTGTATACACCTCATCCCCACGTCTGCAGGAGCCCCTCTATTACCTACTGTATACACCGCAACCCCAAGTCTGCAGGAGCCTATTACCTACTGTAAACACCTCAGCCTCATGTCTGC
The DNA here is from genome assembly GCF_007565055.1 of Rhinopithecus roxellana. NCBI lineage: Eukaryota > Metazoa > Chordata > Mammalia > Primates > Cercopithecidae > Rhinopithecus > Rhinopithecus roxellana. The sequence goes on along the minus strand of NC_044569.1, from coordinate 39,217,283 downwards.
AGGAGCCCCTCTATTACCTACTGTACACACCTTGGCCCCGTGTCTGCAGGAGGAGCCTCTCTATTACCTACTGTATACACCTCGGCCCCACGTCTGCAGGAGCCTCTCTATTACCTACTGTACACACCTCGGCCCCACGTCTGCAGGAGGAGCCTCTACCTCTCTGCATCCCGGCTTCGCCTCTATTTTTTATTCCTCTCCCTCATTACCTCCGACCTCAGGCTCTCCAGAGCTATTTGCTATTGTCAAAGTGTTGGCGTCTGTCTCTTACCTTTTCTAGTTTTCCAAGTTTAAAGTTGGAGGAAGAGACCCCTGAAGAAAATGACCTTTACTAAATTACATTGAAAGGGTGGAGGTCTTCATGCCAAACCAAATCATGGCAGTAGAATCATTGCAGTAACCAAGCCTGAGCTTGCTTGTCTCTGCAGAGTCTTGGGTGGTGTCTGGCGGTGTGAGCGGAAACCCACGGTCTATTCAGGCTCACAGTTGTAGCCACGACACCTGGACGGTGGAGGAGTGTTGAGGGTCCACTCGCTGCTTCTCTGCTTTGTTAGGTGACTGGAGTGTTGCGAGGTCACAGGTTGCAGAGTTTCTTCACTTGTAAATACTAAGCAAAAAACTGTGAAGTTAAAGGTTTTTTTAATGGAAATTTTGGTTGCCAACTTTTGCTCAATAGAAAGTCCTTCTAAATTTATATGTAGAGGTGTCTTTGAAAAAGAGATTTCAAATTTCTTCAGTTTCTTTGTTCTGTTCACTTAGATGTGGGGAGATGAAACTTCCTTAAACTGGGCCTCTCTGGGCAATGAAAACTGAGCGGTTGCTCTAGTGAAAATTTGACCAGTCGTGAGGACCAGCATGAGGCCTTTGCCTTCTGGCCATGGAGCCGTGCAGAGGATCCGTGAGCCCAACAGTGAGGCGTCTTGTGGCTTCTCATTCCTGCCTATTATTTTTGTGAAAATTGCAGGTGGATTTGGGACTTTTCATCTGATTACACGCTACTGATAGATGTAGTTGCATCTGCGAAGTCTCCTGAAACCATCTCCAGGGCAGGCACAGGTCTTGTCGGTTGCTACCTATGCAGGATCTTGCTGGCAGCTGGAGCGGGGGTGCCGGCTCTCATTCCCACTCGCTGTGTTGATCCAGATAGGATTTTCCACGTGACATGGATCCACATGGATCCCGCGCCACCATGACGTCTCTATTAGGAGGCTAATGGGGGAATTGAGCTAAGCGCTGGTTTACCCTCTGTCCTTCCCACTCGGTGACACAGAGTCCTTCATCACCATGATCCCAAACCAGGTCACGCTTGTGAGGAACACACTTGACCCCTGTGTGTGGCAGCAGGATGGCAGGGTGGACACGGGCCTCAGATGACCCCAGGGTCAGAGGTCAGCCGGGGAGGCCAGCCCTGTGCTTCCAGGTGTGTGTTGCACCTGCAAAACTGATGCCCCCAGGATCTTGGTCCCCCCGGTGCCACCATCCTAAAGTCCCCACTGGAATTTGCCCTCAGAGGAGGGGATGGGTGTGGTGACCAGGACTGGCTGATGTTGACAAGAGTCAGCAATAAATTATTTATTTCAACCCATTCAGGAACTCACTCTTCTCCAGTCAACCCTCAATGAACTCCCTTCCACTGTCAAAGGCTGATGGGAATTGACCAACCTAACTTTTTTTTTTTTTTTAATCTTTTCTTCATTATCTTTTTGTTTTGGAGATGGAGTCTTGCTCTGTCACCCAGGCTATAGTGCAGTGACACGATCTCGGCTCACTGCAACATCCTCCTCCTGGGCTCAAGCGATTCTCCTGCCTCAGCCTCCCAAGTAGCTGGGATTATAGGCGCCCGCCACCATGCCCAGCTCATTTTTTTGTGTTTTTAGTAGAAACAGGATTTCACCGTGTTGGCCAGGTTGTAGCAGCCTAACTTTCAAATCAGCCTTGGCTTTAGTACTCAGCAAACGTACCCACGTCTCTCAGATTGTTCACTCGTTCGTTCAGGGTGTGTGCATTTAGAGAAAATCACAACTCAGTGCACAGCCAGCTGCAGGCTCAGGACACCCGGGGCGCAGATTTAGCAACAGACAACCTTGCAGTGATGGTTGCAGGAGCGTGGACCCGGCCTCCCGACGATGGTTGCAGGAGCGTGGACCTGGCCTCCCGACGATGGTTGCAGGAGCGTGGACCCGGCCTCCCGGCGATGGTTGCAGGAGCGTGGACCCGGCCTCCCGGCGATGGGACGCAGGAGCGTGGACCCGGCCTCCCGGCGATGGTTGCAGGAGCGTGGACCTGGCCTCCCGGTGATGGTTGTAGGAGCGTGAGCGTGGACCCGGCCTCCCGGCGATGGGACGCAGGAGCGTGGACCCGGCCTCCCGGCGATGGGACGCAGGAGCGTGGACCCGGCCTCCCGGCGATGGGACGCAGGAGCGTGGACCCGGCCTCCCGGCGATGGGACGCAGGAGCGTGGACCCGGCCTCCCGGCGATGGGACGCAGGAGCGTGGACCCGGCCTCCCGGCGATGGGACGCAGGAGCGTGGAGCCGGCCTCCGGCGATGGGACGCAGGAGCGTGGACCCGGCCTCCCGGCGATGGTTGCAGGAGCGTGGACCTGGCCTCCCGGCGATGGTTGTAGGAGCGTGGACCTGGCCTCCCGGCGATGGTTGCAGGAGCGTGGACCTGGCCTCCCGGCGATGGTTGCAGGAGCGTGGACCTGGCCTCCCGGTGATGGTTGTAGGAGCGTGAGCGTGGACCCGGCCTCCCGGCGATGGGACGCAGGAGCGTGGACCCGGCCTCCCGGCGATGGGACGCAGGAGCGTGGACCCGGCCTCCCGGCGATGGGACGCAGGAGCGTGGACCCGGCCTCCCGGCGATGGGACGCAGGAGCGTGGACCCGGCCTCCCGGCGATGGGACGCAGGAGCGTGGACCCGGCCTCCCGGCGATGGGACGCAGGAGCGTGGACCCGGCCCGGCCTCCCGGCGATGGGACGCAGGAGCGTGGACCCGGCCTCCCGGCGATGGGACGCAGGAGCGTGGACCCGGCCTCCCGGCGATGGGACGCAGGAGCGTGGAGCCGGCCTCCCAGCGATGGGACGCAGGAGCGTGGACCCGGCCTCCCGGCGATGGTTGCAGGAGCGTGGACCTGGCCTCCCGGCGATGGTTGTAGGAGTGTGGACCTGGCCTCCCGGCGATGGGACGCAGTAGCGTGGACCTGGCCTCCCGGCGATGGGAAAGGTTTTAAAAGGGGATTGACGTGCCCAGATTTGTAGCTTCCCCTTGTAACAGTTACTTCAAGTTTTTACTAAAATAACACGCGAGATTAAATAGGACTGTGACACTTGTTAAGAAAACCCGCAGTGCCCCGGCCGACTTCCACACACGTTCCAGCTGTCTCCATCCATGTTTCTAAACAATGTGCTCACACTGACTGGTTTCTGAGAGCGTCTGCTGTCGTCCTGTTAGCATGTAAACAGTATGTTCACACTGACTGATTTCTGAGACTGCTGTCATCCTGTTAGCATGTAAACAGTGTGCTCATAATGATTGATTTTTGAGAGTGTCTGCTGTCGTCCTGTTAGCATGTAAACAGTGTGCTCACACTGACTGGTTTCTGAGAGTGTCTGCTGTCGTCCTGTTAGCATGTAAACAGTGTGCTCATAATGACTGATTTCTGAGAGTGTCTGCTGTGATCCTGATATCATGTAAACAGTGTGCTCACACTGACTGATTTTTGAGAGTAGTCTGCTGTCGTCCTGTTAGCATGTAAACAGTATGCTCACACTGACTGATTTTTGAGTGTCTGCTGTCATCCTGTTACCATGTGAGCTTAGTGCTCTGATGTTGCCTCCTCTGTCCCCCCTCGGCTCTGCACGTTTGCAGCTGTAAGGAGCCCATGTGCTATGTTTACGTTAATGTGTCATTATTAGGTTTTGTTCCTGCTGAGCCAGCACATCTGCCTTTTTTTTTTTTTTTTTTTTTTTTTTTGAGTTGTAGTCTCACTGTGTCACCCAGACTGGAGTGCAGTGGTGCGATCTTGGCTGACTTCAAACTCTGCCTCCCAGGTTCAAGCGATTCTCCTGCCACAGCCTCCTTGAACTACAGGTTTGTGCCACCACGCCTGGCTAATTTTTGTATTTTTAGTAGAAAAATACAATTTTTTTAAGTAGAAAAACACTAAAAATTGTATTTTAAGTAGAAAATCTTAGCCCGGCTGGTCTCGAACTCCTGACCTCAAGTGATCCTCCCGCTCAGCCTCCCAAAGTGCTGGGATTACAGGCGTGAGCCACTGCACCTGGCCCTGGCTGCCTTTTAACGTGGATGGGAGATGCATTGGCGGCTGCTGTATTCCCCCGGGTGCTCTCTGCCTTTTGAGGCCTGGTGGCCACCTGTCCTGGAATCGCATCCCCCACTTGAGTAGCTTTCCCATTTTCCCGGGCTGGCAGCTGTTTCTGCCTTCCTCCTTTTCTCTGTACCTACTACTAAGTCTTCCCAAGCCGCGGCAGGTGCAGGAACCCTCCTGCAATCCGAGGACTGAGGATCCTTCCACACCGTCAAAGCGCCAGGTCATCCGTGGCACACACAGACTCCGTGTGTCCTGTGGAGTCACCCCTGGAGACCTCATCCTGGGAGCTGTCAGCTGGGGCCCCCCACCTGTTCTGAGAATGGTTCCCTTCTCTTCTCTCTTGAGTGGGACCCGTCCCCTCTTGAGCCGCCTGAGCTCAAAACAGCCTGTGCCCACTGGCCTCACGAGGATCGTGGCCCCTGGTGAGAGCTGCGTGTGCTCAGAGCCTCAAGTCCTCGGTGTGCAAAGGAGGCGCGGCGGGACCCCCCAGGAGCGCGTGGTGACCGAGGCCGGCTGGAGTCGGCGCTGGGGAGGCTGCGGGGGCCTCCGCGTTGGTTCGAGTGTCGCCGGCCTCGCTGTGCAGCTGGTTCTAGGCCTCGTGTTCGCAGCTGTTTTCCGCCGAGTCCCCGTCAGGCGCACAGGCCCGTGGACCGGGCCTCAGGGGGCAGCACGTGCCTGGGAGGCTTCTCAACCCAGTCTCCCGAGTAGTGGGGATTACAGGCATCCGCCACCATGTCCGGCTAATTTTTGTATTTTTAGTAGAGGTGGGGTTTCACCCTGTTGGTCAGGCTGGTCTCGAACTCCTGACCTCAAATGATCCGCCCGCCTCAGCCTCCCAAAGGGCTGAGATGACACTGAGCCCCCGCGCCCGGCCTCCTTCCTCGTTTTCTAGGTCAGAGGCCGCAGGCACGGGGGACCCGCTGGCCAAGGCGCGGCTGCTGAGGGCGGTGCGGAGCCGTCCGAGGCCGTGTCGGGGTGTTGGGGTTTGGGGGTCACCGGCGGGGACACGCCGGGGCGTTTGCGGGACCCGCTCAGAGCTGGAGTGCGGGGAGCTGACACCCCATGAGGGGCTTCCTGAGGCCTCTGGGACGCTGCTCGTCCGCGCGGGGTCGGGGGTTCCCGGGGAGCGCGTGAGTCCGGCCGCCCGGGGAGGCGCAGGGGGACCTCGAGGCCGATTCCAGGCGCAGCCAAGCACCCCCCGCGGGACCCCCAGTCCTCCCGATGCTGCGGCCCTGGGCAGGGGCAGACGGTGGGGTCGGGGGTCATGGGGAGCCTGGGCCTGGTCTGAGGGAGAACGCGCTTCGGGGGACTGACCGGGCCGGGACCCCCCGGGGAAAGGCCGAGCCTGGAGAGGCGGACGCAGCAGTGGGGTCCCGGGAGAGGGGGCCTGGGGACAAGATGGAGGCGGATTCCTCCTCTCCAGGGAGCTTGGGAGGCTCTGAGTGGGGGGCGCGTGTCCCGCAGGGAGGGTCCCCGGCTTCTCGGGCCATGGGGGAAGGCTGGGGGGCTGCGGGCGCCGGGACTCCCGGCTGCGGCCCCGACAGACCTCCCTGGGGGTTCCTGGGGCCGCGGCTCCTCCCTGGGCCTCAGGTCCGTGAGTCGCGGGCAGCTCGTGCTCAGGGAAAGTCAAAGACTCTTTTCTTTCCAATCCCATGGGACACTCAGAGGCTGTCCCGCTGCTGGGGCTCAGCGCCGTCATTCCTGGGGCGGCGTCGCCTTTTCCCGGGGGCCCCGGTCCCTGTGTTCCCAGCTGTGGCCAGATGCGGGAGAAGCGGCCAAATCGCGAAGGGCCTGGACAGGGCCGCGTGCGGACCGGACTGCGCTGGGGGAGCTGAGAGGAGCCGCGAGCGATCCAGGGGTCCGGCTCCCGAGAGGCGATGCCCGAGGCCCGGACAGAGTCTAGACGGGGCCGAGTCCCCAGCCCGGGCCGGGGCGGCCTCCACGTGGGAAGACGCGTGGGGCCCGGGAGCTCGGAGTGGGTGCAGAGGCCTCGGCTGTGTCAACAGATGGGCAGAAACCTCAGCCTGTGCCAAGCTGCAGTCACCGGCGGGTCTGAAGCGTTTTGGTCTTGGGACATGTTTACACTTTAAAAATTGTTGAAGACCCTCAGAGCTTTTGTTTTTGTGCATTATAACCTTCGAAATATACGGTATTGGCGGCCCGGCGCGGTGGCTCAAGCCTGTAATCCCAGCACTTTGGGAGGCCGAGGCGGGTGGATCACGAGGTCAGGAGATCGATTCCTGGCTAACACGGTGAAACCCCGTCTCTACTAAAAAAAATACAAAAAGCTAGCAGGGTGAGGTGGCGGGCGCCTGTAGTCCCAGCTACTGGGGAGGCTGAGGCAGGAGAAGGGCGTGAACCCAGGAGGCGGAGTTTGCAGTGAGCTGAGATCCGGCCACTGCACTCCAGCCTGGGCGACAGAGCAAGACTGTCTCAAAAAAAAATTAAAAAAAAAATATATATATGTGTGTGTGTGTTGTGTTATATGCATGTGTCACATACATGTGTAAATTATATATGTAAATTATATATGTATGTATATCATATATGTAAATTATATATATACTATATTAGCAATTAGAACTGTGACATTTAAAAATACTTATGGCTTCATTCATGTTTACGTTTCAAAATTTACTTATACATTTTAGATTTATGTGAATTTATGGGGCACAAGTGTAATTTTGTCACAGGCACACATTGCATAGTGGTGAAGCCAGGGCTTTTAGGGAACCCCAATAATGTGTGCTGTACCCGTTAAGTATTTTCTTCCCCCCACTTCCTCCCAGACTCTGCTGCCCATAATTCCACACTCTGTGTCCACAGGTGATTCAGCTCCCACTTACAAGTAAGAACATGCAGCGTTTGTCTTTCTGTTTCACTTAAGAGAATGGGCACCACTTCCATCCACATTGCTGCAAAACAGACCATTTCATCCTTTTCTGCTTCATTTAAAAACAACAATAATAAACTCACTAAGTGTTAACATATAGGATAAAAATTTTAGTAATATTTTTAGTAAAAAGAATGGCATTATCTTATATTTTGCAAACCTCTTTCACTGGGTTCTTTGATTTGAACTGCTGTGATACTGTTGTTCTGGTTGAAATTGAGAAGAAAACCTGACCACACACAGACATTGAGTCGGGACAGAGGATTATTTACCAGCCTTTCTGGATAATTGTGCATCATCTTTCTTGGCATTACACAACAGGTGGGAAGTGATGGTTTCTTCAAGGGGAGCTGCTGTGGAACCTGAGACCACGGTGCACATGCTCCATGCTCAGCCAGGCCGTGCCGTGCAGCCATCATGCGCTTTGGGTGGGCTCTTACCCGGCGTGGCTTCGTAGCATCCTGCGACAGTCATCTGGAAAAGGTCAGTTCACCGAGTCATGTGGAGCTTCCAAATGTTGACGTGTTTCTTTATTTAATATCAAAAGTCACATTTGCGAATATCACCACCAACTTCCTCGGAAAAGTCTTGACGTGCTGACTGGGAAGCTCACGGTGATGGATACAAGTTTTCCAAAATTCTAATTTTTGCTTGAAAGCTCAACTTTTGTTATTGGTAACAAATACTGCAAGTTTACCTTAAAGCAACAGGCTCGTTTTGCTCATTTTCAAGAAAATGCCTGCCCGATGCCCAATGACTGTGGCTTGTTGGTTGTTTTTTCAGGTACAGCGTAGCTGGGGGGTGGCAGGTGTGGCTCCAGACTCAGTCGCACACTTTTTCCCAGTCCCGTCAGCTTCCATGTGTGGTACACGCACCCTGCCTGCATTTCCTGTGTACTCCCCCACCTGTGGCCATGCACCCCGCTGTTCTGTATGCAAGGCTGAGATACAACAGAATGGATAGTTTTTCTGCCCCAGGGTGGCTTTTAAAAGTGGAGCTGTTGTTTCTACTGCACAGTGAGTGCCTGGCTGTGGTAAGGCAGGGTGCGGAGCCGCTGCCCCGTACCTACCAGGGAGTCACCATTCTGCAGATATCGCCTGCTGGAGAAGGCGTTGTCATAAAAGTAGTGACACATTGTCACACGGTGTCACTCAGCATTGTCACAAATGTAGCTCTGATCTGCAGACGCCCTGGCAGAGTCCCTGGGAACTTACCCCATGCCAGGACCCACAGGCCGTACGGTGAGAACCTCCTGCTGTGCGTGAGATGAATCCTCCAGGGACTAGGAGGGAGGCTGTGGTGGGGCTGGAGCCCCGGGTATGTCCTCAACTGGCTGGGGAGCCTCCCCCAGGGGCGATGTAGGCGAGTGCACGTCTATTGGGGTCCCTTCCCTGGTTTGTGAACCTGAGAGGCCACCCTAGGCCCCTGGCGCCCTTCCCTGCGGGACAGTGCCCCTGGCTTTCTGTTCTTGAGACTCCCTCTACCTCCCACGCGCCGCTCCCAGCACGTGGAGACTCCTGTTTCTCCCAGGCAGATGGAACCCGATTCTTTCCAACTTGGGAAACGTGATTGGTCTTTTCTGTTCTGTTTCCATTTGCTTTTTGATGTTAAATTTCTGTGAACAAAACTTTCCATTGGTGTCTGTTTTTTTTTTTTTTTTTGAGACAGAGTCTCGCTCTGTTGCCCAGGCTGGAGTGCAGTGGCGCGATCTCCGCTCACTGCAAGCTCCGCCTCCTGGGTTCACGCCATTCTCCTGCCTCAGCCTCCTGAGTAGCTGGGACTACAGGCACCGCCACCATGCCCGGCTAATTTTTTATATTTTTAGTAGAGACGGGGTTTCACCGTGTTAGCCAGGATGGTCTTGATCTCCTGACCTCATGATCCGCCCACCTTGGCCTCCCAAAGTGCTGGGATTACAGGTATGAGCCACCGTGCCCGGCCGGTGTCTGTTTTAAAGACCCTCAGAACCTGGTGTGCCACGCTAGAGGCTCTATCAGTGCAGGTCCCGGGCTGCCTGGAGGAGTGAGTGAGGGATCCATGCTGCGTCAGGAGCTGAGGACTGTTGGGGATGAGACGCATCTCTCTGGCCAGGGTGTTCACTTTAGAGCTATGAGGCGGCCAGGAAGCTGGGCCACAGGCGGGAGGCCTGGGGTCTGGGCGCTACAGCCAGTGCCAGCTCCTGCTTTCCATGACTGGCGGGTTCCACCATCACCTCAGTGAGCCATCAGCAAACGTCCCTTGCAGACACTCCATCCGGACACTCACGCCTCATTGCCAGGTGGTCTCTCTGCCAACCCTACATCTGTAGAACTCAGCTCAGAGCAGGTGCAGCAGGAGGCGAGGGAGGGAACACTGGCACCCTCACAGCAGCTGGGCCCTTCCATGCGCCCTCCAATCTTGTCACCCAGTAGGCTGGCCGGGCACCATGGCCCGGGGGTCTCTGTGGCTGGCAGGAGAGTGGACAGCACGGGACCTGAGACCCTTTTGTCAGACTCAGGCGCCCTCTCTCTCCTCCCTATGAAAACAAAATCTTAGAAAGGGAGAAAGTCAGCAGACGGCCGGGACTGCTCACCTCCCCCACCACTCCCTCCATGCTGCTGCTTTGCTGCTACCTCAGAGGTGGAGCTGTCTCCCCAGGCCGTGTGGCAGCTCCTTTCTGCTCCGGCCAAAAGAATTGCAGAGCCCGATTCCACAAGAGAGCATGAGTGTGAGACTGGGAGGCATGCTCTGGCTGCAGCCACAACCCTGATGGCAGTAATTTCCTTTGGTTTTGAATTTTCACCTAAAAAAAAAAAAATCCATGTTTAGCCTTAGGATAATAATAGCTACTGTTCCTAGCTACATGCTTGTACAATATGCACACACACATTGCCACAGCATGCATTTGAATTGAACCTGGCACACCTGCAAGGTCAAAGCTGAGGTCATGGCTTGTGATGGGCAGGGAGCAGCTGCCAGTGCTGCCCTGCCCATGTGTGCCCCCATGTACCCAAGTGTGCCCACATGTATCCTGGTGTGCCCACATGTATCCTGGTGTGCCCACATGTACCCAGGTGTGCCCACATGTACCCGCGTGTGCCTGCAAATACCCACATGTACCCTCATGTACTCGGGTGTGCCTGCAGATACTCAGGTTGCCCACATGTACCCGTGTGCCCACATGTAGCCAGGTGTGCCCACCTGTACCCATGTGTGCCTGCAGATACCCGTGTGTGCCCACATGTACCCACGTGTGCCCATATGTAGCCATGTGTGCCCATGTGGGCAGGGTGGGCAGAGGCAGCACAGTTGCCCACTGGCTCTGACACAGAGGCTTGAAGAAAACCCTGGGGTCCAGTGAGGGCGTGCCCACCTTGTGGGGAAGATGAAACCACCTTCTGGCCTCCCACCCAGCGGCCAGCTCTGGCAGAGCCTCCCAGCAGAGCACGCAGGAGCGTGGACAGGGCTCCAGCTTAGTTCTGACGTGTGTTGGAAGCACCCGTGGGCATCCACTTTGCAGAGCAGCTGCTGTACTGGTGGGGTTGGGGGGTGACCTGGGCCGTTCCTCTATTCTAGGAGGAGTGGGGTTCCAGGTGAGGTTCTGGCTCCAACTCTCTCGGACGGTGCCGATAGGCCTCCTGCACAGTGGCTGCTGCACCCGGCACCAGGGCTGGTCCAGCTCCGCGTCTTCACCACTGAGCAGCTTTTACTTGATCCTATTTTGTGAGGATATGGTCTTTAAAGTCACATGCCTTTCGATGACAGCAGCCCTGGAGGTTGGGAACCTGCATGACAAATACAGTTGTGGGCCAGTTACTTTCTTTTTTTTTTTTTTTTTTTAAGAGGGAATCTCGCTCTGTCTCCCAGGCTGGAGTGCAGTGGTGCAGTCTCAGCTCACTGCAAGCTCCGCCTCCCGGGTTCACGCCATTCTCCTGCCTCAGCCTCCCAAGTAGCTGGGACTACAGGCGCCCACCACCTCACCCGGCTAGTTTTTTTGTATTTTTAGTAGAGACGGGGTTTCACCGTGTTAGCCAGGATGGTCTCGATCTCCTGACCTCATGATCCGCCCTCCTCGCCCAAAAAAGTGTTGGGATTACAGGCTTGAGCCACCGCGCCTGGCCTGGGCCAGTTACTTTCTGTGTGACAGCTGGAGTGTGTCTGTCCTGAAGACTATTTAAGGAGAGGAAGGCCAGCCTGACGCTCTAGCTCAGGGAACTTGGTCATCCAGCAGATACCAGACAGGGTGACCCCTTCAGCCCATCCAGGGAGGGAACAAAGGAAGAAGTGCTATCAGAGCAGCTGGGCCATTCCCATTGTCCTGTAGACGCTGCCATGCTCCTGGTCACCCAGGGGAGCTGCCACAGGGGACCCCGACTTTTCTTGGGAAAGTGCCCATCCCTGGGTCTGTGGGCCCCTCCGGCAATGGGTCAGTGCCACCCTCCGAAGGGCACAGGGGTGTGGGGCAGTGCTGTCGGTTTGCCGCCTTGATGAGGGCAGTGGTGTCGGTTTGCTGCCTTGGTCTCTGTAGCCACAGCCATAACATGCCCGCCCTCTTTCCACATGGAAGAGGTAATTTGCTCCTCCCCTGACCCTGGGAGGTCCTGGGCCCCTTCAAACCTTTGCATAACAAAAGGGCCGGCTGGGCGGTTTCCATGCAGGCCAAGCCACTGTGCTTATTAGCACACAATGAAAATTATTAGATGGAGACAAACACCCCACAATAGCAAAGAAAACAAACCAAACCCATCTACACAGATTCCCACAGTCAGCGTGACTCACTCTCTGCCTGTTACCCTGCGGTGGGCGGGAGCCTGATTGCTCAGATGTTTTCTGCTCTCCCTGATCCTGACTTCTCCTTTGGGCCTAATCAGGGCACGGCTCTGGGCCGGATCGGGGCCTGTGGCTGAGCTGCCTCGGGCTTGGGTTCTCACGGCCTGGGGTGAACCTGGCATCCCGTGAGGAGGGGGCTGGAAACCGAGCTGCCTCAGCCTTGGGCCTCCAAAGGGAGGCGTGTGGGGCCCTCTCGGCTGTCTCCACTTTTCTTTCTCAGGGGATTTTATGAATTTATTTCCAAAAGCACATGCCCAGTTTATATGCACAGCCAACCGAGCCCTTTGTCCGACTCACACCCATTCCGGAGTGGAGGTGACTGTCCCGCATGGATGAGTGGAGCTTAGGGAAGCTCCAATGCTCCAGGCTCCCGAGGCAAGAAGATGCAGACTCCTCCGAGCCACGGTGCGGTGAGGAGGAGGAGGCTCTTGCTGCTCCGGCTAGCCCCTGCCTGGCCAAGCTCCCAGATAAAAGGTGGGGTGGTGCTGTCCTCCCCCTGCTGGCCTGAGATCTGAAGGGAGGCACATTCTGGAGGGTGCTGGCTCAGGATACCTGGGGTGTGGCTCAGGGCTAGGGTTAGTTTGGGAGGAAGGACAGCCAGGCCCGGCATCTGAGTATGGCCCCACCCTCTGCTCCCACATGCTGGGGCCCAGAGGGCAGCAGAGGTGGAGGCTCAGCCTGCTCCTGAGGTGGTTCAGTGGGGGGGGGGGGGGCTTTACCATGAAGAAAGGCACTGGGGTGGAGCAGGCCCCGGAGCTCAGCCCTATGCTCTGGGGTCCTGACCCACATCTAGCAGCAGACACAGCAGTGGCACCCACTGGAGGCACGTTCACCAGCCAAGGCCACCAGCCTGGCCGCGGTGCTGAGACAGACCCCGGCCCAGCCCGGAGCAAGTCCTTCATGGTCACTTTCCCCTCACCCAGGAGGCGATGACGGCCTTGGGGGAGCTCGGTCAGTTGGGGAGGATGGCACGCCTGAGAGTGCGCGGTGTCCTGTGGTCACGGCGGGGTCCTGTCTTCCCGGAGCACGTAGGGTCCTGTCTTCCAGGGGCTTGTGGAGGGGCCATTTACCCTGGGCCTGGGGGAAAGGGCCCGGCTGTTCATCACAGGGGCCCCTTCTATGAGTCCCCCCTTTTCTGGGGACACCAGTGGCAAGAGCCTGGGCATCTCCAGAATGGGCCATAAACCACAGCAAAGGCCTCGTGTTCCACAGCATGTCAGGCTTTTAAATAACACGGCATCACTTGGAGTGCACTGGCCCCTGCTTTGCAGTCACCAATGCCAAGGTCACTGCTCTGGGGGCCGCGTGTGGCACGTGTCTCGTGCATGTGGCCGGGGCCGTGTCTCTGCATCCGTGTCTCTGTCGTGGGTGTGTCCAGGGCCGTGGCTCTGTGTCTGAGCTGGCCCAGTTTCACTCTGTGGGGAGTCTTGGGGACCGCCCTGGCCTCCCTGAGCCCCAAAGCCAGGCCCATGTGGCCTGTCCCCTCGTGGACACTGGCTGCTGCCGTTTCCTTTGAGCTGCGTTCCTGCCTTGGATCTGCCTGCTGCTGGGCACTGCTCTCCTCAGCCTCTTGGCCTGGGGAAGCTGCCCCGCCCCTCCTGTGCTGGAGAGTCCCACCTGGACCCAGCCATTGGTGCCGGCAGCTGCAGGCTGGAGGGGAAGAACTGGGAAGCCACTGAACGTCCAGGTGGGCCTTGATGGCCTCTCAGCCCCTTCCCTCAGCCATGCAGCGACCAGCTCTGCCAACTCTGCCCACACACGCAGCCCCTCATCCTCTCGAACTCAGCCCCCTCCAAACCGAGGGAACCCCTGGGCGCACTCTCTCCGGAACAGCGTTCTTCCGCTTTTCTGCCTGCTTGGGGCATGTGCGATTCACAGCCCTAGCATTTTATTTATTTTTTTATTTTTATTTATTTATTTTTTTTTTTTTTGAGGCGGAGTCTCGCTCTGTCGCCCGGACTGGAGTGCAGTGGCCGGATCTCAGCTCACTGCAAGCTCCGCCTCCCGGGTTTACGCCATTCTCCTGCCTCAGCCTCCCGAGTAGCTGGGACTACAGGCGCCCGCCACCTCGCCTGGCTAGTTTTTGTATTTTTAGTAGAGATGGGGTTTCACCGTGTTCGCCAGGATGGTCTCGATCTCCTGACCTCGTGATCCGCCCGTCTCGGCCTCCCAAAGTGCTGGGATTACAGGCTTGAGCTACCGCGCCCGGCCAACCCTAGCATTTTAGAAAGCAGATCTGGTGTCTGCATTTGCTTGGTCAGTTGCAAAGGCATTGCCCATTTTCTCTCGGAGCAGAGGCGTTTGCCATCACATGCTCCGTGCCATGGGTGAGGGACAAGGGGCCTCTCCCTGCGCTCTGTGTCCGGCGTGGACACTGCAGTTTGTTCCTTCTGAGCTTGTGATGCTCAGAGCTTGCCCGGGATGGAGCTGGCGGCCTCAGCTTCCAAGCTCCAGAGCTCCGCGTGGATGAAGGGCGCTGCCATCCTCTTGCAGCTGGGCCTGTGAAGCAGATGTCAGAACATCTCAGATTGGGTGTCTCCATGTCTCCTGGCTCCTCGGAGGCGAAGGTCCCTGCAGTCAGCCCTGGAGAGTGGCCCATGGCCATGTCCCCGCGCCTCACCCTGCGCAGGCTGGGCAGGCAGCGTCCTTGGCCAGTCGAGAATGTAACTACGTCTCATGGAAATGAGCCCTGATAAATCACACAGGCTGATTTTCACAGATTTCCGTTCTTTGAACATTCCACTCTTTGAAAAAGATTTTCTCCTGGCTTTTTCAATCAAAAGCACACACTCTAGGCAGACTATTACTGTAGCCAATGCCGTGAGCTGGCGTGTGGGAGGGAAGGCTCTGGATCCTTCTGGAATCTGGAATGGCTCCGGAGGGAGACACACTTGACCTGAGTCCCAGCTCCGCACTGTCCCTGGGCTCCTGCCTCCAAGACCCTCGGGGCTCTGTGGAAACAAGGGATGATGCCCAGGTGGGACCAGTGCCCTGGAATGTCCTCTGTGCTGAATAAATGTCGGCTCCCCTTGAAGCCAACACGGCATTGGCAAATGAGTTCTGTAGCTGACTGTAAGTTAATTAGTACAACTCTTGCTCTCTTATTATTCTTAGATACAAAGTTAATTTGGAAAGATACATGTTTCTTTTAAAGTTGCATGGTTAAAAGGATGTGGGAGCTGAGCTTAATTAAGAGAGAGTGGCTCCTAGCGTGCAATGGTTGCGGTTGGAGAAAAACATCATTAGATTAAGGGTTTTGCTGCCTTCCCCAGCACAGCCGCCCCGGGCCGCTGGCCCCTCCGTGCAGGGGATGGTGGATTGACCTGGTGTGAACTCTGTGCAGCTCCCGGAGGGGCCCGAGGTGCACGCACACCAGCAGCGGGGAGGGCAGTGGGGCTCGGGCACTGTGGGCGCGCGGGTGGGAGCAGTGCCCGTGGAGCTGACCCCGGGGCCACCCGTGCACCAAGCCCGCTGGCGTCCTCACAGGGGCAGGCCACGCGGAAACCCCCGAGAGGGGGTGAGCCCCGGCTGTGTTTTAAGCCCTGGAGGAGAGGATGTAGTGAGTGGCTTCAGACTCCTGTGCCCTGGTCCATGGGCCAAGGACTGGGGCTGGCGTCTGCACTCAGTGCCAAAAGCGTCCAGCAAGAAGACTTGGAGTTTCCTTTCTAAGACATCTCCCTGGCTCTCTGTGGAGCTGAGGGTGCCCGTGTCCTGCCACAGAAGTCCCAGGAGCCTCGGTGCCCTCCTCTCTGGGCCTGGACCCACAGTGAGGAGGGGGCTGCGCTCCTCAGGGCTACTGAAGGCAGCGACAGGAAGCTTGTGGGAAGTGCCCCGCTCGAGTGGTCAGTCTCCGTCCCTCTGGGCCTCACGGACACGGGGCCTTCGGGCCCTGATGGAGCTGCTCGCCAGGGCGCAGACCTTGGGTCCCCCCAAAGGGCGCCTGTCCCGGGAGCAGAGGTCCCTCCCTGTGCCCTGGCCCTTGAGGCCCCTGGCATGTTGCTGGCGTGCAGTAGTGTGTCCTGAGCATGAGAGTTAGGCAGAGGCTCTCGCCTGCTGGAGGCTCTGCCCGCCGTGTGGCCGCTGTTGTGTCTCCACAGGCCATGGGGCAAGAGGCAGAGCCTGTGTGGTCTGTGCTCAGCCGCCCCAGGCCTGGAGGAAGGGCCGGGCAGGCTCCCGTGAGCGCTGCAAACGCTGGGCAACCCCACAGCACCGTCTTCCTTCCTCACCCCATGGAACCCTCTCGGCGTTTCACACATGGGGACTCTGAGGGCGGGTTGTCGGGGACAGCGCTCCCGACAACCTCTCGTGGCGTGTCCAGATGGTCTTTTCAGAGACATCTGCCAGAGGCAGAGACGTGGCCTCTCCCGGATCGGGCAGTGGCTCCCTCCGCCCGGGATCTGGGGTCTCCCTGCCAAGGCACCCTGTGTGTGTGCAGCTCCTGGGCCTGGCTCCAATCCTCAGAACCACCACTGCTGTGAAAACCACCCTGGAGGGTCGTGTCGCTGGCCAGCAGCCAGCAATCCTGCAGGCCAGCGAGGCTCCTCCGTGTGCAATCTTGGTGCCTTGTGCAGCTGGACGTGTGTGGAGCTGCCAGGGCAGTGGGGAGTGGGGTTGGCCCTGGCCAGAGCTGTTTCCCCGCCCCCCACCCCTTCCACCATTTCGCAGCCTCCACGGGTGTCCTGGGCTATGCATTTTGCACAGGGACTGCAGTCGTGGAGAACTGGGATGTGGAGGAGGCTGGGAGCAGTGGAGATAGCAGGGCCAGAAGTGAGGCAGAGCAGAGGAACACAGACCAGGTGAGGAACGCAGACCTGGCGGGGAGTGCAGACCGGGTGTGGAAGCCCCAGCAGAACAGAGGAGCACAGACCCGGTGGGGAAGCCAAGGCAAGGGGTTTGGGAGCCAGCGAGGGGCCCAGGCACTGGGTGAGCAGAGCAGGGTGGGCTCCAGGCCAGGGGCAAATGCAGAGTAAGAGCCCCGGGGAGGCAGAGAGAAGCTTCGCTGGGCAGGAGGGCGAGGCGGGGCATCCCTGGCTCCGAGCACACAGTGGAGACAGAGGACAGCCGTGCTGTGCTGCATTTTCTGATGGAAAAGATGATAAACTATGTTCACGCTGCTAACAAAGACTAAACAATGGCTTTCTCTAAAGCTTAAGAATCATTATGCTAAAAAGTAAGTTTAGGGGAGAAGAGACAGAGTCCCCTCACAGAAGGAACTGCAGAGAATTTGGGTGGATACTACACCCTCAAGAAACAAAGTATGTTGGGTTACAAAGATATAAAGTACAAAGATATAAAGTAAGTGTTCAAGAATCCATACTCTTGTAACTGACTGAAGAAGTACAGAAATGTGAGGAGGCTGGGTGAGCGTGACGTTCCTCCGGGGCTCTCTGAAGCAGGGTTTGTGTGTGCACACCTGTGTGTGGGTTTGTGTGTGCACACGTGTGTATGTGTGTGCATTTGTGTGTGCCCTGAGGCCTGTGGTCTCCCTTGGAAGCCCTGTTCAGCACAGGTGGGGGTGTTCTAGGGACACTTGGCTGCTGAGAGTTTGGGGATCAGAGTTGCCCTCGGCAGACGGTGTCCATAAAGAACACCCACAGCTGAAAGACCCACGGCCCGGGTTCCCCCGGGGGTCCCAGGACCCCACAGTCTGGCTGGTGAGGGGCACTGTCCTGGCCACAGAGACACGGTGGGGGCTCCCATGTTGTCTGTTGCAGAAACTGGAGTACTGGGCTGAGCAGTACCCCAAATTCATGTTCTTCAGGAAACTCAAATGTGACCTTATTTGGAAGTAGGGTCGATGTAGACGTCCTTAGTTAAGATGAGGCCATACTGGGTTGAGGAAGGCCCTGAGTCAGGGACTGGCGCTGGTGTCTTTACTGAAGGATGGTCATGTGAATTCAGAGAGATGGGCCCATACAGGGGAGCCAGCTGCGTGCCCAGGGGGCAGAGGGCAGAGTGATGCAGCCACAAGCCCAGGACACCTGGGGATGCTGGAAGAGGCAGGAAGGCGTCCCCTGGAGCCTTCGGAGGCTCCTTAATTTCAGGTTTCTGGCCTCCGGAGCTGGGAGAGGATGACGTCCATTGCTTTAAGTCCCCAGTGTGTGGTTCTCTGCCAGGACAGTCCCAGGACAGGCTACAGGGATGCGGCTCACAGAGAAGCCTGGGACCTCACCTGGGTGGGTGCATGGCCTCACGCTGTCCCCTGGGGACTCACTCCTGCCAGGCCTTTGGCTCCTCGAAGGGACCCTAGACAACCTCTCCAACGCTGCGAGGCAGAGGCTGGCTGAGGGTCTGAGAGAGGCTGGGCCTTAGGGCGGCCAGTTTGCCCAGGACTGAGGGGTTTCCAGGGTGTGGGGCTTTCAGAGCAAAACCCAGGAAAGCCTCAGGGAGAGCAGGGTGGTTGCCGTCCTGGAGGTGCCAGGTGGGCACGGCCTGCGGGGTGAACAGCCCATGTTCTGGTCTGAAGGGAGTCTCTGCTGCTGCCTGTGGGAAAACGTCTGCTGGAACGAGTGAGCGGGGGCTGCGGCCGCGTGTGGCACTCCAGACATGGGGCCCTCACAGGCACCCACCCAGCCCTGCAAGCCCTGGAAAAGTCCACCGCCTGGGAGGGGCAGCTGAGCCAGTGACCCAAGACCCTGCCGGCGAGAACGCAGGCTCTCTCAGGGCAGGGCCAGGGGGGTGGCACTGCAACAAGGTGGCCAGGCCTCCAGGTCCCCTCCTGGGGAAGGGGCTTTTGAACCCCAGGACCAAAAGCAACTGCTTGCATTTCGCTCTGTGGATACTGGCAGGGGTGGAGATGGGGCTACACAGGCTCCTGCAGATGCTCCCACCAGGCAGGATCTCAGCAGGGAGGGGCTGTGGCCCTGGGGGTCCTGAGTAGAAGAAACAGACTCTTCTCTGCTCTTACGCACAACAATCAACTGAGACTCCATGACCAGATGTGTGGGGTTTTCCCACACACCAAGCAAACAGGCGGCTCTGCATAGACACCAGCAGGGACCCTCCAACTCCGTTCAGTTCTTTCTGACTCTTTCCCCAGGAGACAGTGTCTGATCCCACAGGCTGTGGGCTCAGTCCCCAAGACCTCTCCCTGCTACCCACAACCACTTCAGACACCAGCGGCAAGTCTGAGCCTTCGGAACTTCTGGCCTACAGGCTGGGTTCCTATGACACCCCCCTGCTTGGGTTTGATTAATTCTCTAGAGCAGCTACGGAACTCAGGGACACGCACTTACATGCGCCAGGTTTATTATAGATGGTATTGCAAAGGATATAGATGGAGAGGTGCATGGGGCAAGGTGTGGGGAAGAGGCTGGAGCTTTCAGGCCCTCCCTGGGCACTTACCCTCCAGGAACCTCCAGAGTCCGTTATCCAGAAGCCCCTGACAGTCCTGTTGGGGATCAGCTTGAGTAGCCAACCACGGTCGTCTCCTTAGCAGACAAACAGACATCACTTAGGAGACCCCAAGGACTTTAGGAGTTGTATGCCAGGAAGTGGGGATGAAGACCAATGTGTATTTCGGAACAGTTGAGGGTAGCGGGAAGGTGCCTGGCTCGGCCTGCAGCCTGAACGAGCGGCAAGGCCCCTGTGTCAGGGGATCAGGGCCAGGGCAGGGGCAGGGTCTCTCCCAGACCTATCTGGGAGCTGGGACCCACTGGAGGCCCAGGCAGGATGGGGGTCAGAGCAGGAGAACATGGAGACAGGAAAGAAGCTGACATTTCTTCATGCTGCGAGCTACATCCCCTGCCCTAGAAGTCGTGGCTTCGTGCACACGGCAGCTGTTGCAAATAGCTCACAATACTGCCTATCACCACCTGGAATGATGGAGTCACCGGAACCACCAAGGGATGCAGCTCTCACTGCACCGGTGTGAAAGGATGTATCACTGCACTACCTGGAATGATGGAGCCACCAGAACCACCAAGGGACGCAGCTCTCACTGCGCCGGTGTGAAAGGGTGTATCACTGCGTTATGATTTTGGTTTTTTTTTTTTTTTTTTTTTTTGAGACGGAGTCTCGCTCTGTCGCCCAGGCTGGAGTGCAGTGGCTGGATCTCAGCTTCACTGCAAGCTCCGCCTCCCGGGTTCCCGCCATTCTCCTGCCTCAGCCTCCCGAGTAGCTGGGACTACAGGCGCCCGCCACCTTGCCTGGCTAGTTTTTTGTATTTTTTAGTAGAGACGGGGTTTCACCGGGTTAGCCAGGATGGTCTCCATCTCCTGACCTTGTGATCTGCCCATCTCGGCCTCCCAAAGTGCTGCGATTACAGGCTTGAGCCACCGCGCCCGGCCATGATTTTGTTTTTTAAGAAATACTTTTGGCTGGGTGCCGTGGCTCACACCTGTAATCCCAGCACTGTGGGAGGCCAAGGCAGGTTGATCACTTGAGGTCAGGAGCTTGAGACCAGCCTGGCCAACCTGGTGAAACCCCGTCTCTACTAAAAATACAAAAATTAGCTGGGCACGGTGGCGCATGCTTGTAAACCCCAGCTACTGGGGAGGCTGAGGCAGGAGAATCGCTTGAACCCAGGAGGTGGAGGTTGCAGTGAGCTAAGATCACCCCACTGCACTCCAGCCTGGGCAAAGAAGCGAGACTCTGTCTCAAAATAAAAATACTTTCATAACTGTTTTGATATATGTTTCAACAGCTTTATACATTTATTGACGAAAAGAGTCAAATTCTGTAAAATATTTTTGGAGATTTATTCTGAGCCAAATATGAGTGACCTTGGCCCGTGACACAGCCGTCAGGAGGTCCTGAGAACATGTACCCAAGGTGGTTGGGGTACAGCTTAGTTTTATGTATTTTAGGGAGGCATGAGACATCAATCACATACATTGAAGAAATACATTGATTTGGTTCAGAAAGGCGGGACAACTCAAGCCCAGGGGCTTCCAGACTCCAGGTAAATTTAAACATTTTCTGGTTGACAACTGGTTGAGTTTAAGAAGATCTGGGATCAATAGAAAGGAAATGCGAGGCTGAGATAAAGGATTGTGGAGACCAAGTCTTATTGTGCAGAGGAAGCTCTCAGATAGCAGACTTCAGAGGGAGCAGGTTGTGAACTGTTTCTTATTGGACCTAAAAGGTGCCTGGCTCTCAGCTAATTATCTCCTGGATCTGGAAGGGAAGGAAGGAAAACAAAGGGAAAGGGAATCCTCTATAGAATGTGGATTTTTCGGCTGGGCACGGTGGCTCACGCCTGTAATCCCAGCACTTTAGGAGGCCGAGGCGGGTGGATCATGAGGTCAGGAGTTCGAGACCAGCCTGGCCAAGATGGTGAAACCCCTTCTCTACTAAAAAATATACAAAAATTAGCCGGGTGTGGTGGCGTATGCCTGTAATCCCAGCGACTTGGGAGGCTGAGGCAGGAGAATCGCTTGAACTTGGGAGGTGGAGGTTGTGGTGAGCCAAGATCGTGCTACTGCACTCCAGCCTGGGTGACAAGAGTGAAACTCCATCTAAAAAAAAAAAAGAATGTGGATTTTTCCCACAAGAGACTTTGCAGGGCAATTTCAAGGTCTGGCAAGGAAATACATTTTGGGATGACATATTTTGATTTTTTCTTGTCTTATAATGTTTTGCCAGAGTCAGACTGGAAAGTAAGTCATGATATAGGGTCAAATAAGACCCATCTGATGAGAATTTATGGTTGAAGGGTATGACGAAAAGAGTCAAACTCTTAGACCCCTTAGATAGGAATTTGGGCAAGATAAAAAATTAGAGCTTAGTCCTGACATTCAAAGACGTTTCTCGGAGAAGGGTCTGAGAAGGGAGATAGGGGGCCTGGGAGCTGTGTGGAGGGACCCCCTGCATGTGGGGCAAGGGTCTCCTAGCTGGCTGGGGGCCTGAGCTCCCATCACACATTCATTTATTGCCCATTTGTTTCCAAAAGGGATTTGAGGTTGTTCTCAATCAAGAACAGACAACTCCGCAGGGATGAGATGATGGTGGAGGGCAGGTGTCGTGGGATTCAGAGAGTGGTAACCTTTGAACACCAAGCTTCCTAGCAGTCAAGGCAAAAAGGGCCATCTGCGTCTGAAGGGAGGTGCCTTCCAGGGACCAGTGGCTTCTCAGCACAGGTGCCTCAGCAGAGGGGGCCTGACCTCAGACACAGACGGCCCTCTGCCCTCTGCCAGCGGCCCAGGGCCAAGTCTCCCAGGGATCTCCCACCACAGTCATCTTGATAGTGGCTCCAACACCCACGGGCCATGTCCCCGTCACCCACCGCACTCTGCCCACTGCTGTGTCCTGAGAGTCAAGGTCTCTCCCACACAACAGGAGACCCCAGAGGGGGTCCCAGGGCTGCTCCCAACAGCTCTATTTGGACCTCCCCTCCCCAGAGCCCAGCCCCAGCCTCATTAATTCTGTAAGATTTGGTTTTGAAGAAATTTACCATAAATGTATAGATCTTAAAAAATCATGCTAGGGCTGTGGTATTCTTGGCAAAAGCCAGTCTGGTGTCCATTTCTGTTGGAGAAGATGAAAGATGAGATTCCAGGGGTTCCTTCGGATTTAGGCTATCCCATTTTGTCTGCCCTTCAGGAGAGTTCAATAGACCTAATATTTTTGTCTGAAAGACTTGGGGAGTTTCTCCTCTGCCACGCGTTCCTCCTGAGGGAGGCCCTCGTTCTGGCAGGTGGCTTGAGACAGCCGTGGCAGCAGCTGGTTCCCGAGGGACGGGGCCCACTGGGGCCCCCTGAGGCTTTTCTGATGGCAGTGGCAGGGGGCAGGCGGGACCCGGGCAGACGGACCTTTCCAGAAAGACCAACCAGGCCAGACAGGCAGAGCTCCTGCGCGGTGGTGAGGCCGGCTCTGCGCCCGGCTCCCGGTGCTGCCACACTCGGCTCCCGAGGGCTAACGACGTCTTCAATCGTACAAAGGTCTCTGATTCACTCTGTAAATCCTACGCTGACACACTGCCTCTTGGCATCTTATTTTGTTTACTTAGAACCAACTTTGAGGTGAGGAATGCTTGCATGTTGCTGGGTGTTTAGAGGAAGATTAATAGATTATTTGTAACTCCTGTAATGAAAACATTACACAGGCACAACGCTGGGCTCCGTCCCGCTCATTTTCCGCTGCTAATTGCCGCAGCATACAGGCTCTATTATGAAATGAAATGCCATCTATAACCTCCCACATTTATTAAAATATAATTGCTTTAATGAAATTCTTTTGGAATCAGACATCGTTCAAACAACACACTGCCTTCATGAGGTGATTTTCTGGCCAATTACAGATGTGACCATGGAGTCTCTCGCTTTCAATCAGATGGCTTTTCCTTGTAAATGTGTTGAAGAGGACGTTGCAGGGGCTGCTCTGGGCTCTGGCTGGGCTATTTGAACCTTCCACTTTGACCTTAGAAATGCTTCAGTCATTTTATTTTATTTTATTTTATTATTATTTTTTTAATATACTAATAATGTTTATTGAGGGAATCAGGATAAAACTAAAATAACAGACAAAGTACGTAAGAAAGAGGGGTAATTGAAGTGAAGGCATTTTTTTTTTTTAGGTGGACAGGAAGTAGAATTTATTGGTGAGTATTAAGAGGGGGCAGCACAGTGGAAGCCCTCATGAATGCAGGGCCTGCCACTTGTCCAGAGCGCCATGATTGGGAACGTACTTGACCCATCTGGGATAAGCCACTTCTCAGCCACCATGTCTTCAAATTCATTGGCATTGAACTTGGTGAAGCCCCACTTCTTTGAGATGTGGATCTTCTGGCGGCTGGGGAGCTTGAAGTTGGCCCTGCACAGGGCCTCCATCACATGCTCCTTGTTCTGCAGCTTGGTGCAGATGGACATAACTTGGTCAATGTGAACCCTGGCCACAGTGCCCCGGGGCTTTCCAATGGCACCTCGCATGCCTGTTTGGAGCCTACACTGGGGTAGTGCAAGGTCAGAAACATGAACATCCATCTGAAAGGACTGTCTCCAAGGTCCCTTAGAGCAACCTATACAACAAACAGGCTGCATCACTACCAGGGAAGCTGCTGTTTGCAGCCATTGCACACTGGGCCCCCATGAGGAAAGGAACTCAGTCGGCTTAATTGGCTGCAGGGCTTCAGTCATTTTAAAGTGCAGAAAATACACCCCCAGCTCTGTGGTCATCCTGGGAGGTGGGTCATGGTGCACATCCCAACACCTTCCCAGGCCTGTCTGCCCCGAGCCCCTCCTCCAGGTGCACTGGTTTATGATGGGGGCGGGGGCTGGGACAGGGGGCGAGCATTTGCCTGTCTCACAAGTGGGGCTTTTAAGGAAAATTAATGAAAAAACAGACCGTCTAGCTGGAGAGTCTTTAAAAATCATCCTTTCACCTGGAATCAGTGTCTTCCTCTCAGCCTCAAGCGTCACTTTCCTCACTGGTAAAGAGGACTCCCCGGGACAGTGTGGAAGGTGCTGCCAGGGCTGCTGCGATCTGATCTGCCTCAGTGCCCTCCCCGGACCCGGACAGTGTGGAAGGCACTGCTCGTGTCCCCGTGGTCTGCCTCAGTGCCCTCCCCGGACCCGGACAGTGTGGAAGGCACTGCTCGTGTCCCCGTGGTCTGCCTCAGTGCCCTCCCCGGACCCGGACAGTGTGGAAGGCACTGCTCGTGTCCCCGTGGTCTGCCTCAGTGCCCTCCCCGGACCCGGACAGTGTGGAAGGCACTGCTCGTGTCCCCGTGGTCTGCCTCAGTGCCCTCCCCGGACCCGGACAGTGTGGAAGGCACTGCTCGTGTCCCCGTGGTCTGCCTCAGTGCCCGCCCCGGACCCGGACAGTGTGGAAGGCACTGCTCGTGTCCCCGTGGTCTGCCTCAGTGCCCTCCCCGGACCCGGACAGTGTGGAGGCACTGCTCGTGTCCCCGTGGTCTGCCTCAGTGCCCTCCCCGGACCCGGACAGTGTGGAAGGCACTGCTCGTGTCCCCGTGGTCTGCCTCAGTGCCCTCCCCGGACCCGGACAGTGTGGAAGGCACTGCTCGTGTCCCCGTGGTCTGCCTCAGTGCCCTCCCCGGACCCGGACAGTGTGGAAGGCACTGGCTCGTGTCCCCGTGGTCTCCCTCAGGTGCCCTCCCCGACCCGGACAGTGTGGAATGCACTGCTCGTGTCCCCCGGGTCTGCCTCATGCCCCTCCGCCGGACCCGGACAAGGTGGAAGGCACGCTCGTGTCCCCCGTGGTCTGCCTCAGTGCCCTCCCCGGACCCCGGACAGTGGTGGAAGGCACTGCTCGTGTCCCAGTGGTCTGCCTCAGTGCCCTCCCCGGACCCGGACAGTGTGGAAGGCACTGCTCGTGTCCCCGTGGTCTGCCTCAGTGCCCTCCCCGGACCCGGACAGTGTGGAAGGCACTGCTCGTGTCCCCGTGGTCTGCCTCAGTGCCCTGCTGCCCCTTTTCTTTCTGGAACAGAGTCGTTTGTGCTTTGCGGTGACGTTCTCAGCTGTGAAAAGTCTGATGTAAATCATTTGGCAAATGAGTGCTTCTCCATTCATGCCACCATTCTGCCCCCTTGGTGGTGGGCACGGGCTGCGGCTCACACCTGCAGCAGCACGAACAATGGACTTCACCCGTCCACGCGTCCAGCGCCATTCCCAGTCCTGAGACCTATGAAACCCGCTGGACAAGGTGCAGCTCTGGTTCTCAAAGGCCTGGTGCCTGCGGGAGGCTGGGGTGTGGCTGGGAGGCGGCTGCCAGTTGTCAGCGTCCCACACCCTGTGCCTTCCTGCAGCTCTCGCCCGGCATGGTGGGAAGTGACTCCAGCAACCACTCCAGAGTCCAAGCTCAGAGTCAGAGGTGGCCATGGGAGTGGCTTCTCGGCCGAGAAGGATGGGGAAGCCTGTGGCCAACAAGATCACAGCCATGGTGTCATCCCAAACCACACCTCCTGCGGTCCAGGCAGCCCGGGGAGTGAGGTGCTGGAGCGGAGCCTGGCGCTGGAGCTGGGCCTGGAGCTGGGCCAGTTGCTGGAGCTGGGCCTGGAGCTGGGCTAGGCACTGGAGCTGGGTCAGGCGCTGGAGCTGGGTCAGGCGTGGGAGCTGGGTCAGGCGCTGGAGCCGGGTCAGGTGCTGGAGCTGGGCTTGGAGCTGGGTCAGGTGCTGGAGCCGGGTCAGGTGCTGGAGCTGGGCCTGGAGCTGGAGCTGGGTCAGGCGCTGGAGCCAGGTCAGGCGCTGGAGCCGGGCCTGGAGCTGGAGCTGGGTCAGCTGCTGGAGCTGGGTCAGGTGCTGGAGCCGGGTCAAGTGCTGGAGCTGGGCCTGGAGCTGGAGGTTGGCCAGTTGCTGGAGCTGGGTCAGGTGCTGGAGCGGAGCCAGGTGACCTCCCATCAATGTCACCCTCAGACCAAACCCAGGATGCAGGTTTCAATTCCAGCTGACACTTAGGTTCTGGGTGATCCTAGACATTGCTTGTGCCTCTTTTTTTTTTTTTTTTTTTTTTTTTTGATGTTTGATTTTTCATAAAAGACTGCTTTTCAGAGCAGTTTTACAGTCACAGAAATATGGAGAAGAAGGTCCAGAGAGTTGGCCATATGCCTCCCGCCCCTACACAGGCACAGCCTCTCCCACCACCACCCTCTGGGGCTGGAGATGTGCATTTGTGCCGGGCGATGAACCCGCGCGGACGCATCAGGATGGTCCGGATCCCGGAGCTCACTGCAGGGCTCCCTCCTGGGGCCGCTCACTCCGTGGGTTTGGACGAATGTGTGATTGTAGGCGTCTGCCCTGTGGTGTCCCACGGAGCAGTTTCGCTGCTAAACATCCTCTGTGCTCTGCCCATTTGTCCTTCTCTCACCAAGCCCCTGGCCATCTGTCATCGTTCGACTGTCTCCGTAGTTTTGCCTTTCCCAGAATGTCGTCTAGTTGGACTCACGTGGTGTGTAGCCTTTTCAGACTGGCTTTGTTCCCTTAGTGCTGTGGATTCAAGCTGCTTCCCTGTCTTTTCATGCCTTGATGGTTCCTTTTCTGTTTTAGCGCTGAGTGATACTCCACTGCCCAGAAGTGCCCAGTTTATCCATTCACCAACTGAAGGGCATCTTGGTTGCGTCCCAGTTTGGACAAGTGAAGGGAAGCCGCTGTCAACCTGTGTGTGCAGGTTTCCGTGTGGACGAGGGAGTTCAGCTCTTTTGGGCAGGTACCAAGGTGTGTGCACGCTGGGTCACAGGGTCAGAGCCCATGCTGAGATTTATAAGCAGCTCCCAAACTGTCTTCCAAGTGGCCATGCTAGCTGCATCCTCTTTGGCAGTGGAGGAGCGTTCCTGTAGCGCCACATCGTTGCCAGCCCTTGATGCTACCCGTGTCTGCAGGCCGGCTGTTCTAACAGGCACGTGAAGGGGTCTCCTCGTTTTAACTTGTATTTCCCTGATGACTGACAGGGGCATCTTCTCATATGTGTCTCTACCATCTTCTGAGGGGTCTGCGAAGGTCTTTGACCCACTTTTAAACTGGGCTTTTCTTATTATTGACTTTTAAGCGTTCTTTGTATTTTTCCCTTTACCAAGTATTGATTTTTTTTGTAAATATTTTCTCCCAGTCTGTGTCTTCTTTTCTCATACTCTTGACAGTGTTCTTTTGCAGAGCAAAAATATTTTAATTTTAAGAAAGTCCAGCTTACCAATTCTTTCACAGGCATACTTTTGGTATTGCTCATCTAGATTTCTTCCTATGCTGTTTTCTAGGAATTGTATAGTTTTGTGTTTTATGTTTAAGTCTGTGACTCATTTTAAGTTAATTTTTGTGAAAGGTGTAAGGTCTGAGTCTAGACTCATTATTTGTATGTAGGTGCTCAGTTGTTCCAGCACCGTTTTTTGAAAAGACCATCTTTCTCTATGGTATTGCCTTTGCTCCTTCGTCAAATGTCAGTTGACTGTATCGATGTGGATATAGACACCTCCATGGATACCCGAGATCTCTATTTCATTCCATCGATTTCTTTGTCGATTCCTTTGCCAATATCACCCTTTCTTTGTAGTGAGTTGTGCTGGCTATTCTGGGTCTTTTGCCTCTCCACATAAACTTTAAAATCAGTTTGTCAACATCCACAAAATAATTTGCTGAAAGTTTGACTAGGATAACATTGACTCTATAGATCAAACTGGGAAGAATGAACATCTTGACAATGTTGAATCTTCTGTCCATGAACATGAGAGAAGAGCTGAAAGAGGACATCCTCACCTCTTGAGCTGTTTGAACCTGGGAGGCAGAGGCTGCAGTGAGCCTTGCAGTGTCCTCAGGGAGAGAGGTCTCTCTCCTCGCCTTGTTCCTGATCTCTATTTCTTTCTTCTTGTTTCATTTTGTTGATCAGAGTTTTGTAGTTTTCCTTATATGGAACTTGTACGTATTTTATTAGATTTATACCTAAGTATTTCATTTGAGGAGACTGATGTAATTGTATTATGTTTTTAATTTCAAATTCCTTGTTCATTGCTAGTATACACAAAAGCAGCTGACTTTTGTATGTGAATCTTGTATCCTGCAAACTTGCTATAATTGCTTATTAGTTCCAGGAGGGTTTTCTTGGTCAATTCTTTTGGATTTTCTACATAGACAATCATGTTATCTGTGAACAGTTTTATTTCTTCCCTTCCAATCAGTATACTTTTTATTTGCCTTTTTTGTCTTATTGCATTAGTTAGGACTTCTGGTATGATATTGAAAAGATGTGACAGAGGACATCTTTGCCTTGTTCCTGATCTTGGTAGGAAAGCTTTGAGTTTCTCACCATTATTATTGTAGATATTCTGTGGCAAGTTGAAGAAATTCTCCTATATTCCTAGTTCACTGAGTTTTTATCATGAATGGGTACTGGATTTTGTCAAGTGATTTTTCTGCATCTCTTGATGTGATAATGCAATTTTTCTTCCCTAGCATGTTGACGTGATGGATTACATTATTGATTTCCAAATGCTGAACCAGATTTGCACACCTGGGGTAAGTTCCATGTGGTCTTGGTGTATAATTCTCTGTCTATATTATGGAATTCAATTTGATTATATTTGGCTGATGATTTTTGCATCTATGTTCATGAGATATATTGGTCTGTGGTTTTCTTATCTTCATCTGGTTTTGGTAGTAGGGTGATGCTGGCCTCATAGAATGAGTTTGGAAATATTTTCTCAACTTCTATCTTCTGAAAGAGGTTGTAGAGAATTGGCATAATTTATTCCTCACATGTTAGGCAAAATTCACTGTAAACCCATCTAGATTTGATGTTTTCTGATTTGGAAACTTGTTAATTAATTAATTAATTAATTAATTTTGAGACAGTTTCACTCTGCTGCCCAGGCTGAAGTGCAGTAGTATGATCTCAGTTCCCTGCAGCCTCTGCCTCCCATATTCAGGCAATTCTCCTGCCTCAGCCTCCCAAGTCACTGGGATTACAGATGTGTGCCAACGTATCTGGCTAATTTTGGGAGGATTTTTAGTAGGGACGTTGTTTCCCCATGCTGGCTAGGCTAGTCTTGAACTTCTGGCCTCAAGTGATCCTCCCGCCTTGGCTTCCCAAAGTGCTGGAATTACAGGCATGAGCCACCATGCCTGGCCTGGAAAGTTGTTAGTTATTTATTCAATTTCTTCAATAGATACGGGTCTATTTAGATCGGCTAGCTCTTCTTGTGTGAGTTTTGACAGACTGTCTTTCAAGGAGTTGGTCCATCTCATCTAGGTTACAAATGGGCATAGAGTTGTTCATATTTCTCCCTTATTATCCTTTTCCTGTGCGCAGGATCCACAGTGTTGTGCCTTCTTTCATTCTGGTATTCATTTGTGTCCTCTCTCTCACTTTCTTAGCCTAGCTAGAGGCATATCCATTTTCTTTGTCTTTTCAGATAACTAGCTTTGGGTATCATTGCTTTTCTCTATTGATTTTGTCTTCAATTTTATTGATTTCTGCTGTAATTTGTGTTATGTCTTTTCTTCTGCTTACTTTGGATTCAATTTGCTCTTCTTTTTCTAGTCTCCTAAGATGGATGCTTAGGTAATTGGTTTTAGATCTGTCTTCTTTTCTAACATATATACGTGCTATAAATTTCCCTCTAAGTACTGCCTTTGTTGCATCCCACAAATTTTGGTAAGTTGTGTTTTCATTTTCATTTAGCTCAAAATATTTTTAAATTTCCCTTGGTATTTCTTCTTTGTCTCATGTGTTACGTAGAAATGTGTTGTTTAGTCTCTATGTATTTTGTGATTTTTTAGTTACCTTTCTGTTACTGGTTTTTAGTTTAACTGCATTGTGGTCTGAGAGCAGACATTGCCTGATATCTATTTGCTATGGTTTGCCTCTGTCTCCCCAGCCAAATCTCATCTGAAATTTGTAATCCCCACAATTGGAGATGAGATTTGGGTGGGGACACAGAGCCAAACCATATCAAACAGAAATCAGGCAATGTCTGCTCTCACCCAGGGGAGGGACCTGCTGAGAGGTGATTGGATCATGGGAGTAGTTTCCCCCATGCTGTTCTCATGATAGTGAGTTCTCACGAGATGTGATGGTTTAAAGGGTGTCACTTCCTCCTTCACTCTCTCTCTCTCTCCTGTCACCACATAAGACATGCTTTGCTTCCCCTTTGCCTTCCACCATGGTTGTAAGTTTCCTGAGGCCTTTCTCAGCTATGTAGAACTGAGAGTCAATTAAACCTCTTTTCTTTATAAAGTACCCAGTCTCAGATAGTTCTTTTACAGCATTGTGAAAGTGGACTAATACACAACTCTTTTACATTTGTTAAGGTATGATTTGTGACCCAAATGTGATCTATCTTGGTGAATGTTTCAGGTGAGCTCAAGAAGGTCGCTATTCTGCTGTTGGATGAAATGGTCTATAGATGTCAATTATATTCATTTGGTTGATGGTGTTGAGTTTGACTTTATCCTTAGTGATTTTTTCTTTTTTTGCCTACTGGATCTATCCATTTCTGATGGAGAAACACTGAAGTTTCCAACTATAATAGTAGATTAATCTATTTTTCCCTGTATTTCTATCCGTTTTGCCTTAAGTAGTTTGATGTTCTGTTGGCAGTCACACCCACTTTCAGGATTGTTATCTTTTTGGAGAACTGACCCTTTTATCATTATGGAATGCTCTGCTTCATCCCTGACCCTCTCCTCACTCTGAAGTGTACTGTCTGAAATTAATATAGTTACTCCCACTTTCTTAGTGTTAGCAGGATATAAATCTCTCTATTCAGTTACTTTTAATCTACATGTACTTATATTTACAGTGGGTTTCTTATGGACAATATATAGTTGGGTCTTGTTTCCTGGACAGTCTATCTTCTAACTGGTGCATCTTCAGAATTCACATTCAAGGTAATTATGGACACAGTTGGGTTAGTATCTACCAGGTCTGTTACCGTTTTCCTTTGTTGCCCATGTTCTCTGTTCCTATTTTTTTCTTCTTTTTCTGTCATTTGTGGTTTTGAGTATTTTATATGATTCCATTTTCTCTCCTTTATTAGCATATCAGTTATACTTTTAAACTTTTTTTAGTGGTTGCCCTAAAGTTTATAACATACATGAACAACTAATCCAGGCCCATTTTCAAATAATACAATACCACTTCATGGATAGTGTGACACCTTCTAATAACAAAATCACTTTAATTTTTTCCTCCCATACTCTGTGTCATTGCTGCAATTGACTTCACTTACATATCAGCATACCTAGGTATGCATGCATATATACATGTCAGCATACATACTTAACATATGTAAGCACACATGACCAACTGCATTGTTGCTGTTATTACTTTGCACAAACTTATCTATTAGATCAGTGGAGAATCAGAACAAAGTGTTTTTATCTTACTTTGCTTTTTCCTCCTCCAATATTCTTCCTGTCTTTGGATCTGAGTAGTATTCTCTTTCTCTCTAAAGAGCTTCCTTTCGCATTTCTCACAGGGCAGGTTTACTGGCAACTGATGCCCTTAAGTTTTGTTTTTCTGAGGAAGTCTTTCTTTTCACCTTTAAAGGATAATTTCACAGGGTACAGAATTCCAGGTTGGGGTCTATTTTTTCCTTTCTCAACACTTTAAATATTTCATTTCATTCTCTTCCTGCTTGTATGGTTTCCAAGCAGTCAAATGAAATGTCTGTCTTTGCTCCTCTGCAGCCAAGACATCTGCATCCTCAGTTTGTCACTCATTCATTCACTTCTACCCCAAGTTCTCCCATAGCTGCTCTTGGAGAACAGAGAGGACATCACCTGGTTCTTGCCTGCAGAAGCTGCAAGTCCAACAGCAAAGGGGACCCAGTGCACGAGAATGAGGGGGGCCGCAAGGTGGGGGGCTGCAAGGTGAGGGGCTCAGGTGGACCCCCCCACCCCGAAGGCCTTCTAGGCAAGGCTCTCATGCGTGGAAGACAGGCCAGCTGGAGGGCAGGGCCAGGCATGTGCCCCGGCTGCTCCTCAGCCTCCGCAGTGTGGCTTCCCCTCCCAAACAGAGCAGCTCAGAGTAACAGTGACAATGATCACAGCAGTGAGCGTGAGGTCAAAGCCCCTCGGGCGGGCGCTGCGCTCCTCTCGGACTCACAAGGGTCAGCATTTGGGTAACCCCTGCCTGCACCGCCACAGGGTTCTTAGGACAATGGGAGGAGCCTGTGTGAGTGTGGGAAAGGCAGCTGCAGGTCCCACGCTGAGAAGGTCCTGCGCTAAGAAGGTCCCACACCTAGAAGCCAGTGCCTCTGGTCTGGCTCAGGCCCTGTCTGCACAGTAAGTCCAGCTGGCATCCCATAGGAAGAAAGGGCGTCCCCCAGGCGTGCTCCAGAAGCAGCTACAGGTCTGTCAGGCTGAAGCAGAGGCTGCATCTCAGGGTGCTCCCTGGATGCCACTGCCCCTGTAACGGCTCAGAAACAGCAGCTGTGGGCCCACCTCCCTCCTGCTTCTCTGGCCAGAGCCCATCACAGTGGTGGCAGAGACCATCTCTGGATTTTCTGCCGCAGTCAGACGGAGTCCACATCAGGACTTGAACGTTCTCTGCAATACAAGGAGGCGAGAGAGGCGGGTTCGAGTCCTACTCCTGCATGGGTGAGGGTGGTGTCTGGATGCAGGGCCTGGGAGCCTGCACCCCTCACCAGCAAGGCGGGCAGATGCTGCTTCCAGGTCCCCAATTCTGCCCCCACTGCCCAGGTCCCCAGGCATGCACAGAGTCCTGGACTTTCACTCCCCTGGGCAGTCAGTGGGGGAGAGGCCAGGGGCCTGCAGTCACCATGCCCTGAGGTTTCTGCCCAGGAATCATCGTGCCACTCGTCCTCCCTTCAGAGTTCAGGAAACTGAGGTAGGGGAGGCTGACGTTGCTGGAGGTCGCGTGCTAAGGAGCTGTCGAGCCACCTTTATGTACCTTCCCTGTGGGGCCCCAGGAGGGCTGCAAGGCCAGGGAACCCACTGCATGGTAGGGAGCTCTGGGATCTGGTGCCCGGGCCCCAGGAGGAAGAGGGAACTCATGGACTGCTCCTGGCTCCCCCACTCCCGGGCAAATGCAGGGAAGCCGAAGCCCTGGCCGTCCCCTCTCCTGGTTCGCAGAGGGCCATCGGGCACGATGGTGAGACATGGAGGGCGGGGAGGGCAGCGGGGACAGGGCAGGTGGCAGGGAGACATGGAGGGCAGGGAGGGCAGCAGGGCAGGTGGCAGGGAGACATGGAGGATGGGGAGGGCAGCGGGGACAGGCGGAAGGAAGCAGCCCCACCCCTCGATACCAGGCGCACTCCCTACCGTGACCGCCACAGCCACAGATGCCTCCAGACATGACCACGTGTCCCTGGGGGACCGAACCACTGGGCAGAGCACGTCCAGGCTTCCAGGGATCCCCTGAGGTGGCTGCCTCCTCCGGCGTCTCCCCACCCTTCCCCATCTCCCTTCTCCCTCCCTCCCTGGAAACGTCTGCTTCAAACCTGTGAGAAATGACTGCGGGCGGCTGTAAAAATCAAAACCCTCCCCTCAGGCCCAGAGGAAAAATGAGCCACTTCCATTTCTTGGCGCTTTTGCCCGGGAGCCTTGGACGAGCTTCCCGAGGCCTGGCCTCCGCCCAAGCAGCCAGTCCCTCCCCGGGGCCTCCCCGACGGGCTTCCTCGTTCTAAATGGAGTTGGAGGCGCCGCCGCAGACCCGGCGACGGGGCGAGGATTTTCAGAGTGGGCCCTACCTGCTGACAGGAGGGACAGTGTTTTCTCCAGTATTGCCGGAACAGCAGTGTTGTAAAGGTTGCTACAGAAACACCTCGGGTGAGCGTCGTCCAAAATAGAGTGTCTAGACAAACTCCTACTGTCTGACCTTTGATGTTTCCTGATCCACCCGATCTTGCCAAGCAAATTGGTGACTAAGCAGCAATTCCCTTCACACTCTGTCATAAAGGCCTGACGAGGCCCAGGCGCTGGGATCCATTTCAGTCTGGCTGCGCCGCTCCACCCGCACGGCTCCCACGTGGCTTCCCAGTGCGATGTGTGCCTGGGTCGCCATGAACTAATTTCAAGGCCGAGTCCAAAAGCCACAAGGCTGCCGGAAAACAGAACTCACTTTCAGCCAGCAGGTCCCCAGAGTTGACATAAAAAGTGAAGAGGGAGGCTGGAGGCGGCTCTGGCGAAAACAAAATAGAAGTCGGGGACGGGACGGCCCCAGTGGTCTCTCCCCGAGCAGGGTCTGGGTGGGGGGTGGGCGGCCATTTTACTAAATGAATAGAACGTGCTGGTTGGCGAGGCCGAGCCCCTCTTCACAGCCCGAGTCCTTCCTCCTCTGTCTCCCCTGCAATGCTCTGTCCTGAGCCTCTCAGAGTCACCTGTGTGAAGGGGCTAAGATGCAAGGAGACTTGTGCTCTGCTCTAAACAAGTGCAGTGGGGACCCTGATGTGATGGAATGGGGCGGCTTCCTTTCGCCCTGAGCCCGAGGTTCTGGGTTTCAGGCACTTGGGCTGGGCACGCTGCAGGTGGGACAGGGCTGAGGCTCCACTGGGCAGGGGCGTGGAGCTGTGGAGTAGGCACTTTGCTCTGAGGGACTGAGTGTGGCAGTGAGGGAGGTGGTACAGGCGAGGCAGAGTGGGGCGCGGGTGGCCTGGGGGACACTGAGGTTCATGGGGGGCAGGGGCTGCTCCAGCTGCTCCGCCGGCATGGCCACGCATCTGGCTTCTGTGCCGCTGGTGGCCAGGCTTTCCACAGAGGGCAAAGCTGTCATTGAGGCTGCTTCCTCAGGGACAAACCTCTGGTCCTGAAATGGAAGGCGGTGGGGAGAGGAGACTCGTTTTACTGGAAAAGAGGCAACTTTGCCAGAACCACGTTGGTGCCACAAAGTGAGGAATACCTGTCTCTCCACACTGGTGCCAGCTGGCCCATTGCTGTAGCTTAACTGTCCAAAAAAGGAAAACGAGACACTTCACCAGATGCTGTAACTCTTGGACCAGAGAGCGAAGCGAAGGCCTCACTCTAAACCTCTCTGCAGCTGCGCGCTCGGCCTGGCCGGCAGTCCCGCCGAGCAGAGCGGAAAGTGAGCTGGTACCAGTGCTTGTGGCAGGGCGAGCCTCGTGTGTGCTGCGCCTTGAAGGGGGCGGCTTTGCGGCTTAGCATGTCGGTTTTCTACACGTACCAGAAACGCAAGTTTTCCAGAGTCCTCTGACCAGAGGTGGGTGAGACAGTGGCTGTTCTTCAGAAGACACAGAGAAGTCTGCATGTGTCTCTGAATTTCTCATAAACTGCTCCTGGCTGGTGCTGAAGCTCCCTCGAAGGCAAAGAGCTTCAGGCGGGCGATGCCTGCTCATTGGCCCCCGGCAGGCCTGCCAGCCTCCAGGCTAGAGCAGCGTTCAGCATCCGAGCAGCCAGGCCCAGGTCCAGCCACCGCAGCCTGCACAGGCCTCTGCAGCCCCCGACTCAGTGGCGTGGGGAAGCTTGGCTCCGCGGAGCCACAGCACAGCCTGGAGACACGGAGGGTGTCCCTGTGGTGGCACCTTGGAGATGCCACTGAGCCGTTGCCTGCAGCCATGACTCAGCCCAGCAGTCCAAGTGCCAGGCGGAGAGCGACTCCTATCTACAGGGTGCCCACTGGGTGGGCAGGAGTGAGGCAGGCAAGGAGGAAGCTCCTGCCCGCGTCTCCTGGTCTCTGCAGCCTGTGCTGCTGGGTGCAGGGGGGCAGTCCAGGGACTGAGCAGGACTGTGCCACGGTGAAGAAAATCCACCTCCACCAGGGTCTGACCCCTGCTCGGTGCGGAGTCTGTCTTGGTCGGTTTCCTCATTGGAAGGTGGGGAAAACGAGAGCCCCTCCCGTGGATGTGTGTCTGCATTGATGATCAGTGGGGACAGAGCCTCCGTAGGGGCTGCTGGGTGCAGGATGCTGGGCAGAGGGTAAGGTGGGGCATGGGGTGTGCGGGGCAGGAGGTTGCAGGAGCTTGTGGGTTGCGATGGTGTTGGGTGTAGCCCTGCTTGGGGCCCTGACACACACGGCAGAACCTCCATAGGGGGCCGCTGACCACCACCAGGTCTCCACTACCACAACGTGGCGTTGGGGACTGGCCAAGGCCCACAGGTGCCAGGGCAGCAGGGAGCCCCTGTCACAGCAGTGAAGGATGCCAAGGGCCCCGTAGTCCTGTGCCAGGACCCTAGCCTTGGCTCCTGCAGCCTGCCCCACCAGTGCTTCCTGGGGGGCACTGCAAAGTCCCCCCAGCATCGTGGGAGGGAGGCATGCCCCCAGCACGGTCTGTGCAGGAGGAGGACTTAACCCCACCTGAGGACTGGGATGTCCATTACCACCTCAATCCCAAGCCATGGCGATTCACCTGCTTTAAACCACGACCCATGGAGAAGCGCACCTGCTCCCCTGGCTTTGGTGCGGCTGCACTCATGGTGTTGGGAGGACATGGACGTGCTGTAGTGACCTCTAAAGGAAAGTGTCACAGCTCTGCATGCCTTTTCCCATCCTACAATTGTCATATGTGTTTCACAAAATGAGTTATTTGAAAGAAACTGACGTCCAAAATACAGAACTTCTTTTGGAAGTTTTGAAGAATCTTGGACTCCAAGGGGCTCCTCTTTTGAAAGCCATTCCCTTCTCTGGCCACGAGGGCTGGGAGGGGTGTGCTGGGCCTGCACGGAGCCTGGGTGTGGTGTAGGAGGCCCTGAGGGAGTGCTGGAGCCAGGCAAGCTGGGCTCCTACCAGGAACCCGAACCCCGCCAGAGGGGGCCGGGCTCAGAGCAGAGGACACAGGCAGGGAGGCACCCCCAGGGCTTGGCACAGCAACCAGAGTCCGGGGTGTCCACAGTGTGGGACTGTGGTGTTCTTGGCATCCTTCACTGCTGTGACAGGGGCTCCCTGCTGCCCTGGCACCTGCGGGCCTTGGCCAGGGTACAGTGGTGCAGAGTGGGGATGAGGGTATGGGGTACAAGGGTATGGGTTGCAGGAGTGTGGGGTGTGGGAGTGTGCAGGGGCACAGCAGGTGCGGGGGTGTGGGAGTGTGCAGGGGCACAGCAGGTGCGGGGGTTATGGAGTATGGGGTGGGGGCTGCTGGGTGCAGGATGCTGGGGGTGTGAGGGTGTGGGGCATGGGGTGTGTGGGGCAGGAGGTTGCAGGAGCGTGTGGGATGCAATGGTGCTGGGTGCACGGAGCAGGGTTGTGCAGGGTGGGGGGCTCTAGGGGAGGTGTGGGGTGCAGGGGCGCCTCCAGCCCCGGACCTGCTGGGGTTGCGCTGGTTCTGCTGCTGATGGGTGACCCACCTGCTGCTGTGCGCAAGTTGATGAAAGTTTTGGCGCCTGGTTTTCTTACCTGAGAAATGGGGCTGATCATCCTGACTGATCGATCTGACTACCCGGTGCACTACCGACCTCTCTGATCCACAAGCTTCGAAAGCATTTTCCTATCGGGTGGGCTTCCCTCCAAGCACAAAGCCCCTGAGTTTCCTGCCTGGCTGCTGACTCCCACTTGCTGTCCGAGCTTCTGTAGGGGGGCTGGTTACCCCGAGACTCATGTGTCCAGGTGAGCTGGGAGGTGCCACATGGGAACACATGGGGATTGGGCATATGGGGGCCGGGGGACATGGGGGGGACATGGGGGGGACATGGGGAGCATGTGGAGGCATGTGACATCACGGGGGGCATGCAGGGGCACAGGGGCGCTTTAGTGGAGAGGAGGAACAAGTGCTTCTTGGAGCAGTGGATACAACTGCCCGGCCCCCAGCATACCCAGTGCCGGCAGGAGTGGCAGGAGAGCAAGCAGCGTGGGTCCTGCTCACGTGAGCGCAAGCCTCCCCAAGCCCTGCAGCTTGGCTCCCGGCCCCTCCTGCCCAGCCAGCCTGCTCCCAGCTGGGGTTTCCCATCTACACGAGCTCTGCCTCTCTAGCCCTTAGGCCACCTGGACCCACCACAAGGCATCGGTCCCTCCAGAGCTCCCAGGGTTCGAGGTGCTCGGTTGACCACCACCAGGGAGTGCGGTGTAGAGAGGCCTTTGGGGATAGGGCCTGAGGGCCATCTCTGCACCAGAAAAGTGTGCACTCCAGAGCAGGGAAAGATGGGAACATGGCGGGGAGCTGTGTATTCAACTGTGTCCCTGGAAGTGTGTGGAAGGAAGTCCCAGCCCCTGAGACCTGAGTGTGGGGCCTCATTTGGAAACAGGATCCTGCATATGTGGTCAAGACAAGCACTGGGGGTGACCCAAGTCCAGGAACGGGCGTCCTCCTGAGAGAGACCAACATGGTGCGGTGGGAGGCAGAGGGTAAGGTTGGAGCAGCGGTACAAGCCAGGGAAGCCGAGAGCAGCAGGTGCTGGGACAGGAGCTAGGAGCCACCAGGAGCACGTCCTTCCCATGCCCAGGAGCACCCAGGGAGCACGCCCTGCCCGCGCCCAGGAGGACCCAGGAGCACCCGGGGGCACATCCTGCCCACAACAGGAGCACCCGGGGAGCATACCCTCCCCATGCCCTATCGCACTGGGGTTTCAGACTTTGGCCTCCAGGGTTCTGAGAGGATAAGCTGTTAAGTCCCCAACAGCAGTGAAAGATGCCAAGGACCCTACAGCCCCATGGAACAGAGTGGAACACTGACCTGGCAGCCCCAGGACCATAAAACAACGAGTTAAGCAGAAAAAAGTGGTTCCTGTGGGCTCCAAGGGGATTCCAAGGTGCGTCTGTGGGGCTGGCATCCGTTCTAGAAGGTAGTGTCCTCCCTGAGCTCTGTGCAGGAGCACGGGTCGGGGCTGTGGAGAGCCACGGGGCCGCTCCATCTGGCTGCATGTGGGGCCTCCGTGTCATCAGGCCGCACACAGACAGCCCCTCTGCAGCGCATGTGGCCATGGCTCCTGCAGCTCCCAGAGAGAACGGCTCGGGGCTTGGGCTGGAGGCTGTCATCAGAGGCACCTTTTCGTTTTGTTCCTTCTCTCCCAACTCCAGGCCCCCGCGAGGTGATGAAAAACCTGCCAAAATAGCACAGAGCCGCCCCTCCCGTGGGGGTTCATAGCATTAATCTCCTGAGAGCCCACACAGGCCACGCTACCGACCCACAGAGGGGAAGCTGAGGCAGGAGCCTAATGACTCGCCCCAGGCCTCAGAACAAGGTGCACCAGGGCCGTTCCCACTATTAAGTCGATAATCTCTTCAGTTTCTGCTTAATGTTCTCAATTAAGGTTCTCTTAATAAAGAACATTTGTGGAGAAAATGGGTGGGGTTGACACAGTTCTGCAGTCCACAATGCCTCTGAATCCCAGTGAAAACAGGCCAGAGCCTTCTCAGCATCGAAGGCACAACCACAATACAGAGGGACAGGAGTGCCCCAGGGAGGAAGGATCGGCGTGGCACCCACACAGGCATCAGGAAGTGTGTGAGCCTGTGAATGTGCATCTGTGTGCATGTGGTGGCATGTAGTGGCATGTAGGTGGCATGTGTGCACGAGCCAAGTGCATATACATGTGAATATGTGTGCACGTGTGAACATATGGATGTCATGTGCATGTGCACCGTGCATGTGAGCATATGTATGCCATGTGTGCATGTGCACTGTGTGTGAGCATATGTATGCCATGTGCGTGTGTGCATTGTGCATGTGAGCATATGTATGCTGTGTGCACAAGCATGAGCATATGTATGCTGTATACATGTGCACAGTGCATGTGAGCATATATATGCTGTGTGCATGTGTGCACCGTGCATGTGAGCATATGTATGCCATGTGTGCATGTGCACTGTGTGAGCATATGTATGCCATGTGCGTGTGTGCATTGTGCATGTGAGCATATGTATGCTCTGTGTGCACAAGCATGAGCATATGTATGCTGTATACATGTGCACAGTGCATGTGAGCATATATATGCCATGTGTGTGCATGTGTGCACTGTGCATGTGCGTATATGTATGCCATGTGCATGTGCACTGTGCATGTGAGCATATGTATGCCGTGTGCACAAGCATGTGAGCATATGTATGCCGTGTGTGCACTGTACATGTGAGCATATTCTGTGTGTGCATGCATGTGTGCATATGTATGCTCTATGTGCATGTGTATGTATAGTGCACGTGTACATGTGTGCCATGTGGGCATGTGTGTGCATATGTGCATATGTGTGTGCCTGTGTCAACACCCACGTCTGCACTTGCTACTCGCACTGTGTCTTCAGAGAGAAGTCCCTGTGTGCTCACCTTCGGCCTTCATGGAGTGACTCGGCGTCTGGCCCTCATGGGTGCTGTCTCATGGATGGGCTTGAGTTCTGAAGGGCGCTGTCCAGGCAGGAGCAGGTGGAGAAGCCATAGCTACTCACTTCCAAAACTTCCTTGACTGCTCAGGGCTCAGGCCTCCCCATGTAAAGAGGGCCCTCCAGCAGGGCTTCCCTGTGTCCACACAAGCCTGGGGCTCAGGAAGTCCTTGAGGGGCAGGACCAAGCAGGTGAGGGGGCACAGACCCTCAGTCCATCCCTCGGGGTTGCTGGAGCTCCAGAAGCTCCTCCCTAGACTCCCATCCAAAAGTCAGACCAGCAGAAGTAAAATCAAGCAGACCAAACTTACTCAGACTAACGCGTGGGTGACTGATGGCCTTTTGATAATCCAGACCCATCTGCATTTTCAGACCAGGATCTCGTTTAACCCAAACGGCTCTTTAATCAGCTGCATCCCAGGGGCTTAACAAAGTGGGAACTGCAGCATGTTGGGGGAGGGAGGAGTCAGCCCACGCTGCGGAGCAGCTGGGCCCCCACTTGTCCCCATGGGACACCCCAGATGCCCACACCATGGCCTACTGTCCATGCCAAGCCCTCCAAGGTGGTGGCCAACATATGGGGGCTCCCGAGGGCTGCCTGTGGCGGGGCACTTAGAAATGGGGGTGACCAAGACTTCTGCGGAGGGTGTGCAGGCCTCCCTGGGCTGTGAGGGAGAAGCTGTTTGCTGGTGGCTCTGTCCTCTCCAGGAGGCCCTGGGGTGAGGGCAGCAGTGCAGCTCTGGGTGCAGGCCAGGTTCTCCCACTGAGGGAATAGGCAGCGGGCAGTCCCATCCCCCGTCCCCTACCTGACTCACAGCTTCAGTCCGTGTGAACACAGGGTGTTGACCCAAGTACCAGGGCCATCATCTGTGACATGCATGATGTGGCCCCGCTGGAGACACAGGGGTGAGGGGCCAGCACTTGTTCCAGCAACGCCCTTCCTGGGCCCTGGCTCCTGGCAGTGCTGGCTCAGGCGTCGTGCGAGCCTGGAGCCTCTGCAGTGTTCTAGGAGGTTCTGTGTTGAGGCTGCGTGACAGCACCTCACATGCAGGGCTCTGTTCAGCCAGGTCAAGGCCCCCCGGGTCCACTGGGACTGCCCAGCAGAGAAAAAGCAGCTGTGCATATAAGTGGGAGAGGCCGCAGGGCTGCAGCCCCAAGCTCAGACCAAGGAAGGCTCCATCCCTGCTGTCCTCATCACAGGGTGACATGGGTGAGTGGGCCCCCATCCTAGGACTCTGGCTAACAAAATGAAGACAGGCTTTACACAGCTGGTGGACCCTGTGCAGCACGAGAGCGGCACCCCCAAGATGGGGAGGATGAGGCTGGGTGTGAGAGGCTCAGCCCTTGAGGGCAGGTCCGGAAGCTGGGTTCCCCGACACGTGTCATCCGTGCAGCCGCAGCTGCCTGGGATCACGGCACACGTGGCTCTCACGTGTCGTTGCTGAGGAGCAATTCCCTGTTACCTCTGTCTTCTCCTCCTTAACTTCTGACTCTGCTGTTGCCTTCTTACGGCATCCTCGCAGTTCTACATCATTTCCTCCAGCTGAACTCACTCACCCCCAGGCAGCGACTCTGGGTACCTGTCTCAGGCTGCAGGCACGGGGACCTGCGGCTGCCACACACAGCACGAGGGCAGGAGGCCCCTGCCCCGACTGTTCACAGTGGCACGTCTAGCTGCAGCAGTGAGAAGCCTGTGAGGCCACAGCTTATCCCTGTGCTGGTACCGCCACACATGCTCACGTACACATGTGCTCAGGTACATACATGCTCAGGTACATATGTGCTCATGTACATACATGCCCAGGCACACACGTGCTCATGTACATACCTGCTCAGGTACACACATGCATGTTACTCACGGGCCTGTGTGGGTGGACTTAGGTGTGTGGGCACCCATCCTGAATCAGGACAGAAACGTCATTTGTAGACCATGCATGACCTCAAAATCTTTCCATATTAAATTTTAAAAAACTGGAAACAAAACCAAACCAAACCAACAACCAACCCACTCCTCAGCAACTCTGTGTGCTCCAGTGTGGACAGTTCCCTGGACCACATGTTTAGTCCTGCAGATCAGACACACTTACAATAAAATCAGCAGGAGGTAGAACACTTTATAGCCATTTTCTAGACACACGCTGTCTGATGGAAATCTAATGGGAACCACATAAGCAATTTTAAGGTTTCTAATGTCCACGTTAAGAAACAAATAAAAAACAGGGGTCATTAGTTTTTTTTTTTTGGGACGAAGTCTTGCTCTGTTTCCCAGGCTGGGGTGCAGTGGCGCAATCTCAGCTCACTGCAAGCTCCGCCTCCTGGGTTCACGCCATTCTCCTGCCTCAGTCTCCAGAGTAGCTGGGACTACAGGCGCCCGCCACCATGACTCGCTAGTTTTTTGTATTTTTAGTAGAGACGGGGTTTCACTTTGTTAGCCAGGATGGTCTCGATCTCCTGACTTCGTGATCTGCCCGCCTTGGCCTCCCAAAGTGTTGGGATTACAGGCGTGAGCCACCGCACCGGGCCAATAGGTGTCATTAGTTTTAATATTTTGTTAAACCCAATCTATAAAAAAGTTATCATTTAAATCTGTAATCAACATAAAAAATTAGATATTTCAGGTTCTCTGTTTCATAGGAAGCCTCAGAACCCGACATGCAGTCTTCCTGTGCGCTCCCGGCAGGGGTGCACGTTCCCGTGCTCCGTGGCCATGCATGCCTGTGAGACCACCGTCATGGACGTGCAGCTCTCCTGGGAAATCAGGGGCAGGGGGACGCTGTGTTCTCGACAGGCCACGCGGCGAGTACACGGTGTGGGTGCACGTGGACAGCCCTGGATATGTGGACGGACAGTGAGGATGCAGAAGTTCCTGCTTCTCCGAGTCACGCAGCTGGAGGCAGGAGACGCCGTTGCCAGCGCTGGCCACGGAGCTGTGCTCACGGTGGCCACGTCGTGGTGGAGGGTCTCTGACGCAAGCATTGCTGATGCCCACTCAAACCCCTGGCCTGTGCACAGGACGCAGAGCCACATGGCAACTATGTTAGAACACTCAGCACCACTGCCTTGGGACAGGAATTACCTGGTAATCACCGGAGCTTGGGCTGGGGGTCCAGGGAACCGAAGAGCAGAGTGAGAGGCTGAGGTGTGGCATTGCTTGCTGCTTGGCAGAACTGAGGGCCCTGTGAGAGGCCAGGGTGGAGATGGGACCTCAGTCCTGCAGCTGGCAGCTGGGTTCCTCCCACACGCAGGCAATCCTGGAAGCAGAGTCTCCCTGGGCCCCCAGCTAGGAGCGCAGACCTGCAAGGTGCCCACAGCCTGGTGAGAACGGATAAATCTATATTGATTTCAGCCGTTTCGCTGCTGCTATGGGGGTCAAGAGCCAGAGCAGTGCTGCTGGGACAGGCCACCTGGTCTCTCTGTGCCTGTTTCCTAACTCGTAAATGGAGGAACTGCCAGCACCTCACGGGCCACTGGGCAATTACTCACGGCAGCGAGTGCAGGCACCTGG
The DNA here is from genome assembly GCF_007565055.1 of Rhinopithecus roxellana. Classification (NCBI taxonomy): domain Eukaryota; kingdom Metazoa; phylum Chordata; class Mammalia; order Primates; family Cercopithecidae; genus Rhinopithecus; species Rhinopithecus roxellana. The sequence goes on along the minus strand of NC_044569.1, from coordinate 39,173,144 downwards.
CTGGTTCTCAGCAGTAATGTCCAGTAGAAGGCGGCTGCCAGCCTCAGCACCCCGATGACATCACTGGCCTTTCTCCTACCAGGGCGCTGGGCCAGCCTCCCTCTCTGGGTCTCTGGACCCTACAGAATACAGGATGGTGCCCTGTGCAGACCTCAGAGTCTCCAGCGATGCCCAGGGTTGCTGTCCCATCAGGGCAGCAGAGGCTGCAAGCCCAGAGCTGTGTCTGGACAGAGCGAACCAGGCACCAGCTGCAGCCCTGCAGCAGGAAGACACCCCTCAGCCCCCACTCCAAGCAAGAGGCACGTGTGGCTTAGCGGGACCTGACTCCAGCCTGACCGGCTCGGGGCCCAAACAATGCCTGTGGCTGCCTGGCGCCTGCGGCGTGGCACAGACAGTGCATGGGGAGCAAACCTGGTGTCTGTGAGCGCTCTGGCAATGTGCTACCTCTCCCTCCTTCCTGGTCCTGCCACAGGGGCCCGAGCTGCATGGGAGTCTTTTCTGCTTCCCGTCGACTCAGTAACTCAGGCTCTCTCGTGAAGTCCCATCAAGAGAAGGGAGGTGAGGAGTAGGAAGGACATGGGGCCAGTTCATCCAGCTGGTGGCTGTCGTCCCCGAGATCGGAGTCTCAGGCCAGGCCTGGCCCCTCAGGAGACAGTGAGGATGGACCCCGTCACTGCTGGCGCTGGCCCCGCAGCCCACTCTGGGGAGGGGTCTCTCCTTGACAGGGGAGCTGGACGCCACTAGGGTGTGTGTGAGCCCAGCCACTGCCACCCAGTGAGAGGAAGGCTGGGCTCCCGCAGTGTGGGGTTCTGGTGCACATCCCACAGGCCGGCGGTCCCCAAGGTCACCTCTGATTTCCATGGAGCTCTGTCAGCTGGAACTGCTCCCAGGAAGCCCCTGAACCCCTCATGCCAACCCCCGCTCCAGACGCTCCTTTTGAGCGTGGACACCTCGGCAAGTCCAGTGCCCCCGTCTGACCTCAGATGAGTCTGCGTCTCCACAACACACCCAGGGTGCAGTCGAGGGCTCTCTCTTTCCCACCGCACTGTGGTGCTCCCTTCGTCCCCCAGGCCTCGCTAACAGTGGGAAGGAACACCAGGCTGGAGGCAGGAGTGGGTGTTGGCTGTGGCCTCAGGACAGTGCAGCCAGCAGGATTCGAGCTTCTGGTCGGGCAGCACCCTCAGAAGCCACCAGGTGGACCCCAGAGGCCGAGTCCAGGGGGTCTCTGTGGGCCATGCTCCCTCTCGGGCAGCAGCTCTTGGAGGGGGCCCCGTGTAAAAGCAGGCTTTGCTGTGCTCACCCCGTGAGACCTGCTGGCCGTCTGGCCTGCGGTGCTGGGATTTGGACATGGGCCCAGGCAGGCCCTCACAAGAGGGCGGCGGGAGCTGCAGCTGGAGCTGCTCAGAGCAGTGGGCTCTTCTCCAAATGGGTCCTCTGCCAGCCACTGTCCCAGCACCCGACTGGCCCAGAGCCATCCTCTTGGCCCCATGTGCTCGGCACTGCTGCCTCCCCAAGGCCATGCTGGGGCGCCAGGTATTCTCAGACGTGGAGGCAAGGGGGTGGGGAGGCTCAGGTGAGAAGCCAGGAGCCAGCCTGCACATCCGGCCTCTCAGGCACTCATGGTGGTCACTTGGCCTGGACACTCTAGGCCGGAGCTCCTGCTCCATTTCAATGACCTTAGCAGTCAGCTTGGGTGGGCAGGATGCCCGGGGGACCTTGAGAGATTCCATCCATACCCTGCGTTGGGGGCTGGGCTCCTCCCTGAACTGAGCAGCCCCCTCTCGGGTCACCTCTGCCTCCTGGGCAGCTGGTGGTCGGTGGCGGCCGGACACCCCTCGCCCCTGGGCACACTCACCGGGACGGGGCCTCCACACAGGCCTGCTGGCTGGAGGTGTCACTGGCTCCCAGCCCTCCCGGCCAGCTTCCAGCTCACCAGAATACCTGGGGCTTAGAGTCATCTCCTTCCCTTCCTCTTGTCAGTTGGCCAAGGCCCATGGAGGTAGCTTTGTTTGGGCGGCCGCCTCATGGAGCTGTGTGAGCACAGCTGTGGAGCGGGCAGAGTCACGGGCTTGGATTTTTCACCCTTCTTATTTCAGTTTATACGATGGAATGACTTGCAGCTGCTTCAAAGGGCTCCACCCATAACTCCATGCGCCACATCATAGTGGGGGAGAGGAGCTGCCAGTGCAGCTGGAACCAATTAAACCCACCTATGCAGGCACAGCAGAACCGCCATGCACGCACACTCACAGCAAAAACAGTCTCTTCACAGGCAGGGCAGGGAGGCCCCGGCAGGTCCCATCACCCAGCACAAACCTGAGGTGCAAACCCAGCCTTATGTTCACGCCCTCCCACCTCAGGGGACACAGAGCCCACCTTCAGACGGCAGACCTTGCATCGTCTTCTCACCGCCCCCTGCTCCAGTGTCCATACTCTTCACTTGTTCCCTGCAGTTCATCTGAAAGTGCTTCCCCCGAGTTATTCCCCAACGACAGGCACTTTCCCTGCTTGAGCCTCCCACAGGGTGCCTGGCCAACCTCCGCTCCCTAAGACAAACCTGGGAGGCGCAGCCAGGCGTGGACAGGGTCTCAGGGCACCGAGGGCATCCTGGCATAGGCACACCAGCACGCAGGCATGGGGCAAAGTTAAACTGGACAAGCCAACCCTCTTTAAGGGTGACAGAGGCCCTGAGGCGGCTGCACTGTACCGGGCTTTGTTCTCCTGGGCATAAAAAGGACTTTTAAAAACTTTTTGCATTTATCATCATCATTCCACCATCACCAAGGTGCCTGGGATGCATAAAAAAGTATTTTTCCAAACTGGAAATCTGAAATAGAAGCACCAATAAAAACAGGTCCCAGATTTATGACTGTATTTTTTCACTTCTCTTTCTCTCTCCCTCCATTTTTCTTTCTTCCAGTTAGCTTGGGACTTCTGGAGAAAGAGGACTTGGCACTGCAGAGTGTGGGGGGCCCTGTGAGCTGTGCCCCCCGACCCCTTCTGCCCAGCCCGGCCGCAGCCCCAATTCTCACCCTGGGCGGGCGGCTGGGCGGGACTGAGGCCCCTGGGACTCATCTGCGTGGTGCAAACAGCTGCTTTGGCAACTGAAATTAAAGATCAACTGGGAAGTAAACACAGAGGCTGTAAGACAGGGTGGAAGCTGGTTAAGAACCATATCTTTCTTTCTGTGATTTTGCATGCAGTTCCCCAGGTCCTTGCAGAGGTCACCTGGCATGGCCTCCCCTCAATCCCGAACTCTGGGCCCCGCTATAGCCCAGTTTACCCAGATGTCCTCCACCCAGAGGCCCCACCCGCACCACGGTCACACTGCACCAGCTGCCCACAGTGGAAACCATGTCCCCTGGAGTGGTGTGGGCAGCCTGGCAGAGGGGTCAGGGCCACAGCCCCATGGCCGAGCTCTGCACAAGGGCAGCCTTGGAGCAGGTCGCAGAAGAGAGGAGTCCCGTGGAGTCACAGTTTCCGCCTAGGGCCACGTAGTCCCGTTAGCACCTGGCATCCCCCAGTTGGATCTGAGGTTCGGAGTCTCTCAGGGACCCAGCTTCCGTGGCCCTCCTGGTATCTAGCCGCTGCATCAGAAGGTGGGAGCTCCTGCTCTCTGCTCATGGCAGCAGGGATGGTTTGCCAACAGGGCTGAGGTGGAAATGGGGTGGACAATCCTTGGAGGGGCCTCTGCTCCATTTAAAACACTTGAACTTCACAGACACTGAGGACTTCATAATCATGCTGCACGAACAGCCTGGAATGTAGAGCCCTCCCTGGTGAAAAATTAGAACAGAACCACGTTGCTGACGGTGCTGGTCCTCCAAGTTAAACATAATCTCACGTTTGCTTTAGTATTATTTTAAGTGTAAGCAATTAGGTCTGTAATTTCGTTTAATCACTTGCTAGATTTCATTTTTTACATCCCGGCTATTCAGGGGTTAAAACTTTTAACCTGTTTATACTCTTTGAATATTTCAGGAGACCCGCAGAGGCAGTGCTGACGGGATCCCGGAGCTTACCTGCTACCAGAGAAGCCAATGTGGAAAGTGTGGAACAGTCCCCACACAGAGTCCTCCTGGGACACACGCCGAATGTGCAATGCCAGGCGCCGACAGCACACACAGCCCCATTGCGGCTCATGGGGGGCGCCGCTCCCACCCCAAGGGTACCTGTTCTCCAGGCAGCAGCCCTAGCTTTGGGGAGCTCTGGCCTCTGGGCTGACAGTGTCTGTGTATGGCACGAGGCCCTCGCAGGGGTGGTAAACCCAGCCAGGCTCTGGCCACTGGGCTAACGGTGTCCACGTGTGGCACAAAGCCCTTGCGGGGGTGGTAAACCCAGCCAGGCGTGTGCACAGATCCTGACCGCGCAGTTTCCCTTGTTCTTCTTCACTTCCCTTCTGTTTGTCCCGTGCACATCAGGCTCCTTGCTTCAGCAAGACTTTTTCTATCACTTTGTTATTTTATTTTTATTAAAGTGATCTTTTAAGTATTTTAGAAATATTTTATGCTTATAATGACCATAACCACACAGCAGTGTTTTTGGGTGATCCTGCCACCCCCTCTGCTCACTTGGAATATTCTTTAAACTCCCTTTTGGTTTTCACCTTCAATTAAAAAAAAGTTTCACTGCTTTTCAATGATTTCTAAGTTATAGGTATTTTCTACCAATGTCCTGCTGGGGAGGGCGACCATTTGGGGCTGTTGGAAATGTCCACCTCTAGGGCTGTTTGTTTCCTTCCCTGGGCCCCTCCTGTGTCGGGCCCAGGTGGAGGTGGACCCCATGCTAAGTGGGCATCAGCTCATCTAGTGGGTGTTCACAGCAGCTGTGGGGATACCCACAGACAGGGACGGCTCGTCCATCACCTTCCAGCCTCCTCTACTAGATGTGACAAGAGAAATTCTTCGATCTTTTTAAAAATTTACTTCTTAATCACATGAGTAATAGCTGAATACACGTGGGATATTCTGAAGCAGATCTCAGGTTTCGTGTCATCTCATCCATCAACACTTTTGTTTGTATTTCTTACAGGTAAGGGCTTTTACCAATATCACCACAATATTGCTATCATACCCGGCTAAACTAGCAGTCATCCCTTAATGGCATCCAAGGCCCAACCTCCTCCAGTTGCCTTGAGACATCTTTTATAGCAATCCCAGTGTTGCTGGCCCTGTGGGCAGGTGCGCAAGCCTCCTCTGCAGTGGGCTGTGGGACTGGGTTTTGGCCATTGGTCAGTGCCTATGAGTGGACATGATGCATACAACTTCCTGGCAGGACATGGGACCAGGAAAGATGCCCCTCCCCTGGTCTCCCCTGGGGGGAAGTGTAGGCTTGATGGTGGGCAGATTGTGAGCAGATGCCTGCCATATGCTCAGGATGGCCAGGCCTGGTCCTGCAGAGCTGCTGTATCCACTTCCATGCTGATGGTTTCCTGAGAGTGAGCTTCTAGATTATTTAGACCACTATTATTCAGGTCTTTGTCAAAGCAGCCAATGTATCCTAATGTGCTGTGATTACATAGCCCATCTTATACAAATTATATTTTGTCTGTAATTAATAATTGCCTTGATTTTCAAATGGCTTTGCTCATATACCCATCCTCAATTCTCTCCCAACCTCAGTCTGAAACAGAAAACTCCCCATACAATGAGAATGCTGGTTCAGACCCCCCTGGAAGCCCTTGGCTCTCCTGCACTGTCACCCAGGAGCCCCTCCCATCCCCAGACACCCCCGCCCCCCGTCTCTCCTGTGTCCTGGCGCCAGGTCCTCCTTCAGGGCTGATGCCTCGTTTTGGTGAAGCACATCCTCTAGCAGCCTCTGTACTGGTCTGAAAATGTCTTTTTCTCTTTACTCTTGACTGATAATATGGTTGGATTCCACTTCTAGGTAGGAAATCCTTTTCCTGAACGCACTGAGGCATTGCCAACGGCCCGCCGGCTTCCTTGCTGCTGTTTAGGGGCCCCACACACCCCTCTTCATCTTGGGTTCTGAACTGCAAAATGTCATGCGGCCAGCATTCAGCAGCCAGGAGGACTAGAATGAGCCCAGAGTTCAACGTGCTCCCTATCATCACATCTCGCTGACCTTCTGCAGCCCGGCTGCTGTCACGGGAGGCAGGGCCGGGCACCCGTGGCATCCGCCCACCCTCCCTGCAGCCCTGGCTAAGGGTGCCCCGCTCCCGCCTGGTGAGAGGACATGAGTCCAGTGCGGAGCTTGTTGGAAGACAGCCTTTAGGTCTTGGAGTTGCTTTTGGAACTGGCGGCCCCACCTGCCTGCAGCCTCGTAGGGCGGCCCAGCTCCCGGTGTCTCCAGCTTCTCCTGGGCTTGGGATGCAGCTCACCCGCCCCTGCAGACCCACCTTGTGCCACTGCCGGCCTTTTCTCCGAACCACTGTGGCTTGCTGTTTTCTTCGTCCTGCGGGGTCACCCCCTCCACTCGCTGCCATTGTAGCGGAGTTTCTGGAGGTGGTAAAGGAAACACACATGCCCCACAGATCCCTGACAGGGCAGCTCCCGGACCTCCGTCACTATTTGGGGAGGAATCTTAATGGAGTGTCCTCTGCACGGACACCCGCCTCGCTTGGCCGTTCCTCCCCAGGTCCCGAAGCCTCCTCCTGAAGCGGCCACCAGCCACTCTGTGGCTTCGGGACGACCTCTTCTCTGGGGGTGCCACTTCCCCTCTTCCTCTGGCCAGAGACGCCTCTCTCCTTCCATTTAGATAAACGTAGGTTCGACTCTGGCTGCGGAATCCCTGGCATTCCTGCCTGGTGAGGGGTGTCAGGAAACACCACCCCCACTTCTGCTTGGGGGTCGTCGAGGGCCTGGAGTGGATCCTGGGCCTCCATCACAAGACAGCCCTGCCTGTAGAGGGAAGGATAGCAGACCCCCTCCTCCCCAACCCGAGGCCCCTCTCCAGAGCTCCCTGGGAAGGCGCCGGCGTCTCAGGTCCCTCGCAGCGCGAGGCAGCCTGGGAAGGATGCCGGCGTCTCAGGTCCCTCGCAGCGCGGGGCAGCCTGGGAAGGCGCCGGCGTCTCAGGTCCCTCGCAGCGCGGGGCAGCCTGGGAAGGCGCCGGCGTCTCAAGTCCCTCGCAGCGCGAGGCAGCCTGGGAAGATGCCAGCGTCTCAGGTGCCTCTCAGCGCGGGGCAGCCTGGGAAGGCGCCGGCGTCTCAGGTCCCTCGCAGCGCGAGGCAGCCTGGGAAGATGCCAGCGTCTCAGGTGCCTCTCAGCGCGGGGCAGCCTGGGAAGGCGCCGGCGTCTCAGGTCCCTCGCAGCGCGAGGCAGCCTGGGAAGATGCCGGCGTCTCAGGTCCCTCGCAGCGCGGGGCAGCCTGGGAAGGCGCCGGCGTCTCAGGTCCCTCGCAGCGCGGGGCAGCCTGGGAAGAAGCCGGCGTCTCAGGTCCCTCGCAGCGCGGGGCAGCCTGGGAAGGCGCCGGCGTCTCAGGTCCCTCGCAGCGCGGGGCAGCCTGGGAAGGCGCCGGCGTCTCAGGTCCCTCGCAGCGCGGGGCAGCCTGGGAAGGCGCCGGCGTCTCAGGTCCCTCGCAGCGCGGGGCAGCCTGGGAAGATGCCGGCGTCTCAGGTGCCTCTCAGCGCGGGGCAGCCTGGGAAGGCGCCGGCGTCTCAGGTCCCTCGCAGCGCGGGGCAGCCTGGGAAGGCGCCGGCGTCTCAGGTTCCCTCTCAGCGCGGGGCAGCCTGGGAAGATGCCGGCGTCTCAGGTGCCTCTCAGCGCGGGGCAGCCTGGGAAGGCGCCGGCGTCTCAGGTCCCTCGCAGCGCGGGGCAGCCTGGGAAGGCGCCGGCGTCTCAGGTTCCCTCGCAGCGCGGGGCAGCATGGGAAGGCGCCGGCGTCTCAGGTGCCCTCTTAGCGCAGGGCAGTCTGGGAAGACGCCGGCGTCTCAGGTGCCTCTCAGCACGGGAAGGCGCCGGCGTCTCAGGTGCCCTCGCAGCGCAGGGCAGTCTGGGAAGACGCCAGCGTCTCAGGTGCCTCTCAGCACGGGAAAGCGCCGGCGTCTCAGGTGCCCTCGCAGCGCAGGGCAGTCTGGGAAGACGCCAGCGTCTCAGGTGCCTCTCAGCACGGGAAGGCGCCGGCGTCTCAGGTCCTTCGCAGCTCGGGGCAGCCTGGAAGGCACCAGCATCTCAGGTCCCTCTCAGCGCTGGGCAGTCGCAGCTCCACGCGAAGCCCCCGCTCCCTGCACTCAAATTTGTCTCTGAGTTTCCCTGAGGCGGCCGGGAAGAATTTGGGTCTGAATTCAGTCAGAGCTGGAAACCAAAAGAGAAGCAAAAAGTGATAAAAGAAGAAGAAAGACAGGTGCCCGCCAGGGTGAAGTCAGTGGGGAGGGCCGGGCTGACTCGAAAAATTCAGTGAGGGCTCTGGTTAAGTCATGTTTGGGGTCCTCAAAATTCTGTGTTCAGTTTTATTGAAACCACTCCTAATGATCATCTTGAGAGAAATCAAAAAGTCAAGAATTGGGCTGATGGCCAGATGGTGTTTCTGAAATAAAGATCACATCTCTCAAGTATCAAACTACACCGCCAGACGACAAACCGTGGGATGACTAATTCCTGTCTCTCTTCCAGGGCCCCTACCCTGGCCACAAGCGCATGCCAGCGGGATGCCGAATGCCACCGCGGCAGTTGCCCTTGCCCCGACCCCGTGTGAGCTCCGCAGCTGCTTGCCCTGAATGAGGGGGCCTTCCCGTCACCCTCTGTGGTGGTCGGATGTTTGGTGGATGTCTACTAAGGCCTCTAAGAAGTCGGCTGTCAAGCAGGGGGAAGAAAGTGTCCCCATCCTCACCCACTCTGCTTGCTGGAGGGATACGGAAAATGAAACCCTACCTGTCCACGTTCGTCCTTCTTAATTCTATGACCATGACAGCTTGAGTTGCCACCCTGCATACGTAAGTACTGAAAGTCGAGATGTTTGTAAACTCAACTGTAGCTCCCTGAAGCTGTTATAAACGATGAACGCTGAGCCTCTTGCTAGTGTAAACATCTTTGAGAAACAGCTCCGAGGAGTGTGTGTAGCTAAGGTCTGGGGCAACCTCTGCCCCGCCTTCAGTTTCACTCATTTCTGTGGGCTTCCATCAGCCTGTCTTCTACAAGCCTGGCTTTTCTCATATAGTTCAGTCCAATTTGCTTCGTCTTGATAACTCACCCCAGCCACCACCACCGGAGAGATTTTTTCAGACACTCCACAAAAAAAAAAAAAAAAAGCGCCAGTTCCATAGATCACTCACTGGGACTGCGAAGGTGACAGCGCTGTCCCACTGTACTCAGATGGTGAAGATAAGAGCATGTCCGGCTGTACTGAGACGGTGAAGGTGAGGGCGTGTCGCGCTGTACTGAAACAGTGAAGGTGAGGGCGCGTTTGGCTGTACTGAGACGGTGAAGGTGAGGTCGTGTCGCGCTGTACTGAGACAGTGAAGGTGAGGGAGCGTTTGGCTGTACTGAGATGGTGAAGGTGAGGGCGCGTCCTGCTATACTGAGACTGTGAAGGTGAGGGCGTGTCCTGCTGTACTGAGACAGTGAAGGTGAGTGCGCATTTGGCTCTACTGAGAAGGTGAAGGTGAGGGCGCGTTTGGCTGTACTGAGATGGTGAAGGTGAGGGCGCGTCCTGCTGTACTGAGACAGTGAAGGTGAGTGCGCATTTGGCTCTACTGAGACGGTGAAGGTGAGGGCGCGTTTGGCTGTACTGAGACGGTGAAGGTGAGGGCGCGTCCTGCTGTACTGAGACGGTGAAGGTGAGGGCGTGTCCCGCTGTACTGAGACAGTGAAGGTGAGGGCGCGTTTGGCTGTACTGAGACGGTGAAAGTGAGGGCGCGTCCTGCTGTACTGAGAGGGTGAAGGTGAGGGCGTGTCCCGCTGTACTGAGACAGTGAAGGTGAGGGTGCGTTTGGCTGTACTGAGAAGGTGAAGGTGAGGGCGCGTCCTGCTGTACTGAGACGGTAAAATGAGGGTGTGTCCTGTTGTACTCAGATGGTGAAGGTGAGAGCGTGTCCTGCTGTACTCAGATGGTGATGGTAAGATTGTGTCCTGCTGAACTCAGACGCCATGTTAATCTAAATCCGCTGAACACAGTAGCAAAACCTCACCTCAGCTGCTGATGTATTTCCCTTCTGGCTTCAGAAAGAATGGTGTTCTTTCAGTGTGTTTTTAAAACATGGAACACAATATTCTTCACCCTCAGCAGGATTCAGGAAGAATTATCTAGTTACCCAAAGGTCAGAATAAGGAGGTTCTCTAGGAACAAGTGCTTCTCTTTCCAGGATCCTGGAGTGGAAAATTCATGCACGTTTCCCACTTGATGTTCTGATGCCCGTGTGCTCAAAGTGTACTTGAGGACACCAGGTGAGGTTTATGGCAAATCTGATGAAGAGACCGAGGCCAGGTGGTGTGGCGTGTGCCCCAGGTTAGTGACCTGGGGAGGTCGTGAGTGCACCCGCCAGGAGCCTCTGGTTTCTAAATGGAGCTCCTGAGTTTCTGTTTGTCTGCCCTGCACCACCTTTTTGCATTGATTAACTTTGCCATTGGTCTGGATCTCCGTCTGTTAATTATTGAAGAGGCATTTATTTATTTCTGAGACCCAATTCGATTTTCCACATTTAGGACACTTTTCAGTTCCATGCTGAGAAAAAAAAATGTTAGCATAAGAAGCAGCTTTAAGGCCCAAATCTCAGCTGATGGCACTCAGCATTACACGTGATTTCCAGTCTTATCAGGAGCCTGGTGGGGGCATGGCTGCAGCTGCTGCCAGGTTCTTGAGCAATGTTTAGGCTCCACAGGTAATAGCCACGCAGGTGGAGCAGAAAACAAAGCTTCAGACAGGGCTGCTTTCCAAGACGCAGTGGAGTGCAAGTGTTCTGGGGCCTGTGTAAGAAATCTTTGCCTGCCCTAACCTCATGGGAAGAGTGGCGAGCCAGTGGGGGCACACAGGTCGGACCACCTGCAGAGAAAGAATCACCAATAACCAGCTCTTACAAGGTAGCTGTGCCTGCTGAGGCTTCCGTCCACAACGCGTGGGCTATTTGCCCCACACCCCCTCTGACACTGGCCCCGTCAGTCCTCTCAGCTTCAAACCTTCTGTCGGGGGACGATGGCATCTCGTGGTTGTCCTCCTGATGAATGGTGCCACTGAGCACCTTTCCAATGTGGACTGATCATTTGGGTGTCTTCTTCTGTGAAACGTCTGTGCCAGTATTCTGCCCATTAAAAAAATAGGGCTGTTAGCATGTTTCTTACTGATTTGTAAGTGTTCTTTATATATATTCTGGTTATTTGTTGGCTGCACGTACCACCAATCTCTGAGTCTGACTTGCCTCTTCTTTTTGGAATGATGTCTTTCGATGAACAAAAGTTTGTCACTTTAGTGAAGTCAAATGAGATTAACCTTTTCCCATATGGCTTGGATTTTCTGTGTTCTATTTGAGGAAGCTTTGCCTGCCCTGAGCTCATGGAGACATCCTGTTCTTTCTCCTTATTCCTTTATGCTTCACTTTAGGGCCAGAATCCACCCAGGCCACACTTCTTCTTTCCCGTCTCTTCCCTTAGACAAACAGAGGAGACAGAAAGTGGAGAAATGGAGGGAGCTGGGGGGAAGGTCAGAGCCCAGAGGCTGGAGATCAGAGAAACCACATCTTCTGTGTTGACTTCACCCTGTCAGGGGGAAGGAAGATTCACACAGACTTGCCCGCTCCCCTTGGCTGACTTTAGGTCAGGAAATAGCATGTTCACTTCGGTATGTGGGTGACATCATCAGCGCGGCCACGGAAACAGGAGGTGAGGCTGCAGACGGGCTGGGATCCGCCTTGGCGAGCAGAGGCCTGCGCCTCCCTCCTCCACGTCCCCAACACCCCAGCTCCGTGACATCCGACACCGCGCAGCTCACATCGCAAAGGAAACACAGCCAGCCCTGCCGAGAACTGCCTTTCAAAGTGGAAAAGAATCCCAGGAGCAAATGTGTGCACAGACCCTGCATTTAGAAAGGGACGGCTTAGCCAGACGTAGCTGGAACAAACATATAAAAAACATCTGTGCCAGGAAGGCACTCACCAGCCCCGCAGACTGGGGGCCCCCATGGTGCCCTTGAGGGGCAGCAATGGCCCCACCACATGCAGTCCCCCACAGCAGCGCCACCAGCCAGCAGCAGCAGCTTCGAGCTTTCCTGCTCCTCACTGAAGGTGGGCACAGGCTCCAGGAGAGACCACCTGCAGCCAGCACCCCCCAACCCCCTGGGGGGGGGTGACACCAGCAAGACCCAGACAGATGGCCCAGCAATGCCTTTCCATTTCTTCTCATCTTAACGTCGATTTTCTTCCTGGTCCTAAAAGTGATGTGATCCATTGGAGACAAGTTGGAAAATGCAATGCAAATATATAAAGCCTATGCTACCAGTCATCCACAATTCCAGGCCTAAGACGTGGCTGCATTTTGGTCTGTTGTAATCCTTTTTCACACCTTAGTCTCGTCACAACAAAGGAAGCATTTCAGGGACACAAAAGTCTTTACAGAATGAAGGGCAGATCCCACAGCCTGAGGCCAGAGGGACGAGGACAAGGCCGGGCTTGGCGCCGGCCAGGGGTGGGTGCCCGGGCAGCGAGGCGAGTCACTGACACCGTGCAGTTTGATGGGGCCTGGGGAAAGGTACAGCAGGAGGATTGTGGGGGTGGGGACAGAAGAAGAGAGTCCTCCAGGATGGGGCGATGGGAATGCGGTGGGTTTCATGACCTGTGCAAGAGAGGCTGGGAGGAGGCAGAAATGAGGACGGGCCCTCGGGTCAGCGCTGCTGCAGCCTCCGCAGAGAAGCGGCTTCCAGCAACGACTTGGATGTGTTTGTGAAACAGCTGGTTGTGAAATCCATTTAATGAGTCCTAACGAGCATTTTCAAAAAGGAACAGAGCGGCATGGAAGCACCTATTTCTATGATCATTATGGAAGTTGTGATTTCTATCAGGGAATCACTCATCAGAGGGAGTATTGTTTCACAAACTCTTATTCCACTTCTGCGTGTATGTGCTGGTTGTGGTGTAAAATGTGCCTTTTATTGTGGGTCTCAGTTTTTAAAAAGTTGCAAAGCCCTGGCTTAGAAGAAGAAAGAATTCAGAGGCCATGTGTGACCATAGTTTAAGCTTCTGTAGATGAGAAAGGGACGGGGCACTTTTGGAAGCAAGGATAGTCCAGGCAGTGGTGCACACAGATGGGAGGCTGACGGATCTCACACAAACGCACAGGGCACATCGAGTTAGTCCCTCGGAGCTCCTCTGACGCAGCCATGGGTCCTCCAGAACCTGCTGCGGCTGAGCCACATCTGTCTCCGTGGTGGTCCCTCACTACGTCCCACACTTTCTCTTGTTCCTCCTCCTTTCCCCAAGTGACTTCTCCAGAAATGACTCTAAGAACAAGCCCAGAAACGAGCTCCAGTAAAGACCCAAAGGGACAAGAAGGCAGGTGTGCACACGACCCAGGACCCTCACCCCAGAGGAACAGGAAGGCAGGCATGCACACAACCCGGGACCCTCACTTCAAAGGAACAGGAAGGCAGGCATGCCCACGACCCAGGACCCTTCACACGGTGCCCCCCTCATGTCAGCCTCAGTCGCACACCTGTCACACAGCATGTTCACAGCAAAAACAAGACATTTTACCTTTTCATATGGTCAGAAGTGGAGACTCGCTTTCCTTTCTCCTTTCAAGATGCCAAGCCACCCAAATTCCTTTTATATCTGTGATAAAGGCATCAGCCAGGCACAGTGGCTCACGCCTGTAATCCCAGCACTTTGGGAGGCCCAGGTGGGTGGATCACCTCAGGTCAAGAGTTCGAGACCAGGTTGGCCAACATGGCGAAACCCTGTATCTACTAAAAAATAAAAAATAAAAAATTAGCCGGGCGTGGTGGCAGGCACCTGTAGTCCCAGCTACTTGGGAGACTGAAGCCGGAGAATCGCTTGAACCCAGGAGGCGGAGGTTGCAGTGAGCTGAGATCGCACCACTGCACTCCAGCATGGACAATGGAGCATGACTGTCTCAAAATAAATAAATAAATAAATAAATAAATAAATAAATAAATGCATCTCCCTGTCTACTTTTACATTTGTATTTTTGTATCCCCCCCTGCCCCCCACCACACACACACACTAGCATGGGTTGTTGTAGGGATTTACTTTAGGAAGGAAGATATGGGTAAATTGGAACCAAGGAAACCTGTTTCTAGAAGATGACTTCTGGACCAGAGCAGTGGCCAAGGAATGAAAACATAATTGTGTCATGTCCTCCAAGCTTCCTCGGAGACTGAAAGGAGTCAGATCAAAAGTGCAACCAATGTGAATTGGGGCATGTTGTGTATTCATACGTGTACAAATTTTTGAACGTGAAGTTGCTTGCAACTAAACTTTTTTCCTAAGTGTACTGTACCTATTTTTAATAAAAGATGACATATATTTGCACAAAAATTCTCAGACACGTTAAATTACTAACTGTTTTTATAAGTCTCTCTCAAAGCAGTGCGTGGATTGCATCCTGGTGCAGGCTGCTGGGGATTCGTTGTTTTTACTTAAAGACCTTCCTCCTGCACTTGCTGTTCCCTTGCCTGGAGTGCTCTATTCTCATTTTCTTTCTTTTGAATGTTATGTTTCTTTATTTTTATTTTTTGCAAACTCCCTGTAGCTAGACAGTCTGGCATGGATTAAGCATTGAAGGTGTAACCCATGATGAGGGGTTTGGATTTATTTATGGAACTAGCTCACATTTTTAAAAATATGATAAGCAATGAGTTGAAGATTACATTGTTGGTGTTGGCAGAAGAAAATATGTATGCCAACAATGTGGGCACACTGTTAGTGTGATAATTCAATGTCTAAGAATGTAGTCTAATATAGAGTAATCCAAAATATGAACAAATGTATACATATATTTACTGATGTATTATTTTAGGAGCATAATTTGGAAAACAAGTGTGTACATATATTTACTGATGTATTATTTTAGTAGCATAAGTTGGAAAATATCCAACAATAGCGAAGCAATAAATAAATTTAAGAACTCAATAGAATATAAATATCAGAGTTCTCCACACAAATAGAACCAGCAGGATATATGCAAATATAAACACACACATACGCAAATGTAAACACACACATATGCAAATATAAACACACATACACAAATATAAACACACGCAAATATAAACACGCAAATATAAACATATACTCAAATGTAAACACACATACTCAAATGTAAACACACATGCAAATTTAAACATATATGCAAAGATAAACATGCAAATGTAAACACATACACAAATATAAACACATGCAAATATAAACATATACTCAAATGTAAACACACACTCAAATGTAAACACACACATGCAAATTTAAACATATATGCAACGATAAACATGCAAATGTAAACACATACACAAATATAAACACATGCAAATACATAAATATAAACATACACAAATATAAGCACATACACATACGCAAATATAAACATGCAAATATAAACACGTAAATGTAAACACACATATGCAAATATAAACATGCAAATATACACACGTACGCAAATGTAAACACATATGCAAATAAAAACACAAATATAAACAAGTATAAACACAAACACATGCAAATATAAACAAATGTAAACATATGCAAATATAAAGACATGCAAATATAAACACACATGCAAATATAAACATACATAAATATAAATATATATGCAAATATAAATGCACACATACACAAATATAAACATACACACATATACAAATATAAACATACATAAATATAAACACGCACATACACAAATATAAACACACATACACAAGTATACACACACGCAAATATAAGCACATACACATACACAAATATAAACATGCAAATAAAACACATATACACAAGTATAAACACACATGCAAATATAAACACATGCAAGTATAAACACACGCAAATATAAACACACACATGCCAATATAAACACACACATGCCAATATAAACACACATATGTAAATATAGACACAAATATAAACACACGAATGTAAACATATACACGAATATAAACACATGCAAATATAAACACGCACACATACACAAATATAAACACATACACATACATGAGAGAGAGGGAGAGAAACCTATTCTAGGGAATTGGGCCATGTAATTGTGGGGACTGGTAACTCTAAAACAAAATCCACAGGGCAGGCCAGTGGGCTGAACAGTTGGACTCGATTTCTATGTTGTAGTCTTGAGGCAGAATTCCTTCTTCGTCAGTAAATCTCAGTCTTTACTCTTAAAGGATTCAACTGATTGAATAAGAGTAATCCACATTACAGAGGGTAATTTGCTTTACTTAAAGTCAACTGACAGTGAATTTTAATAACGTATTTTAAAAACTTTCACATCTAGATCAGTGTTTGACCAAGCAACTGGATACCACAGTTTAGCCAAATTGACAAATACAACTGACCATCACAATCATGTTGCCATTTAAAGAAATGGTTAAGCGGGTTATGTAATCATGTGGGGAGGAAATGCTTAGATATTTAGAAAAAAACAACACAAAACTCCTGTGTATCTTGGTTTTGGCAAAGTTAAAAATGTATAAAACAAAAGGCAGAGATAAGAACACCAAATGCTAATTATGAGATAGAGTGGTAAGATTAGATGTGATATTTTTCTCGCATGCCTAAAAGTTTTATAATGTTGCTATAATTTTTATCATGGAAAAATAAAATTCTGGCCATGTACAGTGGCTCATGCCTATAATCCCAGCACTTTGGGAAGCAGAGGTGGGAGGATTGCTTGAGCCCCGAATTCAAGGCCAGCCTGGAAAACATAGTGAGATCCTATCTCTACAAAAATCTTAAAAACAAAAACAAGCAAAAAAAAAAAAAAAAAAAAAAAAATTATCTAGGCCTGGTAGCATATGCCTGTAATTCTAGCTCTTTGAGAGGCTGAGGCAGGAGGATCACTTGAGCCCAGGAGGCTGAGGCTGCAGTGAGCTATGACTGAGCCACTGCACTGCAGCCTGGGCAACAGAGTGAGACCCTGTCTTCAATAAAAACAAACAAACAAAAAAACAGAAAAAAGGAAACAAATTAATAGGCAATTCTTCCTCAATGATTTTTTTTTTTAATTAAAAAAAATTTTTTTTTGAGATGGAGTCTCGCTCTGTGGCCCAGGCTGGAGTGCAGTAGCCGGATCTCAGCTCACTGCAAGCTCTGCCTCCTGGGTTTACGCCAGTCTCCTACCTCAGCCTCCCAAGTAGCTGGGACTACAGACGCCCGCTACCACACCTGGCTAGTTTTTTGTATTTTTTTTAGTAGAGACGGGGTTTCACCGTGTTAGCCAGGATGGTCTCGATTTCCTGACCTCGTGATCCGCCCGTCTCGACCTCCCAAAGTGCTGGGATTACAGGCTTGAGCCACCGCGCCCGGCCAATTATTTTTATAATAAAAAATTCATAGAAAATCTTCCTTAATGATTGACTTATTTAAAATGACAAGGCAACTTGGTGACACTAAAGATGATAAATGCTCGGGCTTTTTAACACTCAGGCCTTTTTTTTTGTAAATGGAGTCTCGTTCTGTCACTAGGCTGAAGTGCAGTGGTGTGATCTTGGCTCACTGCAGCCTCCACCTCCCGGGTTCAAGCAATTCTTCTTCCTCAGCCTCCCAAGTAGCTGGGACTACAGGCGTGCACCACCACACTCAGCAAATTTTTGTATTTTTAGTAGAGATGGGGTTTCACCATCTTGACCAGAATGGTCTTGATCTCTTGATCTCTTGACCTTGTGATCTACCTGCCTTGGCCTCCCAAAATGTTGGGATTACAGGTGTGAGCCACCACGCCCGGCCAACACTCAGGCTTCTTAATGCTCGGGTTTCCTAATGCTCGGGCTTCTTAATGCTTAGATTTCTTAAACAAGGAGGGAATTACTTGAGGCCAGCGGGCTGATATTTTACAGAGAGTCTGAATGTTATTTTGGCAATCAGGCCTATTCTCTTAAGTGGTAAGAAGTTCCTGGATGCCCTAATTCGACATAAACAGAGGTATTTGTGGGGATTTGTAAGCTCCCCTGAGACCTGAGACATGTTCCTTCTGTTCGTTCCCTTAGAATTGTGGTGTCGGAAGATGAAATGAGCTTCCTAATTTCCACTCATGCTCAAGCTGAAAGTACAAACTAGGATGAGTCCAACATAAAACTCTGCCAACAATATAATCTTCAACCCATTGGTTATTATTATTTTAATGTGGGGCTACTTCAATATGCAAGTCTAAGCTCCTTACCACAGGCAATCTATCGAATGCCCATGACACACCATAAATCAGCAAAGGTTAGTTCTGGTGCCCTTCGTACCTGTTTCTGCATCCTTGGTCATCCCTTCCTCTAACCTCGTACTTTTTCTGCCTAACCCCTATCAAAACTCCTATCATGGAAAATAATTTGATGGTGATAAGAGCTGCGTTTTGTTGAGCATGTCATATACCAAATAGTGCAGACCGTCTGGCCAGAGAGTTGTGGAGGAGTCTGGCATAGACAGCCGAGCTGACTGGGGGATGGTGGCAATGGCAGGCTGTCGTGGTGGTGGGTGGAGATGCTGCAAGTCTCAGGTTTCAAGCAGAGGGTCTCATGGGTCCTTGTCTTGCAGATATTTTCAGCTCTCAGAATGAAGACACAGAAAATGTGAATGGGCAGCTTCTCCTCTGGGGCTATTTTCAATTTTGTGTTGTGGAAATTTTTATTTTTATTTATTGATTTATTTATTTTGAGACAGAGTCTCACTGTGTCCCGCCCAGGCTGGAGTGCAGTGGTGCAGTCTCCGCTCACTGCAATCTCCGCCTCCCAGGTTCAAGTGATTCTCCTGCCTCAGCCTCCAGAGTCGCTGGGATTACAGGCGTGCGCCACCACGCCTGGCTAATTTTTGTATTTTTAGTAGAGACGGAGTTTCACCATGTTGGCCAGGGTGGTCTCAAGCTCCTGACCTAAAGTGATCCACCCACCTCGGCCTCCAACTGCTGGGATTACAGGCATGAGCCACTGTGCCCGGTCTGATTTTATATTATGGAAAAAATATAAACACAAACAAAAGTAGAGAGACTAGCACAGTAGACCTCCCATGCACCCCAGCTTCCCAGGGGCCAGCTCAGGCCCCTCTTGCTTCATCCACTTACCCATTCCCTGCAAATTCTGGACATTCTCCTATTTCATTATAAAAATATGTTGGCATTTGTTTCTGAAAAGGAAGAATCTTTAAAGAAAACATTACCGTCAGACTATCCCCACACATACAAGTTTAGTAGTAAGTTCCTGGTGGCATCAAATCTCCAGGCAGGTCTCGTTTTAGGTGCCCTCTAAGAAAGGCACCGACCATGCTGTAGCCCAGATGGAATGAGGCCACCAGGATGGCAAGAGCTCAGCCCTCACCATGGGGTCTGTCCTCCTCCTGCCTCCTGATTCCCTTGCACAGGCCTGCGAGCCTCTTCCGCTCCCTCCTGCAGGCCAGGGAACTGCCGTCCCTACCCCCCGCCGCTCCCAGTGGAGCAGGGCCATTCCAGGGGGACCTTCAGGACGTGCTCTGCTTTATCAATGAATCGTGTCCCCACACGTGGCCTGTCAGGGGGCCTGGTAATTGAGCACTTCCTGTTCTACTCCCTGGGCGCCAGCTGACCACGCTGTGGCCCGGCAGAGCAGACACAGCCTGGGATGCCACCACCCTCTCCAGCGACGCTCTCCTGTGTCACCGTAACCAGAGGCGTCGACTGAGGGCCCAGAGCCAAACACAGGAGCAACTGTCCCTCTCAGCATGAGGATTCTTGGCACTGAGGATTAATCGCCAAGTTATCAGGCTTGCCATCATGAAGAGGCATCTTATTCTTCGTAGGGAATGCTGCGTTCTTCCCTCTCCTTGCCGTGAGAACGTGGTCTGGGGATGATCATACATGTGGCATCATCAGAGAGAATGCCACGGCCAGGCATCCTCTGACTGTGGGGAGTTTCTCACCATTCAAGACTGAAATGCAGCCACCTGCAGACACCCAAGCAGCCCACACTGCCAGGCCCCAACCACAGAGGTCAGCACCACACAGGACCCAGCAGCCCACACGGGAGGCCCAGGCCCCAACCACAGAGGTCAGCGCCGCACAGGACCCAGTGGACCCATGGCCTGGTTCTCAGCTCACAGAAAACTGAGGCTGCTCCTATCAATGCGTGCCCTTAACCTTCCGTAACACCAGAGTTACATCTTGAGAAGCCGTCGCTGCCTCTGCACCCCTACTTCCTGCGCATTTTCCCTTCCCTGCTAAAATCCACACCCACAAATGTTCTGTGTAGCACCCAAAGAAGCCCACAAACACAGGGTTCTCCTTTCGTTTTCTGTTTGTTTGTTTGTTTTAGAGACAGGGTTTGCTCTGTTGCCCCGGCTGGAGTGTAGTGGCGCAATCTTGGCTTACAGCAGCCGTGACCTCCCGGGCTCAAGCGATCCTCCCATCTCGGCCTCCTGAGTAGCTGAGACCACAGGCGCCATCACCACCATGCCCGGCTAAAGTCAGAGTCCTGTGGAGACTCTTGCCCTGCTTGTAGACCCCTGGTCCAGGTATCTATCAACTAGCAACCAACAGGCCTCTTAAGGTCAAGATTCAGTGGAACCTGAGCAGCTGAGAGGAGGGAGAGGCCATCGGCCAAGACAGAGCAAACAGGAAGGGTCTTTTCCCACCCACCCAGGAAAACGCACTGCGAATCGCTATACCCACCATCCCCATGGCGGACAGTGTGCAGTCCCGTCCACACGGCAGATGCTGGGGGCAGGTGGGTCCTGCCTTCTTGCTCCCAACTCCGTCCCCCACCTGAGATTTGGGCACCATGAGCTTTCCAGGCTTCACTGGCTCCAAGCAGAGCCTCGGCTTCTCTTCTGGACGCTCTGCCGTGTTCACTGTGGGCTTCAAGGCTGGGGCCTCCTGCCTGGTTGGAGCTGTCCTTGGAGGCTGGCAGGGGTCTCAGGGGTCTTAGTGGTCTCCAGGGGTCTGCAGGGATCTCCAGGGGTCCCCGGTGCTCAGGGAGGGCTCCACACCCCTCCAGCCTGGACATGGAGAAGGAGGAGGCGTTTCCCACCCTGTGGGGGAGTTCCTTTCTTAGCGCCTTCTCTGAAAATAGATCCTCAGTTTCACTGATCATTAGGAATTTCCTGAGGAACATCATTAAACATCACCCAGCGGCTCATGCCTGAAGCTCAGGGCTTCCTCTTCAATCACGTCACGCCCGTGTCATGGTGACCCACGTCTGAGATGGTCACGATGCCCCGTGCCCTGTGAACACAGGACAGTCCCTGCTCTTACGCAAGGCACCCGGGGCAGAGCTGAAGGGACTGGACTCACCTCCCAGACAGACCGTCCTGGCCTGTCCCCGTCCCCCTCAAGCCCCCTGCACACACTTGGCCACTTCAGGCTGGTGGAGGGGCTGGTCATGCCTTCTGAGCACAGCCACAGTGCCACGAGGTTTCCTGACTCTGCAGTTTCCGAGCAGGGTCTGGAGCTGTGCAGAGCAGGATTGGGGAACGTGCCCGGGGCTGGGCCAAGAGCCTGAGAGGCAATGAGTCCTTGCTGGCTGGACAAGGCGGCCTGTGGACCCCTGGCAGAGGATGGTGGTGGGGAGGTGGACAGAGGAAGTACAAGGCTGTGCCACCAAGTCGCCAGGGTCTTGAGAGGTTGAACCTGAGCAGCCGAAGGGAGGGAGAAGCCATCACCTAAGACAGAGCAGACAAGGAGAGTGAGATTGGGAAGGAGCCACTTTTGGTCCCCTTGGCTGCCCTGGGCCTGGGAGAGCCCCAGTCCCCTGCTTCGGCCTGCTCAGCCACCTCCCTCCCTCCAGGTTCCTGTCCCCCTGCAGTGCTTCCTTCCCAGTCCTGTCTGGGGGGCACGCCCATCACATGTGCCCTGGTTTTGGGGGCCCATGGACAAGCCCTCGGTCTCAACCCACATCATTTCAGGCTCCCTAGCCCTCAGCAGGGTGGTTCCGTTAGGAGCAGAACAGCCGGGGGCATCCCTCACCAGGACCCAGAAGCAGACAGGAGGCCCCCTCTCTACGGAACAGGCCCACCTGGGCCTGCCCTCTCTGTAGACCTGGATGCCTCTACCGCATGTTGCTGAGAAGGGCCAGGCTGGGCTAAGGTCAGTGGGCCAGACTCGTGGCACTGCGAGGAGTGAGGGCCCTAGGAACCCCCAGCATGTGGGGACCTCTGTGGACCCGCTCGAGTCCCCTCTACTGTCTCTCACTTGACCACTACTCCCTGCAGAAAGGAGCCATGGACTCTCCTCAGCCTCTCCTCGTCTGTGGAGTCAGTAGCCCCAGGACTCACTGCAAAGGCCTCTAGAAGGGTTTGCCCATGGAAGTGGCCATGCTGTCTGCCGGGCTGGGCAGCCTCTAGGTGGCCCCAGTGACCTCACACCCTGGTGCTCACAGCGTGCATCTCAGGCTGTCCTCTCTCCCTCCAGCTGGGAGGGGAGCTGGCTGCCACGCAGGAAGCTGAGATTCCGGCTGACAGCCGGTTATGGGGGCTTGGGAGGGGGATTCTCCTGTGGGAATTCTCCTGCGGGGGTGGTTTCTCCTGGAGTGGATTTCTCGTAGGGAGGGTTCTCCCATGCGCCTGGAGATGATGGCAGTGCCTGAGACATAGAGACAGCTAGGCTCACACTAGCAAGAAGCCCTGAGGCCATGAAACGCAGGCAGGTCACACAGCTCCTTCGCTGCAGACACTGCTCAGTGTTGGGGATGAGATGCACGTTTGCTGCTGGATGCTGCTCAGTGTTGGGGTCGTCTGTGACGCAGCCATGGTAACCAATCCATGAAGGCATCCTGGCCTCGGCTCTCAGCCCCTCCATGTCTCCACTGCAGAGCTCCACACCTGCACAGAAGCCTTTGTTGCTCGCTGGGGGACCAGCTGAGACACCAGCAATCGGAGACAGGAGCTCTTTTGTTTCTTTGTTTTTATCTACTTCCTAGGAAGGACAATAGGTATAATTTCAGCGAGATCTTTTTCAACAAAATGTAACAGAGAAAAGGGTCTTCCAGTTAATCATGCATTCACCAGAAAATTCAATTAAACTGGGTTCCTAGGTCCTAAACACACATCTGAATCAAGCTTATGATCTGTTTCTCTTCGCACTTCTGGATTCTCTGGAGAACTTTCGTCACCTTCTCAGGGAGCGTGAGATAGCTGAAGATACGTTTCCACCTAAGGTAACGTTTCCAGCCTTCTGGCAGAGTCAGCAGTCGACTGTCCCTGCACGGAGACCCAGGCAATGGTGCCATGTGACCCCTGACCCCGCGGATGAGGAAGATCGAGAGAGAGTGTGCAGACACCGAGGTCGGCCCCGAGGCTGAGGGAGCCACACCCGGCAGCACACTTGAGAGAGGGCAGCCGGGTGGGGAAACAGCCCGTCGGGTCCAGAAGTTGCCCCTGGGTGTCCGGGGCTCTTGCTGCTGGCCTCCTGCACTCTTGGTGTTTGAGGAACGGTCTGGTGGCCCCCAGACCCCCATTGCAGCCTGTCTCTGGCTGTCCCTGCTTCCAGGACCAGCCCACCCTCTTTGCATTAGCCGCTGGTTGCCACTGACCCTGAGCCCCAAGAACAACGGAGCCCTACTGGTCTGCACACCTTGGTTCTGCCTGCCCAGACCCCATCTCTGCGACTTCCTGAAACCATTCCTGACAAAGGCAGTGAGACTTGCCGGGAGGCAGGCCACCCCTGACCTCGCACCCCGATGGCCAGGCAGGGTCTCTAGCTCACCAGGAGCCTCATAGCAGTGGCTGCCTTGCAGGGCCCACCCTCAGCCTTGCAGCCTCTGTCCAAGCTCTCCCTCCAACCACGAGGCCTCCCTGGGCCGTGGACCAAGCAGAAACTATACAGCTTTTTCTCTCAGTAAAAAAGAAGACAGGGGAGGAGGGGCGGGAGGAGGAAGAGTACGGGCACTTGCCAAGGCGGCTTAACTCTCCCTGACCCGGGAAGCTGGCCCCGCGTCCTCACGTCTCGCTGCCACTCCAAGGAGCTGCTGGTCCAGGACTGGAACCAAATCAGGGAGCTTTGCTGTGTCTGTGAGTGCCACAGGCTCTCCGCCACGTGCTTTCCATCTCCTGCTTAGAATTTAGGAGGATAGGCCGGGCGCAGTGGCTCACGCCTGTCATCCCAGCACTTTGGGAGGCCAAGGTGGGTGGATCACCTGAGGTCAGGAGTTCAAGACCAGCCTGACCAATATGGTGAAACCCTGTCTCTACTAAAATTACAATAATTAGCCAGGTCTGGTGGCATGCCCATGTAGTCCCAGCTACTCGGGAGGCTGAGGCGGGAGAATCGCTTGAACCTGGGAGGCAGCGGAGCAGTGAGCCGACATCGTGTCACTGCACTCCATCCTGGGTGACAGAGCGAGACTCTGTCTCAAAAAAATAAATAAATAAATAAAGAATTTAGGAGGATAAACAAGATGTGGTTTAAACAGCAACATGATACTCCTGGGTATCAAAGAATTTCACAAAGGATTGCATTAGATGCCCTTGGGTGGTAACTTTCTGGGAGCCACTTGGCAAAGCTCTGCCAGACACTGGGCTGGGGAGGCTGCAGGCTGACCCTCTGAGGCTAACCAGTCACCTTTGAAGTGACGACTGTGACATCCACCTGCCAGCTACCGGGGACTGAGGGTTAAATACGGCCATGCACGACTTTGGGGCTCAGGTTCGCCCCTTACTTAGATTTTCAAGCCAAACGGGACAGACACCTGATCAACCACTGTGGCAGCAGCAACCACCTTAGATGATAGTGAGACCCTCAGCCGCAGGCCCATCTTCCCTGTGAATCATGGAGGCTCTTGTGCTGCGCGCCCCATGCAGAAACGCATTCTACTCTGGAGAGCCCTCTGTGTGCTGCGCGCCTCGTGCAGAAACGCATTCTACTCTGGAGAGCCCTCTGTGTGCTGCGCGCCCCTTGCAGAAACGCATTCTACTCTGGAGAGCCCTCTGTGTGCTGCGCGCCTCGTGCAGAAACGCATTCTACTCTGGAGAGCCCTCTGTGTGCTGTGCGCCCCGTGCAGAAACGCATTCTACTCTGGAGAGCCCTCTGTGTGCTGCGCGCCCCGTGCAGAAACGCATTCTACTCTGGAGAGCCCTCTGTGTGTTGCGCGCCCCGTGCAGAAACGCATTCTACTCTGGAGAGCCCTCTGTTTGAATTAGCCAGTTAGAGCAATGCTGCCATTTCTAAGGGTGTCCCTAGAATAGGGGTAATCTCAGGCAAGAGGGAGGCATGACCTCGGGCAGGCCAGGAGGCCCCGGCGTCCCTTCCTCCCACACTGAGGTTTGAAGTTCCAGCACCCACATCAGCAAACCGTCAGCTTAAGGCAGAGAGGCCAACAATCTGCAGTGGCTGCTGCCAGTGTGTTCGGAAGAGACATCTGGGCTCAGAGGGCACACGTGCCACCATCAGCCAGTGCGTCCTTGGGGTGCGGGAACAGGAACAGGAGGCCGCGTGCTGTATTTTACAGAGTTTAGCCTCAGGCTCCGTGTGCTGTTGAAGTCCCGTCCTTCTTTCGAGTGTAGCTCTTCAGAAGTTTTCAGCCACTTGCCCCTCCATGCTGTCTGAGAGGTTAGGGTGGGAGCAGACCTCGAGGCCAAGGGGCCCTGGGACGGACAGAAGGGACAGGAGATGGTGTGGGGGCAGGAGATGGCATGGGGACAGCTGTGGCATGGCAGGAGATGGCGTGGGGACAGCTGTGGCATGGCAGGAGATGGCGTGGGGACAGCTGTGGCATGGCAGGAGATGGCGTGGGGACAGCTGTGGCATGGCAGGAGATGGCGTGGGGACAGCTGTGGCATGGCAGGAGATGGCGTGGGGACAGCTGTGGCATGGCAGGAGATGGCGTGGGGACAGCTGTGGCATGGCAGGAGATGGCGTGGGGACAGCTGTGGCATGGCAGGAGATGGCATGGGGACAGCTGTGGCATGGCAGGAGATGGTGTGGGGACAGCTGTGGTGTGGTGGCACAGAGACGGCGTGGGGACAGCTGTGGCATGGTGGGAGATGGCATGGGGGCAGCTGTGGCATGGGCAGGAGATGGTGTGGGGGCAGCTGTGGCATGGGCAGGAGATGACGTGGCAGCATGGCTGCTGGCACAGCAGGGTTGGCACCATTGCCCCTGCGATTAGGAACCGCCCGAGAGACAGCCTCTGCCCTGCCCGTCTCTTTTCCGTGGGTTCTTGATGTGACTCTAAGTGTTAGGTGCCATTCATGCGCCCGCTAGTTCATTCACCGCCTTATTTATCCAGCAGTCAGTGACAAGTGACTGCTGATGAGACATCCAGCCCTGGACGTGGAGGGCCTGGGTGAGAAGGAGCCTTTTGGAAGCACTTTCCAAGTCTCCTTGGGGAGCCTGGGTCAGGCCAGGTCAGCCCTGGGAGAACCGGGTTTCTCAGGACAGGGCAGGTGCTGCCGGTGAATCAGTGGGCGGGTCCTCCCTGAGTCACGGAGGCCGCGCCTGAGGACGGCGGTAGCCTCGGCTGCCCAACGTGTCTCCCTAGGTGTGAGCTGCTGAAACCTGGCCCCGCCAAACGCAGGCGTTGCCTTTACCCTCACCTTACCCAGGTTTAAGTTCGGAGACAGAAGCCTAAATGGTCTTTGGCGGAGCTTTCCATGAATTTCCGTGGGACTCTCTCTCCTGGTTCCCATGGCAGCGTTAAGGCTGTGAAAGCTCCTCCCTCCAAAAGCCTCGAGAAGCTTCTCCAAGGGGTGTGACCAGGACGGCTGCTCTTCTCAGCCCACAGCAGGGGCTCCTGCGATGGCTGACGGCCAGGTCAAGTCCCCAAAGCTAGGCTCATTCCCAGTGGCTGGAGCCGCATGCCGCCGCGTTGCCCAAGGGGAGAGGGCTTCAGACGCTGGCAGCCCCAGCCCGTTCTTCCCCATGGAGTCACAGGCAAGGCCTCCCGGAGCCTCAGGATCTGCAGGGCGGGTGCCCCAGGGAGCCCCATGGGTAAAACCACTCCTATCCCAGAGCGGCAGGGGGAACACGGCCCCGGGACCCACAGGCATGGGGAATGCTGTTGGAAGATGTCATTATCAGACATTATTTATTGATCAGAGTTTCAGGTGAAGTTGGGCTGAGGTTGTCCAATGTCTGCTTGGGAAATCCTCAGCAAGGCAGAGGCTCCTTTCTCCAGCCTCTTCCCCAGCGCAGTCCTGCGGGCGAGAGTGGGGCCTGCACCCCACAGATCCGCCTGGAGCAGGGAGGCCCATGGTGGGGTGGGCGTCCGACCCCCTGCCGTCCCCACAGAGACCGAGTCTGGGACCTCTGCCAGAGGTCGACCTGTGTCTCCCAGAAACTCACAGGGTGAAGTCCTGAAGCCAGGACTCAGAGTGGGGCCTTGTTTGCAAACAGGGTTGTTGCTGAGGTGAGCAACTGGGATGAGGTCCTGGGCAGGGGCCCTCATACTCCACAACCGAGGCCCCAAGGAAGAGCCCACAAAGGCACAGATGCACAGACACCACACAACGGAGGTGGAGATGGCGAAGAAGCGCCAGGCCCAGGGAGGCTGGAGGGAGGCTGGGACGGCTTCCCCGCAGAGCTCAGCACCGGCTCTGGCCTCGGGAGGGAGGATGCCTGCCTTCCCGCTGTCCGCACCGCCCTGTCTGTGGGTCTGTGAGGCTCTGTCACCTGCCTTCCCGCCGTCACCTGTCTGTGGGTCTGTGAGGCTCTGTCACCTGCCTTCCCGCCGTCGGCACCGCCCTGTCTGTGGGTCTGTGAGGCTCTGTCACCTGCCTTCCCGCCGTCACCTGTCTGTGGGTCTGTGAGGCTCTGTCACCTGCCTTCCCGCCGTCCGCACTGCCCTGTCTGTGGGTCTGTGAGGCTTTGTCACAGCCACCCCGGGACAACAATAGCGTCTCCTAGGAGCTCCCTCTCGACCCCACACATATCCTCCCTTCCTGCTGCCGTCACAGTCCGGTGGGGCCTGGGATGCGAAGGGGCCCCCGGGGGATGAGGTGATACTTCCACACACGGGTTCAGAGCCCCGAACTCCCCATCCCCGCGAGCCATGGGAGTTGGCGCTGCTGGCAGAACCCATCGGCCCGAGCTCCTGGACAGCTCCCAGCAGAGGTGCTGAGAAAAAAGTCAGAGAATTTGGGCGACGAGCGGCTGGCAGAGCAAAACCAGAAGCAAAATAAAATAACCAGTGCCCCTGGCAACACGTAATAAACCCTGCATGCAGCGGGCACCTCGGATGCCTGGTGAGAGAGGAGGCCCTGCCAGGGCCTTGGGTCTGGAGGACACCACAGCCCAGGGACCCAGAGCCCGGCTGGGCCCGAGAGATGTCACCAGTGTGCAGGGTCCCCGTCCTGGGAGAGCCGGCGTGTGAGTGACCCGTGAGGATACCGAGCCCCCAGCCCTGTGCCCTGCTCAGGCCTCCTCCTTCTGGGGTCAAGCATCCCCAGGTGTAAGCAGGAGGCCACGGGGGAAGTGGCCAGGCCCCCAGACCCAAGTACAGCGAACTCCAAGAGCCTCTGGGGTGCCGCGTCCTGTTCTTTCCTGCCGTCCTCCTCGCTCAGGCCCTGGGCGTCTGCCTCATTGCCCCCGAGACCCAGCCTGGCACAGCACCTACACTGCCTGCAGGAGCTGCCCTCCCATCTCGGCCCATGGGTGCCACCGCCTCTCCAGCTGCTTCAGGATGAGCCTAATTCGCAGCAGGGCCAGTGGCTCCTGGCCCCGTCCCACCCACTGGCCTCTCCTCTTCCCCCTGCCCGCCCTCAAGAGGACTCTGCACCCTCACTCCTCCCCGACACCCATGCCACCGACTCAACCCCTCATTCCCCCCAGACTGGAGGAGACCCCGTCCCAGCTCCTTAGTGCCTTCGTGCTCCCAAGGGATCCCGTGACGCTGGAAGGAGCTGCTCTTGCTTCCAACAGGAAGAGGGTGAATGTAGCAGCCGACCAGGGGCGAGACTAACAACAGCTCGCTCCTTCCTCACCCCTTCCTGCCAAACAAAACCCCGCCGCCCTCTGGCGGGATGCAGCCGGGCTCCCTGTGAGCCTGGGTGGACGTGGGGTTGTGAGCCGTGCACGGAGAGGGGGACCCTGTGGATGCTGTTGGCTGCCCAGCAGCAGACACCAACACGTGGCCCCCGCATGGAGATGCTGAGTGGGGACGTGAACAAGGGGTGCTACAGAATCATTCTTGGCAATGTTTTCTTTAGTAATTATGATCCTGAAATCATCTTATTGTCGTGTCGAGGGTTTGGAGACCGGCGGCCAGGGTAAGGAGGCTCCTCTGAGGCTGGAATGCAGCTTCTTCCTGTCCCAAGCCAGGCCTCTTCCCTCACCAAGTCAAGCCGCAGCCAGCCTCCGAGAGCTGGCGGGCGCTGTGCACCCTTGGGGACAGCCTGTGTTCTTGGGGTGCCCAGAGGCCGAGGGCTGTGCAGGGTTGGGATGGGCTTCAAGGGTGGCTGCTGCGGCAGCGTGGACAGGCGTGGCCATCTCAGTGCTAATTAGAGCTCGAGGGATTTCTCATGGAACTGGGAAGGATTCAGTTCTACCCCAACTGAGGCCGCGGCTGCGGGTGTGGGTACGGATGTGGGTACGGGTGCAGCTGCGGGTGCGGCAGGCTTGCACAGTGACAGGGGTCACCAGCCCCCAGATCTGCGAGCCCGAGACCCCGGAGGCTGGCAGTGGGGTTCCGGTCTGAGTCCAAGAAAAGCCAAGCTTCAGTTTGAATCAAAAGGCAGGAGGGCCCTGTGGGAAGGAAGGTTGGTTGTGTCGTTTCAGTCAGGACCTGGGCTGAGGAAGAGGCCACCGTGCTGGGGCCGTCTGTGGTACATGGTCCACAGGTCCCAATGCCAGGCTCATCTGGAACTCTCACAGACACGTCAAGCCTCACGTGTCTTACCTTGAATGCCAGGTAGACATCGTGCTCAGCAGATGTCTTGCGGTGCTGCCGGGCATGGCTGAGTCACACTCAGCGTCAGCAGGGCCAGCAGGTAGAGGGCGGCCCCCCAGGACCAAAGTCAGAACTGGCCAGTGTGGACGCCTTGCCTCAGTGAGACAGAGCAGAGGGCTGGGAGGCCAGGCCCAGGCCAGTGCGAAGAAGGAGTCGCAGAGGCACCGGAGGTCCGGCAGGTGCGCCTGGGCCTGAGTGGCAGTAAAGCCCCACCCAGGTGGGCGGCAGGCAAGAGGCGGCCTCAGGGCTGGGCGGATTCTGAATTTGGTTGCAATTCCCCGACTCACTCTCTTACTCCTTCCGCAGCCTCTGTGTGCCTGAGTCAGGCGCTCTGGAGGAGGCCCTGGGTCAGCAGCCAACTGAGGGCCCTGGAGGCCTTCGGGGGGTGGGGCGACAAGAGCAAGCCCAGGGCAGCCACAGCGCGGCTGGCAGGATGGGCACCAAAGTGGTGGGGACTTGCAGGCATCTGGAGAAGCTTCTGCGTTTTCCTCCAGACACAGCTGCAGCCACACCAGACAGACAGACCCCACTCCGTGGCCAGCCCAAGGTGTCGGCCGTGTGGCTCCTAGCGGGCCGCCCGCCCTTTGGGGCCCAGCCCTCCTCTGGAGTGGGGCACAGGGCTCACTGCTCAGAGCTGCCTCTGCCAGAGCCAGGCATCTGGGCCGCCGTTCTGGGTGTGGGCCTGGCTCGCTGGAAAGGAGCCATGTGCGTTTTGCCCATGACCCAGCCCCGGGAAGGTGCTGAATGACACTGCAGCCCCCCGAGGGAGGCTCTGACCCAGACCTGCTTCGGCCCGGCCAGCTCTGCCTCCCTAGAGTCCCGGCTGTGGCTGACGTGGGGCTCTGGGGTACAGTCTCAGGGAAGTGAAGAGTGTTTCGATCCAGACATTGTCAGTGAGGGGAGAGCCCTTTCCTTTTGATCCTTACACTCTGTTATCACCACATTTAGGTTCGTGAAACTCCTGGAAACTTATTTAAACTGCTTTTAATCTAAACAGTGGGCTCACCAGTCTCCCATTTTCTAAGCCTGTATTTGAAGCTAAACTGAGACTCAGCCTCCGGAGCCACACAGCGGTGTGGAACTCAGCACAGGCCTTGGCTGTGAGTGACAGTGGGGTTTGCTTTGCAAACCACAAGTTTAGCACTTAAAAAAAATACTGCTCACCCACCAAGAAGAAAAGAGGGGAAACAAAACACCCTTGTTTCGTGAACAAAGCGGGCACTGAGCCATCTCACTTGCCGCAAGGATTAAAGAGCGTGCACCCTTGCGAGGCACCACGGCCTCGTCCACACCGGGCAGCCGTGTCAGCAGACCACACAGCCCCCGCCCCACGATGCCCAGAGCGAGCTTCTGTCTCCGCAGACGCTGGGCGCTCAGCCAGCAGGGAAGGGGCCTCTCTGCAGGGGCTGCGGTGTGTTGGGGGGTGGGTGGCCCAGCCCGCCAGGGAGTGGACAGTGCCCAGGGGAGGGACACAACAGGAGAAGACATGGGGGCCCCGGGCTGCCTGGTGGCGCCAAGCCAGCGAGTTACGCCAGCGAGTTAGGCGCAATCATCCGTGGGGTCTGACAGCTGCCATGCAGCAACAGGGAGAGGGTGAGTGTGGAGAGGGCAAGCGTGGAGAGGGTAAGCGTGGTATGTGGGCACCGCCTTTCCATCCTGACGGGTGTCATGTGGTGTTGAGTGGAAGATAAGGCCCCATTGCCCCAGGGGGTGCCAGGCTGGCACAGATTAAGGGCTGAAGAAAAGAGTTTCTCCATCTACTAGAAATAAAAATCCCCAGGCCACAGCAGCCTGATGGAGCTACATCGCTCAGTATCTGCAAGTCCAGGAAGCATCTGGAAGGTTTGCTGGGCAGGGAGGCAGGTCCGTGAGTGTGCGGGCCTCCACTGTAGCTGTGTGTGCAGGGCCCGCCCACACTCACAATGCAAGGCAGCGCTGAGCCCTGCTCACTGTGCCGTGCCTTCCCCTCGGCCTCAGGGTCCTGTCTCCCTTTGCCTTCACTAGTTCAGCACTCAGACCCCACTGGGCCCTGGCGGCTGTGGCCACGACAGAACCGTATGTGACATTACAGGTGCTTAGGGCCCCTCCTGCATGCAGCCAGCCTCAGCCCAGAGTGCGTCTTCCAGCTTTGGGCAGTGAGCTCTTTGTTGAAAGAGGGAGGAGGAGAAATCCCGCAAATGGAATAAAACTGGACTTTTCTCCCAGAGCCCAGGGATTTAATATGCAGAGTCTCCCCAACAAACACAAATGCCTCCTGTGAGGACACAAACCACAACCAAAAGCCCTCAAGCAGCCGCCCAGGTCGAGGGCACCTGCCCCAGGGTCCACACCCGCCCTCCCTGCCTGTAGCTCCTGCCTGGCCCTGGGAAACATTTTCCCACTTCAGCGCCAAGCATCCGGCCTGTCCACCGCCCTGGATCAGGCCTCTCAGCGCCGTGTTCCAGCCTCATTCCTCTTCCTCTCACTGGTAATGGGGTGGGGCGGGGGCACCTCAACCTCCAGCTTGGAGCAGCAGGAACAGCAGGGGTGTCCTGTTTCCCTGGGTGCAGACCCCCCAGCACGAGCTCCTTCCTTCTCATTAACAGAAATGCTACCAGGATCTCAGTGCAGCTCCTCAAAACACAACCCAGAATTTCTTGGTTAATGGAAGGATCAGGAAATGGATGGCCTGGTTAATGGAGCTTAGAAACTCCCCTTGGAAGTTTTCTGCAAACGTATTATTAGTCCAGCACCTTCAGTGGTGGCCAACATGAGACTCTATTTCAAATCCTTGAATACAGTGGAACCGCGAAGAAAAGGGCAGAGGCCCTCACAGCTTTGTGATAAGATGATGACCATTTTTTATTTGATAGAAACAGCCCTGTACGTTTTGGACTTGCAGGGTCAGTGCAGCTCTTTCCATATCTGTGGATTACAGAGAAGCCACCGGGGGCCCCCATGGGGGGAGGGATCTGCGCCCGGTGGCCGGGGGTCCTGGGACCGAGGCCGTGAGGGGAGGGGTCTGCGCCAGGTGGCTGGGGGTCCCAGGACCGAGCCCTGCCGGGGCTTCCTGCTTCCCAGGAGTTTGTCTTCCTACCTCACAACATGGCAAGGGCCGCCTCCCTCCTTCCCTCCAGAGCCTCCCCAGGCAGGGATGTTTGTGGACATGGGAGAGCCTGAGGGGTGGATTCCACCGTGGGGGGGCCGGCCTGCCTGCAGCCATTGCAGAGAAGAGGGCACTGTCTTTTCTCACAGGCCGAGGTGGGGATCCTCACTGCCCGCTGTCTGGGTGCCAGCGGCGGCAGGTTGGGGGCAGAGGAGGAGGTGGAACCTGGGCATCTGGGAGGCCCAGGAAAAGCAGAGCAGCCGCAGCCAGGCGGGTGCAATGCTGGGGGTCCCCCCCACCCTCCACACAGAGAGAGGCCGAAGGGCAGAGAGGGAGCCACCTGCCAGGGGAAGAACTGGCCTACCCTGTCCTAGGGAGCCCCTGGTCTTAGCCTCAGGGCCGCCTCCCTCTCCAGCCCACTGTCCTTGGCCCAGTTGGCTCAGCCCAGAGTTGGACCCAGTTGTAGCAGTCACTTGGGGAAGAAGCCATCATGGTGTCCAAAGGAGCCCAGGCCCCTCACGCCCCTACCCACAGCCCCAGCCGTGGCGGCTTTTCCACAGGACAATGTGGCCCACAGTGAAGGCTGCCAACAGCCAGAGACTAGACAGGTCCAACATCATTCAGAAGCCACTGCTGTCTTGGGAAGGGCTCCTGGGGCAGCGGGGGGACTGCACACAAAGCTCCTCCGGCATCAACCTGGGCTCCTCAGCATGAAATAGTGGCCATCGTCAGCGGCCTTCGCAAGCCTGGGCACCGGCTGGGCCGGGCAGGGGTGAGGCCGGGTTTCCCAGTGTGGGGTGAGGGGGTGCCCGGGGAGCCAGGCGTGAGTGCCTCACTCTAACCTCAGCCCCAGCCACGACAGGCTGTGGTGGATTTGCCTTGGGAGCCTCCAGTGGGAAGGTTCGGGGACGCGCAGTCCTTCAGGCCCCTCAAGGGTGCCCCACTGGCTGCCCCTCAGGACTCAGAGCTATTCCGCCATCGTGCAGTCACGGTTTGGGGCCCAGGCACAAAAACATCTTCCTGGTCATTGTAAATATCGGTATGATAACACAGAACTAAAAAATTTCTGAAAGTGCCGTGGTTGGTAACTTGGGCTAAACCCAGGACTGTGTCATGTTGGCTTTGATTTACTCAGCCCCCTCCCCTCTCAGGGCCTCCTGTCCTTCCCCAGGTCTGGTCTCCATGTCCCCAGGCACATGGCACACACACGCTAAGCGCACAGCCTGGGGCAGCTGCCCAAAGTGACATGTGTGTCTCCACACACCCTCCTGCCAGGCACCGCCAGCCCGTCTCATCTCAGAGAGGCTCCTGGCAGAAGCAGCTGAGTCAGTGGGGGAGGAATTTTGCTCTGCCCCCCAAGAAAAACCAGCAAACCCGTCCTGGAGTAAAACACCAGCCATCTATCACCAGCAACCAGGACAAGATGGGACAGCTTGGCCAAGGGGCCTGATGACAAGGATGGGGGAGTACTCGGGGCAGAAATGACCTGGGCCTGTGGCTCCTGTGAGAATCTGTTTCCAGAAAGCTGGGACATGCCCCCCACCAGGATTCAGCTCTGCCAGGGAACCCACCCAACAGACCCAGGGAAATGTGAATCTGTGTGCAAGAGGGCAGCAGAGTGGAGCCCAGAACCCTGCGGGTTCCTCCTGGGACCCTGGGCACTGGCTGGGGAGGGTCTGACCCCCAGCAAAGCTTGGGAAGGCTGGGGTGAGGCAGGGAGAGCACTGGGGGCCCTTGGTCCTGGCCACCCCGTCCCTTGCCCTCCCTTCCCCTCCATGGCTCTCACTGCTCCCTGCCAAACATCCCCTCCTGTCTCAGTTCACTGAGTGTGCCTGAGGGACAGCCTGGAACAATTCAATTGGCAGAGGTGTCGGGACAGACCCGTGCGCAGAGTGGAACAACTCTCAGGTGTAGCCGGCTTTTGCTGTGCCTTAGCAAACTCTTCTGTAGAGTAGTGCTGGAATCTCAGTGTCAGCCATCGTCATGAGGTGTAAGTGAGAAAGCATAGTAAAGCATGTGAACTCAGCGGGAATGGATGAGTGGATGGATGGATGGATGAATGAGTGGATGGATGGATGAGTGGATGGATGAGTGGATGGATGAATGAGTAGATGGATGGAAGAATGAGTAGATGGATGGATGAATGAGTGGATGGATGGATGAATGAGTGGATGGACGGATGAATGAGTGGATGGATGAGCAGATGGATGGATGAATGAGTGGATGGATGGCTGAATGAGTGGATGGATGGCTGAATGAGTGGATGGATGAGTGAATGGATGGATGAATGAGTAGATGGATGGATGAATGAGTAGATGGATGGATGAATGAGTGGATGGACGGATGAGCAGATGGATGGATGGATGAGCAGATGGATGGATGAATGAGTGGATGGATGGATGAATGAGTGGATGGATGGATGAGCAGATGGATGGATGGATGAGTGGATGGATGAGTGGATGGATGGATGGATGAATGGATGAATGAGTGGATGGATGATGAATGAGTAGATGGATGGACGAATGAGTGGATGGATGGATAAATGGATGGATGGATAGATAGTGGAAGAATGCACGGATGATGAATGGGTGAATGGATAGATGAGTGGGTGGATGGATAATGGATGGATTGATGGCTGGGTGGGTAAATACATGGATGGATAATGGATGGGTGGGTGGGTGGGTGGATGGATGAATAAATGAATGAGTGGATGGATGGTGGATGAATGAGTGGATAGATGGATGATGGATAAATGGAAATGGATGGATGGTGCATGGGTGTGTGGATGAGTGGTGGAATGATGGATGATGGATTGGTGAATGGGTGGATGAATGAATGGATGGGTGGTTGGGTGCATAAATAATGGGTGGATGGATGAATTAATAGATAAATGTGGCTAAATGGATGAGTTAATAGATTAATGGTGGCTAAATGGATAATGGATGAATGGGTGGATGAGTGGGTACATGGATGGGTAGAAGAATGGATGGATGGATAATGGATGAATGGGTGGATGGATGGACAGGGGATGGATAATGGATAAATGGGTAGGGGGATGGATGGATAGATGGGTGGGTGGGTGGGTGGGTGGATGGATCGATGAAGCGATGAATGAGTGAGTGGATGGATGGGGTGGATGGATGGATGATGGATGGATAATGGATAGATGGGTTGGTGGGTGGATAAGTGGATGAAGGGAAGGATGACTGGATGGATGGATGGATGGGTGGGTGGGTGGGTAGGTGGGTGGATGGATGGATGAAGGGATGAATGGCTGGATGGGTGGATGGATGGATGAATGGGTGGTAGATGGGTGGATGGATGGATGGATGGGTGGGTGGATGGGTGGGTGGATGGATGAATGGATGAATGAGTGGGTGGATGGATATGGATGGATAATGGATGGAGTGGTAGGTGGATGAATGGAAGGGTGGATGGGTGGATGAAGGGATGGATGAATGGATGGAGTGGTAGGTGGATGAATGGAAGGGTGGATGGGTGGATGAAGGGATGGATGAATGGATGAATGGGTGGGTGGATGGATATGGATGGATAATGGATGGAGGGGTAGGTGGATGAATGGAAGGGTGGATGAAGGGATGGATGGATGGATGGGTGGGTGGGTGGATGGGTGGGTGGATGGATGGATATGGATAATGGATGGATGGGTAGGTGGATGGGTGAATGGATAGATAGATGAAAGGATGGATGGATGGATAGGTGGGTGGATGGATGAAGGGATGGATGGGTAGATGGATGGATGGATATGGATGGATAATAGATGGATGGGTAGGTAGCTAAATGGATGGGTGGATGGATGGATGGGTGGGTGGATGGATGAAGGGGTGGATGAAGGGATGAATGAATGGGTGGATGGATGGATATGGATGGATAATGGATGGATGGGTAGGTGGATGGGTGGATGGATGGATGGGTGGGTAGATGGATGAAGGGATGAATGAAGGGATGGATGTCTGGTCTTGATGGATTATATGTTGGATGGGTAGGTAGTATGGCTAGGTGGCTGGATGGATGGATGGGTGAGTGGCTGGGTAAGTGGATGGATGAAGGGGTGGATGGATGGATAGGTGGGTGGATGGATGAAGGGATGAATGAAGCGATGGATTGATGGATATGGATGGATAATGGATGGATGGGTAGGTAGATGAATGGATAGGTGGGTGGATGGATGGATGGATGGATGGATGGATGGATGAGTGGATGGGTAGGTGGATGGATGAAGGGGTGGATGAAGGGATGGATGGGTGGGTGGGTGGATGGATGGATGGATGGATGCGTGGATGGGTGGGTGGATGAGTGGGTGGATGGTTGGGTAGGTGCGTGGATGGATGGATGGAACAAACTATTAACACAGTATGAGAAAACTCTGCAGCCTGCAAGTTAACCCTGTCAGTGCCTTCACTTGTGAACTGGGTATGTGGCATGCCTCGTTTCCCTCTCAGAGCAGCTTTGAGGATCAAATGAGGTAGCACACATTTGAAAAATACTC
Source organism: Rhinopithecus roxellana (assembly GCF_007565055.1). Lineage (NCBI taxonomy): Eukaryota > Metazoa > Chordata > Mammalia > Primates > Cercopithecidae > Rhinopithecus > Rhinopithecus roxellana. Next base: position 39,135,602 of record NC_044569.1, on the reverse strand, counting down.
TGACAACCATAGTTGAGCTGCATACATTGACTGTTATCATCTAGATTAATGGTGTCTAAATTTGTGAAAAGTCTATATTAGAGGGTATTTAAAAAAATTTTTTTTCCTTTATTTCTTTCAAGTCTATGTCATTACAAGAACTAATTGCTAATAGCACATTTTCAAATCAGGTCCTGCTGGGACCGCCAATGAATTGGAAAAAAAAATCTCATAATTAGCAGCCTTATTTGCATGCAGACAATGAGCATTCCTAAAAGTCTTTAAAATGCTCCCGTGAGAAAACACTTGCACTCTTGTTTTAAGAGATTAAATTGCTTGGCAAACTCCTTTCTCACTAGAAAGTCAGAAGGTAAACTTGAATCCAGCCAAATCATCATTAAGGAAGGTCCAATCATTCCAAAGTCCAAATTAAGGTAGTCTCAGTTAATAAGGTTTCCAGCTACAGTCCACGAAAACACAAGAATTAGAACCATCCGTGAATTCAGCAACCTTCATTTTCTGGGTAGACACACGCAGGCAGTTCCGTGGTCAGTCTCCAGGTTCCATGCTGCGGCAGGTGGCCAGTAGTGGCCCTCCCTGAAAAGCAGTGCAGCCTTGGAGAGGCAGTGGCCAAGCCAGGCAGCAGCGTGTGCAGGCATCAGGACGAGAAAGCGCAGTGCGGCTGGGCGGAGGCGGCAGATGGGAAGCGGGGAGCTCCCAGGACACTGACAGCCACCCTGACCCCCCGAGCTGTGTGGGAGGAGTGGGGGATTCCCATGCCAGCTGGACACGGATACATTTTTGTTTCCCTGTTGCTGTTTTAAAAAGTGAAAACCTCCTGTGTCTTCCCCAGGATTCTTCTGTTTTTCCTCCAGGTAAAAGGCACATTTGGCAGCCAGAGCTGTTTTTCAGCCTCTGTTTGATGCTTTCCCTTCCGATTAAAGTTACAGGAGGCCCCAGGCAGAGCTGGTGATCACAAGCCTTTCTCTCAGCTAGACAGGAGTTTGTATTTGAATAGCATTATTGTTGTATCACATAAAATGCAGGGCAATGGAAGATTGACTACTGCACTGACTAAAATTTGGCCAAGGAAGCTCTGAGACATCAGCATCAGAACTTACGCTTTCAGCCAAGAAGGACTAACAGGGACCAGATTCACCCTTCCATGAAAACAAGTCAGAAAATGGACAAAATATCTGAAAAATGTGTTAGCCTCAGACACCAGGCACCGAGAGGCCATGGTCCCTGTTAGCCTCAGACACCAGGCACCGAGAGACCATGGTCCCTGAGGGGGCGGGCAAACGAGGTGGGGCCCAGTGTACGGCGGGCATGGGTTCTCGTCTCGGTGAGGGGAGAGGCCCCAGGCAGGGCTGAGGAGAAGGAGCCGGGTCCAGGTAGGACACAGAGGCTGAAGGTCTCAGACTGGATCTCTGGCGAGGAGAGCTGCCCGGAGGGAGGACTCTGGGATCTGTAGGGGCAGCCTGAGTCTTCAGTCGAGGGCTGACCAGCCTGGCAAAGAACCTCCCGGGCTGACCAGCCTGGCAAAGAACCTCCCGAGAGGCTCTGGGGAGCAACATGGGGTCTCACTCAGAGCCGGGAGTAGTCCTCGTCCCGACGTCCATGGTGGAGACACTCGCAAGGCACCAGGCAGTGTCCTGAGAAGGGCTTTGTCTTCACAGAGTGAAAAATTAGTTGGAGACTAAACACTGCTCAGGTCCCACCTGACAAAGCCTGAGAGCAAGGATGGCCCACAAGGATCAATGTCCTCCAAAGCTCCGAATCAGCCAATTTATAAGAACTCAAAACAACTAGCACCAAACGAGGCGGAATTCAGAGTGTCTAGCATGTGATCAGAAATGAGCAGGCGTTCAAAGAGGCAGGAGAGTACAACCTAGAAGAAAACCGAATAGTTAACACCAATGGTGAATGGAGCAGATGAAGAGTTAGCACCCAAGACAGTAAAACAGTTACTGGGACAATCTTCCCCCCGTTCAGGGGGTCAGAGGCGAGGCTGAACATGGACGTGTAAACATTCCCAAATCACTTCTGGAGTGGAACGCTGCAGTGCTGGAGTCGAAAGGTATAGTGGGCAGGTTTCATGGCAGACGAGACGGTGCAGAAGGAAAAAGCTGGTAAATTTGAAGACACGGCACTAGAAGTGACGTAAAATAAAAACATAGAAAAGGTCTGAAATGCAGACTGTTAGTGAACCGTGGGCCAGCGTCAAGCAACTTAACCCATACGCAGCTGCAGTTGCTGGAGGAGGGGCAGGGATATTTGAACAGAACGGCTGACATTTTTCCACGTTTGTTGAAAACCACAAAAAGGAAGGGAAGGACGGGCATACAGATTAGGGGGGAAGAAATGGCCTTATTGGTAGATAATATGATTGTCTACATAGAAAACCAAGGAATCTACAGCAAAACTAGGACGTATAAGTGAATTCAGTAAGCTCACAGGATAAATGTCAACCAACAAAAGTCAATCGCATGTCCATGTACTAACACTACACACGTAGAAATCTAAATTAACAACACACCATTTACATCGGTCCAAAGAGAATGAAATACAAGACACAAACCTAACAGAACACATGGAGTATCTGTATGCTGAAAAATTTAAAAGCCGATGAAAAAGCTTTGCTTGAGAGCTAAATGTATGAGACGTACCATGTTTGTGGGCTGGAAGACGCAAGACAGTAAACGTGCCAGTGCTCCTCAGATTGGTTTACGGGTTAAATACAGTTCCCACCAACATCCCAGCAAGGTGCTTTTGTAGAGATAGACATACTTATTCCAAACTTTATAGGGAAAGACACAGGGCCTAGAATAGCTAAGATAATTTCGGGAAAGAATGAAGAAAGAAAGAAAGAATGAAAGTGTGAGAAATCGCTCCCCTAGATTTCACGACTTCCATGATGATGGTGACGCTGACTGGTGGAACTGGGGACAGACAGGCATGGAGGCCAAGGAAATAGGATAGAGAGTCCCACTGAGAGCTACACCACCTTGTCCAAAGCACACACGTGGCTGTTCTGCAAACACAGTTGCAGCAACTAGACACGCACAGGGAAAAGGGACCCTCTGGCTGAGTTTTACGTCTTCTCCAAAAATTAACTCAAAATGGATTACAAACTTAAAGCTCAAGATTACAGAACCTGTAGAATAAGGTCCAGGAGAAACTCTTCCAGACCCGAGGCCGGGTGAAAACTTCTTAGGCTTGACACCAAATGCACGACTCGAAAAAGGGAAAATCAAAAATTGGACCTCATTGAAATTCAAGTTTTTCTCTCCTAAAGATCCTGTTAAGAGACTGAAAAGACAGACTGCAGATGGGGAGAAATGTATCGGACAAAGGACTTGCACTAGGATGTACAAAGACTCTCAAACCCGGCAGTAAAAAATAAACAGAAGGCCCAAGGAGATGTTCACCAGCTCCAAATGTGTCCAGATCCAGAGACAACAAATGGTGTGTGAAGGTGTCCAGCGTCATCAGCCGTTAGGGAGGTGCAAGTTTAGGCCACGATAAAGCATGACCGTGCACCCATCAGAATGGCTAAAATAAAACCAGTCACTCCTGCACCGCTGGTGGGAATGCAAAATGATAAAGCAACTCTGGGAAATTGTTGGGTAGTTTTAAGAAAAGCTAAGCATGCACTTACATATGACCCAGCAACGGCACTCTTGGGCCTTTATGCCAGAGAAACGAAAACGCACGTTCACCAAAACCCTGGACACCACCAGTGTTCACAGCAGCTTAATTCATAGTAGCCAAAATGTGGGGAAGAAGAAAAGAGCTCAGATGTCCTTCGGTGACTGAATGGTGGAACAAACTGTGGTACGATCATGCCATGAAATAAAGGAGCAAACGCCGGACGCAGGTGACAAGGTGGATGGCTGGCAGGAGAGCTATGCTGAGTGAGGAAAAGCCAGTCTCGAAGGCTGCAGGCTGACTGCAGGTATGTTAATTGTAGGCCGGGCACGGTGGCTGAAGCCTGTAATCTCAGCACTTTGGGAGGCCGAGACGGGCGGATCACGAGGTCAGAAGATCGAGACCATCCTGGCTAACACAGTGAAACCTCGTCTCTTACTAAAAAATACAAAAAGCTAGCCGGGCGTGGTGGTGGGCATCTGTAGTCCCAGCTACTCGGGAGGCTGAGGCAGGAGAATGGCATAAACCCGGGAGGCAGAGCTTGCAGTGAGCTGAGATCCGGCTACTGCACTCCAGCCTGGGCGACAGAGCGAGACTCCGTCTCAAAAAAAAAAAAAAAAATAGGAAAAAGATGTTAATTGTAAATATGGAGAGCACATCACTGGTTGTAGGGGCTGGGGATGGAGAAAGGGTGCAGGCATGGCTGCAAAGGGTTAGGAAATCTCATAATGGAATATTCTGTATCCTGACTTTGGTGGTGGTTACATGAACATACATTTGAGGAAAAAGTTGCATAGAACTATACACACCCACAAATATGTGCATGTAAAGCTAGTGAGATCCAAATAAGCCCTCTAAGTCGTACCAGTGCCAGTTCCCACTTTGAGGAGAAACGTGAAGTCTCAACAGGACCTGTCTGTACTACCTTTTTTTTTTTTTGCAATTTCTTGTGACTCTATAATTATTTTAAAATTAAAAAATTAAAAAGAACACAGACAAAGTAAAGGCTTTTTCACATATGCAAAAGCCAAAATAATTTACCACCCCCAGATCTGTACTACACAAACATTAAAGGAAAGTTCTTCAGGAAAAGTAAACTGAGTGGAAATCTTGGTCTCCAGAAAATAGTGAGTAGTGCTGGGAATGGATAAGTGTGAAATGTTTATAATTTTTTATTACTTAATCTCTTTAAAAGATAATTTACTCTTTAAAGCAAAATATTAAGAATACACTATGGATTTATAATACATAGATGCAAGAAGTTTGATAACAATTGCACGAAAGCTGGGTACAGGGAGGTGGAGGTCTGCATTTGGGAGGTTCTTATCCTATTCACCATGTGGTAACAGCACTTGAAGGTAGGCTGTGGATAAGCAAAAGAGGTTACCTGTAACCTCTAAAGCAACCACTAAAGTGACACAACAAGAGATACAGCTCAGACGCCAACAAAGGAGAAAAAAGGGGTATCATAAAAATACTCGATTTAATCCAAAAGAAGCCAGAAAGGGGAAACAGGTAATAGATGGATCAAATGAAAACAACAAGAGGGTAGCTCTAAATCTAACATGATCAATAATTAGATGAAGTGCAATCGTCTAAAACACCGCTCTCGGAGGCAGAGATGATGAGATTGTATAATAAGTAAGACCAGATTGGATGCCTACAAGACACCCACTTCATATATAAAGATATCCAGGCCGAGTTTCCCTTACCCCAGATGCTCAGGACCAGACCTGTTTTGAATCTCAGATGCTTTCTGGTTTTGGAGTATTTGCATTACACCAGTTGAACATCCCAAAGAGAAGAAGTCTGAAATCTAAAATGCTCCAACGAGCGTTTCCTTGGAGTAGAAAGTTGCAGATTTGGGAGCATTTTGGATTTTAGATTTTCAGATTTGAAATGTTCAATCTATACATGGACTAAAGGTTTAGAAATGAATAAATGTCTCTGATGCACACTAATCAAAAGATTGATTAATATCAGACCAGGTAGATTTTAGAGCAGAGTATTACCAGGACAAGGGGAGAAAATTCATGATAAAGGAGTTGATGAACTTGGAGCTCTCAACAATTCCAAATCATCGACCTTCAAAATACACAGAAGAAAACCTGATGGGGACACGAGCAGGAAGAAACCCACAGAGTCCGAGGCCAGAATGCCCTCTCTTCATAGTAATTAACATAATGAGGAGACAGAAAATCAGTCAGGAGCTGAAAGACTTGAACACCAGCACTGAGCAGCTTGACCTCACTGAAATTTTAAGAACACTTCACCCAGCAATACAGAAGACAGATTTTTATCACGCACTTGGGAACATTAGCAAGACAGCCTCCATTCTGGACTGTGAAATAAGTCTTAATGCATATAAAAACTAAAATAATATAAAGTGCATTATCTGAACAACAATGGAATTAAGTTAGAAAACCTCGAAATTCCCAAATATTTGAAAACTCAACACTTCTCAGTAGGTCAAAGAAGCAGTCAAGTGGAAATTAGGATTTTGAATTTAATAAAGTGAAAACAAATCCACATTTGTGGGATAGAGCTAACGCAGTATGAAGGGCATTTTATAGCACTACGTGCCTATATCAGAAGAGAAGAAAATTTCAGATTGATGACCTCAGAGTTTACCTTAAAAAACTAGATAATGCAAATGAAATTCCAAGTAAGCAAATGTAAGAAAATAATAAATATCAGAGTTTATGATATTTGCAGTCAGAAGCCGGTTCTTTGAAAAGATCAACAAAATTGATAAACTTCCAGCCAGAATAGTCAGGAGAAGAGAGACAACGCACGTGGCCCAGGTCACGAGCGAGAGAGGGGATGCCATCTGGTTCTGTGCATGCTAGAGGATAGCAAAGGACCCCGCAAACACCTTTATGCTGATACATTCTCCAGCTGGATAAAATGGACACGTTCTAAAGGACATCAGCTACCAAAGACATCAGCGTCAAAACACAAGGACCCTGAATAACACTGTATCTATTGGAGGAATTAGTAATTAGCAATCTTCCTGCAGAGAAAACTTCAGGTCCGAATGACTTCATGAATTCCACCAGGCCAGTTTTACACAGACTCTTCCAGAAGCCAAGAGGAGGCACTTCCCAACTCATTCTGAGCCTGGCATTACTCTGGAGCCAGAACCAGACAGAGGTGTTAAAGGACGAGGCCGTGCTGCTCACTGATCCCCCGGCATGGGGTGTTGGCTGTCGAGTATCTCGGGGAAGGAAACCTGTCTCCATTCCCGACTTGATTGGTTTTTCCACCCTCATTGTTTTCCTGCACCTGCTGTCAGTTTAGATGTTAAAGGCCAGGAGAGTGATAAGAGCAGGGAAGAAAGGGAGGAAGAGATTTAGGAGGCTGTGAAGGGAAGAGAAGGATTTGGGAAGAAGGTTCCAGCATGACTTAGACCTGCTTAGACATTACAGCGTGAGAGGCAATTCTCAAAAAGGATAAAAGGATTCCTGAGTTCACTTTGTCTTGTAATTCTCCTATTCATAGGCTAAAACTAAATCCCCAAAGGAGCTCCAGAAAGCCATCATTTAAAATTAGGCCACTAATTATACTGTTCCATTAATTAAGGAGTATTTTAACTCAACTCTCTTTTTTACTGGACATTAAAAAATTACTAATCATATATCGGGTTGGAATAGAAGCCGCTTATAGTGGCCTTCCATGGAGACAGCATCTCAGATAATTTGCTAACAGTTTTAGGATTGCTGTGAATCTGAGCCCTGAGAATTGTGGGCATATTGGAATGTGTGGAGAGACACATGGGTGGTTGGAACCCGGAGGTGCTGGGACCCGGAGGTGCTGGGATTTGGAGGTCCTGGGACCTGGGGGTGCTGGAACCCGGAGGTGCTGGGACCCAGATGTGCTGGGACCAGGAGATGCTGGGACCCGGAGGTGCTGGGATTTGGAGGTGCTGGGATTTGGAGGTGCTGGGACCCGGAGGTGCTGGAATCCGGAGGTGCTGGAATCCGGAGGTGCTGGGACTTGGAGGTGCTGGGACCCAGATGTGCTGGGACCAGTAGATGCTGGGATTCAGAGGTGCTGGGACCCAGAGGCGCTGGAATCTGGAGGTGCTGGGATTTGGAGGTGCTGGGACCAGGAGATGCTGGGATCCAGAGGTGCTGGGATTTGGAGGTGCTGGGACCCGGAGGTGCTGGGATTTGGAGGTGCTGGGACCAGGAGGTGCTGGGATCCAGAGGTGCTGGGATTTGGAGGTGCTGGGACCCGGAGGTGCTGGGATTTGGAGGTGCTGGGACCAGGAGATGCTGGGATCCAGAGGTGCTGGGATTTGGAGGTGCTGGGACCCAGAGGTGCTGGGACCCAGAGGTGCTGGGATTTGGAGGTGCTGGGACCCGGAGGTGCTAGGAGTGCCGTCTCTGCAGCTACAAGGGGACTCCACTCGTTCACTTGCTGGCTGCTCACTAGTCTTACACTTCTCTGTCTCTCTCTTACTCGCTCGCTCTCTTGCATGGCTGGTGCTGTCCGCTGGGACCTCCGCCCGGGCCCTGCTGGGACACCTGCTGCAGCCTCCCTGTGTGGCCTGGGCTTCCTCACACCCTGGCTGGTGCTGAGGGGGAGTGTCCCGGGGAAGCGGACGGAGGATGCTGTCCAGCCCAGCCCAGCCCTGCATGTCCTGGAGAGCTGCTTCCCTGCGTGACCTTCGCTGAGGCTGTCAGAGTCCGTGCAGGCCAAGGGAGGGGAAGGTGCCTCCATCCCTCAGCCAGGGGACAGCAAGGTTCAGAGGAGCCTGTGGGTCCATAAATGTGGCCTCAGTCACTTCTGGGAGATAAAACCTGCCACCCTCCCGCTCCAACCCAAGCCCTCCTGCTGCCAGCACCCGGTGCCCTCGGACCTGAGGCCTAACACTGACCGTTCCCTTTCTCAGAGCTCTTGTCCCGGACACCTGGAAGGTGGCCCTGCCCGTGACCTCAGAGGCTGGCGTCCTGGCCCCTCCCCATAACTTCCCATGGCCTGTGCCTCCTGTTTTCCTCCACTCTCGCCTCCTTCCCGCGGACAGCACGATGCGCTCACTCACTGGGTTTGGGATTAGCACTGTTTTCCTGGCAGGGGGTCCTGCCTACCCACGGATCTCAGCCTCCAGGATGGTGCTGTGGCGAAGGCGGCTCCCCTTCAATTCTCAAGATGAGGACATTGAGGCTGGGGAAGGGGAGGGTTTCCCTGAAGGTCACAGGTGGCAGATCTTGCCTCACAGCTGTGTGAGTGGCACCAGGCATGGCACTGGGCATTGGCTGGGGGAGCCCAACTTGGCATCCCCAGAAGGGGGTTGTTGAGAGCCCTGGAGCCGGGTGGGCACTTGGTCTCTGCTGACGTCTCACAGGCACCTCCCCTCCCTCGGGGGCTCAGCGTGCAGCTGTCTCCCGTGAGAACCACACCCAGGAAAGCAGACACCCCCACTGCAGAGAGGGCGAGGCGTCTGCTGAGAGTCCACAGCATTCCAGCAGTGCCACTGGGGGCCTGCTTTGCCTCTGGGTAGGACCTGTCCCCACATCTGTGCTGGGCAGCATGAGAGTGGCGTGGTGTTTGCACTACCCAGGGACCCCGTAAGGCAACATTCACACGACCAGGGTCTGTGCAGCCAGCAGGCCCCTCAGAAACAAGCGTGCGGTCTGGAAAACGCACCTCTGCAGACTCTCAGCTGGGAAGAGCGGTGGCGGGTGGAGTGGGAGCCCAGACCGTGCCCCCAATGCCCAGGTTGGAAGAGCGGGCACAGCAGGGAGGGGAAACGGCCCCGTGAGAGGCTGAGTACTGTGGGCCTGAACCACCCGGCTCCCCTGTCCAGATGGGACCCAGGCCACCCCCAGCTGCCCCCAGTCTGGATGAGACTCAGGCTGCCCCAGAATAGATGCTCATGAACATTTCCCTCCTTTTTGGGAAAAGGGCATTGCCTGCTGGACGCAAAAGTGCTCTGCAAATTAAACCACTCACAGCAGAGGCAGCGCATCTGCCCTCCATCCACACTCTGAGGAAGGAGCTACTCAGCTCTGTCCTGCCAGGAAGATGGGACCCAAGTCCCACGTGCTGAAAAACTTGTTGATCCCAGAGAACAGCCACGTGGAGATGGTAGTCGCTTTCTGATGACACAACCTGGAAAACGCTCTGCCGCTGTGTTTATAGAAAGGTCAGGATGCTGAGTTCTAGGGTCAGCTGGAAAGTCGCTGCATAGATGTCAGTAGAAGCCCCTTTCCTCATGAACCGCATCCACTGGCTTACGTCTCAGCACCGACGTCCTCACCACAGCTTTTCTCTAATTTATATGTGAAGTAAAATGAACATGTGTCATCTGGGGCTCTGTGGGCACCGTCACGGCAACTCAGACACTGTGCATTTAGGTCCTGGCAGAAACCCAGAGCAGGGGGGTCTGTTGCAGGCAGAGACAGGAGGGTCTGCTGGGGGAAGGGGGGGCTGCAGGCGGAGACAGGAGGGTCTGCTGGGGGGGCTGCAGGCGGAAACAGGAGGGTCTGCTGGGGGGGCTGCAGGTGGGCACGGGGGGCAGCCAGGGGGACTGCAGGCGGGCACCGGAGGGGTCTGCTGGGGAAGCTGTGGGCGGGCATTGAGGGGGCTGCAGGCGGGCACGGGGTGGGGTTGGCTGGGGGGTCTGCTTTCTGCTTTGGTATAAATGAACATTTAGTCATCTTCTACCTAACTTAATTTTTTTGGCATAAATAATTATAAATATGATGTGCTTCACATATGTGATTCCAAATTAGGTTAGTGAGCCAGGATCTGTCTTAGGGATGGATAATTTAAAAACTGAGGAGGAGAAAACAGTTCCTCAAAAAGTTAAACATACAATTACCGTAATACCCAGGAGTTCTACTCCCAGGGAATATGCCCCAAATAATTGAAAACAGGGACCTGAACAAAAACCTGAACACCAGCGTTCACAGCAGCGCAGCTGATGACAGCCAGGAGGTGGGAGCCACCGTGTCCACCAGCCGACAAAGGAGCAGCGCGACGTGGGGTCCCCATCACCCGGGGAACATGACTTGGCCATAAAAAGGGATGAAATACCCACGTGACCACACGGATGACCTTGGGAAACACCGATGACCTTGGGAAACATACTACGGGGAAGACACCAGCCACAGAGGGCTCCACGTTTATGATTCCACTGACATGAAATGCCTGGACGGGCAAATCCAGAGACGCGTTAACTCGAGGTCCCAGGGACTGCAGGGGGCGGGGAGGAGACGGGGAGCAGCTGCTGAAGGCCACGGGGTTTTATCTGGGGGTGACAAAAAGATTGTGGACACAGAAGGTGGTGGCTACACAACCTTGTGAATGTACAAACCACCACAGAATTGTATGTTTTAAAGTGGTTGCTTTGATCGTATGTGAATTTACAGGGTTAAAAAACCCACAGAGCTGGTCCCGGACTTCTCTTAATGAGGTTATTTTATCTCGGCGTCAGCGTGCCCTGAGCTCGCGCCACTCATTCACTCAGGTGTAGCTTGTTAAACTCAACACGGAATGTATTTTTAAAAATATTCACGTTGAGATGAGACAACCTCCGGTGATGTCACTGGTGGGGACGTGTGTGGGGAATGTGGCGGAACTGGCGGAAACAGCTGATTTTTTGGGTCCTTCTCTAGAAGTGGGGCCAGGGTGCGTCCCGGCTGGGGAGGGGAATGCTGGGGGAAGGGGCCCAGGCTGTTCATGTAACGAGATGCCCTTGCCAGGGCCGGAAGCTCGAGCACTTGGGTCTTTCCTGGCTCCACTTGGCTCTGAGGGGAAACTTGATAATTCCATTACTTTCGTGCCACCCAGTCTCTGCTCAGGAACAAAGCACATGTGGTCTTGTGGGCGGCTGCGGCTGCTCTGCCTCTGGCTGGGTCTCAGAAAACGCCCATCCCCCAGGTTCCCCCAGGATTTCGGTCACCAAGGACCACGTGCTAGAGAGGCCAGCGAAGACGAGGAAGGTGGTTTTGCTGCCTCCCGAAGCTGACCTCTCTTAGCCTTCCAGGAAAACGCAGTCTTGGTTCTGGTGTACACATGAGGGTGGCGCACGTAACTGCCTGATAGCTTTTCCCCCCGACAGGCAGAACCTGTGGCTGGTAATCAGCCTGTGGGTGCATTTTTCTAATTACTCAAAATCACTCTAAAAGGCACAAACAGTAAGAGGGTTATTCGCAGAAGCTCAACCTCTTTTGCAGAAACTATCACTTTATACATTCATGATTTTGGAATATTCTATTACTGGAGTTGGGAACAACCAAGGAGGTTTCAAAAAGTCACTCTGAAACCAAGAAAGAGCTTCCAGTGCATTCTGCGTGGACAGCTCCGCCCACTCTCAGCAGAGGGAAGCGATGGGCACGTGCTGGCCACCTCTGGGTCGAATAGTCTGAAGCTCTGTTAGGCCCTGACTGGGGCCAGTTGGAGGAAAGCAAGGGCTTAACCAACTCTCCCCCACTTGCTGAGAGCTGAGATCTCCCCCGGAACGCTGGCCTCTGTGCTCTCCTCACACCACCCCTACTCCCTGAGAGCCGAGGGCTCCTGACGCCTGCGGGGTCTCCTCCTGCTCCCCCGGAACGCTGGCCTCCTGTGCTCTCCTCACACCACCATACGTGGGATCTTTGACAATGTTCTCAGGCTCACTTCAAATACTGTCAAGTGCAGAAGACCGGGGGATAGATGCTTACTAACTGTTTAGGTGGTGATGACTTCTCTAGTCCTTTAACTCAACCTGTACACCTCTGAGCAAAAGAAATCGGAATTCTTGCATTTTGTAAAATCCTAAATGAAAAATGTTTCTGAAACATGAGAACAATAATTACTGTAAAAGTTCCAAGTTTCATATTTTAACTCATGGCCAGGTAATATTTTCCCACCCAAACATGAAGGAGGGAGCTTGGGTGGGGAAAAGGGGAAGAGTAGCTTCAAGAAGCAGGGAGAGACGGCGAGAACCTGTGGCTTTCCACACACATGCTTCCTCGCCAGAGGATCGTCAAATGGCATGTGACTGTGTGTGGCCAAAGCCTCACCCAGGATAATCCTCTGAGCAAAAACATGTGGCACTAGCAGGAGTTCCTTCTCCACCTCGCCCGGATGAACATTTCTGAGCTGCTTCAGTTACAGGGCCTGGGAACTATCTGGCGTCTCGCAAATTTCTACAGCAGGTTTTTACCTAAACATAGAAGAAAGGGACGAGCTCTACTGGCAAGATGCCCTTCCAACGGTGAATGGCCGCGTCTACACAGCCTTCCCAACACGAGGCTCGTCTCACAGACGATCCAGTTACACGCAACCGCAAACACACTCCAAGAACAAAGCGGAATCTTCCACGCATGTCATGAACCACTCGCAGATGCCTGTCCAGCAAAAAAATACGGCTTTATTGGATCTATTTCCTAACTACAGCTGACACAGACATCAAACGTTTCCTTTTCGATGACAGTCCCCTGAGAAAGGCTGCATGTGACTCCTAGGATGCCGGGTGCAGGGTACCCAGCTGCAGGCAGGATGTGGCCACACGTCTTCACGGTTGTGTGCAGACTGACGGGATGGCCTTCAGGCTGTTTCTTTCTGTGAGGGAGACACCAGAGACGCGATCGTGCGGAGTGCACGTTACAGGCCGTTCCTTCTGCAGGAGCCCTTTCTCCATCAGTGACGTTCACAGCCGGAGCCTCCACCCGCAGGTGCAGTTCAAGCAGGTTCCATGAGGGGGCATTAATTCCTAAGGCACGAGTTCAGGTCAACCGTGTTTTAATGAATAAACCATGCTTTTGGGTTATATGGAACAATAGATCACTGCGAGTAATCATACGTAATAAGCAGTTAATTGTACAAAGTGCCACAGCAAAGCCTACATGAACCAATCTGTTAACCGTAACTCATCTGAAAACACTACGCGGGGCTGAGCGTTCATTAAAGCGTCGTTTTTGGTATTGGTTTTCTTAGATGAAGCAGAGGGTGGTAAGGCTTCTGTGAAACAATCATCTTATAACTGAACAAATATGTTACACTCATGTTGCATGTTATTTACAATCCCTTTTTATGCTGCCGTCTGGTAACCTACAGCTACTGTGAATCACAGCCTTCCTGGCTTTCTGGGGTCCTCCTCGAACTGCATGAGACAAGAAAATGCATGGCCGTCTGAGGCAGCGATGGATGCCAGCAAGAGCAGCGCCTGGAGCCCCAGACGCAGGTTCCAAAACGGATGCTGGTTATTGCTGACAGGGAAGCCGTCCCGGGCAAGGATGCGTCGGCTCTGTTATTTATTATTTATCCATAAATAGATGCTAGATATGTACACACATGCAAATGCAGTCTGTCCTGTAACAGGTTTTTCTGCTTTTGTTCAGTAACCTATTGATGTGCTATTCAACTTACTTGTGCCATGTTCGAAGCCAGATTAAAAACAAAGATGCTAGCATGCGACTATGAACAGGCCTATGGTTTCGACTGCACAGACGAGGGAAGCGTGTTACAGAAGAGCTGAGATGACAGACTGGAAGATTCTAAAACGCACTGGGTGAGGCAGCAAGGTTGTACGTGACAGCCCAGAAAACGTTCCAAATGTAGGAGACTCGTATCAGGGTCCTCCCGCAGCCTGCCAGTGTTCCCTTCGTTCATACAAAGGGCAAAACCTCACAATGAAGTGTGTTTACAGTTTCTGCTCCTACAAATACTCCTACAGTAGCAAATCCAATGCTCAGTTCTACGATGCCCTGTTGAGTTAAATAAGGCACTTCCAGTATTGAACCCCAGGGCTGCCAGAAGGGCTGGGCTTGGGGTCAGACTGCATGTGGGCCGTTCCCATGAAAGGCCCCTGCACGGTGGGTCTCCTGTGCTCAGCCCAGCCACCTCCCTTCTGGTGTCGTGAGATGACTTCTCCTCCAGGAGACACAGTGGTCTCCCTTCTTCCGGGCTCTCCTTCTTGGTGGAGAGCCACTTCGTTGCACGTATTAATGTTCAGCTCCTAGCATTCAGCCAACTGGAGGTTCTGAGTGGTACCAGGTGTGTGTTCAGTTTACTTATTCAAAAGTCTCTGTCTGCTGAAGTCAGCATACCCCCGCTGAACTGAGTGCTCCAATGTGGCAACTAGGAGTGGGTGCTCGTGCTGGAGAGGTCATTTCGTATTATTTCATTTACTGCAAGAAAAGAAAAATTGAGAAAGTATTAGGGAAACACGCCTCTCCAGCAAATATCTATAAACATCAAAGAAATGCCCCCAGCCCTGCTTCTCGTCAGTGACGCTCACGCCTGTGACAAGGCATCCCCCCCAGGAACCTGCATTTCCTCCTCGGTCCCACCCTGGTCCATGAGTGTCGTGAACCAGCACCTGGCTGCTGGGCAGAGAGCTGGGGTCGCCAGGTTTCTGCTGGCAGAAACCCACCCTCGTCCGTAGCACAGTGCCAGCACGTCTCTGACGGCCAAAGTGCAGGTGCCAGGTGCGGGCCGCGATGCTGCGAAGATGCCATGGATGTCTCGCCACAGACCCAGTGACCCGCGGGTCCACACCAGCACTTCCATGGAGTCGGCACCAGTGTTGCCTGAGCCTTCCTCTCAGGCTCTTCCTGATTTTTATTTCCCTTTGGACGGCGGTGTCCCTGAGTCCCCCACACACCGGTGATGTTCCCCGTCACCTGTGACTTCTGGCAGATGCAGAGGAAACAAGCGGCACTGTTAGGGCCTTTGTGAGCTGCCAGTATCCCCGCTCCACCCACCTCCTGCCGTGGCTGCCCTGATGGGTGCTGAGATAGAGAATGTGCCCCTAGCATTGTCACCACGTCCCATCTCCCTCCCAGGTTCTGGCAGGGCGTGCGCTGACGTCACGGAACTGCCTGGGATTCCCTCTGCCCTGGGCTGGAGCACCCAGAGCCCAGATAAGCCCCATGTGTTTCTGCAAAGGCCCCAGCCTGTCTCAGGGCGGCTTTTCCTGGAGCAATTAGTGGGTGTGCATTTCATCACCCCACTCACTTCCCTAAATTCCCTTTCAACAACCCCCCTGACTATTTTTAAGAATAACAATAACAAAACACAGATGGAGAACCAGGAACTGTGTCATGGAAACTGATAACAGGGACGCACTGGCACTGAGCTCCAGGAGGAATCCTGGCTGCAAACACACACCCGCGGCCGGCTCGCCCAAGGCTCTGTGCGGCCAGAGACCAGGCAAGTGAGGGTGCCCCACACGCCCGGCCCCGCCTGCAGCACCTCCTGACACAGTGCCCAGAGAGGGTCCCGACTCCGTCCTGTGTGGAAGCTCAGCCTCTGTAAAGACACAGGCACACGTGGGCTCCCTGCCAGCCCTGCTCAGAGGCCCCGCTGAACCTGGCCCCTGCCCAAGACGGGACCTGGCACTCAGCTAAAGGACACAGAGCCAGGCTCTCTGCAGAGGGCTCCGCCCCCAGTGTGGAAGGCACCAGAAGGAGTCCAGGCTCCCACCCTCCGTGTGACTCTTCACAAACACTAATGAGGATTCCCCAGGAGGGCCCAGGTGCTCCTGGATGGGCATGCAGGACCCGACTTGTCCGGAGTGCACGGCAGCTCCTTACACCACAGGCACTTTCTGTGACACTCGGGCGGCACCACAGGGCCTCGGCACAACGCGGAGAGGAAGAGGGCTCTGCTCGGTGCGGGGTCGAACGGCCCCACCCAAACGCCCTGGGCTGCTGGTTCCTCAGCGTCCTCGTGCCCACCGTGCTGCTGAGTGCAGCGTCCCCCAGGAGCCCCACGCCCTGCTGTGCTCGGCATCTGTGGCACAAGACAGGGATGCCCCAGAATTTGAGACCAGTTAACTCTCTTCCCATTGCACTGGTTCAGCCTTGCAACAAAAGACGTCTGCAAAGAGGCAGGAGGAGCCACCTGCTCAGGAGGGAGACACGGTGGGGATTCCGGCAGCTCAGAACAGGCCCCACCTGTGGGGGAAGGGAGGCTGCTCGATGCATGAAGAGGGCTGGGCTCAGGTCCTCATCCAGCCCTGGCCAGCGGAGCTCCAGAAGAAAGGACTCCAGTCAGAACAGTGATTGTGGGGTCGAAAGAGGCCTAAATGATACAAACAGGGGAAAGACGGAGACACGACAAGGAACTGATGAAGCCATGGGTGGGTCATGGAGAGTAACAGTGACAGGGACAGGAGGGAGGCCTGAGAGGCAATGATGAAGGGGACAGAAGGGAAGTCTGAGGGGTAGTCATGATGGGATGTGGGAAGGCCTGAGGGATAATGATGGTGGGACGTGGGGAGGCCTGAGGGGTAATGATGGTGGGACGTGGGGAGGCCTGAGGGGTAATGATGGTGGGAGGTGGGGAGGCCTGAGGGGTAATGATGGTGGGAGGTGGGGAGGCCTGAGGGGTAATGATGGAGGGACGTGGGGAGGCCTGAGGGGTAATGATGGTGGGAGGTGGGGAGGCCTGAGGGCAATAGTGAGGGGACATGATGGGTGATAGTGACGGTGACAGTGTGGACACGGCATCTCAGGTCTCCATCGTGTTTGTGGGACAGGCCGCCTGCATGGCAGCCGAGAGCCGTCTTGCTCTCCACGGGCACAGGAGGGGCACGTCTGCTGAGGGGTAAAAGGGGAAGCGGCATGGCAGTGGAGCTTCCCCTTGTTGCCCACGGGCACCTGAGCCTTGGTGGGAGAGCCTGGTGGGGGGCGGGAAAGTTCCTCAGTGTGTCCCCAGCCACCCAGGTTCTCGTGGGGACCACCACAGCCTCCTTTGCTCTCTCTGCCTCCGTCTGTGGCTGCTGAGCCCTCGGGAGGGGAGGGGAGGAGGGCCGGCCTCATGAGAGCTGTCGGGGCCTAAGGAGCCAGCAGCCTGTACCCCACTCCTGTGGGCTGACAGTGTGTGTCACCCGACCCCGTCACAGCACCGGCCCAAGTGTGTTCCACAAGGTCTCAGACACTGCAGGGACACACGGCTGGGACCGGACACAGCCCAGGCACCCTTCAGTGCCTTCCCGATGCCCCACAGCAGCAGCTGACAGAGAGCGGGAGAGACAACCCCGATGCCACTCAGCAGAGGACGGCACAGCAACCGAACCACAGAGGAGGCCGCGCTGCCCAACCGTCCACACCGTGGAGAAGAGCCCTGCGTGGAGCTGCACTCACCCCGCAGACACGGCCTGTGCTGCAACCCTGAGGAAAGCCACAGCTTCCCCTTTCACAGGTGGACAATGGGCCCATCCCGGGGGTCGGTCTGAGGCCACGTGGCTCACTGGCGCTGGGCTGAAAGACAGTACGGACCCCCCACTCCTTCCCGCCATGAGCACTTCTGACCCATGAGGTCAGCCACAGCTGCCCGGCTCTGCCCTTGCTATTCCGGGGGCGGCTTCCTTGGGTATGGTTGCCAGTGACACCTACGGTTTCCCATACCAGCTCTCTGCTGATAATTTCCATCTTCTTATTCAGCTTTTCCACAGACACACAGGGTTTTTTCCCTTCACGGCGCATTTTGAATTGCAGGTAACATGTGACCCTCACGGCGTGTGGGAGAACCTGAAAGAGGAAACTCACTTTGCTTAACGTCAGATGTCCCCGCAACAGGATGTGGTGAGCTGTTATACCACAGTTTCATTTAATAAGGAGGGTTTTTTTCCCCTTCTATTAGATTTTTCTCTAAAATGCTCCTCAGGTGGAAACGATTGTTTTTTCCTAACACTCGAGTGTGGCGTTTTGCATCCTTGCTGCAGGCCGGGTGCCTCCCTGGAGGCCACGTGACACACCCACACTCGCACCCACCTCTCTACACACATCTGGAATGGAGTGAAGGAGGACATCAGTGTGTTTTTAAATATAAAAACTACCAAGTCCAAGTCCACGGGCAGGCGTGGCTCTCACTGCCCCACCTATGGATCTTCTCCGTGCCCCTGCTGGGGCCACACGGGCTGTCACTGGCTGTGCGTAAACAAGCCGTAGGCGAGACGCCTTTCTCAGTCAAGTATTCGACCTTCACCTAACCAGTTTCTTCTTTTTGATCATCATTTTGAAAGAAAGTTGACATTTAAACTTCACCCTGTAGTGAGCTACCCAAAGTTCACCTCTTAAGTTTCACGCAGGAGTTTCGTTTCTCTGCGCTGAGAACGATGAGGACCAGAACAGAGCTGTGAGGGCCTGAACGTTGTTTGATATATTTTGCCCCCTCTCTGCCTGGCTTGGAAGCAACATTTTTCTGCATTTCTGAATGCTTGGTTTCTGAAAGCAATTAAGGATCTTACATTTTAAGGAATGAACAAACTACCCTTTTCCCCAGCAGTTACGCAGCCCTGCCTGGCCCTCCGGGCACCTGCCTGGCCCTCCGGGCACCTGCCTGTCTGCTCCTTGCAACCGTCCCAGGAGGGGCAAAGGCAGGCACTGTCGTCACCCATTCTGTCCATGGGACCACAGAAGGCTCAGAGAGTGGGAATGGCCGCCTGGGACCCCAGAGCTGACAGGGCGGGGCTGCCCTTCACTGGGGTCTGAGCCCGGCCGGCTCTGCTGGGCCCTGCACAGTTGCCCAGATCCTCCCAGATGGTGGCCTGGGCCCACTGGACGAAGCCACAGTGTTAGATGTGCGTTTGTTCTTTCAGTACTTACTGGGAAAGTCGTGGAGAGCTGGAATGGGCCTACTGGCTGGTGCCTGGGGGGCGACTCAGACCCCGGGACAGGAGGGGTCCCACCCTGCCCGGCCAGCTCCTGGCCCCAGATGCCCATCCTCTCTCCTCCATATCTGCTCCCCTGTCCCTTCCCTCTCTGGTCCTCCCTGTTTCACCTGCAGGGTGCTCAGAGCCCGAAACTTGGTGTATCTGAGGTGAGGGAAGGCTGGGGGCGGGGGGTGTTTACTACCACTTTCCTTTCCTGCGGTGTGCGCCTTTTAACACAAACAAAACACACACACACACCAGCAGACGCCCCCCCCCCGCCCACAAAACACATCAGCAGACGCCCCCCCCCACAGACATCTGTAGACGCACCCCCCCCACACAAAACAAGCACATCAGCAGACGTCCCACACACAAAACACACAGACATAGACATCAGTGGATGTACCCCCCCACAAAAATCAGCAGACAGCCCCCCACACACAAATCAGCAGATGTCCCCCTACACACACAACACACACACATCAGTGGACATACACCTCCCCACAGACACACACATCAGCAGACGCCCCCCCCTTACACACACACATAGACATAGACACCAGTGGATGCTCTCTCACACACACACACAGTCTTCTGCTACTTGGCTATACTTATTTTTCAGTCATTTCTCTGGTACTAGCTTAAATGTGCCTTAAGCATTTTTTATGTGGGGTTGGGGGAGGCAGGTGGCCAGTGGAGCAGGACGTCGCGCTGCCGCTTGCCTTCCGCTATGCTGAGAGAGCCACCGGGACACGTCAGCATCTCCCCTGCTCTGAAATCAGCACTGAGATGCACCGAGTCGCTTCAGAGGCATACGCAGAGGCAGCAACACCACGCAAGGCCTGCTGACTCTCCAGCTCTGACATTTCGTCCGGACCTCCCGGCAGTGCGGTGCGGGATTCCCTCTCATGAGGGGCCCGGAGGAGCATCGAGAAGGTTCTCGCCTGATGGGTTCCCGCAAGTTCCTCACTGCAGACCCTCACTCTACCAGTTTTGATTCCATTTGAAATCTGACTTCCAAGGGGCAGCCCTGCCGACTGTCAAAACGCCCCCCTTTCCTGGTGTGTGCCCTCCATCCTCGCTTCCTGGGGGCAGCCGGTTTCTTGCTGTCTGGACAACAGAGCTCTGCCAACACCATTTATCTCGTCTGTCCAGGACTTTATCACCAACTGTCCTACTTCCGGCTCCTTTGCGATAGCGTATGTGTCTGTGTTTGGCTGTGACTAACAGGGCCTCTGAATAAAGTGAAAATAATCCCACTTTAAGCTGCAAGAGGAAAGACTCACAGATGGAAAGTCCTTCACAGACAGAGACCCAGGATCCTGAAATGCAGCACGTCCCTTACATGTTCTGAGAGTAAAACTTCAAACATACAAGCCCTGGGAGGAAAAGCAATTCCTAAAACATGGCAGAAACAACGTAAAAAAAAACTTGCTGTTTTTTGTCCTAAAAACTGACCTAAGACTGGGCGTGGTGGCTCACACCTGTAATCCCAGCACTTTGGGAGGCCAAGGCGGGAGGATCACTTGAGGGCCAAAAGTTCAAGACCAGCCTGGGCAATGTAGTGAGACCCCATCTCTACAAACAAATGTAAAAATGAGCCAGACATGGTGGTGTGCACCTGTGGTCCCAGCTACTTGGGAGGCTGAGGTGGGAGGATGGCTTGAGCCTAGGAGGTCGAGGCTTCAGTGAGCTGAGATTGTACCACTGCACTCCAGCCTGGGTGACAGAGCGAGACCATCTCAGGAAAAGGAAAAAAAGCCTGATCTCCTGTTTTCCAGGAGAGCCCGAGCCTTGTAAGGGTTTTTCAGATGGTAATGAAACAACTTGGAAGTCAGCAATTCCTAAGGATTTTCTGACTCTTCTCAGACTAAAATTCCCCCACTTTCCTGCTGCCTTGTTAAAACCACTGCTCAGAGATCTGTGAGCAGCCACCAGCCGCTGGAGGCTCTGAGGCCTGAGGCGAGGTCTTTGCGCCTGAACACTCTGATGGAACAAGGTTTAGCCAAAGGGGGCCTGGAAGGGCCCGTCCTTGCCTTCTGCCCAGTCCTGCAGGGCTCAGGGCACGTCCTGGGGGCCAATCTGTGGGAAGAGGTTTGACTGAGACCCCTTTCTGCTCTGTGGATGAGTGGACTCTTCGGCATCTCACACGGAGAAACAACTTCCTCCTGGATCGGAGCCCAAGTCAGGGATAAGGTGTCTCCTGCCTGCACTGTGAGCACCAGCCGCCTTGTTACAGAATCACCGGCCATCTGCTGAGGGACACTGGGTGCCGGGGTCCTAACACCCCACAGAGCACCCGGCACAGCTCCTTGGAGCTGGCTGCTACCCTTAGTCTTGTTTTGAAGACAGGACTGGGTGGTCAGGTCAGCCCATCCTCACACCACGGTGAGCAGCAGGGGCAGGAGCAGCCTTGCTGTGGGCCACACCCCGGGCAGTGAGCAGTGGCTCCTTGGGGAATCTGAGATTTTTCCAGGTCCGTTTTCTATATGGCTGAATGATGTGGCAAAATGTTTGTCAAGGACACCCTCTTGGGTGCTTGGATCTGCCTCTTTCATGAGTGAGACGGGGGTGCCAGGGACTTCCTGGTGAACCCTCAGTTACCGCCCATCAGAACAGAAGCAGGCAGTGCAACACAGGCTGGGCCCGGGGGCTCCATCGCCCTTGACACTGCCACGCTCAGCTTCCAGGCGTCCTACTGTGCGCGTGTGCCCCTCCTTCACGTTTCTGGGGTTCATGCGAACATTAGTGTTGTTCTTCCCTTTCTGACTCCAAGAATTGACTGTGCCTGTCATTGGATGAAGTGGCTGCCATGACTGTCGACCGGGAAAGTGATGGGAAAAGCTTTTTGGACACAGCTGAGCTGCCTCTATCTGGTCACCCGCACGCCGGGCCCATGCAGTCTGCTCTGTCCCTGTCCCTGGCAGAGCCCATCTGGGAGCGGTGGTGACCATGCCACCTGGAGACCCACTGAGCACCAGGGTGCCGCACAGACAACGATGCCCTCAGGCTGTAAGCAATGAAGAGCCGGGAGAGGCAGCACTAGAATTCTTTTTAGGAACTGGATTTGGGTTTAAAGAATAAGCAATGTGGTTCAGCCATGCTAACGCAAATACACTGTTTAATCCTTGCATTTAAAAAGTTTAAGTAGCACAGATGAAAGCCATAACTTGCATAAAAGATTTTTATGTCAAGTTTTAAAAAGCGTATTTGTTCATACAGGTACCAACAAACTTAACTGCATAAAACACATTTAAAAGCATCTTCCCTCTTTTTCAATGGTTATGTCAGTTCCAATCAAGAAACCAATTGTGCTACGAATATTAAAGTCTAACAGTATTTATCTGTGACCGCTCAGCAAACTGGACAGTTTGGCAAGGACACAGGCCTCAGAATTCTCAGACATCAGAACGTCCTGCAGGACTGCTCCTTCTTTAGAGCTGTCATTTTCCTTTACACTAAAGCAATACAGGAAACAAAAAAGGTTGTCATGATGCCACCCACGCCCTCCGGGGGCATGTTCCCATCGCCTCTTCCTGTGGCAGTGTCCCCGTCCGCCTCACTTTCCGTCCAGCAGGCTCCTTCTAAGGCCCACCGCCCCACTGGACACGGCGTCATTAAACCCGCAGCAGGAACGCAGTTGTCCCCAGCTCATTCCACTTTCCTCTGAGGGACAGAAAAGTGCATATTCTTCATAGAGGACAAGTCATCAAAAATAACTTTTTAAAAAGAGCAAAACAAAACAGGAAAGACATTCTCCTCCATTCCTATAACTAAGAGATAATTATAAAAAGTATTTGCTAACCTTCCCAGAAAATACACCTTTAGCTAAAGTTAGTCTTGTAACCTAAGAGGGTAATAATTTGGGTAGGACACAGATAGAAACAGAAATATCTCAGGCCAAATCCTATTCTTAAATAACTAACTTCTAAGATGTCTCCCAATGACGTCTGCTGTACTCCGCTCTGACAATACCTAATAATTCTTGGAGTAAGAATGCCATTTGATGGTGGTTGAAAACCTTAATGAACATATGGATTTTCAAGGCTATGACGTTCATTACAAGTGGCATGATAGATGTATTTGCCAACTCTTTTATGGTTTCAATGAATTGCTGAATACACAGCTTTCAATTTTTCCATCTGACATACACATTTAGACTTATATGGCTCTTGTTTAAGGTATTACAGTAGATATGAGCTAAGTACATAAAAATATGGTTAAAGCCACAAATTAGAGATCAGAAAATAGGAAGCGAAGAAGAAAACGCTTTTGTTCCACTGTACGTATATTGTGTCTGATGCAAAGAGCCGGCTTCGGTGTGTGCACCAAGGAAACTCAAGAGGCTGTCTCTCATGTGGGTTTTTTAATTTTTTGAGAAGAAGTAAACTCTTAGAAAGTCTACCATAAATGTTTCCTCCTTCACAAGCAAGTCTCTGGATTTTCCATAACCTCCTGTGTGTAGCCTCCACCATGGCCTCCTTGGTCCACCCTAAACTGCCTGACGCTGCCAGGCGCCTGGCTTGGCTGAGAAACGGGGCAAGAACAAGGGCGATTCTGCCACCCCACAGCCGAGGAACCACCACATTCTCAAAAGGCAGGGTCGCAGCGTCTCTAGCATCCTTCTTTACGATTCTGCATTTTTCAAAGATGCTTTGTAAAGCAGTGGAAAATAACAGCTTCTCAAGTTTCATTAAAAAGTAAGTTCTCAAGTCCGGGACCTATTTCAGCCTTCACTTATTTTTATCTTTTTCATCGCAACAAGCCACTGCCACAGGGCCTGCTATTTTTGGAAGGCGAGGACGGGACAACAGAGGGATGGTGTGACAAGTCACGGTTTTCATAAAACAGGACCCTCATCTGGACGCAGCTGGCGCTGGGGAGCGGGACCGCCACTCAGGACGTCAGCCATTAAGACAGAGTAATTTTCCTACCTTAACTGCCTGCTTCCTTATTTAGCCTGAATGTTGCACAGAATGCAAACGCCGTGTGGAAACTCCGGGGTTCAGGTACAGGACCACGTGCCCGGGAGATTCCAACAGGCTGTCCTTCCACTCCCCCCCCACCCCATGCTGTGACGGCACGCGGGCGTCTGTTTCCACGGATCTGGTCCACCGTCTTATCTGTGCCAAACTGCCATTCCAGTCACTCACTGGGATCATTAAACCACCACCCGCAGTCCCAGGGTTTCTTTGTTCTAGGAAATATATGTCCCCGAATTATGAAAATTCCCAAACAGAATTAACAGAATTGAAAAAATAAAAGTGCTAAAGCTCTTTTTAATGAAGATGAAGGGACCCCGAGGAGAGTGACCGGGTTGGGTCTGGTTAGGTTCTGCTTCCTCCTGTCCCTCCGCTACAGAAACATACAATTCTTCCTCCTGCCTGTTCCAGGGGGAGACGGGCACTTGGTGTGAACCGGCACTGACCATGCAGCCTCCTTCTCTGTAGGGTGGTGGAGAGGGTCAAGATAAAATGTCACCATGTGAAGTGTGTAGCAGCAGGAGGGCAAAAGCTCCATGGGCAACTCAGAAGCCAACACGCCCCTGGTCCCCGGCCAGGCTGCAGGGGTGTGAGCCTTGCCCCACCTGAGCCCCCATCCACCACCACCGCCCACCCACCACCACCACAGGTATCCTGTTGGCCAGGGACTCCCAAAGGAGGCAGCTGGAGACCACCACTCCTGTGGGACGGGAAACTTGCCTTCCTTCATTTTTTCCTTTTTTTTTTTTTTTTTTGAGACAGAGTCTGCTGTGTCACCCAGGCTGGAGTGCAGTGGCGTGATCTCGGCTCACTGCAATCTCCCAGGTTCAAGTGATTCTCCTGCCTCAGCCTCCTGAGTAGCTGGGATGACAGGAACCTGCCACCACACCCAGCTAATTTTTGTATTTTAGTAGAGATGGGGTTTCACCATGTTGGCTACGCTGGTCTCAAACTCCTGACCTCGTGATCCACCCGCGTCGGCCTCCCAAAGTGCTGGGATTACAGGCGTGAGCCACTGTGCCTGGCTTGCCTTCTTACTTATTTTTAGAATCAGGGTCTTGCTCTGTCTGTCGCCCAGGCTGGAGTGCAGTGGAATGATCTCAGCTCACTGCCGCCTCGACCTCCCAGGTTCAAGCAATCCTCCCTCCTCAGCCTCTCAAGTAGTTAGGACCACAGGCGCATGCCACTACGCCTGGCTAGTTTTTAAATTTTATAGAGACAGGGTCTTGCTATGTTGCCCCAGCTGGTCTCCAACTCCTGGGCTCAAGTGATCCTCTGGCCTCAGCCTCCCAAAGTGCTAGGATTATAGGCATGAGCCACTGTGCCCAGCCCCAACCTGCCTTCCTAAGCGTGTCTTTCAACTAAATCTTCCTCGTACCAGAGAATTAGCCATTTTGTTAGGTGTGAAAGTTGCACTGTGGCCATGTAAGAAAATGGCCATTTAAAAAAGATACATGCATCGGAGGCAGGTCGGGGAGTGGGGGCGGGGAGTAAGGTTCGGGTTTTTTTTATTCTGTCACTGGCTGGAGGTGCAACTGTTCGATCATAGCTCACTGGAGCCGTGATCTCCCAGGTTCATACAGTCCTCCCTCCTCTGCCTCCTGAGCAGCTTCTGAGCGCCAACACACCAGGCTAATTTTTGCATTTTTTATAGAGATGGGATTTCACCATGTTGCCCAAGCTGGTCTGGAACTCCTGGGCTCATGTGATCCTCCCACGTCAGTCTCTCAAGCAGCTGGGACCACAGGTGTGTACAAGTGTGAGCCACTACACCGGACTAATTTCTAAAATTTTTGTAGACATGGGGTCTTCTATGTTGCCCAAGGTGGCCTCCAACTCCTGGCTCACCACTCCTCCCGCCTTGGCCTCCCAAAGTGCTTGGATCACAGGTGTGAGCCACTGTGCTGGCTGGGAGTTTGATTTTTAAACATCTCAGCAATGACAACTAGATGGGAATGCCAATCCCTGCAGCCACACCTGGAGTAGCTCACAGCTGAACCTGGGCAGCGCCTGGAGGAAACTCCCCCTCCGTTCACTAAGCCCCATGCACGTCCACGTTCACCGTGGAGACCAGCACGGCTTTCACAGAAGGAGCCTGAAGCGCAGTGAGCAGCCGGCTCAGGTGGGGACACGTCCCCGAGAAGGGACAGAGGCTCAGCACACAGTGAGACGAAGGACCCGTGGGCTCTACAGTGGCCCGTCCTGGACCTGGACACGCACATGGCACAGCCAGCGTACCCTCAGGCTTCACCACACCACGCACCTCCCCTCATGGCGAGTGTCCACAGACCACCGTGGGTGTCGTCTGGAGCTCTGCAGCACACAGGCCACACACCCCCAGCACACACCCCCAGCGGATGCAGCCCCAGTAACGTCTGGGGAGCCCTGGGTCAGAGGGAGGAGACCAGAAGCCCCAGGGGAAATGGCCCCCATGCCTCAGGGACACTCGCCTTGAACAGTACTTCTCTAGCGCTGCCCATGAAAGACAATGTCCACGCCCCCGCCAGCGGGACAGCACGTGCCCCTCACCACCACAATGTTTTCGAATCGTCACTTGAATCTTTAAGAGGTGCTTCTATACCAGTTTTTAAAGTGACATTTTCTTTGAGGTTTGGGAATAGCCCGGAGTCCTCAGAAGCCCTGGCGGATGATGCGGGTATCTGGGAAGGTGGGTGGGAGGCAGGTGGAAGAGCAGAAAAGGGAGCAGGTCATCTCCCTGCAGACCCTACAGGTAGGGGCCGGGAACGGCATCTCTGCAGCGGTCTCAGTGCCCTGAACCCCGAGTCCACCCCCTGGCATCCTCTGCTTTACGCCGAGGGGAGCTGACACAGCCTAGCGGTGGTTCTGGGTATCGAGAGAGGAATTAAAATACTGGCAGTGCTCCTTTTTATTGTAAGGGTTTGGAAGTGATACCATTTTTAAAGTGCTCTTTAAAAACATGGCAGATACAACTCCCTGTGTCTCACGCAAAATTCCCGCCAGACCCTCTCCCATCTTACAGGCACATGAGCCAAGTGGGTACGGAAGGCGATTTGGTGTGGGTGGGGTGTGGACCCACGGTCAGGACGCCCCTGCAGGCAGCACCCCACGTTCACACAGGAAGGCTGTTTCTTTCAGTGGACTCAGTGGCCGTCAGGGTGCCTCCCCACAGCACAGGGAGAAGGTGCCCTCAGGACCTCCCTGACATACAAAGAGGCTGAGAGCTCGAGTGGGATGAGATGTGACTCCTGTGTGCAGTTCTCATTGTTCAAATGGCAGCCACAGCCCAGAGCCCAGCAGAGGACACAGATGGTGCATCCAGGTGGACAGACTGCAGCTCAGCAAACAGGAGGCACACGGGGCCCACCGACTGCAGGCATCTCCTCCTGCCACACCTGTGAGTCCACAGCCGCACAACGGCCAAGGCTCTGACCTCGTGGAGCCACGGACACTGCTCTGGCTCCAATTCCTAGCCAGGGTCACTTCTCCTCGGGAGGCTGTCTAGAAAAATTCACAGCAAAGCAAAAGCTCGGGGTGTGTGGGTGTGGCGGAGTGGCTGTTGTTCTCATAAAATCCCCAAGCCTTAGTCTAAATTCCACATGGTGGGAGAAGTCCCAGTGCCACGTGGCGCCTGGATTTTGCTGCAGTCAGACCCTTGTCCGTTTCTTTACCTCCCAGGGCAGTGCCTGTAGCGCAATTTCAACGAAGTCTAAACACCTGCCAGTGTTCTGGGGCCAGGCTGCTGTCTCCTCAAGCCATCCTCCCTGAAGCCTGCTCCTCCCGGGCCTCCCTCTCAGCCATGCCAGGGGTCGCTTGGCCGGAGACAAGGCACCATTGCCGGACAGGCTCCCGTGCCTGCCTGCTCCTACCAGCATCCTGGGATGGCTGCGGACATCTCCGCTGCGTCCTATCCACTGGGCTCCTGAGCCAGCACATAGTGTCCTGCTCTCCCCAGGTCCGTCCTGTCCTCTGCCCCGGGTGGCCTCTGCTCCTGGCCTCCCTCAGAAGCCCCGAATCCTGCCAACTCCCTAGGCGGGTCCCGGACCAGCAGCAAATCCATCTGCATCTCCCAGCTCCACTGCACCTCCTGAGCTTCGAAAGCTCTCCTTGGGTCACCTCAGTGCCTCACCGGCCGGCCCCCCACTGACAGCCTCAAACGGGGAGCCTCAAACACAGGCAGCTCCCCGTGCTGCAGCCAGGCAAGCACCTCCAGGAGGCAAATCTAGGCCCTGCCTGCCTCAGGAGCTCAGGGCTCAGATGTGTCCTGGCAGGAGGCACGGTACCTCTTGAGCTGGCCCTCTACCCCTCCATGGCCCAGGCTACGTACATCTGGGCACAGCGAGGCTTCTCCCCAGGGCCGCCCCGGACGCTCTGCACATCGTGGGCACAGCGAGCCTTCTCCCCAGGGCTACCCTGGGGGCTACGTACCACCTGGGCATAGTGAGGCTTCTCCCCAGGGCCTCCACTGTGCCATGGCCCTGGTGCCCTCACAGCCATTACCTGTGCTGCCCTCCCCTGGCTTAACAGAAACCACCATGTAGTCACCGCTGTCTGCGTTAGCAGCACTGACCCCCGGCAGAACCTGCTGTTCGCTCTGCAAAGAACAGAAAAGTCACGGAGGTGCGGAGACAGCGCACGATGACCCACCGTGCGGCGAGGTGCTGGCCAGACTCCCAACAGGGGAAACGAGGAGGAGGAGGAGGGAGGCAGAGTCGGGCCCTGTAATCTTTAGGACATATTGACCCCGGAGTGAAAAAACACACTCCAAGATTGAATTTCTGTATTGATTATCCAATTATTAATCTTGTGGAGGCTACTCCAGCACTGTGTCTAATGAGCTATTCATCAGAGCGAGCGGGTGCCACGGAGCGGCGCGGCAGGAAGGACATTAGGTGCCTGTAATTGCCGTTGGTGAGCTCTCGTTAGCTCTAAATCGAATCAGCGGGGCTGGCCCAGAGCACCCTGACCGACGCCGCAGGCCCACGCCAGGCCTCGCCAGCGACCACTCCCAGCCTGGCCGGAAACAGGGCACTTCCACGCGGCGGCAAGACGGGCGCAGGAGCCTCCGCGGAGGAAGCCGGGGTCTGTGCCCAGGGCCACACGGGGCAGGGGCGCCTCTGCAGGAAGGCCCTGGGTGCCCCCACACCCTGTCTTCCAGAAGAAATTCTATCAACCAACTGCTCCCAAACCCAGCAGACTTAGAAACCAAGCCTGGCAACTGGAAGGGCATCTCGTCCTCAGAGTTTCCAATCTCATGACACTGCGTTTCCCACATGAACAGAAAACACCAGCTGAAATGAGAGAGACTCAGGCCCATGCCTGTTCCTCCGAAAAGTTCTTCAGAGATGGCCTCTAAGCCCCTCAAATCCAAACGCAAGAGCCCTCCACCATTCCTGTGGCAACCGTGCAGGTGCCGACAGGTAGGGCCGCATTCATTTCACCTGGAATTGTGATTTACACGTGAATTACTGTTCTTCCTCTCCCTACTCTGATTTTCTGAGGGCTCAGGGATCTGATTCCCGTATGTGGTTTTTTAGCCCTAAAGTAATTCCTAAACACTCATTCATTCTATGTCATCTTTTGAAAGTGGAATCCGTCCCATTCCTGAGTTTCCAGGCGGGGGCACGACCCAGTGAGCCTCACTACGGCTACGGTTCCCATCAGGTGACCCTGAAGTGATGGCCGGGGAACCTGCTCGCTGTCCTGTCGGCTGAATTTCTTCCTTAGGGGGGCCATGAGTTATCTGGAAAACTAAGCACTAATTTCTTCTGTTTTCCTAAATTTGGTTTTTGAAGAAGCCTTGAAATATGTCTTCAGAAAAAAGATTGACCATGGAGACACAAACTATTTAGAGATGCCTGTTCACAATAAACAAGGACTGAAGATCAGTGAGGCTGCACCATGAGTGGTTAACTTTAAACGGAAGCAGCCTGTGAGCTCCGTGTGGTACTTGGCGCCGAGGACACCTTCCAATAAGTCTTGGCCCATTTCCGAAACACTGAGATGAGGTCACCCCAGACAAAGTGCGAGGGGTGCCCCAGGAGGCGCAGAAGCTGGGATCGGAGCTCAGAGCTCCTCGGTTTCGCATTCCCTCCCTGGTCTGTGAGCTGACAGGTGTCAGAGCCTCCTGCTCAGGTGTCGGGTGCTCAGCTCAGACTGTGCTGGCACCTTCCAGAACCTTCTGCAACTTTAGCAGGTCCAGATCTAATGGAGAGCACTGACATAATCAAAGTGGTCAAAACTGCTTAAAAAGAACGCCAGGTATCTTTGAGATCCTCCTGAGAGCAGGGGTGCCCTGCCAGGGAGGGGAGCGTTGCACGTTGAGGACCACGGCACGGCACTGCGGGAGCCTCTGAGGAAACATGACCAGGCCGGCATCTGCATGCTCTCCACTCCTCCCACGCCCTCTGCATGGCCAACCCCCTGACCGCCCACTGTCCACACCCCAGGCCCAGCTCCTCCTACGGTGAAGGGGGACCTGGGGGAGCAGCTGGGTCCTGGCTCAGCTGGCAGCCCAGGGGGGGTGGTGGTGAGTTCCGGCTGGTGGAGAGCTGGCGTCCAGCAGGTACAGTGGACATCTGTATATGTGGGTGCCAAAGCTCCGCCTTGAAGGCCGCAAGAGACAGGTGCAGAAAAGGGGAACAGGAAGTGGATGGCGGGGAAAGGACACGGGCCGTGCCACTGCATAGGGGCTGGCGCGTCCCTCTCCCCGGAGCCCACACACCTCTGCGGAGGCTCATCACACTGCTCAGCAATGGCATTTCCTTCCACGCGGGTCTCTGCAATGCTCTAATTCTCTGCTTTCTCCATACAAGACACCGCAGGAAGCACAGACACCTGGCCCGGCAGTGGAGACCGACAACCCTGTCCACTCAAGCAGAGAAAAGGAGCTGAAAAGAACCAGACATCACAGTGAACACAGCGACAAAAGAGAAGGCAGGGATGAGAGAGAAAGGGAGGCAGGGACGGAGGGACGGAGAGAGAGACCGAGGGGCAGAGACAGACAGAGGGAGACGGAGAGAGAGAGAGATGGACGGAGAGACAGACAGAGGGACAGAGAAACAGCGACTGAGGAAGGGAGGGAGATGGAGAGAGGGACAGAGATTCAGAGATGGAGGGAGACAAAGAGGCAGACAGACTGAGAAACAGACAGACCAGGAGACAGAGACAGAGAGGGACAGAGATACAGAGAAAGACTGAGAGAGGGGAGGGAGTTCAGGCCCTCCATGCGTTTATGAGCCATTGAGCACACTTTTGAGGGGCAGTCAGACTCGTGCTTTCAACTTTTCTTTTAATCCAGCATAAACACCTAATTAACAAGCTCTGACCAACATTTCTGAGCTCTTTTCTTAAATTAAAACACATAAAAACACCTGCCCATCTGCCCCCACCAACCCTCACGTGCACGCCACTGCCCTGTGGCTGCCGGTCAGGCTGAGTGAACTGCCAGGTGACGAGGCTTCCTCCTGCCCGGCACCCCCTGTCCATCCGTCCTTCCCTCCAGCCAGGTGACCAGGCTTCCTCCCGCCGGGCGCCCTCTGTCTGTCCCTCCCTCCCTCCCTCCACCTTTTTTCTCCAGCCTCTGCCAAGAGGAAATAACTCAGCTGCGCTGGGAGTCTGGGAATCCCAGAAAACAATCTGAAATCCACACAAATAATTGAAGTTCACTTTTACTGAGCTGTTCGGTTCCATTCTGATTTTTATTACAATGTCAACAAGAGTTTAATTTGTTTTAAAGTTTGGGTTCTTAAATCTGAGTGATATACGGCAGTTTACAGCCCGCTGGCAGCAGCTACTGTGGAAAAAAGGGAAGGTACATGACAGGGCTCCTCCGCCTGACTCGGCGACTGCGGCTGTGGGGAGCCCGGCCAGAGCCACGGCCCCCAGTGTCCCGTGGGACGGTGGCCACATGACGGGCGCGTTTCCCTCCACCGCCAGCTCCTCCGAAAGCTCCCAAAACCTAACTTCTCACACACAGACCCTGCAGATGCGAATGTGGTCACTAACGTTCACTATTTCAGAGGGCGAGGGAGAAGGCTCTTATTTACTGACTTGCAGCACATCCCGGGTGTGGGTGCAGAACCCCGTGTCCTTTCCGGGGCTCGGGGGGACGCGCGCCAGAAACCCACACGTGTCCCCTGCCCAGGGCTCGTCTGTGAGCCTGCTGAGACGCTGCCGGGTGGACATCTGGGCCCGTCGGTGCCAGCTGAACAGACACTGGGCTGAACTGCAAACCCATCCACTTGGGGGAAAGGCCTTCAAGGCGCTGCCCCAGAAGCAGGGGCTCCCTTGGCAGAGGCTGTGCCAGCCAGCGCTGCACAGGGTTGACCCCATGTCTGTAGGGAGCCAAGGGGACCCTCCCGGCCACGCCTGCCTGATTTATGCAGCGGCTCGCCCGGCTCCATCGGCCCCGGCACAGCCCTCCAACCTGCAGCCCAGGCGGCTGTGCCTTCTCCCTCTCTGCCACCAACTCTGAGTGCAGTCTCGGGAACTGAGCTGCTGCCAAGGGCTGGGAGCCGTGCGGTTTCCAGGACCTACTTCCTGCCATATCTAAAATAACAGCAGCTGGGAGGGCCTGATAGGGCCTGTCTGGGGCGAAGACTTCACCTCTGGGGTGGGAAGTGGGCCAGGGGCTGATAACCCCCTCCCCGCAGCGCCTGGCGACAGCGTCCTGCTCCACCAGCTCCGTTTGGGAACAAAGAGAGCCCAGCCACAGCTCCGGGGTGATAACTAGGGGAGGGCTGGCCTAGCCGCTGGGGCCATTGTCCCAGTATCAGGCTTTGATTAGGGGTCTGGGGCCTGGTGGGCGGATCTTTGGAAGCGGACACACTTTCTTTGTCCCATACTGTGTGTGAGTGTCCACACTGCAATCTGCAAGGAAGGAAGAACCCTGTTTCAAAATTAAAACTGAAAAGGATCAAAAGATTCTCAAAATTCCACACCCAGGCCTCCAGGAATACAACACAGAACCACCCAGAAGCCAGGCAGGAAGTGGCTGAGAAGTTCATGCTCCCGTCTGTATTTCTTAAGAGATGCCTTAATTAAGCAACACAGTAAGTAACTGGGAAGCACACATATTTTTATTCCCTATGAGGAATTCTGTCATGAACACTGTCATTTGAAAATAGAGCTAGACTCCTCTGAACACTCCCTATAGGATGTGGTCCAGGGACCATGTGTGGACGTGATGGCTTCAAGCCCGGTTCCCCGGCACCAAGCATCTTCAGAGGCCGACGAACCACATTATGAAACTGCACTCAGCTCTCAAGCCCTGTGAAGGGAGACTCCAGGGCCTGCATGGAGGGCAGACGGACCCACACCACCGGGGAGGGCACATCAGAGCAGGTGCCCGGCCGGCACAGAGGGCCCCTGGGAGAGGCCTGGTCACCGGAGGTGGGACAATGAGGGGGACGAGGCACACGGTCCCAGCGTCTTTGCTGGGGAAGCTCAGGAACATTTGTCCACAGAGGGAGGGACTGATACACAGCTGTCCACGGCCGCTGCTCGGCCGAGGCCACTGCCCCACACCACGCTGCAGCTGAGGAGGTGACTGAAACCAGCCACAGGCTCGGACCCCACAGCGAACCAGTCTTTATAAGGAGCTCTTTTTCTTGCATTAACAAAACGCTTAAAACTCACTTGAAGAACAGCTAAAAGCACATGGCGTTCTGAGGGTCTCCCAGCCCCTCCGTAAACACACAGCATTCTACGGAGGTACATTTCGCACAGGGAATGCACCCTTGACAAGGGCACAAAATTCAGTGATTTCTGGTAAAGGTGCCCAGTCGTGCCACCATCACCACAGGTGCCAGAACTCTTCCATCACCCAAGGGTCTCGCCCACACCTCCTCCCACGCAGCTGTCTCCTGCCTCCAGAGCTGCGCCTTTTGTGGACGTCTCACATACAGGCATGCCTGGCTTCATTCATGTGCTTCAGACACTGCTTTTTACAAACGGGAGGTCTCTGGCAACCCTGCACCAGGCACGTCTCCGGGCACCATGTCTCCAACAGCAGGTGCCCACTCTGCGTCTCTGTGTCATGTTTTAATAATTCTCATGAAGTTCCAAGCTTTCTCACTGCTCTCATATAGCTGTGGAGATCTGTGATCTTTGGGGGTCACTGTTGTCATTGTTTTGGGGTGCCACAAACTGTGCCCATCTAAGATGAAGTGAACGGATAAGAGCTGGGTGTGTCCTGACTGCTCCACTGATCAGCCATTCTCCATCTCTCTCTCTGGGCTCAGGCCTCCCTATTCCCTGAGACACAACCATACTGACATTAGGGCAATTAAGAACCCTACCACAGCCTCCAAGTGTTCAAGTAGAAGTTCAAGGGCAAGGAAGGGTCACACGTCTCTCACTTCAAAACTAGGAATGATTAAATTTGGTGAGGAACACCCGTCGAAAGCTGAGACAGGCTGACAGCTCAGCCTCCCGCGCCAGTCCAACTGTGAATGCAAAGGAAAACTGTAGACAGACAGAAATGAAAACTGCTGCCCCAGTGAGCACACCGATGATAGGAGGGCAGAACAGTCGTATTGCTGATATGGAGAAACTCCGAGTGATCTGGACAGAAGACCGAACCAGCCACAACATTCCCTTAAGCCGAAGCCTAATCCAGACCAAGACCCTCACTCTCTCTGCCCTACGAAGGCTGAGAGATGAGGAAGCTGCAGCATAAAAAGTTTGAAGCCAGCAGAGGCTGGTTCATGAGGTTGAAGGCAAGAAGCCGTCTCCATACCATAAAAGTGAAGGCAAGGCCGGGCGCGGTGGCTCAAGCCTGTAATCCCAGCACTTTGGGAGGCCGAGACGGGCGGATCACGATGTCAGGAGAGCAAGACCATCCTGGCTAACATGGTGAAACCCCCTCTCTACTAAAAAATACAAAAAACTAGCTGGGTGAGGTGGCGGGCGCCTGTAGTCCCAGCTACTCGGAGGCTGAGGCGGGAGAATGGCATGAACCCGGGAGGTGGAGCTTGCAGTGAGCTGAGATCCAGCCACTGCACTCCAGCCTGGGCGACAGAGCAAGACTCCGTCTCAAAAAAAAAAAAAAAAAAAAAAAAAAAAAGGCGAAGGTGAAGCAGCAGGTGCTGATGGAGAAGCTGCAGCAAGTTCTCCAGGGGATCTGGCTGAGACCATCAGTGAAGGTGGCCACACTAAACAATAGATTTTCCGTGCAGACCAAACAGCCTTCTATTGGAAGATGCCGTTTAGAACTTCCACAGCTGGAGAGGAGTCAGTGCCTGGCTGCAAAGTTCCAAGGACAGGCTGACCCCCTTGGTAGGGGCTAATGCAGCTAGTGACTTTAAATTGAATCCAGTGTCCATCTGCCACCCTGAAAATCCCAAGGCCCCTAAGGATGATGCTAAATCTCCTCTGCCCGGGCACCACCCATGGAACGACAAAGCCTGGATGACAGCACCTCTGTTCACAGCATGGTTTACTGAAGGTTTTAAGCCCACTATTGAGACTTACTGCTCAGAAAAAGATTCCTGTAACAATATTACTGCTCACTGACAATGCACCTGGTCACCCCACGCAGGGACAAACACTTTTTTTTAGACGTGATGCTGGTGCACACTTAACAGACTCAGTACAGTGTGAATGTCACTTTTATATGCCCTGGAAGCCACATACTCCAGCAGCTTTCTTTTGCCATACTGGCTGTATCCCAGTGGTTTGAGGCTGAACCTGCGACGTCTCTGAGGCGTGTGTGCAAGGGAGCCACTGAGTCTGTGGTCTCGTGTGTGGCTTTTTTCATGGAGCACAAGGGTTTCCAGGTTCATCTGTGTCCTGGCAAGTTCAGTACTCCTTCCTTTTGGGGATGAATAACTCTCGGGTGAGGGTGAGCCCCACCTTTCCTCTCTCTTGCCCAGGTGTCAGGCATCCTAGTTGTTTCAGATATTTGGTGGCAGAACGCTGCGAAGAACAGTTGTTGCAAGCCTTTGTGTGGATGTGTGTGTGTCTCTTTCCTTGGATGCATACCTAGGAGAGGAATTGCTGAGTCACTGGCAAGTTTCTTCTAATAAATTTCTTTAAGAAACTGCCTAAGTGGCCGGACCACGTTACATTCCTGCCAGCGAGCCTCCAGGGGTCCAATTTTTCCTGGTCTCTAAAATTTGCTATTGTCTATCTTATCTCCTAAAGCCACTCGAATGGATATAAAACGGTAGCTTACTGAAATTTAAAATGTGCATTCCCTAATAACTAGTGATGTTGGGTATCTTTTCATTGCTTATTATCCGTTCCTCTATCTTGTCTGCAGAAATGTCTATTCAAATCTTTTGCCCAGTTTTTGATTAGGCTTTCTGTCTTATCATTGAGCTGTAAGTGTTCTGTGTATATTCTGGATATAAGCCCTTTATCTGATAGCTGTTTTGCAAACATATTCCTCTAGTCTACTGCTTATCTTTTCATTTTCTTAATAGTACTTTTGAAGCATAAAAAATGTAAATTTTGATGAGGTTCCATGTATCAAGTTTTTATTTTATGAGCTGTGCTTTTGATGTCGTATCTAAGAAACCTCTGCCTAATCCAAAGTCTTGAAGAGTTCCTCACGTGCTATCTCAAAAAATGTTTGACTACTTCGGCTCCTACTAGTCCAAGATCAAGTTCATTTTCGGTGCATGGTGTGTGCTTTTTTGCACGTGGCAAATGTCCCAGCACCACTTGTTAAAAAGGCCGTTGTTTACTCCAATTAAATGGGCTTTGTGCCTTTGTCAAAAAATCAACTTACCACAGATGTAAAAGAATTATTTTGGGGCTTTTAATTCTGCGTCACTGGTCTATGTGTCCTATGCCAATACCACACTGTCTTGATTATTACAGCTTCACAGTAAGTTCTGAAATTGGGAAGTGTAACTCATCCAACTTTGTTCTCTGATTTCCAAATTGTTTTGGCTATTCTTGGTCTTTGAAACTCCATATAGATTTTAGGATCATTTTGTGAATTTTAGAAGAAAAATTGCTGGAATTTTGATGGAGATTGCACTGATTCTACAGATCAATCTGGAGAAAGTTGCCATCTTCACAATATTGAGTCTTCTGTTCCATTGACATGCAATGTTCTCCCATATATTTAGATCTTAACTTTCCCTCAGCAACGTTCTGCAATTTTCAGAGTATAAGTCCTTAACTTCATTAAAGCTATTCATATTTTATTCTTTTTAATGCTATTGTAGATAGGAATTTTTCCTTGATTTCATTTTTGGATTATTCCTTGTGTATGGAAATACAAGTTATTTGTACCCTGGTCTCACATCCTATAACCTTGCTGCACTTGTTTGGTAGTTTTAATGGTGGGTTTGTCTTTACTTTACTTTTTTGGGGGGAGTTGGCAGATTTCTCAGGATTTTGTACATATAGAATCATGTTGTCTTCCAGTAAAGACAGTTTTACTTCTTCCTGTCCATTCTGGATGCCTTTTATTTCTGTTTCTTACCTGGCTGCACTGGCTGGAACCTCCAGTACAAGGCTGAGAAGCAGCAGTGAAAGTGACCATCTCTGCGTCCTTCCTCACCCTAGGGGAAAAGAAGGTCCTCAGTCTTGGATGATTCAGTGTGATGGTTGCCGTTGGTTTTTGTGCATGACTTTGATTAGGTTAAGAAGTTCCCTTGTATTCTAAGTTTGTCAAGCGATTTTATCATAAGTTGGTGTTGGATTTTGTTAAATGCTTTTTTTCTTGCATTTATTGAAATGATCATGTGGTTTCTGTCCTTTTTCTATTAATATGGTATATCACATGACTTCATTTTCTGATGCTAAACCAACCTTGCATTGCTGGGATAAATCCCACTTGGTCATGGTGTAAAATCTTTTTTTTATGTGTTGGATTCAGTTTGATAATATTTTGTTGTGGGGTTTTGCTCTTGTGTTCATAAAGAATATTTTTCTATAGTGTATTTGCTCATGATATTTTCGATCTTGGTATTAGGGCTCTACTGGCCTCAGTATTAGAAGTGTTCCTTCTTCATTTTCTGAAGAGTTTGTGGAGTATTGGCACTGGTATTATTCTTGTAATGTTTAATAAAATTAACCAGTCAGGCTCGCTGGGTCTGGGCTTTTCTTTGTGAGAATATGTTAAATTACTAATTTATTTTATTTCCCTGCTATAGGTCTATTATACTTTTCTATTTCTTCCTGAGTCAGTTTAGGTAATTCGTGTCTAAGAATGTTTCCATTTCATCTTGGTTGTTTAATCTGTCGGCATAAGGTTATAGTATTTCCTCATAACCTTTTGATTTTGGAGGGGTCAGTAGTAATGTCCCCTCTTTCATTCCTAATTTTTCTCCTTAGAAAAACTCCTTAAGGTTTTGTCAATTTTGTTGTTTCTTTCAAATAACTAACTTTGGTTTTATCGATTGTTCTCATGTTTCTATTTCATTGCTTTTTCTTCTCATCCTCGGCATTTCCTTTTTTCCACTTGCCTTGGGTTTAGCTTCTCTCCTTTTTCAACATTTTTAAGGGAAAAGCTTAGATTATTGATTTGAAATCCATCTTATTCCTCATATAGGCATTGAGAGCTATAAATTTCCCTCTAAGCACTGCCTTACCTGCATCCCACAAATTTTGATATGTTGTGTTTTCATTTGCATTTAGTTCAAAATATTTTCCAGTTTCCCTTATACTTTCTAACTTCATTATGAATTATTTAGAAATGTGTTGTTTAGTTTCCAAATATTTGTGGAAATATCTGTTGCTGATTTTCAATTGATATCCGTTGCAATCAGAATATTCTGAAATTTATTAAGGCTTGTTTTATGGCATAGTAGGAAGTCTCTCCCAGGTGCACTCCACTCTGTAGAGTGTCCTACAGATGTCTTGTAAAGTTGGTTGATAGTCTTAAGTGTTTTATATCCTTTTGATTTTCTGTCTAGTTTTTCTACCCATTAAGAGTGATATATTGAAGTCTCCAGCTATTATTTTTCAACTATGTATTTCTCTCTTTAATTAACTGTCAGTTCTTGTTTCATGTATTATGGGGCTCTGTTATGTACAAATGTGTTTATAATTATTATATCTTCCTGTTCAATGTATCGGTTTTATGATAAAAGAGAACATTACTACTGACAGTTCATTGTTTCTAGTAATATTTTCATCTTAGAGTTTAATTTGTCTGATATTAGTGTAGCTACTCCAAATCTCTTCATTAACTCTGCATATCTTTTTCATCCTTTTACTTTCAACCTATTTGTGTCTTTAAATCTGAAGTATGTTTATTTTCCATTAATTCCATATCTCTTTTGATTACTATTTGTACAATATATTTTTCATTTTACTTTCAACCTATTTGTGTCTTTAAATCTAAAATATGTACTTTTTAGACAGCATATGGTTGTATCCTGTTTTATTCTGTCTTTAAAATTCAGTCTGACAACGTCTACCTTTTTATTGGTGTGTTTATTCCATTGACATTTAATGTGATTATTGATACAGTAGGATTATGTTTTTCATTTTGCTGTTTGTTCTCTACATGTCTTGTGTAATTTTTGCTGTTGCCATTGTTTCTATGTTCCTTCATCACTGGCTTATTTTGTGTTACACACATATTTTCTAGTGTATCATTTAAGTCCATTTTTTGATATTTTATTGTGTGTGTGTGAGATACACTCACACACATATATATTATTTTCTTAGGGGTTCCTCTGGAGATTCCAATAAGCATCTTACTCAAAACAGGCTATTTCAGATTAATACTGAGTTCTAATAATACATAAAAACTGTGCTTTGCTATGAGTTCCTTCCCCACCCCTTCCTTTGTGCTACTGTCACACAAATGGTTATAAGCACATTATTATCAGCACAGGTTTGCAATCGTGTCTTACGCAGTTTCCTTTTAAATCAGTTCAGAGAAGAAAAGTTTAAAACACGTTTGTACTGTCTTTTTAATTAACCTATGTAATTACTCTCACCAGTGCTTTTTACCTCAGTCTGAAGGACTCCCTTGAGTATTTCCTGTAGTTCAGGACTATTGGCAACAATTCTGTGTGTCTTGTTTATCTGAGCACAGCTTTGTTTCTCATCTCTAAAGGTGATTTTTACTAGACATAGAATTCTTGGTTGGCAGTTGTTTTCTTTCAGCATTTTGAATATGCCATCCCACTATCCTCTGACATCCATGATTCGGAATGATAAGCTGGCTGTTTATCTTACTCAGCATTCTATGTACCAAGAAGCTGTTTTTCTCTGACTGCTTTTGGGATTGTCTCTCTCTGACTTTCAACAGTTTGGTTTGTGTCTATGTGTGGACTGCTTTTAATTTATCCAAATTAAATTAAATGCTTTTAATTTATCCTATTTGAATTCTGTGAACCTTCTGGATGCACTGAATCATGTTTTCCATCAAATTTAGGAAGTTTGGGGCCATTATTCTTCATGTATCTAATCGTCTCTCTTTCTGTAACTCATGACCATGTGTGTTTATGGTGTCCCACGTGCTCTGAGGCTTTGTTCATTGTTATTCAGTCTTTCTTCTTCCTGTTCCTCAGTCTAAATCATCTGTTGATTTTTAAGTTTGTTGATTCTTTTTCTCTGCCAGTTCTTATCTGTTGTTCAGCCTCTCTAATGCATTTTTCATTTCAGTTCTTATAATTTTCAACCCTGTAATTTCTATTTGGCTCTTTTTTAAATAAAAGGTCTCATTATTGATATTCTCTATCTGGTGAGACATATTTGCCATACTTCCCTGTAATTCTTTAAATATAATTTCTTTTAGTTCTTTCAGTGTATTTATTGCAGCTGATTTAAAAGCTTTTGCTGGTTTAATACTTGAGCCCTCTTAGGGGCTATGGATTTTTCTTCCTGTGGATGGGACATGTTTTCATGTTTCTTTGCATGTACTGTAATTTTTTGGTTTATAACTGGAGATGACAGGCAATGCACTGCAGCGACTCTGAAATGAGATTCCCCCCATCCCCCTCCAAATAGGAATTGTTTCTTGGCTTCCCCGTCTCCTTGTTGTTGCTTATGTGATTCATGAGTTTCCTGGACTAATTATCTAGATGTTGTATTCCCTGCAGTATGTGGACACTGAGTTTTCTGTACTGTTTTTAAATCTTGTTTCTGTCTTTAAGCCAGGCTGCCTAGGGATCACCCTCAGGTTAGCAGCGTTTAATGGCCTGCTGTTACCAGACAGGAGGTTTCCTTAAATCCTTGAGCCACGAAACCAGTCTCCTCCCTCTAGTCATGAAACCTGTGTGCCAGGACCTGCCTCCCAGCCACAGGCAGCTTTTGCTCTCACTTCTGCTTGGTGCAGTTTTGAGATCAGCCAGAGGAGAGTGACAGGGTCCATCTCTGTTCTGAAGCCTTCACACATCTATTTTCATATGTGCCGTCCTCCAGGTCCCTGGGAATCTCCAAGGTTTTTCAAAGTCGCCGGGGGCCACCTGGTCCGGTCAGGCTCTTGTTTGCTTCAATGGCGATCACAGCCTTGGGGCAGCTCCCACGATCCCGACTGCAGCCAACGGTGATTGTGCCTGGGGACGGGCCTTTTCCAGGAGCTCCATGACCAGCCCACATGTGGACTGCATCCTGGGATGGGGTTTTCAACAGAGCCCAGTTCCTCCACGGTCTGTGCTGTCACTGGCTTTCCACGGCTGTGCGCCTCGGGGAGCAGGGGTGGAGCGGCCCCAAGTGAAGACACCGCCATCCTGTTCTTCCCCCTGGGGCCACGTTCCTTGAGTGAACGCGTCTGCATTTGTTCTGTCCTGTTGGTTGATTTGACAGTGTTGCTGTATTTTTGTTGCTTTGGGCGAGAGCTGATTCAAGATGCTCTCCGGCAGTTTAGAAGGCCTGCTTCTCTCCAGTCCATCTTACGGAAACACGCCTTAGCGAACAGTCAAATTCTCTGAAGAAAAACAGACACCATGCTCCCCTTTGGCTTGCAAAGCCAACTCATACTTGGATGTTAGGAGTTCTGAGCAGAAATCTTTGCTCATCACATCTCTCTAGTGGGAAGAAAATACTCAACGGTAGAACTGGGACCCACGACAGCCTGTGGGCCTTGGTGCTGGGGTTGGGGCACTCCTGGTTCTGCCTCATCGACTGGCTTAGAGCAAGTCCAGCAGCATCTCTCTGACCTTGGTTTCCCCCTGGGAAGGGGGGTGGTGAGTACCGGCATTTCTGCCTGCCCACAGGGTCATTCTAAGGCTGAACATGCACAGGAGAAGATGTGTAAAAGGTCACTTTGGGATGTACAAAGGCTACACATCCAGGACAAGCCCTAGGATTGCTATCCGGGTCTTCTGTTTGCTGGCAAGGATGTGTGACCTCAGGAGTGACTCTCTCAGCATTGATAGGAAGAAAACACTATGGTTCCGACTGTCCTCTTACTAGCCTGGGCTTGGTGGAATGTGTAAGTCAGTTCCTCACTGCTCCTCAGGAGTCCATGTGCAGAAACACACTTCGCTATCAGGAAGATCACCTGAACGTGCCCGTGCTCGAGCTCCAGGGAGAGCCAAGTGCCCAGCTTGAGCGGCCTGGCCCTGGCTGCTCTGGCAAGAACACGGCTGTCTGACAGCCATGGGCAGAGCCCTCTACTGCCCCGGCGACCTCTCTCCCTCTGACGGGCTGTCGGCCTCTGGGCGCTCAACGTGGCTGTTATGCTTTTAAATACCTCGCTCATGGCTTCACGCTCTGGTGCCACAGCACAGCAGTGTGACATGCTGGCTCAGATCTAAGCGTGTCTATAAAGAACACTGGTTCTTAAATAAGGAAGCTCTTTGAAATGTCTACGCATTAGGAAGAGAAAACGTACTGCAGTAGGAGGAGGCTAGGCAACTTGATTTGAAATGGAGACGATGACACTTAAAATGTTTCTGTAAAGTTTGGCCCCATTTGTAGGAGGAAAACAGTGCATCTACACAAGAAAAACACAGCGTTACAATGACACACTCACAAACACCTTGCTACTGTTCACGGCACACTCGCAAAAGCCTTACTACTGTTCACGGCTTGCCTAAGCAAGATGACAGAAACGTCGCAAACACGCCCCACGCCGCCCAGACGTGCAGTCGCGGCTCAGCATCAGGGCTTGGTCTCTGCTGCCACTGGCCATGAGTTTTCTTTGGCACAAAATAGATCTAAACAGCGCTCATCGCCCAAGTTCCATGAAATCTTTCCAGCTCTTCCCTCTTGCTTCCTTCCACCTCGTCCCTATGTCCCTCCCTCCCTCCAGTTACTGATTTCAGACAGCTCTCCGCTTAACGCCGAAACAAGCTAAGACCCACTTTCAAGAATTCAAAGGCAGAAGGTTAATAGCTGAAAACGATACCGCCAAATTTCCCTTCCAAGTTTACACAATTGGACCATAGACCGATATTTCCATTCTAAACAGTGTAGAATTCAAAGCATTCTGTGTCCACAGTGAGTATCTTCAGGCAATTTTAAAAAGTGCCCAGAACCTCACAGGCCCTGAGGAGCAGCCTGTGGGCAGCTCACAGGGGTGTGCACCTCTCTTCTCTCCCGTGCCCACCTCAGGGAAGGACGGAGGCACTGCAGCCTCACAGCCTGCACACCAGGGCGGGAGACTTGTGGCAGCACCCACACAGCGTGAGCATGGCCCACACAGCCCGTTTTCAGAGAGCTCTGTTCAGTGCCCGTCTCAGCACCATCCTCGCCCCCGTTTCCTGAAGGGGCACATTTGCCACTGCAGCTGCCCCAGGGTTCTCCAGTCATGGGCTCTGTGCTACCCCAGCCGTACCAGGTTAATGGGGGGCATGTGCCCACTCTCGCCTTCCCCTGGCCGTACCAGGTTAATGGGGGGCGTGTGCCCGCTCTCGCCTTCCCCTGGCCGTACCAGGTTAATGGGGGGCGTGTGCCCGCTCTCGCCTTCCCCTGGCCGTACCAGGTTAATGGGGGGCGTGTGCCCGCTCTCGCCTTCCCCTGGCCGTACCAGGTTAATGGGGGGCGTGTGCCCGCTCTCGCCTTCCCCTGGCCGTACCAGGTTAATGGGGGGCGTGTGCCTGCTCTCGCCTTCCCCTGGCCGTACCAGGTTAATGGGGGGCGTGTGCCCGCTCTCGCCTTCCCCTGGCCGTACCAGGTTAATGGGGGGTGTGTGCCCGCTCTCAACTTTCTCACCATCCCTTGCACTTGCTGGCTGAGACCGGGTGGGAGCAAGTTTTCTAGAGAGGAACTGAAACACGTGAGTCAGCCTCTGTGCCTCAGACCACACGCTGCCTGGCGCACAGGTTTGGACGCGGCCTCTGGTGGCTGCCTCACCTCGGGCACGTCACAGGGTGGGCTCCCTGAGGAAGCAGCTCTGGGCCTGGGGCTGGATGGGCTCCTGGCGTTGGGGAGCTGCCTCTTCAGCAGCCTCTGGAGAACCCGTTCCCGCAGCCTGGCCCACCCCGCTGACAGCAGGCTCCGTCTCTGGGGGGTGTGCAGTGTGGTTTTTATGCCTCGAAACCCCCACGCAGCAGTCCCAAGGCACCAGGCACTGACCCTAATGAATGATTTGCACGGCTGAGTTCACTGCTCCATCCATCACGCGGTAGCCGACGTCTGCAACGTTAACGACGCTGCGTGTTTGATCGCGGCACACAGACCCTTTCAATCATCCT
Source organism: Rhinopithecus roxellana (assembly GCF_007565055.1). Classification (NCBI taxonomy): domain Eukaryota; kingdom Metazoa; phylum Chordata; class Mammalia; order Primates; family Cercopithecidae; genus Rhinopithecus; species Rhinopithecus roxellana. The sequence goes on along the minus strand of NC_044569.1, from coordinate 39,090,858 downwards.
CAGCCGTGGGGAAGGCCTCAGACCTGGGCACTGGGCCAGGTTAGTAAAACTTTCCATAAGGAGAGCTTTTTGTTCTCTCTGGAGCAGCTCGGGCTCAGGAGGAGGGGCAGGTGAGGGGCCAGTTCACAGCCCAGACTGCGGCAGACACGCTCCGGCCGCCTCGTCTACCTGCTTGTTGTTTTAATGACATCGAGACTTTTTAAACCCAAGTGCTTCTGAGGGACTGAAAGGGCCTTTTGTGGCAGAGGCCGTGGGGCCGTCCAGGTGACACAGGGAGGCGCCTGGGGCAGACCAGCCCCACGCCGAGGGACGGCCGCTTTCCTCACGAGGCTCGAGGGAGGGTGCCCACTTCAGTGGCACAGACCCGTGGGCACCACAGTGAGCCCCGAGCACCTCCGTTTCAGAAGATGGGCCCCACAAATGCTCTCAATGCGGCAGCGTGTGACACAGAGCTGCCCACGCTAATGTGTAATTTACCGAGAGTCCATTCCCCGTAGAGCCTCCTCACGGCCCTTCTCCACGATGCGGAACGCGTGGAAATCACATTGGAAAAGGAGCCACACAGAGCTCTGTGGCATTTTTTCAAATCTACATTTAAAATAATGCAAGATACAGAAAACTACTGTTTAAAAAATGAACCTCTGTGGCTTGGCCATGCTTGAGAAGTCTGAGGGGAAAGCTCTATCTTGGGAAGACACAAAGACGACCTCATTATTGGAATTTATTTACGGTCAAGTACTTCTGAAACAAAAAACTTGTGAGTAGAAAGGACTGGAAAGCAAAGAAATCCTAAAAAAAAAAAAAAAAAAAAAAAGCTGGATTCATTTTTCTTTTCTTTGCTGTTTTTTTTTTTTTAATAGTGTCTCGCTCTGTCACCCAGGCTGGAGTGCAGTGGCGAGATCTCAGCTCACTGCAACCTCCATCTCCCAGGTTTGAGTGATTCTCCTGCCTCAGTCACCCAAGTAGCTGGGATTACAGGTGTGCACCACCACACCCAGCTAATTTGCGTATTTTTAGTAGAGACAGGGTTCTACCATGTTGACCAGGCTGGTCTTGAACTCCTGACCTCAGGTGTTCCGCCCATCTCGGTCTCCCAAAGTGCTGGGATTACAGGTGTGAGCCACCATGCCCAGCCTAATTTTTCATTTTGAGGTTTGAATTCCTTGAGACACACAGGACATGGGCTGTGTGTGACCTTCAGGTTCCTGCGGCCAAGCAGAGGCTGCCACGGAGGAGGCTCCGGTGTGAACTGCCCTCCTCAGACCCCTCAGGGATGCAAATGAGGACATTGTGGACCCCCCCACTCAGACTCTGCAACTGGACACTATTCTGTTATTTAAACAAAATCAAAACCCAAACAAAACGCAAAACCCGTACGCACAGAATAAGTTCTTTCTACGTGCTCAGGGGCAGGCCCTTGTCAGCATCACGGTGTGTGAGGAGCCTGGATTGCGCGTGGCTGCCTCTGCACAGCTGTTCACGTGAAGCAGCAAAACCCTGAGGTGACTCAGTTCACGGACCCACAGCTCTGATTCTGGTCAGGCAGAGGGAAGGCTCTCAACCACAGCTGGGCGCCCAGGGGCCAGGGCTGGGTTCCCGGCCCCACGAGGACATCCCAGGTGCTGGCCTGTCTCCCGCTTTCTAAGCCCTGCACACAGCTCTGAGATCCACCACGGCTTGGTTCGCAGAGGGCTGGAGACTCAATCTGCACCCCACGCCAGGCTCGTTGGCTCTGGAGGCGGCAGCGAGGCCGGCGGAACGCAGAAGGGAAGCCAGGGAGGCTGGAGACGTGGGCCCAGCAGGGCTTCTGGCACCTGCCATGGCCACGTCCTGCCACAGGCACTTCACAGGGCTTGGGGCTGGCCAGGAGGTCCCCTGCCTTCTGTCCCATTGGCCCATTTACAGATAGTCAGAGGTATGTGAGTCTTGCCCCCACCACACAGTGTTATTTCTCTCCTGTTTGCTCCAACCCCAGCTTTTCGCTCTCTCCCTGTTGTGTAAACGAACAAAGACAGAGACACTTTCCACCTGCTGAGGACACTTGGCGCGCACGGCACCGACCTTTGACCTGGGTTCATGGTTGTTCCTGTCTCCTGTCTCTGCTCCTTCTCCGGTTGCTGAGATCGTCCCTTGGTCGGGGAGCCCTGTGCTCCCCACCCTTCTCTGCCCCCCAACTCCAGGTCACGCTTGCCCGCTTTCTAAGCCAGCGCCTGAGCCCCTGGGTGGCTGCTGAGATGACCGATTCTCTTAGGGGATGTGAAATTAGACAAAATATATATTAATACTAAACCAGCACTACTCACATTCACCCCAGCCGCCTCCCTCTCCCGCTGTCTCCATCAAGATGGCCCCTATGTGGACCCCTGCATTTCCGTGGAGCTTGCTGGGGTCTGGGGGACTCAGGGTTTCACCTCACAATTCAGGTCTTCGCCCTGTGTGAGGCTTTCCCGACACAACCTGGGCCCTGACCTTGTTTATGTCATGGTGTTTGTGAGCCTGGGGTGTGGGTTCCAGGTTCCAGGGACCGAGGGCAAGTCGGAGGTCATCTGCAGGGGAGGGGCCGACCCAGACTCAACCCTGACCCGGGACCCTTCCCGGCCATCTTGGGCGGACGCTCCAGCCATCTTCTCACAAGGACAGGCAGCGCCCCGTCCACCCAGGACACGGGTAACGGCTCGGCTCGTGTCATTCTCAGTGAAGGCTCCATCCACTCCGACAGAGCAATAAACATTTGAATCTGCTCTTCTCACTGGGGAGAGGGCAGGTGTCTAGAGTGGGTGGACCTGCCCCTGGGTGCTCAGGAGGAACCTGGAGCCCATGGCCTGGTGCCTGTCTCCCAGGGCAGCAGTGATGTCAGGCCTGCACCAGGGACCACCGCATCCTGACCCAGAGCCAGGCCTGCAACAGGGACCACCCCACCGTGACCGAGGGCCTGGGCCTGCACCAGGGACCACCCTTGCCCGGACCCAGAGCTGGGACCTGCACCAGGGACCACCCCGCCCTGACCCAGAGCTGGGCCTGCACCAGGGACCACCCCACCCTGACCCAGAGCTGGGCCTGCACCAGGGACCATCCGCCCTAACCCAGAGCTGGGCCTGCACCAGGGACCACCCCATCCTGACCCAGAACCGGGCCTGCACCGGGGTCCACCCCACCCTAACCCAGAACCTGAGCCGGCACCAGACACTACCCCACCTGCACCCCCTCAGCCCCCAGGACTCTCCTCTCCCCTTCCCTTCACACACACTGTGAGCAGAACTTCCTCTGCCACGCGCCCCGCCCACCTGTGGACTTCCTCTGCCACGTGCCCCGCCTGCCTGCCTGTGGACTTCCTCTGCCACGCGCCCCGCCTGCCTGTGGACTTCCTCTGCCACTGCGCCCCGCCTGCCTGCCTATGAAGGACTGAGAGGGGTTGTCTGCCCGCGGGGGCAGATCAGGCCACGGCTGACACTGCTTCCAGCTGCCCAAAGCCTTAACCGCTGTGGTCCTGGCTGGGCATCAAGGGACCTCACAGGTGGAGATGAAATGGATGACATTACCTGCACACATTTGCCACATCATAGGGAGGTGTCTGCACAGGTATCTCAACCTCCATCTCAACCCTGACGCCCAAAGTAGCACCGCCTAGTGCCATAGGCTAACCCCAAAATCTTGTGTGTGGCTGGTCCCGGGTTATGGAAACAGAATGAACGCAGGACTCATAAATTGCGCGCAGAACAGCGTGCAGGGCTGGCGCTTGGGGCCTGTGCTGAAAGTCCCAGGACCAGCCTTGAGCCTGATGAGACGTGCGTGTACGAGATGACTGTGGTTCGTGGGCTGGGGTGGTGGGAGGCTGGAGCCAGACTCCAAGGTCATCTCTGCTCTGGCAACATAGAAACCCCTGAGTCTTTTGAACAGGATGTGACCCATTAGATCCGAGTTTGGGGAAGATCACCACGCCAACCGAGCGGGGAAAATGGGGAGAGAGGCCTGCTGGGAACTGAGCTCACCCTGCGGGCGAGGTTGTCCTCAAGTGTCCCGACGGCAGGACTCCGAGACAGAAACTTTCTTAAAAGGGGTGTGAGCGACTGCTTTACAGCTGGCGAATCTTGGGCTCCAGAGTCCCACTGGTGGTCAGGAGAGGCCCCAACGGGAATGTGGCATCAGGCACCCTCAGAGGAGCTGCAGGCCAGGCCCCGCTGCATGGCAGATGCACTCTGGCCTCAGCCCTTCCATGTATCAGGGAGTCATCCATGCAACCCCCTCCCCCGGTCCCGACCCCTCCATTTCCATGCACGGTCAGGTAGGCCAGGGTGGGGTCACACCCACACCCATGCAGCTCCAACATCCCCAGCCTGTGCACTCAGCAACACAACAGCCCACCCAGGCGAGGCCTGGCTCACTTAGCTTTGACCTCTACGACCAAGGCCAGAGGGGCCCGGGCTACCTGGTGAGGCTTTGGCAGTAACGGGTTGGGTAAAGGGATAATGTCGCCTGAGCACCATGTGGGTCAACAGTCCCCTGCCTGCTGTGTTGACGCAGAACATGTCCCAGTCCCCAGCACTCCCCTGGCTCACCCACCCCAAGTCCCACCCCAAACTCTACCCTCACCATAAAGCCACACGTGAGCCCCAGGGCAGCAGAAACATAAATGAGACCTGCTTCCTACCCGGGCCTGCAGGATGCTGCCCAGACGTGGGAGCCCAGGGCTGGTGGGTCACAGCTGGGACAAGGCGTGGCGGGTGGGAAGAGAACTTCTCAGCACCTTCCAGCCACCTTGGGGCCATGTGGCACCAGGTAAGACAAAGCAGGGGTGAGGGGCTGGAGGCACGGACGCAGGGGTGAGGGGTTGGGGGCACGGACGCAGGGGTGAGGGGCTGCAGGCACAGATGCCAGCGTCCACCTTGCGCAGGGGCTGGGGAGGAAGGCAGAGTCCATCTGTGCTCAGGAGGCAGCAGAGCAGGGACACGGGCCCCACGCAGAGCTCCAGCTGACCTCGAGGGGGACAACGAGGACAGCAGGCAGGTCAGACAGAACTTTAGAAGGACATCTGCACGGGACACGGAACACTGTCCTGGCCCCGCCCCACAGTCATCATAAACCTCCAGAGAGTGGCCAGGGACAGCCATGGGCCTCCAGTGTGTGGCTCCGAGGGACAGCCCCAGGGAGGCAGCAGCCTCCTGATCTGATGGGACACATCCCACAAAACAGACGATGAGGGCTCCGGGCTCCGTGGAACACACTACCGCAAGCTCACACTCACACACACACACACACCCATACACACACCCACCCCCCCCACCCCCCCACACACACCCCCCCCACACACACCCCCACCCCCCCACACCCACCCCCCACACACCCACACCCACCCCCCCCACACACCCACACCCCCCCACACCACACCCCCCCACCCCCCCACACCCACCCCCCCCACACACCCACACCCACCCCCCACACACCCCCACCCCCCCCACACACCCCCCACCCCCCCACCCCACCCCACCCCCACACACCACACCCCACCCCCAACACACCCCACCCCACCACCCCACACCACCCCCCCCACACACCCACACCCACCCCCCCCACACACCCACACCCACCCCACCACACACCCCCACCCCCCCACACACACACCCCCCACCCCCCCACACACACACCCCCACCCCCCCACACCCACCCCCCCCACACCCACACCCACCCCCCCCACACCCACCCCCCCACACCACCCCCCCACACCCCCACCCCCACACCCCCCCACACCCACCCCCCCCACACACCCCCACCCCCCCCCACACACACACCCCCCCCCCCACACACACACCCATACACACACCCACACACACACACACCAGGGCTGTGGGCTCAAGAGCTTCATGCTTTGGGGGCTAAAATATTTGCATGCATTCTCTTCAAAAAGCTTGTAGCCTTCCGTTAGGAAACAGCAGGGAGGCCTCACTTCCTTCCCAGCAGATGGGAAACTGAGCCCCCGACGCCCGGGAGTCCCTGCCCCCCAGGTCAGGAGGGGCTGATGCCGTCCCCTCCCCAGAAGGCCGAGGCTCACCTGGACCCCAGGCCACGAGGCAGGGAGTGGGCCAGAAAACACGAGCTGAACTGCCCTCTAACGCGTAGTCCCCAGGGCTGTGGGCGCGTCCCTGATCACAGCACAAGCAAGTCGGGCTGCGCCTTGAGATGTAAACACTCGCCAAGAACACCACGGCGCCTTCGGTCACCCCTCCTCACAGAAAGGCCTGAGTGCTCGGGGCTCCCCACACCACCCGCCTGGCTACAGACGTGAGGCCACTTCCTTCCCAAACAACCCCAGGTACGCGGTGTTGGTGCGTCTCTGCGCTGTGCGAGCCCAGGGGCTGGACGGGGAAGACCCTGCGCCTGGGGCCTGAAGGCACAGTCTAGGGCCCCCAGTGTCACGGCCGTCCCCCGAGCTCCTGGCAAGGATGCCGTGGCATTTAGAAGTGTTGACAGAACTGCACAGGGTAATGTGCTCATCGCTTCGGCTAAGCTGTTGTCTACAAGCTGTTCACAGGACTCAGGCAGCACCCAGAATGCCCCGACCGTGAAGGCCGGTCCCTCTCCAGGTCAGGGCTTTGAGCCTGAGCCGCGTGGCTCCATGTTCAGTTGCAGAAGCAAACCTGGGCACCCAATGTGAGCCTTAGACCCCGGGACAGGTCTTGCAGGAGGGTCTGCAGCCCAGGACCCGCCTAGGGCCCCATGCGTGATCACTGGAGCAGATCTCATGGCGGGCACCCCAGCTGGCACTGACGCCATGGCATCACACGGGGGCACTTTATATCAGGAGGACGCACCCCACACCCAGCCCAGGGCCTCAGTGCGCTTCCACACGTGTCACACACGCAGCACGCACACGGCCCCTCCGTGAGCTCACGCCGCCACGCCGGGCCGAGACCACATCTGCATGGCCACGGGCACTCACCGTCATCCAGGTACAACTGGTCCAACTCTTCAGGCTCTTGCTTGACCGTTACAGGAATAGGGGCCAAATTAGGACTACCGTCCTCACACGCCTCTGGCAGCAGCCGTGGCCGGGCGGCCGGAGACTCATCCCTGCGGACCGTGGGCGGCGGGTGCTGCGGGCGGCCCGTGGCGGGCGGGCACGCTGGGCTGCAGGGCTGCAGGCAGGTCAGCTCTTGGGCGGCGGGCGGGAGTGGAGGAGAGGGGCTGCTGGGGCAGAGTGAGTGTTCGAGACCAGGGGGGCAGCTACTGCTTGGAGGCACACTCACCTGCTGTGGCAGCAGGGCCGGGGGCGGCTGCCCGGGCGAGCCGGGGTGCGTGGCCACTGGCCTGGGCACGTCCTGGACGGCGGGGGCCTCTCCGGCCGGCTGCGGGAGTCCGAGGTGGCAGTGGCCCGGGCTGGCGACGCCCTTGGTGTAGGCAGCAGGAGAAAGGTCGTGGAGCTTGGGGCTCGCACCAGGGGCTGCTGGCATCAGGGTGCTTCTCTGAGGACAGGGCGGGAAGCCGGCCACGAGGCAGGAGCTGGGGTCAGGTGGCATCGCGAGCTGCTGGCTGTAGTATGGTCTTGGGAGAGGACTTAACCCCTGGCTCACCGGCCCACAGTTTGGAGCAGGCTCATAATCATCCGTGGGTTCTGTTTTTATCATTGGAACTGTGAGAAGGAAAAGAAAAGTTAAATAAACACGAGTTGCAGATTTGCAGATGAGTATGACCAGGCAGGCTTGTGGCTGGGACACCCTGCGCAAAACCGACAGGGCCCTGACTGGGTCCCTCTGTCTCCTGCCTGGTTCTCCCACCCCATTAAAAAAAAAGGTGTGAGTCATCGGCGGAGAGAGTCGCAGCTGGTTCTAATACTGGCGAGGACTGTTTTCCTTGGACTCTCCTGCAGCACTAACGTGCTATGAAAGTCCACTTGCAAACTATGGTGGGAGCCCTGGACCCAGGGGCCTGTGGATTCGCAGGAATCAAAGCGAAAATTTCAACTTGGATGCATGACGGCATTTCTGCTCCCAACACTCGGTTTGGTAAATGTCTGCGCGTTTGGTAAACTCGAACACACAACAAGATGGCTTTCAGGAGTCAGTAAAAATCCAACTGCAAAGGGGAATGACTGCTCCAGGAGAGAAGCCGTCCGCCACTGCGAAAGAAAAACGCTGTCGCGGACGCTGGACCGCCTCCACGGTCCTCCTGATTCCCTTCTAAAGCGATGGGCTGTGCAGAGGCTGCGACCTGGCAGCCTTGGACGGAAAAGGGGGCTCCCGAGTTTCTAGAGCTTTCTCCCACCCAGCCCTCCCTAGAAGTCTAGGGCTGTGGGGAGGAGCCTACAGGTCGGGCACTGGGTCCCCAAGGCCGCTCCGCCAGGCCTGGGCCACAGCCGACACTGGCTCCCGGCCTGCGCCCACCCCAGCCTTTGTGCCTGCTTCTGCAGGGGTGTCAGGAAGAAAGCAGGCAGGCGTGCAGTCAGCGGGAGCAGCCAGGCGGTCCCAGGCGGCATTCCTGCGGTTGCTGTTTTCCTGCTGGTCTTAGGTCTCTCGTGCTACTTACAGGAGACATCAGACGGCTCAGTGGCTCTAAAGCTCTCGCAATGGTGCACGCAAATTCCTAACAGACGCGCGGCGCTGCTCTGGGCGAATGCTGTGTGGATTCTGTTTGGCAGCAGGGTCGGCCACGGGAGGGAAACTCCCCTCCCATCACCACCTGGGGCCTATGAGTGGCCCCCAAAACCGGCACACGGGCTCCCGGTGCCAACACTCGCCACCGCAGAGGGTCCAGCAGCCTCCTGCAGTAAACAAAAGCACCTCCAATTCGAGAGAAAATATTTAGTCCCGGGCTTGAGCCTGTGAGTCCACGCAGCTGTTCCCCACCACAGCTGGGTGCTGACGAGTCCACCAGCAGCTGCGACCGATGGAGATGGCGTTTTCCGGCAGCTCGTGATACGGGAGCACCTGTGCTACGTGCAGCCTCCCCTGCAGCCCCCACCACAGGTCCCGGCGGTCGTGAGCACAGGGGCGAGTCATCTGTGTAGCCAAGCCACCTTCCCGCCACACTGGAGGCATCACAGGAACTAACCCACATGGGCCGTTCCCGGCTGTAGAATCTCGCCAGCCTGTGAGTCCGGAGGAAGTCAGCCAGAGCTTTCAACCCAGGGATTCCCAGTGGAGTTGCTGCATTTTGTTGCTTTTGTGCTGACTTTTCAAGTCCCTACTTTCATTCACTCATTCAAATCTTTCTATCATCCGCCCTGCACACTGCGTAGGGAGGCTCAGGTTTAAACTGTCCGCCCTGCACACTGAGTAGGGAGGCCGAGGTTTAAAGCGTCCGCCCTGCACACTGAGTAGAGAGGCTGAGGTTTTAGATGGGGTGGGTGACCAGGAGGTGCTGACGTCCAGGAGGCAGGAAGAAAATCACAGGGTAATTGTGATTACAAGGCCTTCCCAGGACACAGCCTGCAGCTCACTGACCAGGGCCCATAAAGCCGCACTCTGCTGAGGGTCCTGCCAGGCCTTCCTGGGGCTCCATAGCCCAGGCGTCCCCAGCCTTTGGCCCGGGGCAAGTCCAGCCACAGAAGAATGCAGGGAGTGCGGCCTGAGCTGTCAAGCTTGGAGAACAAGGCCAGGGGCTGCCTCTACAGTGGTGCCCAGGGCAGGGGAGTGGGAACGGGTACGTTCCCCCAGCCTCGTCAGCCACCCCGCTCTGCAATCGCCGCTGGGGTCACACTGGAATTACACCCTGGAACCAGGTCACACTGGAATTACACCCCCAGAACCAGGTCACGCTGGAATTACACCCCAGGAACCGGGTCACGCTGGAATTACACCCCAGGAACCGGGTCACGCTGGAATTACACCCCAGGAACCGGGTCACGCTGGAATTACACCCCAGGAACTGGGTCACGCTGGAATTACACCCCCGGAACCAGGGCACCCTGGAATTACACCTCAGGACCCAGGTCACGCTGGAATTACACCCCCGGAACCAGGTCAGGACTGGAATTACACCCCAGGAACCGGGTCACACTGGAATTACACCCCAGGACGCTGGAATTACACCCCAGGAACTGGGTCACACTGGAATTACACCCCAGGAACCAGGGCATGCTGGAACTTACACCCCCAGAACCGGGTCAGGGCTGGAATTACACCCCAGGAACCAGGTCACGCTGGAATTACACCCCAGAACGCTGGAATTACACCCCAGGAACTGGGTCACACTGGAATTACACCCCAGGAACCAGGGCATGCTGGAATTACACCCCCGGAACCGGGTCAGGGCTGGAATTACACCCCAGGAACTGGGTCAGGGCTGGAATTACACCCCAGGAATCAGGGCACGCTGGAATTACACCCCAGACGTCACATTCAGTCATCACAACAGTGAGGCCGCTCGGTCCCATCTGAAGACAGCGCTCACGCCTGGCGCACGAGGTCTGCGTGCTCTCAGCCCGGCCTGGCACACTCTCCTTAGTGGGGGCTGAAGGAGGTGCACAGACCCTGGCAGTGCCAGGGGGAGTTCCTGCAGGGAGGACTCTGCCTCCAGCCACCTGAGTGTGGCCGCCTCTGGGGCTGTCCTCTTCAGCTGAGGGTTCACGGATGGGGCAGAGCCCCAGGACTGCCTGTGCAAGTCGGGGGGCTGAGGAGAAGGCGCCCTCATGTTGATTGGGAAACCCTACAGGCCTCACTTTATATTAGAAAGTCGAATATCTGGGCCGTGGGCTGCAACACCTTTTTGAAGGGGCAGCGGGAGGCGGTGCCTGTGGAGGGTGGGGCTCTAACCACTGTCTGGAGACCACAGGGCTAGGGTCATGTTCATCCAGGGGACGCATTTTGGCCTCAGGCCATGGCCTCCCCACCAACTCTGCGGAGGCAGTTGGGCCTCAGGAACTGCCCCTTCCTGCCGTTCCAGCTTCAAGCATATGGTAAATCCACAAATGACGAGTCCATGACAAAGCCAGACGGTGGGGAGCCCCAGAGGCAGGGCTCGGCCAGTGGTCTCTGTGAACTCAGGCCTGTGCCTTTGAGAGGCACAGGGGTCGCCGGAAACAGGCCTAGATGTGGGAGTGAGACGCTGGTGGGCACCTACGTCTCTCCCGCTCAGAAGAGGCTGATGTCCCAAACAGCCAAGCCTCCATTCTAAATTAAGCCGGTAATTTTCAGAGTTTATGATCTTTAGCAAAAGCACATGGCTGGAAGGTTAAATTAATACCCTGTTGGGATCCTCTCTCCGCTGCACGGGATTTTCAGCCAGGGCCCAGAAACGTGGCCAGGCACGGGGGCCAGCGCGCCTCTTCTATGAAATGTCCCCCAAGCGCTTTAAAAACTGGTACCTGCCAGCTCTGCCGGACACTAAAGGCCCCGAGCACAGCTGTCCCGTAAACAGCAGTGGCCATAAATCAGCCGCCCCATGGGCCAAGGCCAGCGATGCCAGAGAGCCGTCGGGGCCAGGGCGACCGGGTGGCGTCTGCTGCAGCTGGCCGGAGAACGGCAAGAACATGGCGCAGACGCGGCCCGTCTAAAACCGCGGTGGCGCCGGCATTAACCCCCGCATCTCTCCAGCCACTGGATTCTTCCTGGGGACGTCCTGACCGAGGATTGTGGTGGCGAGGGACACACGGCGCTGGGACACACGACCCACCTCCCCAGGATGCTGGCGGCCGGCAGTGGCGTTGGAATGCCCCGGCCACTTGCCCTGCGGGTTTGGAGCAGGCCCAGCACTGATGTGTCTACCTCCCCCAGGGGCAAGCAGAAGGCTGAGTGGACGCTTCACTGGGACCTCACCTGGTTGGCAGCTCCTGTCCCCCCACCCACAGGCAAGCGCTCCCTCTCTGAGGCCCGGGGCTCCAGCCCACAGAGGCTGTGGCAACACGCTCCTCACAGGAATAAACTCCTGTGCCTGCCCGCCGCCCCCTCCCGCCCACAGCTATTTGCAGGGAGCTGGGGGCAGTGACTTGAAACCTGGGGTCGCCGCATGTGCCCTGCCCATGATGGCATCTTGTGAGTCTGGAGAGCCAGTCCTAGTCCCCTGGCAGCGTGAGTTGTGGGCGTGGTCACCGCGTTTGGAAGGTGGCCCGGGCTGACCCTGCAGGTGTCTGCGCCTGTTCCTGCCGCAGTGCCCCTCCCTGGGCTGGGGTCCCCATGCGGCTTCTCTCAGCCTTGCCCGTGAGGTCCGGCTCAAGTCTGGGGTTGGCCGGATGGTTTCTCGGCCCTGGAGTAGCGTCTTGTGCCATCCCAGCTGCTCCAAAGCTGCCTCCCACCAGGGCCGGGCCTTCCCCAGGTGACTCCCCCATCTCCCTGTCCTTGCCCCAAGGGGCACTGACATGAAGCACAGCCAGGGACAAAGGGCCGTGGACGGCAGGAACGCGCAAGGCACCTGGCACCCAGCACCTGCGGGGGATGTTTCTGGATGGCCCCGCCTGACCCGCTGGCCCATGAGGATGTAGCGGGATGTTCTCTGCTAAGTCAAGCCCCAGAGAGCTGCAGCCTTCCCAATACAAAGAAAAGCTGGAAAGTGTAAACTCACCTTCACAAGCAAAGGAAAGCCACACGGCTGCTTCCACATCCCAGCACCTAAGAAGCTGAAATGCACGAACATGCTGCACCTGGGCTTGGCCTAAACTGTGCTTTTGTGTGGGTTTCAAGGAAGATGTATGCCTGCGCTGTAATCAGAGCCTCGTGAGACGCACCCTATCAGTGAGGAAAGGAGCGAGCGTCTGCACAAGAGCCTGGGAGTCTCGCCCGTGGAGGGAGCCACACAGGCCCCGTTCACACGGAGAGCACGTGTTCCAGGTTCACCCTGCGCCAGGCAGCCTCTGGCTGCCTCCTGATGACATCAGCCACGTGGGGCTGGGGTGGAGGCAGCAAACGGATGGGCTCAGAAAAAGGGCAGCTCACTTTCAGGCTAAGCAACGGTGCACCAGAAATGCCAATCACCTGAGGGTGAGTTTATGAAACTCGTTACAAAGAGCAGAGTATGGAAGGCGAGTGCTGGCCTCAGCGCCGGCTGGCTTTACAAAGCATATTCCCACGGAGCAGGCTGGCTGCAGTGTCCATGGCAGCCCTGTTGTCCACGGTGGCTACCCCATTGTCCACGGCAGCCCTGGTGTCCACGGCAGCCCCATTGTCCACGGCAGCCCCAGCGTCCATGACAGCCCCATCGTTCACGGGGACTATCTGTGGAGGCGGCGCGCAGTGGTCAGCGGTGTGCAGAGCTGACAGGTAAACCGTCCCCGCAGACCCAGGCCTCACACTGCATCCTCCGTGGAAGGCACTGAGGACCTGTCCCGTGCCTGGTGCTGTTCTGGGGCCCAGCTTTTCCCTGACGCCACTGCAGAGTCTCTGCCTCGATAGCAGTGACGTCAGGAGCTAAGTCCTGGAGGGAGGCTTCTGCCCCAGGTGAGCATGACGTTTCCAGGCCCCGTGCAGGTGCCAATTCTAGCCAAAGACGCAGGCAGTGAGCTGGGAGAGCCTCTCCCCCAGGGCCTCCCCTGCCAAAGACCCCACCATGGCCAGAGAGCATTCAGCACAATCCTGGCTTCTCTTTAAAGAACCCCAAGCCTGGAAAATGGGCTCCCATCTCTACATGGCAACAGAAGGCAGGACGTGAGTGGGCTTCACCCACCACAGCCCCTCGAACGGTTCCGGTTCTAAAGCCCCAGCTGGATCTATGCAGCCCCAGGACAGGCAGAGCCCCTCACCTAGGGCGGACCTGGGGGCCCCTCACACCTCCTAATGGCCCCGACCGCCCAATGGCTCCTCCCAACGTAGTCCCCTTGGCTGCCTTGGTGTGACCGGGCTCCTGCGGGACAGCTGGGGTCTTCATGGCTCCCAGATCAGGGCCCCCTTCTGCTATAAGACAGGGGTGACAAGATCTGAGAATGAAAATCGGCACGAGCCTGCCCCACCCGTCGGCTTCCTGTGCGGTTGGTGACCGGCAGCTCCTGGCTCCTCGGGAACTCTGTCTGCAGCACAGGGAGCACCTGGGGGTGGGCGCGGCGGGGGGGGGCCTGGGGACAAGACCAGGACCTGGGGATGGGCAGGCAGGGGGGCAAGAGGCAGGCCCAGCCCTTTGGCTTTAGACAAGTGGGGTCAGTGCTATGGACGGAATCATGTCCCCTCAACCTCATGTTGAAGCCTTAACCCCCGACCGTGTGACTCTATTTGAGAATAGGGTTTGCAGGAGGTAACTGGGGGTTAAACAATATCGTCAGGGCGGGGCCCTGATCCAATGGGACTGTCATCCCACGAAGAGGAAGAGACAAATTGCCTGTCCTGCCACGTGAGGATATGGCAGGATTTTGGCTGTCTGCAACCTGGAAAGGTTCTCACCAGAACCTGACCGTACCAGCCCCGACCTCAGACTTCCAGCCCCCAGAGCTATGAGAAATGAATGTCTGTTGTTTACAAGGCGCCTGGCCGGTGGTGCTCACTATGGAAGCCCCGAAGGCTGAGACGGTGCCCCGGACCCCCTTCCTGCGTCCATAGTAACATCTGGTCCCCAGGTGGCGTTGGGGGCAGGGAGATCCAACACCGAGCTGCCTGCACGCTGCAGGTGCCATGCACAGCAAGGAACAATCCCAAGACAGTTCCCTTCTCCCCCAGGCCCACATTTTTACGCAACCTCAAGTGTTTAGCTTGAATTACTCTGCGAGGTACGCGCTACAGTACTGGACAAAAGGGGTTTTGTTCAAAGTCTAAACCCCTGGAAAACAAAGATCAGATTGTCTTCTGTTTGCTGTACGACAATAAAGTCCAAGTTTTGCCATCAACATAAACAACCAGGAATGACACCTTCAGGGCATGACTTTTCTCAAACAATGAAAGAAAACAGCGGATGGAGCTGTCCTCTCGCCCTTCCCTCGAGGCTGAGAGGGCATCATTTCTTCATGTTCAGAGCCAAGATCAGTTTCCAGAGCAGGTGAGGGACCCACGGCCCACCAGGGGGTGAATCTGCACCAACCAGGCACCGCCTGACGGGAGACAGAGAAGGGTCCTTCTGAACTCCATCTGCCTTTGGGAATTCATGCTCTCTCCCCGACTCTTCACTGGCGTTCCTGCTGAAGCATGTCCCAAGGTTTCCAGGAAGGCACACTCTTCCGCAGCCACAGCCACGTGAGTTGTTTCCAACCACGCACACCACAGACCTCCAAGCTGAAACCGCAGCTCCGTGGCAGCTGACAACCGTGGCTAACCCTGGCGAGGAGCCCAGGACGGGCCCAAGTGCTTTTGTTCATGATCTCACTTTGCCTTCACACCCATCCTGTGTGTGGTGGGGCTGAGAGAATTCCCTTTCCCTCAGGTTTATCACGTCGACCCCAAGCAACATCGGTGGGGGGCTTCCTACACACACAGAAGTGTGAAAACAGGCGCAGGGCTCAGGGACTTGACGGGGGTCTCGGGTGGCAGCAACGGAGCCAGGACGACACGGTAGCAGCGAGGGGAAGCGCGAGGGGGCCTTGGGCCGTGGGGCGCCCCATGCTGCTCCAGGGCACGGTGAGGCAGGATCTGCTGCCCAATTAGGCTGATGACAGAGGACGCTCCCACAGACCACGTAAGCCGAAACACACACTGGTCGGCTCTCGCCAGTCCTCACCTGGGTGGCCCTCCGTGTTCTGCAGGGCCAGGCTTTCCCATTCCGGCTGGAGCCACGGAGCCACGGAGCCACGGAGCCACGGTGGGGCAGCAGCATGGCCGATGCCGTCCGGGAGCGGCTCCGCGTGGACAGGCGGGCCCCTCCCAGGTGCGCGGCCAACGTCGCCAAGCTCAGGGTGCTCCTCTTGCCCCACGCATGTCCCGGAGCGCAGGCTTCCTGGCGCCCAGCCTCCCCACTGACTCACACCTCCTGGTTTGTTTTTGGTGGCACATGGCCCTTAGATTTCTAAACAAGCCCCTTCCCGCCCTCTCATCCTGTCTCAGGCTCCCAGCCCCATCCTCCTTCTGGAGCCAGACTTGCGCAGCCCCAGGCGCGCCCATCGGATGCTGAGTCCTGTGGACTCTTCCACACCAGTCTGGATCCCGACGCTAGTTCCCTAATTTATTCCCCTCATCTCTGATTTCTGAAGGAGCCATCTTCCACCCCAAATCCCTCCCATTTTAAAACAGGACACGCACGGCCTGAGTGTCAGGTGGCTAGGATGCCTGGCGTCTTGCTGGTGGGGGTTTTGGCGAGCACATCTCCGGCCCCCCTTTTAATTGGAGCCCTTCTTTGGACATTTGGGGAGGTCTCCTGGGAGGCCTGGTGGGGCCGGCACCCCACAGCATGTGACAGAATTCCCTGCCCTCAGGTTTATAGCATCAACAGTGAGCATCAGAACACCCCTCCCTCACTCGCTGTCTGAAGAGTGAGGCAACTGACAAAACTGAAATTTAATAAGCGCTGCCTCCCTCCCTCGGGTGGTTGTGGGGCTTTCAGTAGAACAGGGATGAGGAGCCCGCAGGCCACTGCTCACAGGTGGGGCCAGCTCAGCTCCCGCCACAGACACACTCAGCAGCTGGGCTCCCAGACTCCTCGCCCCGTGGCCACCTGGAGCGTGGCGCAGGCCACACCGCAGGCTGGAAATGTCAGCATCATCTGCTCTGTTTGAAATCAGGTAGGACTTCTAAGCTGGGGCAGAGCTGGGCTGAAACATCAGTGTGGGGGGCCCGCCTTGACCCCCACAAGCTGCAGAAAGGGGAGGCCACCCTGGTTCCTGTGCAGGACAGGGCATGGAGTGTGGGTCGTCTGCGTTTTAGGCCATTGGAGGGCGCACAAGGGGTGCCAGCAGAATCTCTGCTTTAAGAACCTGTGACCAGGCCCTGGTGCATCAAGGCGCCCACAGCCGACACATGGAAAGTCTCTCATGGCTGAAACCCAGAGCGCCGCAAGGCCAGGGCTGACCTGACGTTGTCAGGAGCTGGGAGGCAGGTGCCATGATGGCAGGATCAGATGAGGGAACATGGGAGCCATGCCTGGGTGTCTGAAATGGGCAGGTTCACTTTGCAGTGAGGCGAGCTCAGGCCCAGCCCCAGGGTACCTACAAGTGAGGGGAGGGGAGAGGAAGTGGCCACAGGTGTTCGAGGCTCGCCCAGGCTGTGCTGTTGGCCAGTGGCAACGAAAGGGTGATCTGGGGGCTCTGAGCATCTGCAGAGTCCTCACAAACCTCACTGCTCATGATCAAGCTTTACATGCAGTGGACATGGACAAAGTGAGCCGGAAAGTCCAGGGAAAAGGCAGAATGGGAAACCCCTGAGAAGGCGAGGCTGCTGGGCTGAGCAGGAGGGCGTGGAGGTCGGGCGGTGGCCCAGGGCTGCTTGTCTGCAACCAGGAGGATCCCTTGCAGGGTGCTCTGAGCCCCTCAGCTCACGCAGCCCCAGCTGAGCTTACTGAGGGCCTGGGCCACGCTTTCTGGAGGAGGCTTCCTAGAGGGGCCGGTTCTGTGGCCTGGGAAGTGCCAGCGGAGACAAGCCCCCAGCTGTTGACCCTGGGTAGTGCGCTCTCTGCACGGGGACCTCAGTTTCACAGCCACCCCCACCCCATGGCTCACACCCTGAGCAGCTCCCTCCAGTGACCTTCACTGGGGTGGACCCAAGGCCACAGGACCCCGGCTCCCTTTGTACCAACACCTCACCGATGCCACAGTTATTGCTAGATTTAATAATCCATTGCAAACAGGGAAGTAATGGAATCTATTCCCCTTTCTACCGCTTGAGGCAGAAAGAGATTCTCAGGCCTAGGTCATCATTGCAGGGCCAGCAGAGGGGCTGGTGAGTAACGAGGGCGGGAAGCACATCTACCCTTCTTTGTGACGTTCGAGTCTCCAGCGGGCTCCTGTCTGGTCTTGGGGCCCATGCCCACCCCCCGTGAGAGACCCCCAGATCCCGAGGCAGATGCGTCCCGACGCCCTCGCACCCCGGACATCGCGTTCTGTGGTCAAAGCTTGTTTCTGTGCCTGGATCATCACAGCAGCCACTCCCTGTCACCGGATGACCCTCAGCTGGACCGCGTGTCCCCTGAGGAAGGGGGCTCTGGCCACCAAAGGGGCCCCCACAGAGGCAGGGCTGGCTGTGTGTTCCCACGGGGACCTGCAGCCGGGAGCAGCTTCTCCTTGGCACTGATGGGGGAAAAGATCCGTGTCCCCAGCCCTGGGGCCCTGGAAGCGTTTCCAGGTAACCGACTAAAACGACTTCAGACAAAAAGATCTGACAAGACCCAGTGATTTGTCATGTTTTATTTTCTTGTTTAAAAAATACTGACTCTGGCAGGTAATTTTGGAGTTTGTAACTTGGTTTTCTTTCTCCAAAGTGCCCGTGGCCCCACGCTGCCTGCTCCTAGCTGGGGGCATAAGTGCACCCCTCACGTAAGCTCCAGGCCACGCGGACGCTGCCTTCCAACCAGACCTGGGCAGGGTCCCCACGTTCCGGGCTCGCCTCTCTCCACCTGTGACGCTGACATTTTGGAATTACCTCTCGGAACCGCGAACCTTCGTGGTACCAGATCATCCCTCAGCCCTACTAACACGCCTTCCGGGAGATTAAATTCAGGCCGCAGTTAAACAAAAACAGTGACAGACACGCCGCTCAGGAAGCCTCTCTGCGGGTGCGTGTGTTCCAGCCTCTTTAATTGCAGATGACCTTTTCACTTTGCTCACCGGGCAGCACCCCGGGATGTCAGGAGGGGCGGCCGGCAGGACTCCTCAAGGTCTGTGCCGCTCTGTTCATGGAGCTGATACATTCTGGTGGGAACTTTTCCCCATTTAACGCCTGGCCCTGCTAGGGAGGGTGAAGGGAGCTCTCCCTCTGGGCCCATCACAGACCATCAACCAAAGGCTCAGCCCCCCGAGCCCGGGGCCCTCTGCACTCAGATGCGTGATTTCCGGAGGCTGACCTGCGACCTTCTGACTTGAAAGGAGAGACGCCAGGCCATGGCCTCCCTGGGCCGCCTCCCTGCGCTGCCTCCCCTGTGCAGCAACCCCCACGCCGCCTCCCCGCGCCACCTCCCCCAGGCCGCCTCCCCGTCCTGCCTGTGGGGATGGCAATTTTGAAGGAAAACCTAAAATGAGACTTGATTTTACAAACATGTACATGAAAGGAATTCCACAGCTGGAGTTTCAGTGGGTTCATTTTTGTCATCTTGTGCATTTCAACAGCACATTTCACGACCCCAAGAGTCCCGCCCCTCACTGCCATGACCCGCGGGCGCACAGACCCGAAGCTCACCAGCACAGTGGAAACCTAGAATGCGAACGACCCCCCACACGACAGTGTAGAAAAGGGAAAAAGTAAACCAAGAGAAGCTTTGCGTCCGGCCAGGGCTTGCTAACCTGCTGTCCTCCACCCACACCCACCCGTTCTGCCTCCACTCCAGGTCCTGCAGAGCTGGCAACTATCTCTCAGACCCCGTGGAAGAAGCCGTCCGAGCTGGACCCCAAGACACAGATGCATAGCACGGAGGATGAAGGTCCTGGAGTGGCCTTGGTGTCCCCAGACCCACCCGGGGTTGCAGGGGCAGGAGGTGCAGCGGGGACGCAGGACGGAACACAGATACCTGGGTGCTGGTTTCCATTCATTCGTTTATTTATTTAAGAACCACACCGACAGTGGCCTCGAGGTAGGCACAGTGTCAACACTGGGGGTCTCGCCCTGCGGCAGCCTGGGGGCTCTGCCTAAGGGGCTCACAGTCTGGTGCGAGTTGTGGTCACAGCCCTCAGGACCAGGTGGGGTGACAGGGAGCCGGGGAGCCCCTGGGGGCCTGGTCAGTGTACTCGTGGGGGCCTGGGATGGTCACCCAGGGACTATGGCGCTACGTCCAGGAGAGGAGAGACGACAGAGGCAAAGAGAGGGAGGACGGGCGAAGGCTGGTGTCCAGGGCGAGCCTGGGGAACCTGGCCTGTGTTGAGCCATGCTGCGGCAGATGGCGGGTGGAGGGTATAGCCGGGACACTGGGCGGGGGTCCAGGAGAGACGTCCACGCCGGGCACGGAGCTGAGAGGGGAGCTGAGGCTGACCGAGGCAGAAGCACGGCTGGTAGGAGAGGACGGCCGGCTGCCATGTGGGGTGTGGACAGGAGGTAACAGGAGTGGCTCAACCCCACTGGCTTCATGTTGTGGCCATGGCCCTAGGGGCCTCCACCTCCCGCCTGTGAAGGGCAGGCATGCTCCCCACACACCCCTTCTTCTGCCTCTGAGACGCGTGATCTGTGCTAAACTCGGTGCTGCTCAAACCCACGGTGGGGACTGCCGGGTGCCGAGCAAATAAGAAAAAAATTAACGCACTGCTCCGGAAAGCAGTCCTTTCCTGTAAGGCCTAGGTTTTCTTTAAAACATTCCATTTCTGGTCAACCATGCTTGAAGTTTAATTAGGACACAATCATTATATTTTCAGAAAAAGATGAAATATTTTCTTCTGTAAGATATATTGTACTTTGTTCCAAGAATGGGTCGGGCTCACTAAGTGTGGGTGGCACAGATCACGTAAACCCCAGGGGGGTCCCAGAACGTGAGGCTCTTCCCTGCGAGGGCTGGGCTGGGGGCTACCCATCACCCCCACAGCTCTGTCTCACAGACACTCTCAGGGTACAGTGGCTGTACAGCGAAACCCCATTTTCCACCTGTTGGGAGGCATTTCTAGAGCTTGCCTGACAAAACGGGGAGTCCCAACAGTTCAGTGTGAACGTGGGATTCGAGGGCGTTCTTAGAATCTGGTCTATGACAAATGCTGTTTACATTCAGAGAAAACGGAGACCTTCAAAAACGCCCCCAAAACGCCCCGACTTTACTAAGAAAACGCGGCTGCTTTTGCAATTGGTTTGCAGTGTGTCATTTCCCTCTCGACGATAGGAATCTCTGCAGTTTTTAGAAAAAAGGCGACACAAAAAGGTTGTTGATGTTAGCTAGGCTTGCCCAAAATACAGAAACTTCAGGATGACGGCTAACCCTGTCCTCTCCGAGCTGGTGGGGGGCGGCCTGTGCCCGCAAAGGAAGCCCGGGATGGCGTGGGGGACACCTTTCTCTTCCACTGGTTCAGAGACTGAAAAAACAAACTCAATGGTATCTTCTTTAAGAAAACACCCTGAAGGTTAAAAACATAAGCTGATTTTTTTTTTTTTTTGAGTGGAAAGGAGCCATTCCCACGGCGGTTAAGGGACAGGCAGGTTGAGGAGAAGGTGCCCCAGCCTGCATGCCCATGGTCCCAGGAGATGAAATTACCCCTGGAGAAGTGTCTTGGGGACGTCCGCCCAGCACAAAGCTCGTTCACCATCCTTAAAGACCACATCAGGACTATAGGCTTAAAAGCAAAGTTTATTCCTAAAGTTGCCTGCAAAATAGCTGTACCTATTTGCCTTTTCACCTGAAGCAGCTTTAGGATGCAAATGCACACCAGGACCCCCTCAGTTTTTTGGAGCAGAAGAGCCACGTTTTCCCCTTGGCTGTTACACATTCGCAAGAAGCAGAATAACCATGACTATCTGAGTATGCAACCCCCCCACCAAACCCCAACAGGGACCAAGGAAAATGCATCCGAAAAAAGCTTCCCTTTTCCTTTCCTTCTCAGGGAATCGATGACTCAGTGTCACTAACAGGACATCACACAGTTAAACGTGCAACACGCCATGCTGCTTTATGGCGACGTCGTTTCTGCGTCTTTAGAAAAAGCACCCCACGCGCTCATTTTCACTGCTTAAGGTTAGAAAGATGGCGTTACCGTTGGCGGGAAGGTAGGTGAAACGCTGGTACTGGCTTCGCTTTCTCTTCCCGTTGCAGACGTAGAAACTGACGTGAACAGGGCTGGTTATCCTCTGATTCCGAAATGGCGGGATCTCAACCACCAGAGAATTCTAGAGGAGAAGGGCACACAGGAGGCACAATTAGCACCAGGCAGGCGACGGCTGCCGCGCCACGGCGGCCACACAGCAACCCTGTGTTTCCATGGCGGTGCGGGACGCTGTGACAGTAAACTCCTGACTGGCCACCTGGGCGTCCAGAAGCAGCCGACGACAGCCCTGGACGCTCTGTGCCACCTGCACTTGTGTGTGGACACTCACAGGAAAGGGGTGCCCTTGGCTTCTCGCACACCTAGGAGCCGAGAGGCTTCCTCAGAGCAGTGGAGCAAACAGGATCAACCTTAAGACTGAAATCTTGTCACTTGAGGGAAAGAGAAGCTGTGAACAGAACTGGGACCTGAGGTGCCTGAGGATGGAGGCTGTCCGGGGCCACCTGGGCAAGGGGCCTGGCAGGGATGCAAAAGGCTCTGCCTACTCCGATGCCAAAGGGTTGGTGACCTTCAGAAAACGACCCAAGGCCCCATCGCCGGCCGCCGTGTGATGAAAGTGCTCGGTGGCCCCGCACCTGCTCAGATGACTGCAGTGAAACCCAGAGAAGCAGGTGCATCCTGGAGACGTGGTCTCCGGGGAGGGCCTGTGTTTGTAACATTTGATGATGGCCAAGGCCCTCAACCAGACCCCAAATTCACTCCAGCTGAGGAAGAGGTGGTGGACCCTGACCCCCGCAGACCCTGGGGTGGGAACAGCCAAGGGCATGGAGGCACACACAGCAGAAGGCGGCATGTGGAGGCTGCCATTACCTTTTTTGTATAAGAGTCAGCAGCACGTTTACAAAACTCATGCTCTCTCAAGTACACACACGAAACGCAAGCCATGGGGTGTGGCGCTGTTCGCAGAGGTCGGGGCTGGGTGCGGGACTGGGATACAGAGATCCTGACCACTTGCTTAGGCCCCAGCATTACTTGGGGCTGTAATGACCCTAAATGACTGGGGCGATGCGGGCATCCCTGCCGAGGGCGATACTTGGTATCTGGGGAGAGGCTTGGTGGGAGTCGCGTCTATAAAGTTTAATTTTTATAATCATATGACTTAGTTTAACAAGGAGAAAAATCCATTGTATTACTTCCTTTGTTAAAATAATTAATTATAGCACAGCACCTAGCTTAATAGCTAAATTGATTGAATCATGTTAACAATAAAATCTTGTGAGTGTGAAAGACAGAAAACTGAAGATAACTTCAGGTCCAGGTTCTCTCATTTACAAATAATGAAACAGCTGAGGCCCAGACACCGATGCAGAGGGGCCATGCCCGCCTGTGCCCTCCCCGGGGCCCTGTGCCTTGGGGCCACACTTTCTCCTGGCAGCCGGTCTGTGTTGTTTAATTAACTGCAGTTCATTGGGAAGAAGCAGAAGCCATGGCACATGGGCGTCTTCCTGCCTTTGCCCCTCATCAGAGCTGCTCCAGGAGAGCTGAAGAGCTGCCGCTGGAAGGACCACAAGTTCTGTCAATGCCCACGGAGCCTGGGCTGCCCCCAGAGCACTGTGGGTCTGGGCTTCACCTGGCCTGGCCATCTCCTGGGCTGACCCAGGAAGCTCTGGCCGCCCAGAGCCTGTCTTGGCATTTGTATGGGGGATAAAGAGACGCTTCCTCCAAGGCTGTTTTCTGAATTCAGCAGTGCTGAGGGCAGCTGCTACAGCAGCAGGGTCTTTAGAGCAGAAGCAGCTGAGGGAAGAGACAAGAAGGAAACGTCTCACGGAAGCCGAGACTGAAATAAAAACGGGCCGGGAGGCACTCAGAGGCAGTGGCGAGAGGAGTGGAGGCGGGGACCCCATGGGACAGGCTGCGGTGGAGGTGAGGACCCCGTGGGCCAGGCTGGATGGGCGGAGTCGGGAACCTGTGGGCCAGGCTGGATGGGCGGAGTCGGGAACCTGTGGGCCAGGCTGGATGGGCGGAGTCGGGAACCTGTGGGCCAGGCTGGGGTGGAGGCGGGGACCCCATGGGACAGGCTGGGGTGGAGGTGAGGACCCCGTGGGCCAGGCTGGATGGGCGGAGGCAGGAACCTGTGGGCCAGGCTGGGGTAGAGGCGGGGACCCCATGAGGCAGGCTGGACAGTGCATACCTAGGACCAGTTTTCCTAGGTCCTACCTGACTGGAAAGGCCTGTGTTGATGTGGGCACAGGCCAACCCACTTCATCTCTCTAAATAGACAAATTATATGACAAAAATACTATCTCCGTGGGAGCACTGCCACTTAAATACACAGAGAAGGAAGCGATAAAGAAGAAACACGGAAGAGCGGGAAGGGAGAGGGAAACTCGTCCGTGCTGGAAAAAATACAGGCTCCAAACGGCACCAGCACCCACGCAACCTGCTTTAAACTCCACTGTTGAGATGAGGCTCATACACTTACTTATAGAAAGTACAAAAACCGTAGACACAGCACATCCCATTTTGTTTACGCACAGGCAGCACGGTGGCTCACACCTGTCATCCCAGCACTTCGGGAGGCCCAGGCAGGAGGATTGCTTGAGCCCAGGAGTTCAGGACCAGCCCGGGCAACACTGCGAGGCCCCATCTCTACAAAAATTTAAAAATTAGCTGGGCAGGATAGGGCACACCTGTGTTCCCAGCTACTGGTGAGGCTGAGGCATGAGAATTGCTTCAGCATGGGAGATCAAGGCTGCAGTGAGCTGTGATCAAGTCACTGTACTCCAGCTTGGATGACAGAGCAAGACCCTGCCTCAAAAAAAAAAAAAAAAATATATATATATATACACACACACACACACACACATATACACATACACAGAGAAACACGTATGTACACAATATAATGTATGTAATGTGTGTATGTGTGTGTGTCTGCATGAACATCTACACAAAGCAGCAAATGGAGCAGGACGCATGCCCAATGCCAGCAGTGGCTATGTCTAAGTTGGTGAGACTACACAAGGTTTTATTTCCTTTTTTATATTGTCCAAATGTCCACGATGAGTATGAAGTTCCTTTAGGATGAGAAAAAAATATATATTAAAGCAAACTCCATTTAAGAGACTAAAAATGAAACAGGAGGCCACGTGTGGTGGCTCATGCCTGTAATCCCAGCACTTTAGGAGGCCGAGGCAGGTGGATCACTTGAGGTCAGGAGTTCAAGATCAGCCTGGACAACATGGTGAAACCCTGTCTCTACTGAAAAAAATACAAAAACATTAGCCAGGCATGGTGGCTGGCACCTGTAGTCCTAGCTACTTGGGAGACTGAGGCACGAGAATTGCTGGAACCTGGGAGGCAGAGGCTATAATGAGCCGAGATTGAGCCACCGCACTCCAATCTAGGTGACAGAGCGAGAAAAAAAAAACAGTAAACGTGAAGTACATAATTTTTCACATGTGCTCTTAAATTTCTTTTACAACATACAGCTGTTAAGCTTCCTTTGAAATATGCCAGTGTCAAAAGTAAAACAGAAAATCACAGAGAATGTGGATGTCGGCTTGGCTGGGATTGTTTTCAATGCGGAAAGGCTCACGGCTCCTCCAGACTGCTCTCCCTGCCTAGGGGGACAGGGCAGGCCGGCTCCAGCATCCTGCGTCCTACATCCTGTGTCCCGCATCCCGCGTGCATGTGCGGAGCTGGCGAAGCCTGTGGAGACCCCGACAGGGCCAGGGCCAGGGCGGGTGGGCAGCACAAGGCCAGGGGCCAGGCTACGATGCCCGCAGGCAGAGGGACGGAGAGCCAGGAGGTCAGTGTCCCCAGCACAGACGCAGAGCAGAGCAAGGGCAGCCCAGTGGGAGGAATGACCCAGACACCTGGTGGGTGGGGAGGCACGGTGACGACCCCGTGAGCAGAGGCTGCCAGCCCCCCAGGCAGCTGCAAAGCCTCGGCCAGCGGGGAGCCACAGACCTTCTGGGCACAGGAAATGGCTGTGGGCAGGAGAGGCCGGTATGGACACTGGAACAGGCATGGGCTGCAGGGAGGAGAGGCCGGTACGGACACGGGAATGGGCTGTGGGGAGGAGAAGCTGGTACAGCAGCTCGGGCTGCTTCTGCCTGTGGCCGGCCATTCCCAGGACGCTTCTGAGCACCCCGACCCTCTGGCTGCGGGGTAGGCTGAGACTCCTTCCTCTGAACGCCGGCCTGCCCTGGGGCCTCCAGCTTTCCTCGAGGGGCTTCTCAGGTGAAGCCAAGAAAAGCGACAGCATTGAACCAGAGCCCTGTGGGTGCCAGGAGCTTCAGGGGAGGCCTGAGCACCACTGAAGCTGCAGGTGAGCTCACTTCACCCAGGGCCAGGGAGGAACCTTTTCCATCTGATAACCACGTGGAAAGGGTTCTGGGAAGGGGATGGGCCCTCGGGGGAAGGGCGCTGAAGTCGCAGGGTGGAAGACGCGGCTTTCTGACAGAGCTGCCTCTCGGGACAGGGAGTGAAGGTGCCAGCACCACTCTCCATGGAGGCCACTGACCCTCCCACCAACAGGAGATGACCTCAAGACCCCGGTGTCCTGTCCACCTGCCTCCAGCTGCTCGAGATCGGCGCTTCCCTGAGGTTTCTGAAGGGATCAGCTTCCACCTGCACACACTGAGTGGGTGCACAAGACTTCCCCGACCCCCAGGGACACACACTGCTGAGCTTGGAAGCACGTTCACATCTTCAAAACCCCCGTGTGAGCCATGTGGTATCTTATGTTGGCCTAAAGATTTCTACTGCTTTTATAGGACTAAATAGAACACTCAAAGAATCCAATGTAGGGATCAATCCAACTGTATCAATAATAAGTTAATAAGTGAACATCAGGTCGGGCACAGTGGCTCCCGCCTGTAATCACAGCACTTTGGGAGGCTGAGGCAGATGGATCACCTGAGGTTGGGAGTTCCAGACCTGCCTGACCAACATGGAGAAATCCCATCTCTACTAAAAATACAAAATTAGCCGGGTGTGGCGGCACATGCCTCTAATCCCAGCTACTCAGGAGGCTGAGGCAGGAGAATCGCTTGAACCCGGGAGGTGGAGGTTGCAGTGAGCTGAGATCACGCCACTGCACTCCAGCCTGGGCAACAAGAGCGAAACTCTGTTTCACAAAACAAAAACAAACAATGAAACATCAACGATCTACATGTGCCAATTACAAGACAGCATCAGAGAGGATCCCAGACACCAACAAGAAGACGTTGCCTCCAAGAAACCACTTTAAACATGAACACCTGAGTATGAGAGACGCACGCAGCAGCCGGCACCTCATGGGAGATGTGGGAGCAGCAACCATCCAGACAAAAGGTCATCTCCATGACGAGCCAATCCGAGGGCGGTCATTAACCTCAGGCACCCACCACATGCACATGGTGCCAGGGAAGCTGTGGCAGGTGACTGGGGGTGCTGGAAACGGCCCGGTGACAGCAGAAGCGTGACCCGGCCATGCGTCTGCCATGGCCCCATACACGTGCACCACCTGCTAACAGGCTGTGGCCAGTCGTGAGTCTGGGGCCACGCCCAGGCTTTTGTGCCTGGGTCACCATCACAGGAGAGGTTGGTGCGATCGGCGGCCTCGGAGGATGGGGTGATGAGTCCCCATGGGGATGCCGCAGAGCCCTGCCCTCGGTGCTGCCAGCGGGTCTGGGCAGGTGCTGGCCACGCCCCGGGAACTCAGCACAGCACCGACTCCCCGGGGCCCGCTCCGTGCCAGGTGACGGTGACAGCAAGGGGACAGCGAAGGGTGGGAGGGTCCGTGTGAGATGACCTTCCCTGGGCTGTCTCAGTGCCAGGATGTGGCAGGCAGCCCTCAGCCTGCCCGGCACCGTCCCCGGCCGCCAGGGCTCTGACCCTGACAGGTTGGGTGCAGCACATGGTGCTTTGGCAAGTACTTGGCGATTCTGTTTGTTACTGGTTCTGTTATTCTATGCATTATTTTTATTTGTTTCATTTTAACAAATAGGAACCCCACTTCCTGAGGCCCTGGGGACCCACAGTGGCTCCAGCAGACCCCAGCCTCCCAAGCCCTGGGGACCCGCAGTGGCTCCAGCTGCGCCAAAGGCACTCACCGGCTTGCACAGGTCACGATCGGTTTTCGCTTCCATCTCCCAGACGTGGTGGCCATCTGGAAGAAAGGAGCAGGAAACGTCTGTGACTTGGTGTGGCGGGGAGCCCCCTCCCTGAAGCCCCCATGTGATCCAGACCCAGGGCCCTGAGCCCGGAGAGCGCCTTGTCCTGGGAGACCCACGTAGGCCCATCCCAGGGCTTTTGTGGACGGCAGCGCCTCACGACCCATGTGCCCTGGCGGGGCCCCAAGCTCAATGCCAAAGTCCCCCTGGGAGCCTGGGGAAGCTGAGGACACGTGGCTCAGCGCTTGTTCTGACCCCAGCCCTGGGTGGGAAGGACGACAGGGCAGGGGCATCCTCAGGAATCGGTCCTGGCCCTGCATCTGCTGGCCTCACAGCCTGAGGACAGGTCACGGGAGGGTTTCTATGCCCCCATCCTCTCCAGGGAGAGCAGGTGTGAGGGGGAGCAGGTACCCCATCATCAGAGCGTGTGCAGGGCATCTGTGCGTGGACCTGGGGCCCGGCTCTGCAGTCCCTGGCCCAGCCTCCCAGGGATGCAGGAGGTGTGAGTGGCGACAGGGGGGCCGGGGGCTCCACACCAGGGTGCGACGCCTGCTCGTGCTGGGGTCTACTCTGGTGGAAGAGGGCCTGGCCGCTGGCCCTGCCTCTGTGCGAAGGAACCACTGGGTAAATGCGAAGAGCCTTCCTCTGACAACTTCTTGCCCATCAGGAGACAGAAATGCAAAACACAGGTATTTTTAGCCTTTCCCCAGTGGCCATTTGCATGTTTTTAAAAAATGAAAAGGCTCCCAGAGGTGCAGTGAAAGGACGCGTTGTTCTCTTTGCTCCACGCCCGGCAGAGTGGGGACTCCAGGCGCACACGGACAAAGGCGGCCGCACCACAGCCTGGCCCCTCCGATGGGCTGAGTTTGCGGCAATTATCTCAAACTAACAGATGTCAGTCTCCCACAGTCTCTTCCTCTCTTTTATCTTCTCCAAAATAAAGTCTGCTCCCAAAATCAACAGTTACAGGTATACACACTTAAGTTTATCCTTATGCTCTGTCTCCAAAGAAGAAAACGTGTCTGTTACAAACCCTCAATTACTGAAAAATC
This sequence comes from Rhinopithecus roxellana, assembly GCF_007565055.1. Lineage (NCBI taxonomy): Eukaryota > Metazoa > Chordata > Mammalia > Primates > Cercopithecidae > Rhinopithecus > Rhinopithecus roxellana. Next base: position 39,061,993 of record NC_044569.1, on the reverse strand, counting down.
AGAGAAAATCTCCTTTTTCTCTGTTACAGTGCTGGGCTGCTGCCTGCGTGGAGGGTGGAGAGAGGAAATGTGAGTCACACAGGACCCCCGAGCCGCCCAGCCGAGCCCCGGCCATGCCAGCCCGGGACGCCCGAGGTCCCCATGCAAATCACCCGCCAGATAAGCCCACTCGACAGAGCCTGGCATCCGTCTCTCCTCTAGGAAAAAAATAGCAGGAAACTAAAAAATACACTCGGTTGCGCTGGAAGGCATCTGAGTTTCACGAAGCAGCAAGGAGCCGGGAAGAAAGAGGCATTTTCACTCCGGCACGGGTGCTGGTGACGGTGGATTCCCAGAAGCCCCCAGCCCAGATGCACCAGGCGGCTCAGAAGCCCTCCACCCCCGCTTCATAAAAATCCAAATCACTCTGTGTGTAACTAAGTCTTCTGGCTGTTTGGTATCTTTTAAAAGCGACTTTTGGAGTTTTCTTATGACAAAGCCCATCTTTGGGGTGAGGCCCTGTCTGCACCCCACAAAAGACTGTGCTCCTCTGAAGCTCTGGGGCACCACAGGCTATGGTTAGCTCTCCGCCCAGCCCAAGAAGCTCAGAGTCACAGCTTCAGCTTCCCCAGGAACTTCCCTGAGGCTGTGGAGGCCTTTGGCGCCAGGAAGGGGAGGGAGGTTGATTGTGCTGAGCAGGAGGGACACTGAGGTGCACAGGGCCAGGACGCTGTGTTTAATGACACCCCAAGGAGACGCCATTTTTGCAGCCGAGGCAACACAGCCTGTTCCTCTCTTTATGTCCCGAGAAGGGAGAGGGACTCCAGCCGTCTCCCCACGGTCTCCTTCAGGCGGCTGCCCCACAGCAGTGAGCCCATGAAAAGCAAATGGAACGACGGCATGGAGGCGTCTTTTTCCTCCAGTGCCTTGTGGGCCTGTGGGGAACCAGCCTTGCCGGAGCAGCCCCAAGGGGAGCCACGTCTGCGTGGCCAGCCAGGCCCAGCTCAGCACCTGCCACGGAGCAGCCTCCACCACACACCTGGGAGTACCCGCCCAGCATCCCTGCGCAGGTGGGAGTAGATATACTTAGACTTCCCCTGAAAGTGTGGGGAACCGACAAACATCCCTGTCTTCAAAGACCCTGGCTGAGCCAGCGCCCGTGGCCTTCCCTCTCGGTGGCCTTCCCTCTCGGAGGCAGGGCCTCTCCCCCTGGTCTCCGACGTCTGTGGCCGTTTCCTGGCTGAGCCAGCGCCCGTGGCCTTCCCTCTCGGAGGCAGGGCCTCTCCCCGTGGTCTCCGACGTCTGTGGCCGTTTCCTGGCTGAGCCAGTGCCCGTGGCCTTCCCTCTCGGAGGCAGGGCCTCTCCCCGTGGTCTCCGACGTCTGTGGCCGTTTCCTGGCTGAGCCAGCGCCCGTGGCCTTCCCTCTCGGAGGCAGGGCCTCTCCCCGTGGTCTCCGACGTCTGTGGCCGTTTCCTGGCTGAGCCAGCGCCCGTGGCCTTCCCTCTCGGAGGCAGGGCCTCTCCCCGTGGTCTCCGACGTCTGTGGCCGTTTCCTGGCTGAGCCAGCGCCCGTGGCCTTCCCTCTCGGAGGCAGGGCCTCTCCCCGTGGTCTCTGACGTCTGTGGCCGTTTCCTGGCTGAGCCAGCGCCCGTGGCCTTCCCTCTCGGAGGCAGGGCCTCTCCCCGTGGTCTCCGACGTCTGTGGCCGTTTCACGGTCGACCAGGGTGAGGGTGAGGGCAGGCTTTCTGTTTCTGCTTAAGGCTCATAAAGTAAGGCTTTCAAAGGCAGTATACATTCATGGCCAGAAATGTCTATCTAGCAATTGCTTCCAGAACAAAACAAAGCACTGAGGATGCTGAAAGATGGAAATAACCTTGCATCTCAGGAAAGTAGATGCAGGGCCGCGTCCTGCTGGCGAGAGCATTGCCATGGAGGCTCCCGGCTCCGTGGAGGCCCAGGCGGGCAGGGCCAGCCCCCGCGCTGTTCAAAACCCAGCCCCTGGCAGGAAGGCAGCCGGTTCTGAAAGGGCCTTTGTGTTCAGCCTTATCAGAGCTCTGAGTCCTCAGTAGGAAACTGCCTGAGTGCAGGAGTAAAAATATTCCAGATCATTAGGGAATTCCCTGCAGTCTGAGTCATCGGGAGGCTTCCCTGCCACACCCTTGAGGTTTCCACACAGGCAGGCCTGCGGGCCCAGGAGCCTCCCAGACCCGCCAGGACCCGCCGTCTGGAGCCGGGCCACCCCCACGCTGGCGCTGACGCTGAGCCACTGTTTCCACAGAGAAAGCCACAAGGGCCACTGGTGGAAGCAGCAGCATCCCTGGGTCCCATGGCGCCCTTGAGTCCTGCACCCTGTGGCGTCCTCCTGCCCTGCTCCCCACGGCGTCCTCCTGCCCTGCTCCCCACCGTGTCCTCCTGCCCTGCTCCCCACCGTGTCCTCCTGCCCTGCTCCCCACCGTGTCCTCCTGCCCTGCTCCCCACCGTGTCCTCCTGCCCTGCTCCCCGTGGCGTCCTCGTGCCGTGTGCCCTGCAGTGTCCCCACGCCCAGAAGCGAGCGTCCCCAGGGCATCTGTCATCCATCCGGGACTCTCCCTCAGGAATCTGTCCCAGCCTGGCTCCCAGAGGAGATTCTGGAGAGGAAACCGTCACCCAGCCACACTGCACATCGGCCTGCAGGGCCTCACGTGGAGCCACCCTGTGACCCACAGCCCTTTCATGCTGAGGCATGCGCTCAGGCGACAGGCAGGCGTCCACACGGGACTCACGCACTGAGGTTCATGGTGGCTTTTCCACGATCATCTCCACACGGTGGACACAGCCCAGCACCATCGGCAGATGGGTGTGGCAGCCACATGGTGGGCTTCCCTCAGCCACAGAAAGATCCACGTCCCGACCCACACCGAGGGGACCCGAGGACCCCACGCCCTGGCCCGCGCCAACAAGGGAACACGGAGGATGCCACTCTCCATGGAAGCTGCCAGGCACCGCGGCCGCCAGGTTGGGGTTCCCCAGCAGGGAGCAGCCAGACCAGGCAAGGCCACGGCGAGGGGGCTCTGGGGTGGTCGGGGCTGGGGGTGGGGAAGGGAGAGCAGGGGTGGCCGCTCATGGGCAAAGGTTTCTTTCTGGGACAAGAAAATGTTCTGAAATTGGTGGTGGCTGCGTAATTCTGTGAAGCTACCAAAACCCGCTGAATTACACACTTCGGGTGAATTAAACGGTGTATAGCTCACATCTCGATAAAGCTGATAGAGAAAAGAAATTAGGCAACATGATCACGGGTGATATTGTCATGTGTGATCCCAAAAGGCCCGAGGAGGAAGAGGAGGGAGGGCAGCTGGGCCCCTCCTCCTGCAGTGGGAACTGACACGATGCGTGGCCTCCCTACACCAGCGGGGCCCAGGCAGGGGGAGTCTGAGAGTCCCCCTAACACTATTCAGAATGCGGCTTGATGAGAACTGTGGGTCATCACTCAATTTGAGGGGTCCTGGGCCATCTCAGGCCACTGAGCCGTCCTCAGGGCATGAAGAAGAGACGGGCAGATGTCTCTTCCCTGGGTCCTGCCCTCCTTGCCTTCCCTGTGTGGTCTCTGGGAGCACACAGAGAAGCCCACGGGTCAGCCCGGCCACCTGCCCTCCTCCCAAAGATGCCGTGTGGTGATGAAGTAGCCCCAGCTCTGCTTTTGGAGCCAGCAGTGACAGTGACGTCTGTCCACACCCACAGGCACCCAGCAGGGTCACCTCCTCCCTGAAAACACAAATCTGGAAGATCTGCATTTGGCCTTTAAACTGTTGGACCGGACACCTCTGAAGATTTTGTCATTACGATGCTGCCTTCGGGGCTGGCATCCAACATCTTCAGGAGGCGACAGCTGAGCTGCTCTGTACAGGGAGACTGCCCACGCCACGGACCCTGGAGCTGGGGACTCCTTGCTCATCCAGCACCGTCAGAGGACATGCCACGGAGATGCCATGGAGGCAGCCATCCTCCGGGTCCATCTCCCTCAGCCTACATCCCGCACAACTAAAACAGGCCACAGACCCGCCTGGACTCCACCTCCCTCCTCGGCCTGCTCCTCTGCCCCAGGCCGAGACCTTCCACGATGGACAGAGGAGGGACAGCAAGGCCTAAAGGGGCAGTGCCACTAGGTCTGCCGTACGGGGGCCCTGGCCCTCACCTCCTCCCCGCCTGCAAGAAAGAACCAGACCCCAGGAAAGCGAGGAGGAGGGGTGGCTGAAGGAGGGGAGGGGCAGGCAGGGTGGCCAGCGGACACTGATGCCCCTCGGGGGAAATCGGGGCCTGCAGGGGCCTCAAGGCTTCCGCGACACCCCGGGGTGGGTGAACCTCCCCCAGCCTTGAAGGGACCTGAAGGTGAGCCCGGAGGGAGTGGCTTCAGGCCTGGGGACCTCTCTGACCCGGCTCCCTGGGCAGACACGAGGGTCCCTGCCTGGCGCTTCCTGCACCTGGATGACATGGCATGGCCTCTGCCTGGGGACGTGCACCCCCCACTCGCCGTGGTGAATGTGTGTGTCCTGTCGTAGGATCAGCAGCTGCCAAGGCCACGGTGGTTCTGTGACAGCTCTGTGTCCTTGCAAGTGTCCTGCCAGCTGCCAGCTGAGCTCTGTGGCTGCTGGGTGGAGCCTCTGAAAACAATGGCCAGGTGCCTGTCAGAGCTCGTGGAAGACCCGGGAACCATGCTGGTGATGGTCCCAAGGCAGGGCAGCCTCGGAAAGGCCCGGACCTTTGATCCCTTTATTTAAAAAATAACAACATACATTTGGCCCAGATTTGGAGTCCTGACCCTTCCAGTGAGGTGGGAGGCAGAACCTCCGCCTGCCGCTGTGTGGAGAAATCTGGAAACCTGGCCTGCATCTCCTGCAGTGTGGCCAGTGCCTGCCCACAGGCCTGTTTTCTCCATGTGGTAACGTCCAGGGCCAGAGGATGGGGCGGCCGTGAGGTAGGGGCGAGCTGGGGTCCCACCATGTTGGGTTTGGGGGTTTGGGGCGAACCTGGCTGTCTGGGGTTTCTCAGGGGAGGGCTCTAGATATGCTGGACTGGGGCCTCTGGGAGGGGCCTCTGGGAGGGGCCCGGGCAGCTGTGGGACTCTGGCTACCACCACTCAGGCCCCCCGGACTCCCGCATTTCTGTGTGTCTCCCTGTGAACCTGGGCAGGGCCCCCGGTGTGGTGGCTGGCACAACACTGGGTTCAGGCCTGGGCCTCAGAGCTCTGGCACAACCTGTCTCTGCTTCCCAGGGGCCCCAGGCTGCCTCCACAGAGGGGCCCCGGGAGGCCACGTGGAGGGGCCCTGATGACCTGGAGATGCTGGCAGTCCAGGCCCCAGCTGGCCTGCCAGTCACGGCGGCCACAGAAACGACCACGGACGCAACCCGCATGGCCCTGCCTGCTGAGCCCCGCCCGCTGCGTGGTCGCCAGCAAACGGAGCGGGTTTTAACCCCTGGAGTTGCAGCGTGGCTTCTGCACGGTGATGACACCAGAACAGGCTTCACTGATGTTTTTAAAAAACGGCACCAGAACAGACATGTGACTCAAGAAAAGGAGGTTGTTCAGCTCCAGCATTAAGAACTGGCTCATATTTGACGTGTCCAAATCTCAGAAACTTGCGCCTTCTGTCTCATCTCAGCCAAGCTCCAGACAGCCTGAGCTCACGTTTCACGCAAGTGTTTCTCGAACGTTTCATTTATGTTTCATTATGTGTGTCCCTCAGCCACTTCAACGTTCACGCGTGTGCAGAGAAGTGCCTTACATCACACGTCGGAAGAGAGAAACGGTGATCTTTAACAGAAGAGGAGGGGTGCAGGTGGGAAAGGGGAGGGGAGGGGTGCGGGTGGGAGAGGGGAGGGGAGGGGTGCGGGTGGGAGAGGGGAGGGGTGCGGGTGGGAGAGGGGAGGGGAGGGGTACGGGTGGGAGAGGGGAGGGGAGGGGTGCGGGTGGGAGAGGGGAGGGGTGCGGGTGGCAGAGGGGAGGGGAGGGGTGCGGGTGGGAGAGGGGAGGGGAAGGGTGCGGGTGAGAGAGGGGATGGGAGGGGTGCGGGTGGGAGAGGGGAGGGGTGCGGGTGGCAGAGGGGAGGGGAGGGGTGCGGGTTGGGAGAGGGGAGGGGTGCGGGTGGCAGAGGGGAGGGGAGGGGTGCGGGTGGGAGAGGGGAGGGGAGGGATGCGGGTGGCAGAGGGGAGGGGAGGGGTGCGGGTTGGGAGAGGGGAGGGGTGCGGGTGGCAGAGGGGAGGGGAGGGGTGCGGGTGAGAGAGGGGAGGGGAGGGGTGTGGGTGTGAGAGGGGAGGGGAGGGGTTCGGGTGGGAGAGGGGATGGGAGGGGTGCGGGTGGGAGAGGGGAGGGGAGGGGTGCGGGTGGGAGAGGAGAGGGGTGCAGGTGCGGGTGGGAGAGGAGAGGGGAGGGGTGCGGGTGGGAGAGGGGAGGGGTGCAGGTGCGGGTGGGAGAGGAGAGGGGAGGGGTGCGGGTGGGAGAGGGGAGGGGAGGGGTGCGGGTGGGAGAGGGGAGGGGAGGGGTGCGGGTGGGAGAGGAGAGGGGTGTGGTTCCCGCTTCCTACAGCTGAACCCCTGCAGCCTTGGAAACTGAAGGGCTCCCGTAAGGCTGCCAGGGGCTTCGGAGCTGACACTCGGCCCTCGGCGCCCCACAGCCAACCTGCCCCCTGGACGAACATTCCGCACAGGCTTTCATTATCAGAAAAGGTTGTTTTCCGAGGAAGCAGTAAACGAAGTCCTCAGAGAAAGGCTGATTCTGCCCCCGGCCTTTTGCGCCGCCCTGAGAGACCTGGGAGGAAGCTCCGTGGAGTGCACTCCCGCCTGCTGGAGCTGGAGCATCCCGGAGGGACCCAGCACCCACACGACGGCGAGCCATGCCCGTGCCCACTGGTTCCCCGCAGCGCAGCCCTGCTGCAGGGATTCCCTTCCTCAGGAGGGCCCAACACCAGCTCCCAGCCTTCCAGGGCTGAGCAGCCGCTCCATCCAACACTTCCCAAAGTTCAGAGGTGCTGTGAACCCACAGCAGCTGAAGGGGACCTGGCCGAGACACAGAGGCTGAGCTGGCCTGGACAATGAGCTTCCCACGTACCCCAGAGAAGGACAGGGCAGAGCCGACCCTGGCCTGTGTCCAACATTCACCACAGCTACAACCGTCCGCACCCTCAGAACAAGGACAGCCGAGAGACACAGAGGCCCTTCCTGGAGAAGCCACTTCATCTGCCCGACTGACGGATTTCCTCGACGCGAACCTCCCGAGCTCACGCCCGGCCATGGTTCCATCCGCGAGAGCCGTCGAAAACAGAACTTTAAACAGACCAGACGATCCCATCGGAAGATGAGAGGGCAATTGTGTTTTTAATTTATATTCAGTTTAGTGGTTTCTCCAAAAACAACTAGGAACTTGTCGCCAGGATGAGGATGTGGGGCCTTTTGCAGCTCCAAGCTCTTACCACAGGTTAGCACGTGTCGTAAGTGACGGCTCCCGCCTGAGAAGCCGAAAGTGGACGAAGAAAATTATGTGGATGTTTGTTCTCTGCTTTTGAAAACATGCGATATGCTTGTGTGTCTATGAATATGCAAATTATCTTATTTAACTATAAAGAATAAAATCATAAATGTGGTCTGGCTCCATCCCCGCAGTATTCACAGCTTCACGTGCTCTCGAGTGCAGCACCTATTCATTTATGGTTCGCCTGCTGTATACCAGACACAGGCTGGTGCTGGGGGAGGGTCAGAGACCTGCCCTGACCTCATGGGACAAGAGGAGGACATGGGCAGACAAACTGGCATTGCCCAGAAGTGTGGCCGTGGCAGCCGAGCTTAAGGGCAGAACAGGCAGCACCTCTGGCCTGCTGACCCCACAGCTCACAGCGATGATGAAGGCAGGAGGGGCTGCCCGTGGGGGCGGCCGCATGAGACCAGGGCTGGTCCCGCATAACCTTGGCTCCCGGCCCTCGGAGGCCGGTGGCTGCCCTTCCCCATGGCACTGTGGCACCGAATCGGCTAGTGCAGTAACTCGGCTAGGGCAGGAGCTGGGGCACCTCTGCTGACTGCGTTCGGTGTGGGGGGGCTCTATCAAGGTGCCCAGGCCTCTCTGGGCAGAAGAAACCACAATAGGCTGCTCAGGCCTGGGCTTTGAGAAGCAGAACCTGGGAGCCATGGTTCTGGCCAGTCTTGGCCCAAGCGCCTCCCTACACTGGGGGCAAAGTGTTTCTCTGCCAACGCATGGACACACACTGACAGCTCTGAAGGGCAAATTATTTCAAAATTAGCCTCCTCCTGAGAAGGCTCGGGGGATGCAAATGCCTTCGTGGCCACTGCTCTTAGTTGGGTTTTCTCTGTAATTTAAAATCAATTATGCCCTGATTCTACAGAAAGCCACGTTAGACGTGAAAGACCTCTAAAGCCTATTTTGATTGAAGCACTTAAGTTTCCGGCAAACTGTACAAATCAAGACCCCATTATCAAGGCTGAATGCCTCCGCGGTTTCCAGGGATCGGAGTAAGTGCAAAAAAATTCCAATTGGTAAATGTTAAAAAGAAAAAAAAATCACAAAACAGGTCTTGTAGGGGTGTGCCCCTCACCTGGCCCACCGTGGGCAGAGGCCCAGCAAGGCACCAGGAAGCCCCAAAACCAGAGAGCTCATGGCAGGCTTTGTGGAGAGCCAGGCCAACTCTGCCTGAACCCCCATGAGGGCTGGGCTAGGGTCCCTGCGCCCAGCCACACTGGCGCTCACTCTCCCTGCAACGCCAGTCTCCCGTCAGTGCAGCCCACATTGTTCACAGGCTCTTCTAGGAGCCAGCTAGGCCCTGGTCTGGGATGACAGTGCTGGGGCCCGGTGTCTGCATAGAACTGACCTGGGCTGGGAGCCACTTTGTGAGCCCAATCCCTGCAGGACAGCGTCTCCTGTGGGCAGCACAGAACCACAGGCGTGACAGCCCCAGGAGGAGCATCATTCAGAAGATGCCCCGCAGCTGTTCCGAGGTCAGCCCCAGAGCTTCCAGGCTGGGCCAGCACAACACCTGGAGGCAGGGGTGACCCGGGCCTCGGGGCACAAGGGCCTCGCACACACCATGGCTGTAGCATTAAAGACCGCCCCAGCCCCTGCCATCTGTGGCACCCACACCATCCCTGCCTCCGACCCCAGGAATGCTGGCAGGAGGGGAAGGCCGCAGAGGGGAGCTCCCTCCTGCTGACTCCCAAAGCGCCCACTTCCTGCAGACGGAGGACCCCAGCAAAGCCAGCAAACGCCTTCACCCTCCTGCGCACGTCCCCAGCCCGTGGGCTCCCTCAGTGTCAGCGGTGATGTGTGTGTGGCGGCCCCGGCACTCAGCATCTCCCTCCTCCCTTCAGCAGCACAGCTGTCAGCTCACACAAGACCTCACAGCTGGATGCAGACACGGGCCACGCAGAGCCTCTGCTCTGTGCTACACTCTGTAAGCCCTGTCCTGGTGGCCGCGCACAGGTGGGTCCTGCTCCACCGACCGGGAGCCTGTTCCCACCAGCGCTGACGCCCAGGCCGCAGATGACCCCTGGTGAAGGGCGTACCTGGCGCTTTCTCCACGAAAATGACCTTGGAGTCCTGCAGGAAGTTGTGGCCTGACAGGACCATCTTCTTCCCTCCCATGACCGGGTAGCTGTCCGGTGCTCTGCTTCTCCACCAGGGGCAGCTCCTGGGCCGAGCGCTGGGCTGCGTCAGAGGGAGAGGGCCGGTGAGGGCCTGTCCTGGGTGGGCGGCCCAGGGCGCACGCGTGGCACCCAGCAGGTCACACGTAAGCCCACCCACCCAGGGCAAGCACCGCCACGGCCTGCGGGCTGAGTCCTACGGACGTCATTACTCCTAGGGGAGAAGCCATGCACACGAATCCTCATGGTCTCTACCTCATGCTGAAGGAGGCATCGAAATATCCTCCTAAGACTCAGCCAATTTCACTCAAATCACAGTCACCGCACAAATACGCAGAGGTCAGCACAGCGTGGGGGAAGCCCCGGCCCGCACCGCGTTCCCTGGCCATGCTCAGGCATCAGAGGAGCCAGAGCCAGGGGCCCCCGGGAGGGCCACAGGCAGTAACTCAGCCGTGATCAACCCAGACCCCACATGGCCACACACTGTGGTGGGTTTGGTGGAACAGTTCAGTACCAAGGCTACACAAGCGAAAAGCTGAGAGAGGGAGAGGCAGCGACAGCACGTGGGACGCCTGCGGTTTCCTTCCCCTGCAGCGCGCGGGTGTCCACTTACAACATTCGATGGGGTTGGAGGCCACCTGCAGGGACAGCGTGCGGCCGCTGGGCTGCGGGACGTGAACACGGAACACCAGCCGTACCCGTGTGTTCTTCCTCCCAATGTCCGTCTCTCCTTTCCGAAGTTCAATGTCGGAGTTTCTGAGCTTCAGGATTCCAGCACAGTCAATGCTGCCCAAAACAAAAGCCCACAGCTTTTCTTTCACTAGCTGACATGGGAGCAGAAAGGCCCGGCCCCCAGACTCTCTGGCCCTCCCCCTAGCCCTGCGAGCTCATGCCAGGGAGCTGGCCACTGTCCCTCCCCCGAGGAAAACAAGACCTTGAAGCTGCCAACGTGAGGCCCTTGCCTAGCGCAGAACAGAATCCGACGCCGGCACACGCGAGAGGGGGCGAGCGGAGGCAGCCCCAAGAAAAGTGACTTCCACCTTCCCCTTCCCACTTTCCCTCCAGCCTCCAGCCCTGACCAAGTGGGTCCAGTCAGAGCTGTCCCGGGTCCTGGCTGCCTCTAGCACCCACACTGGCCACGTACACGGGGATGTCACCAGAGCAGCAGAGAGCAGCCCAAGGGAGGGGCCAGAGGCACCTGCTGCTCTCTCTTATCTTGTAGTAGTTCCCAAAAAGCTCGATTTATCAGAAGATGCTATTATTTCCACTATATTTAAAAGCCTTCATTTTTTGTGTGTGAAACCCGTTTCTTCTATGGTTTCATATAATCTCTTTTAACTTAACAATTTCATTCAAAATTAGACTCCAGTAAAACATTCCATGTGTACATTCTCAATGCACTAAAAAGCAGCATTTTTAAATTAAGAGAATGAGAATAAACACAGACACCCTGACCACCCTTGAGTCGGCAGCGAGCACCAGGCTGGCATGCGGTCCTGGCTGTGGGCGTCTCCCGGCCAGCCTTGCTGCGCCACATCATGGTGGGGTGAACACAGCCGCCAGTGAAGCCAGGACATTTACCGCGGCTGCGGAACACAAGGTTTGTTCTTGAAAACCACCTGACTGTGCCCTGTCTGCAGGAAACTTGGATTACAGCTCTCCAGGCAAACCCAGGGATTCAGAATGAGTTCCCAGGTGCACACATTCCCCCCAACACTTGAAAAGCCAACATGGAGAGAAAGTGTTCCCTTTGTTTTTGACTTAGAGGCTTTGAGTCACTTATTAAAATGCCTGACGTGGCCCCTGCCGCCATCTCCTACATGCTGTCCCTCCCCGTGTGGGGCTCCTCCCCACTCCTGCAGCCCCAGGACCTCTGCACCCACCCCCGGGGCTCCACCTGGATGGGGCACCCCCCGACAACTTCGCCATCACACGGGCTCCTGGCCTGCGGGTCACCCTCGTAGGACGCCGTCCCTGACCTTCGGCCCGGCTTTGTCCTGCCGGTCTGCACGTTCCAGCCATCCCAGCTCAACCTTCACTCATTCACCCATAGACGTGTTTGTCATCTGTTCCCACCACGGTACCACGGGAATCTCTCAGGAACCAGCAGTCCTCTTTCCCGGCTGCCTTCACAGGTCAGGGCCAGCGTGCCCAGCACAAGCTGGGATTAAGCGAGTAAGGCCTTATTTGGAAGTTACATGTTTTGTCCTCGGCTTACTAAAAAATTCACTTTTAAACAAATTACAGTGCCAAATTAGACTCAGAACGTCAGCGCAGGCCTATCCATGTTGTTCGAACCTCCTAAAGTTCAACGCGATCCGGATATGCTGACTGCTTTAATTTTTTGATGCTCACGTTTTAACCATCCTTCTCATTACAAAACTGCTGTATTCAGAAAGAAACAGGGGTCCTGTTTAGGAGCTAAATATGGAGGGAAGTATTTATAGCTGCGTATCTGAGACATTATTTTAAGTGGCAACATACACAGGGCTGAAACCCTAGAGAGAAGCAAATCCATTGTCAAAAGCAAGAGTGAGGTTTACTTACTGGCTGTTAAACCAAGAGTGTCCTGGCCACAGAGCGTGGAAGTGCAGGGGGCCGGCCAGACCCCCAGGGCCGGGAGGAAGGCATGCCCTGCCCACCGCCCCCGCCAGAGGTCAAAGGTCGAAGGTCCCCGCACTTACATGGCTCGCATGCTGTTCTCCGGCAGGAGTGGGATCTCCAGGACTTTGGTGTTGGAGAGGATGGCCTCGTGGCTGGTGGTGGACACGGTCTTCCCCGTGATACGGTGCACCTGGTAGAAGGCGTGTGGGCGCAGCAGGCGGTCGTCTGCCGTCCCGATGAAAAGCTGCAGCATCAGCGGCTCACTCTCCAAGTAGCCATGGAGCTGGCGAGAGAAGAGGAAACGCCCACTCAGCACCCAGAGCACGGGCCCCTGGGAGTCACCGGAACGCAGAGAAAACCGGCGGTGGGTTTGAGGCCTGCGTCCCCCTGTCCTACCCCCTTTGTATTTTTCTGCCATATCATACTGGTGTCTTTGTAAAGCAGATTAGAAAATGCCTTGTTACCCTAATGGACCTGGGCACTGAGGGTTAGGCTTTGAACACACCTGTGGCCACTTCCAAACACACACACAGGTGTGCACACACCTGCACACATACTTGCACTCTCACACGTGTGGGCATGGATGTGCACACGTATGCATCCACACATGCTCACTGTGTGTGCCCACACCGAGGCCACGGTGAAGCTGGCAGGCGGCGTATGCAGGAAAGCGGAGCCCTCACTGAGCCACGGGCAAGGCTCGCTTCACCAGTTAATCCAGATGAGGCCCTGCAGGACACGACCTATCTTCCTGTGTTCCATTAACCTGGAACTGGGCAGCGTGCAGCTCCCACTCCTGACCAGGGACGCCACACTGTGTGTGCACACACACGGCACGACGGGCCTCGGGCCCCAGCACCCTTCCTGATGGCTCCCTGCACCTCTCCTCCTGCAGAGCCAGGGGAGTAGGGGAGTGCTCAACACCGTCCTGGCAGCTGAGCAGAGGCAGACGCTGGCAGCAGACACTGCCCAGGGCAACCGTGCATGGAGGTGGCTATCGTCCGCGTCACCCTGCAGAGCCGCTCATGGCTTCTCGGCCGGTGCCGTGTGTGTGAGACTCAAAACCCACATCACTGGGATAAGACTCTGGCCAAATGGAGCAGCCTCGGTGCTTCTGCCAGGACATGGGTGGCCGGGTCCCGCTCCCGCCTCTGGGAAGGTGTGCGCCTCTCCACAGGGCGCACACGTGTTCAGGACCAGCTGTTCTGAGGGATGAGTTGCTCATCGGCGTCTGAGAGGTAAATGCAGGGTGCGGTGCTGCTGCCTCTCACCCTCCTTCTCTGCACCACACGTGGTTCCGCCTTCGGCAGTGAGTCATTTTTAGAAATGTTTGTTTTTATCTTTAACGCTCCCATTTACAATCACTATAGTGTGATTCTATTTGCAAGAGGCCGATTTGGTTTGGAACATGAACGTCTGATTCTCAAAGCAAGCACACAGGCCTAGAGGGAGGCCGCAGGAGTCAAACCCTTCGCGCAGTGGGGCCTCCCACAGGGCCCCTCGTTCAGAGCACCTTCCCTTCTGCATCCCCCAAGTGGGGCCTGATGGGCACCAGCCTCAGAGCCCTGAGATTAATCAGCAGAATCTGTGCCAGGCCCGTGGCAACACCCAGCCCCAGGAACCACTCATCCCGGAACGCGCCAACCCCTCTGATCACGTTTGGAGTCGATTTTCTCACTAAACTAACTTCAAAATCTTTGACCACCGATGGCAACTGCAGCACTACCACCATGTGAAGGCTCCAAGCCTGGGCTCCTGCAGGTACGTTCCAGCCACAGGAAAACGCGGTATCTGCCCCCACCACACAGATGCCTGCCGCCCACTCAGGGCCAGCAAGGCGGGGGAGAAGGTTGGGCTGCCTGAGCCGGGGGCTGCCCCTCAGACTGCAGGGGACGGAGGATTCTCAGACATCAGTGGGCAGAGGGGAGATGGGCCTGCAGGGGCCTGGGCAGGCGAAGAGGTGGCCCCCGCTCCGTGGCTCCAGCTCAGCTTCAGCCTCTGTGCGGTCACCACAGTAAAGAACAAACCAATCTCACTGGCAGCTGAACTCAGAGCCCCCCAGGGAGGAGGCCACAGTGAAGCGATGGCTGCTGTCACCGAGGGCCTGGCCGTGAGGCCCAGACGGATGGGCAGGGCCTGGGATGCCGTATGAGGCCGAGCTGGGACCCAGGCCCCGGCTGAGACATCGAAGGGGCATTTGGGGTCTGAAGTACAAAGCCAGAGGCTGAAAGAAGGCGTCACGAGGGAACATGGTGGGGAAGCCACAGACAGGGATGAGGACACAGCCCCGATGTGTGCAGATGCCCACAGGAGTCTCTGCACCCAAGGCCACCAGCACCCCATTCCAAAGTGATTACAGCTAAGACCACGTAACTCCGCAGAACAACAAGCCTTTCCCTTTCCACTGCAGCCCCCTCTTCCCTCATGAATATACAAGTGTCTCCACAGTCAGGACGGGGGACGCTGGGACCTGCCTGTCCAGCCCTCAGTTCCTCGGAAGACAGACTCCAGCCTTTTGCCAAATTAATGAACTTCCTGAGATACCTTAACTCTCTGCAGGATTCAAACATCTTTATGATGGGAAATGTAAAAAGAGAAGCAGAGATGAAGAGGCAGATTCTGCCACGCAGTATTCCATTTTCCGAGATTTAATACCTAAAAATTTGATTTACATAGAAAAAAATGTAAATGAGTCTCTGACCAAAACCACCTCTGGGGGTGGGGGAGGGGCGCCGGGGCAGCTCCAAGGGCCTGGCCAGGGTCACGTGGTCTTAAACTACAATTTAAAATTCCCCCAGGATCCCTGCGGCAGTTCTCCGATGGTGTGTGGAATGCTGTGAATTTGGCATATGATTGTATCCTTTAACAAACATGTCATTTCAGTGAAAATGAGAATATTTAAGGTTTAACCTGGGAGATAAACATCTATTATTTAAATCATGAAGTTCATTTTTAAGAAAAGTAATTTAAATACGTCACGGGCCCCACTGCACGGGCTTTCTGCCTCTGGCACAGTACAGAACCTGTCAGAATCCTATTTATAAAATTACCTGTCACAACAATGACGTCCCTTTGCCTGAACTTTAACTAAACAAAATGTATTATTCTACTGCTGAGGTATAAGAGTTACTGAGTTTCCCACACATTAAAATGTTTGTTTTTAGCTCCTGTGCTGACCTCAGCACTTACACGGTGACATGACGGGTAGAGGATGATTGAGGCCAAATTTATTCAATGCGGAACTCAGCTGTGTGCAGGCAGGGGAGGGAGGTGTGGGGTGGACAGAGGCAGCTCACGACTAGGAATGTCTCACCCTCCACCCCATAGTCTGAGCTGCTGCACAGAAATGGAGCCAAGGCGACCTGGAGTCAGGCTCCTCTCCAGGCAGGGCACAGGAGCAGCCGTCAGCCTAAAGGGAAATTACGCATTTAGGGCCTACAGGTAAAACCTGCATTTTTCAAATTGCCCCAAGGAAGTGCACACAGGGACAGAAAATCCGACTCACAAACCGGTTTCAACTCCGATTCCCCCAACGCTGGATTAATTTAAGAGATTGCCACGCTGTGTGGACAGCGCCTAGGGTCCTGTTTGCAGCCCTGGAACCCTCATCACCCACAACAGCAGCCAGAGGTGACACTTCCAGGTGAAGCCCAAGGGGCGCCTCGTGGGGCTGGGCCCAGGGCCGGGGCCAGCGAACCAGGCTGGAGAACATGTCCCTCATGGGAGGACGTCCAGCCACATTCTCCACCAAAGCACGAGAAGGAAGGCATCAGAGACCCCGTGGCGCCACCCTTGGTGCAGGGGCCTGGCCAGGATGACATGGCGGCCACTGCTGCAGAGCCAGGTGTTCCTGTGGGAACAAGGCCCACCTGACCCACGGCACGCCCGCCTGACCTATGGCCACGGCACAAAGGCCATCTGACCCACGGCCATGGCACAGGCCCGCGTGACCCACGGCACAGGCCCGCGTGACCCACGGCACGACAAAGCAGATGAGGCAACAGCACAGGGTACTTGTAAAAAAACCCCAATTTGATGCTTCAGGGAGACTTTACTCAAGACACCAGGAAAAATACAAACAAAAAGTAAAAGACATCAAAAATGGAGCCAGTAGTCGAAGGGAGCACGCTAAACCTAAGGTCGGTGGAGAAGCAGGACGCGGCCCCTGCATCCTCCCTCTCCTTCCCCACTTTTCTCAGCCAGGCCTCACCTGCCAAAAGCAGGACAGGCGGGGGCTGCACGGCTGCCAGTGTGATTTCTGTGCTTGCCAGGACTTCAGGCTCTGGGGTCCACAGTGACATCCCAGGTGAAGCCGCCAAGAGACAGCCACGCTGCATCCACTTCCTCACCTGCTAGCTGTGTGGTGTGCAGGAGCCGCATGAGTGTGGGCATGTGAACCAGAAGTGTGCATGTGCAGGCATGTGTGGCCACGGGGGTGCCTGTGTGTGCAGCGCCGGTGTGATCTACCGGGTGGCACATGAGCAGTGCTTCCCTGTAAACCGGCCCAGACCTGGCTTTAAGGGGAGCTTCACCTGCCAGATGCCCTGCCCTGGCCCTTTCAGATGCAGGAAAGGGACTGAGGGGGCTGGGGTCTCCCTCCAGAGCGGCGTGGGCTTGGGGTGGGCGGGGGAAGCCAGGGTCTCCCTCCAGAGCAGTGTGGGCTCAGGGTGGGTGAGGGAAGCACACAGCCTGGCCCCCACGCCTCTCGTCCTGCTTCCCAGTGTGCAGAGCAGAGAAGGAACAGGGGAGGAATGCGGACACCATGGCTGGAGACTCAGGCCTGAGCCAGGAGTCGAGGCAAAGCGTGGTGTTCTCTGAACACACGTGTGCATGTGTCCACACACACACGCACAGCCACACTGGGAAGTGTGCACACACCCCACAGAGTGCATGCGTACACACACACCACAGAGCGTGCACACGCACACACACACCACAGGGCGTGCACACGCACTCACACACACACCAGAGCGCACACACACACACACCACAGAGCGTGCACGCGCACACACACACCCCGCACGTGACAAGCCTCTGACCCGCTGGCACCAGCTCACTGCTCTCTGGGAAGTTCTAGAAAAAAGTTTTTTTCTCATTTCAGGTTTTATTTCTCTCTGTTTGGCCACAGTTGCCTCCTGACAGACCCAGAGTGCACGAGAGAGGCCTCCAGGAACCCCACAGCCAACACTCCCTCAACTCTCCTGGGAACAGATCTCGGCCTCGCAGGAGCAGGGCCAGGCCCTCCTGACCCCCAGGTCCCACAAACCTGGCACCGTTGGCATCATGAGCCCTGGCAGGCAGGGGCGCCAGGTACCAGGACCCACAGCAGCTTTCGCCATGTGGCACAGCCCTTCCCAGCGAGGGTGGGCAGACCAGCACCTCGGGGCTGGGGTCTATGGGCAGCCTGGGGAAGGGGCCTTGTGCCTGGCAGTGCCGGGAAACCTGCCCAGGCCTAGGGGGACAGGACCAGGATTGATCGTACCTTCCCTCCCACAGGTACCATCGGCAGGAGGATTCAAGGGAAGTGTCATGTGCCCGGCAGGAACTGAGGCAGAGGCCGGGCAGTCCTGACCCCACAGGCTTGCTGCACGCTGAGGCCTGAACAACAGAGGCTACACAGCAAGTCCGCTGAGTGGATTCTCACGCTGGTGAATGCACAGGCGCTGGCTGGGAAACTAGCTCCTCCCCATCCCTGAGGGACGGCTCCAGGCCCCTTCCCGTGACAGGAGAAAAGGACGAGGCCTCCGTACAGTTCCTGCACGAGAGGCCCCAGATGAGTAGTGGGCGCTGCTCCCACTACCATGCCTGGTGAAGGAATCTATCTGCAGAATCTGTGAGTGACCGATTCGTCTTCCCAGCTCTCAGGGCTGTGTGTGTGTGGGCCCGAGGCAAGCGTGTGCATGACTGTGTGCAGTGCAGGTGTGTGCCCATGTGAGCGGGTGCACAAGCCAACAATACTGAGTTCACACCATGGAGTGTCACCTTGATGCTGAGAATCCTTCCCGTGAACACAGCTGCTTTCCTAGTGATTTACAGATCGTGTTCAGATCCACAGGTAAAACTGAATTTGTGGCTATAAATCAAATCTAAAGGGACTCACGGCCCTGCACAGGGACCTTCCAGCCGTGACTGAAAAAGTGCACTCAGCCACAGGCTTGGTCTTGACCGGCAAGGGCTGTCTCAACATAAAAAGTCTCTTGGGGTTTTCGGTTTTCAAAAAGGAGCAGGCAGAGTTGCAGGACTGCCAGGCTCTAGCTGAGTGTGCCCCACTCACTACACGGGGAGCTCTGGTGTGTCCCCTTCCAAACAGCCGTTGCTGTCTGGGTGGGAGTGGGGAGAAAACTTGGGTTTCTTGATGCTCAGAGCTGAGCTCCGGGCTCGGGCCCCAGACCTCCACCTGACGCCAACCAGACGACCTGCAGGCTACAGCAAGGCCCGGACCACCGGAGCAGAAGCTCCCCAGGAGGGGCCCAGGGTCAGCACCTGGCGCCAACAACCGCACGCTGCTGCAACCACCACCCGCGGCCGCCACCGCACGTCTGTGAACCAACATCATGCCCCACTCCAGAGAAGCAGTGCTGAGCTGCAAGGGCCTGTTTCTCAGACCAGGCTCTCCAAGGTGCCTGGGGCCTTCTTCCCAGGTCCCCACGTTTTTAGCCCCTTCCACTGACTTAGGAAAAAGATCATTCAAACCGGAAGCCCAGAGAAGGTGCTGGAAGGATGCTGAGTGGCACCCCTGGAACAGACACGGCAAGAGCCCCTCTTCTTGGAGACGTGGTGCCTGTGAATGGCAGGTGCGCTGTCACCTGCCCAAAGGCAGCCGAGGTTGCTAAGCAGGACTGACGCCGTGGCGAGGGTGGACGAGGTGGGGAGGAGAAAGGCCGCCCAGCCATGCCTGCGGGTCCCTTGGATGCGCCAGTCTCCACATGTGCACGCGGGTCTCCACGTCTCTCCGGGACAGCGGCCCCAGAGGCTGTGCTTGCTGTGGAGAGCTGGTGCCCTGCCCCGCCGCCTTGGCCTGCCGCACTCCCGGCCGCTCTCCCCACCTGTGCCTTGCAGGGACCACCCTGCCCCAGCAGTGCGCTTCCTGCCTGGACCTGGAGGCAATGGCGCTCGGCACGAACCCCAGACTCACCAGAGCGAACCCCAGACTCACCAGAGTGCTGACAGGGCCGCGGGACCAGGGCACTGAGGTGGAGGGTGCAGGGCACCAACGCACCCGGAAGCGCCGGGAGAAGAGACAGCCACGCTCACTCCGGCTGAAGAAGATTCTGCCAGAATCACCACATTTAGATTTAATTAAATCTAGTCAGTCCCGCCGAGAAGCCGCGACCTTCTATGGAGGGAGAATCATCTAGAATGGAGCTCCTGAAACAGGCAAGTGGGAAATGCTGTGACCCCGTAACCCCAGGCCAGGAGCACACAGAATCCACGGCCCACGGCCACGCAGGGAGAAATGGCAACCTTCTAGAGACATCCGTGCCACTGAAAGTCACGTCACCCGACACCAAGCGGCAGGAGAGCTTGTCCTTTGTCAGAAGCGAGGTGGTTTCCGCTCAGAGCCTCCTCCGACTCTACCCGGCAGGGCCTGATGGGCTCCGGGCACAGCCCACCCACAGCCGGGGTGCCCTGGCTGCTCTCAGGGAGACATGTCGAGGAGCTGGCAGGGTGGCCTGAGGATGGGCAAGCAGCCCCTGTTCATCCTGCCTCCCCCACAAGCCCTCCCAGCTCTAGAATGGCCCCAAGCCTGCTGGTCAGTGGCTCAAACACACCAAAACCGAAACCACGGGGGAGAGAGGCCCAGGAGGCCGCCCGCCCAGCAGCCATGTGCACCTGCAGAGCCCGACAGCTACAGTGACACTCAGTCCAGACACACAGGAAGGAAGGGCCCGAGGAATCCTGGGGTGGAAGAGCCACCATCCAGCAGCACCCCTGCCCCTCCTCCGGGGCCCGCACCCCACAGCACCACAGCCCTGCGCTCCCCAATCTCCAGGTGGAACCTCCAGGTGAAACCTTCTATTTCCCTAGGACATGGCCCTGGGGAGCCTCGCAGGGTGAGACCTGGCCAATCTGTGCCAATCTATGTGCTCCACGTGTGGACGATGGTGTGTCTCGGCTCTGCAGGGCCCAGGGGCCGTCTGTGCTGTCCCCAGCAAAGCACCTCTGTCCACAGACAATGCCCAGTGTCCTCCCTGAAGGACGGGGGTATGGCTTGAGACAGGTCCACGGACAGGAGCCAGGCCCAGACGGACACACACCCGTGGGCGCTCCCAGCCGCCACTCCCACATCTGGCCTGGGCAGGACTGGGGCAAGGAACAGCTACCAACGTCACAAAGAAAGCCAGCAGCCATCCCACCCAGCAGCTCCTCAGAGAAGAGGAGTGTCTCTGAAACCACGCCTCATTCCTCTTAGAACCAACACTGACACAGAGACCCTGGGCTCCAGAGCTGGTCAGACACAGCGAGGCACACACCTGGGAGGCTTCAGAAATGGCTGCCACCCTCAGCACCGGGCAGCACAGCCAGCAGCTGCTCCTTCCCAGGAGAACTCAGCTGGGTCCCAGCCCCAGGTCCTTGGAGAAACGGGCAGGGACCTGCCGTGGCCAACACCACCCGCGGTCCCTGGACACCTGCTGGGTGTGGCCCAGGGGCACCACGGTGTCTGCAGGGAAGCAGGCCCCATTGCTCAGGCAGCGAGGAAGGACCAGGCCCCACACGAGAGCCGCCAGGGCGCCGTCTCCCCACCGCGTGGTTGCCACAGGTGGCCGCTTCTCATGTGGTCTCCAGGTGATGTGTCCACCCCTCCTGTCCCACCTGCACCAAATGTGGCTTTTCTGAGGCTGAGATACAGTGTGTTCCAGTGAGTGTGCAGACCCCTCTCTACCTAGGAAAGCCCCTGGGAGGCCCTTCTGTGCTACTAGGAGTGGTCACTAGTAACGGCCGTGCCACAGCCCACGTGTCATCTTCAGTTTCCCCAAAGCACCAAGAAGCCAAAGCTCTGAAATTACTAATAGAAGATTGTGGAGGCCGATGGTCTGGGCTTGGGGACGCTCATGTGCCTTGTATTTCCTGTCTCAGCTGCACACCCCCTACTGCAGCGGCCAGGCCTGTCAGGAGACCCAGGCCACATTTTTGCCACGTTTTCCAGGTGGCACAGCTGTGGAACGGTAGTTAGAAGTCAGTGTCACAGACTTGCCAGAGGCCACATGCCTCCCCCGTGCCAGTAAATCTCCACGAAATTCCACCCATTTTCTCAAATATTGTCATGACTGTTTTAAGCAGTGACTGGCTGGGCTGACCTCATTCCACGTTGCTCTCCTGACACAGCGAATCTGCCCCGTGAACACCCTCCCAGCAGCACCGCGCGTCTGTCCCCATCACTCGAAACACAGCCCGTGGGCTTTGCTTTAGGGAAGAAATAAATGGTGAATCCTCGTTCATCATAAAAGCTGACACCGTGTCTCGGGGTGGCTCAGGCTTCAGCACCGTGCTTCTGAGAGGTCTTGCTCCTGGGAACACACACACAGCCCGGCGGCAACCACGTCTGCTCTCCTGGCCGCATGCGCTGCAGGAGCAACGGCATGTGTGGAACTAGGAAATTCCCTGTGCGTTTATGTGCTTGGCAGTCCAGGGAAGGGATGGTCATGTGCCCTGAAATTTTGCTGAAAGAGGAGAGGGCTGTTGTCTAGGTTTCAAGGCAGACCCATAAAAAATTAATCCGTGCCTCCTGCAGGCCTCCGGCGTTTGGCAGCAGCAGTGCCGTGGCGTGCGGTTTTGTGGTCAGACCTGCACATTAGTTTCCACCCCATGGTGTCCTCCCCACGCGTGGGCCTCTGCGGGACTCCCTGGGCGGGGCCAGAGCGGCTGCTGTTGGAGGCTCTGCAATAGCACAGCTCCTGGTGGGACCTCGGGGCTCTGATCAGGTAACAGTGTGTCCCAGCAACCACCCTCCTGGGCTTTCCCGTCTAACAGCCCTGCCTAGCAGGGGACATGGAGAACCAGGAGCTCCTGTGTGCGGCAGACCACGTAAGAAAGTGTGGATGAGGCCCTGCGTGGAATAGTGTGTGCGTGGTCATCTGTCCACGGTGTTCACAGGCTCTCAGGAACCCGCTCCTCATGGTACTGAACACTTCCCGAGCCCCTGCCAGCTGGGGAAGGCACCACACAAAGTGAGAATTAGTCAGGACCACCGGCCCGATGCCCATTTTAACAAGCGGAAAAGAGCTGCCTCGTGGGGGGCTCCACTCCTTGGCCTGCAGCTGTCAAGTTTCTTATGTGACAGAAAAAATATCTGTTCCGGATCTATGGGGGCAAAGTTGACCCACAAGCCAGACGACGGGAGGAGAGGCCCACCGAGGCTGCCGTGGGCACCAGCGGGCCCACCCCACCCTGCGTCCTGAGCTTGGGGTACGGCCAGGAGCCCTCCCTGGGGCCAGTCTGGCCTCCCGACCCTGGGTCCTCACCTGACCCGCCAGCCCCTCTCACGGCACGGCTGAGGCAGGATCCCAGACCACTTGCCCTCACCTCTTTGCACACTCAGTCGGCCCCTCTCCTGACTGACAAAATTACAAGCTGCAAACCTAAAATGCTGTTTCAGAATGGGCCGAGGCTTCTCGTTTCACATTCCAGTGACCTATTAATTATTCACACAAGCCCGGCGTCCCGTGTGATGGGCGAGATGCTATCGGGCAGGTTATTTTGGTGACTTGGTAAACAGACCTGAGTTATCTGACCCCGGGTCAGAGGTCAGGCTACGTCCCACAGAGGACCACGTGCCCCTGCGGAGTGGTGGGTGCCTGGGAGGTGGGAGCCGGGGCCAGGGACGTGCTGCAAAGACATCTTCTCAGGGCCCTGGGCCCTTCCCGGCTGCCTCTGGGAGAGTGTAGCTGCAATGAGCAGTGGAGGACACAGGCCGAGGATGGGGTGACTCGTGTGAGGAACACATCGGGCGAGGGGCCTGCGGGCCACGGTGAAGAGGGCAGGAGGGAAGGAAGGAGGCACAACCAGAAACAGAGAGGAGGAAAGCAAGGCAGAGTGACCAGGGCGGGTGCTGCTCACGCAGCTCAGGTCCTCCTCGGACGGAGAGGGGAGCCGGACTCCAGGTCTCCCCAGGGACCACGGTCCCCCTCGATGGGCAACACGCAGGCGGAGGACTAGTCTCACCTTCATGCCTGGAAAGGCAATGGGTCACACGAAAAGGCCTCAACGGCTGTACCCAGGTGCTTCTCTGCCCTCCCTGGCCAGAGAAGGGGAGGAACACTGCCTGTCTCACCCCAGACCATCCTGGTGGAAAACCTGTAAGAACCAGCCTGATGCCGGCTGCCCACGTACCGAGGTGACCAGGACTGAGGGCACAGGCTGTGTGGGCATGAGGAGGTGAGACAAGAAGAAAAGCCAGCAGCCCCCCACAGCACTCGTGAACTCCCGGTTCCAGCCTCGCTGAGAGCAGAACGGGCCCTCTGGGGTGAGGAGACTGTGTGTACAGAGAGATCCTCACCCTCAGGCAGAGCCTGCTGTCAGGGCGGAGGGTGGAGGGCAGAGGGTGGCGGCTGCCCGAGGTGCCATCATCAGGACACTCAGTGTGAGCTGGGATTTGGGGGAAAGCCGAGGCTGGAGGGAAACACCCGCTATGTGTCACTTTTAGGCCTCGCTGGAAATGCTGGTGAGAAGCAGACAGCAGGTGGACGACCCCTCAGCCTCCCCTGGAACCAGCAGCCTGGCGAGGTCCCAGCATCGGCAGATACAGACCGGCCCACCGAGAACTGGCGGCCAAGGTGCTGGAGCAGGGGCAGGAGGGGCCAGTGACAAGGGGGCTGTGTGGGCAGGAGCCGAGGCTGGCCGGGCTGCTGGTCACTCCCAGCCCGGCCAGGAGCCTCTGAGAGGCTCTGTCCAGATCACGTGTTCTACCAGGGCCAGGTGAGTCCCAAACGGGCCTCTTCATCCTTGGTTTCCCAGGAACAGTGAGGCCCATGCCAGACCCGTCTCCACCATCCGGACCCGTCGCCACCATCCCCCTCACACACACGGGGGCAGAACGGTCCTTAACCGCATGTCGGACCCGTCTCCACCATCTGGACCTGTCTCCACCATCCAGACCGTGTATCCACCATCACCCTCACATGCACAGGGGCAGGACTGTCCTTATCCGCATGCTGGACCCGTCTCCACCATCTGGACCTATCTCCACCATCCCCCTCACACGCACGGAGGCAGGACTGTCCTTACCCGCATGTCGGACTCGTCTCCACCATCCCCCTCACACACACGGGGGCAGAACGGTCCTTACCCGCAAGCCCCACCCCGCAGAGGGGGTGCAGCCATCACCATGGCTGAGGGCCCACCAGACCCTGCAGGGACCACATCCACCAGGGGCTGCCGGCCGTCCTGAACCACCCAGACCCCCTTGCGGATGGCTCCAGGGCCCCACTCTTCCAGGCTAAACCACGGCCCTGTTCCTTTGATGCTGGCGTTTTTAGCGCCATTGCAGCCATAACAGGGGTGGCCTTAGGGTGCGGATGGCGTGATCATGGCAATGTGGCCACAAGAGTAGGGGCTGGCCTGGGGTGGTCCCTCCCCGGCGTGGGAACGATGTCATCCCCACAGAGACGGCAGGCGGCACGCTCAGTGCTCACTGGAGGGGGCTGGCCTCCTTCCCTCTGAAGGAAAGGCCCTAAACAGGAGGAGCCCCGGGTGCCAGCCGTCCCTCACGCCCCTCAACGCCCACAGGCACCCGGGTGCCAGCCGTCCCTCACGCCCCTCAACGCCCACAGGTACCCGGGTGCCAGCCGTCCCTCACGCCCCTCAGCGCCCACAGGTACCCGGGTGCCAGCCGTCCCTCACGCCCCTCAGCGCTCTCAGGTACCCGGGTGCCAGCCGTCCCTCACGCCCCTCAGCGCTCTCAGGTACCCGGGTGCCAGCCGTCCCTCACGCCCCTCAGCGCTCTCAGGTACCCGGGTGCCAGCCGTCCCTCACGCCCCTCAGCGCTCTCAGGTACCCGGGTGCCAGCCGTCCCTCACGCCCCTCAGCGCTCTCAGGTACCCGGGTGCCAGCCGTCCCTCACGCCCCTCAGCGCTCTCAGGTACCCGGGTGCCAGCCGTCCCTCACGCCCCTCAGCGCTCTCAGGTACCCGGGTGCCAGCCGTCCCTCACGCCCCTCAGCGCTCACAGGTACCCGGGTGCCAGCCGTCCCTCACGCCCCTCAGCGCTCACAGGTACCCGGGTGCCAGCCGTCCCTCACGCCCCTCAGCGCCCACAGGTACCCGGGTGCCAGCCGTCCCTCACGCCCCTCAACGCTCTCAGGTACCCGGGTGCCAGCCGTCCCTCACGCCCCTCAGCACCCACAGGTAAGAGCGAGCACCTGCCCGGAGGAGCAAACACCCTTTCCTAACCTGGGGTCCATGCTCCGAATGCCTCCTGGAGAGAAGGTTCTACTCATGTGCTTTGCTTCCCAGCTGCGAAACACATGGGGACGGCGGGGGGACGGGGGGGGTACGGGGGGGACGGGGAGGCCAGGCGCGGGAGGAGTAGGGGGCCAGGCGCAGGAGAATGGGGACACTGGGCACGGGAGGCCGGGTTGGGGAGGACGGGGATGCAGGGCACAGGAAGATGGGGAGGACGAGGACGCAGGGCGCGGGAGGGCGGAGAGGCTGGGCGCAGGAGGACGGGGACGCAGGGTGCGGGAGGATGAGGAGAACGGGGACGCAGGGCACAGGATGGGGAGGTCAGGTGGGGGAGGATGAGGAGGCCGTGCATGAGAGGACGGGGACACAGGGTGCGGGAGGACGAGGACGCCGGGTGCGGGTGCACAGTGTGCTCCTGACCGTGAGAGCTGATACCCACCTCCCCAGGCCCCCCCGCTACCCTACAGGGCTCAGCTGCATTGCAGGAGACAGCGGGCTTTGATTTTATGGACAAGCTTTTTGAGATGTAGTGGACAGATTCACAATGAAGAGAACAGCATTTCTCAAATGCAGGAAACTCCTGTGTCAGTGGTTCCCAGTGGCTCTGACCAGCCGCCTGCAGCGCCCACCACCCACGGCCTCGTCCCCGCGCCCCTAGGCCAGTGCGATAAGCCTCGTTTCTGAACAGTGGGAAAGGGGCTGTGTCGAAGGATGTGCTAAAATAACCCAACGGCAGTGAGTGCACGTCTGCGGTTCCGAGGAGCTTCCACGGCAACTGAGAGCTTTCTATTCTCATTTGTTTTATAATTATGCACAAATTCTATTTTTATCCAATTTGTGGTCCACCAACTGAAAGAGAAAACAAACTCCCAAAACCCCCTTTTTAGCTGCTTTTACCTCACACTCGCATAGACATAAATGCCACAGATACATCAGAAAACTCTTTAAATTACTGATTTCTCACAATGAGATATGCTGATAGTGCCTGACGTTTTCCATGCAGGGGAGTGTTTTCTCCTGCGTTTCAACGGAAAGGGCTCCTTCTGTGGAAACACAGGGCCAGCCTCTCGCGTTCTGCTGCTGCTCACACACGGGCCACTTGATTTGGAATAATTTTTGAGGGTACATTTTAAAGATATTTTAAATTACTGTTTCAAGTTTCCTGAGTCCTCCAGAACACCTCGATCCTCTCAGTCGCATCTGTATTGATAGATTTCAGCACCCTAAGCCCGAGACACCCAGACAGTAGAACAGAGATGGGATTCCACAAGATTCCAGAAGATGCAGGGAGGAGTGCCCAGCACTGAGCCGTGTCCACGGAGACAGGTGGCACCAGGCACCGGCGCTACTCACAGGTAGGTGAAAATATATCCATTAAAACCCAGGCCGCCTGTGGTCCCGGCTACTCGGGCGGCTGAGGCAGGAGAATCGCTCGAACCTGGGAGGCAGAGGTCGCCGTGAGCTGAGATCGCACCACTGCACTCCAGCCTGGGTGAGAGCGAGACTCTGTCCCCCAAAAAACAAAAACAATAAAACAAAACAAACAGACAAAAACCTCAGAGCTCTCTCCACACTCATGGTCCCGCTTTACCCTCCAAACAGCAGCCTCGATTCCTACAACTGCCCCTCATCCGGACATGGTGAAAGGGTGACGGCCAGTGATCCTCACCGATACGATTCATAGCAAATGGGGTGGACGGGGCCATCATTTCTCGATTGCCTTTTTCCACTCTCCTTTCACTGCCTCATTTCCTGTCCCTTCTAATATCCTTTCCACTGAGCAATAACAGGCTTTCGGGCAGTGAAAACCGAGGCAGGAACGGGGAGGTACAGGCCTGCCGGGACGAAGCGTGGCGCAGAGCTGTCTGACCTTTCCCACCTGGGAGGGTGGAGACTTTAAATGTCAAACTGGCCGCTGTGCACTCAGGTTATCTCCCGCATTTCCTTGCTTCAAGCACCAACCAGGTAGGTACTAATTGGCATCAAGCACACAGGCCACAAACATCACGTTAACAGCATCTGCAAGTGCTGGTTTTGGAAACGCCTCGCCCAGCACCCTGCCTGCTAATGCCCTGCTGCCGGCTGTTGCGTTGGCAAACAGCCATTTGTCCTTGTGGCCGCCTTCCCTCCACTATTTATCTAAATGGAAAAAATAAAAACATGGGGCACCCTGCTGAGCACCCCTTCCGGCTTGCATCATTCCCTAAATAGCGGGGCTGGGGCACCCGGGTTTTGCTGTCGGTGTGTGCTGGGAAAACGTCCTCTGCGTTGCCGCATGGCCTGGAGCCCTGGGGCTGGACACCCTTGCTGCTCTGTGGCTGCCAAAGCAGTGGACCCAGGGCCTAGAGCTGATGAGGTAACAGGTGGGACCGAAGAAAATGCCAACACCCACGGCTACCCGGGACCCACATCAACACCTGGGGTGCAGAGGGGGCATGGCTCTGTGTGCAGACGCTGCCCATCCCCGGCGTGGTCACTACACACCTCCATGGACAGCCTAACTCTATGTGGCTTTCCCCCAAGGTGAGAGCAAGGTGAGGAAGCCACACAGAGCCCGGGGAGTCAGGCCCACCCCGGCAGGGACACAGCTGCCAGCCCCAGGCCCACTCTGAAAGCCACTCCTCCTCTCCTCGGGAAGCACCTTGAGCCCTGGTGCCCCCCAGCACCCAAGCCCAGAGCGTGGGATTCCGCAGGCCTGGTGGGCCACAGAACCTGTATTTCTGAGGGCCCCCACCAGGCGAGGCTGGTGCTGCTGGTGAGAACCCCAGCAGTTCAGAGGCTTTAGAGAGGGGAGAATCAACCCCCTGAAACATCCACACCACAGGCAGCATCCGTGGACACGAGGGCTGCTTTGGACAAATCTGAAAACAAAGAGGGAGGCCTGCCCATGTGGAAGCAGCAGGTGCTGTGCCACGCGCCCATTCCAGCTCAGGGATGGTGAGCAGCCTCCCGGGACTAACCACGACATAGCGTTCAGCTGGCCTGGCTGGGAGAGTCTGTGGTTTCAGCACAGTTCGCTGTGGCTCCAAAGTTACTTTTGGACCAAAACAGCAAGTGGCGTGCGAGTCTGGCCTCGGTGCCTACCTGCACGATGGGGTGTCCTCCAGCCGACGCCTTCACGGCCCCCCGGCTGCCCTCCGTCTCATAGTGGGCTCGGTGGTGGGACTTGGGCTGCACCTCAATCCGAAGCTCGTATGGGCCTGAGTGGGACGGCAGCTGCCAGTCCAGGGCGGGCAGGGTTGGGCTGGAAGGGAACAGAGCAGAGGAGGCGTTTAGTGCCACATGGACCTCACCCGGGCCACACGTGCCGCGCTCAGCCGTCACCATCTTGGGTGGACACTTCTTCGGTGAGCGCACATCCTACACGGAGATGGACAAGCCTGCATCGATGCGATGCTTACTCATCGTGATCTGTGGCCGTGGCCCGGCCAGTTCTCTAAGACAGAAACGTTTTCCAAGCACAACTTTAACACACTTCTCTTCCTTCGTGACAGGCTTCTATCAGCTACTTAACCCTCCGGTAAGACAGGCTTGAGAACTCACTGAAGATCTTTTTTAAAATCTAAGAGGTACGAGCTGTGGTCTAAGAACCAGGAAGCTCCAACCTCCCCTTGCTATGAACCAGCTGTGCGGCTGCCGTCGGACAGGTGACTAACTGGGCCCTTTATAAAATGGTGGGTTTGGAAGACGTGGTGTGCGAAATACCACCAGCCCCCAAATTCCATGGTTGCTGCAAGCTGGACAGAAGGGCCTAACTGAGGGCCAGGAGGAGGAACCGGGCGTCCATGGAGGACGGTGAGAGAAAACGCAGCAGGGCGGGGTGCGGCGGTGAGGGCTTTGGGAGCCTGCCAGTTACTGTGCACAGAGGACACGCGCTGCATGACGTGGCAGGTGACAGGTGCCAGGTCTGTCGTCAGAGCCCACGGCCCAGCTGGGGGCTCCATGGCCCCCGTCCTTTCAGGAGGTGAATGTTCGCTGTGAAAGGCTAAGGTGAAGTCCTGCCTGTGCCCTCAGCCTTGAGTGTCTTCCCAACTGTGTTCTGTAGGAGGCCCAGGTGGACTGTCTCACCATTCCTGGGGGCCACACTGTGCACCCAAGGGGTTCTCGCATCTAGGGGGTGGCCTACCCCACGCAGCACCATCCACACAGGCACCACCGTCCACCCCGTGCAAGAGGCCGGCGCTTCTGCCATCAGAGCCCATTTCTGGGAGGCCCAAGGCTCTGTGGCCGCTGCAGCCCTGGCCCAGCCTCCTCTTCCACTCAGTCTGTCTCCCAAGCACTGCCTGCTGCAGGGGCCAAGGCAGGCGGAGCATGTGGTGGGACCCTCCCTGGACCAGCACTGCTCAATGGATCAGGTACAAGACCCTGCGTGGGCAGAGCCAGCCCAGGGCCCGATGACCGTCCTCACCGCTATGTGGGCACAGCCAGCCCAGGGCCCAACGACCGTCCTCACCACCATGTGGGCACAGCCAGCCCAGGGCCCAACGACCGTCCTCACCATCATGTGGGCACAGCCAGCCCAGGGCCCAACGACCATCCTCACCGCTATGTGGGCAGAGACCCAGGCCCGCCGACCACACTGTGGACTGGGGCCCCTGAGGTCACCCTCCACATGGGGCCTGTGACTCCCCCATCTTCAGAACCAGCCCCTCCGCCAGGACTCAATGATTGCCGACAGCTGCTGACCTCATTCTACGTCCGTTTTAAGTACAAGCCACAGAGACATGGGACATGCGGGCAGCTTCTTGGGCAGGGCAGGTTCCGTGCGACGCAGGCTCAGAGCAGGGGCATCTGTGAGTTCAAGGAAATTGCCTCCCGAGCCCCCAGAAGACCCCCAACACCTCAGGACACACTGTGAACCCAAAGTGACCTAAAAACAAAACAAGGGCCGGACACGGTGGCTCACGCCTATAACCCCAGCACTTCGGGAGGCCGAGGCAGGCGGATCACGAGGTCAGAAATTGAGACCATCCTGGCCAACATGGTGAAACCCCGTCTCTGCTAAAAACACAAAAATTAGCCAGGCATGGTGGCGGCCACCTGTAGTCCCAGCTGCTCAGAGGCTGAGGCAGGAGAATCACTTGAACCGAAGAGGCACAGGCTGCAGTGAGCCGAGATCACGCCACTGCACTCCAGCCTGGGCGACAGAGCGAGACTCCATCTAAAAACAACAACAACAACAGCAGCAGCAGCAGCAGCAAAAACCAAGGCCAGTCGCAGTGGCTCACGCCTGTAATCCTAAAACTTTGGGAGGCCAAGGGGGACGGATCACTTGAGCTCAGGAGTTCAAGACCAGCGTGGGCAACATGACGAGACCCCATCGCTACAAAACAAACAAAAAATAAAAACATGAGCAGGATGTGGTGCACATCTGTGGTCCCAGCCACACAGGAGGCTGAGCGGGGAGGATCCCAGCCACACAGGAGGCTGAGCGGGGAGGATCCCAGCCACACAGGAGGCTGAGCGGGGAGGATCCCAGCCACACAGGAGGCTGAGCGGGGAGGATCCCAGCCACACAGGAGGCTGAGCGGGGAGGATCCCAGCCACACAGGAGGCTGAGCGGGGAGGATCCCAGCCACACAGGAGGCTGAGCGGGGAGGATCCCAGCCACACAGGAGGCTGAGCGGGGAGGATCCCAGCCACACAGGAGGCTGAGTGGGGAGGATCCCAGCCACACAGGAGGCTGAGTGGGGAGGACTGCCTGAGCTGGGGGAGGTTGAGATGGAGGTGAGCCAAGATCGCATGGGCTTCAGCCTGAGCGACAGGGCAAGACTCTGACTCAAAACAAACAAAATAAAAACAATGGGCAGAATAAGACTGCTTTAAAGAGAAAAAGCCCAGGAGGCAGCTGGAATGGAATCAAATACATAATTTTAAAAAATACAAAAACCTAAAACGTTCCTTAACAAGACTACGTATTTTGTGACATTGGAAGCTTCATAGTAATTTGAAAACTTAGAAACAGATTTATACAAAGATGCCCCTGGCAGGCTCACCACCCACCTCCGCTCTGTGGGGTTTTGGGCTCTGCGGGTGCCCTGTGGACCCCAACAGCCACGACAGCGTCCCTGACAGGAATCTCCAAGATGCAGCTTCGCGGGCTGTACTGTCAGGGCTCTTTCCCACGTGAGGTGATCAGCACGGACGCCCAGCATCCGCTAATGCTGCCAGGCGGAAGGAGAGGCGGCTGGACCCAGGGTTCCGCACAGGAAGGACAAAGGCTTCCCTGCACAGAGCTCGGGGCCGGCTGTGAGTCTCTGGGGAAGGGAGAGGGGGCAGCTACAGGGCTGGGCAACGAAGGGCCCCTCCGCAGTGGCCACACCCACGCCGGGAGAGGCAGGCACCAAACAAAGTCGTGGATGGTGCGAGGCGGCGCCTGCCTCAGGCGCCCTGTACCTATCTCACCTGCCTCAGGCGCCCTGTACCTATCTCACCTGCCTCAGGCGCCCTGTACCTATCTCACCTGCCTCAGGCGCCCTGTACGTATCTTTTTTTACGAATTGAGAAAGCAACAAATAAAATGCAAAATTCACAGCCGGGCGCGGTGACGCACGCCTGTCATCCCAGCACTTGGGAGGCCGAGGCAGACAGATCACCTGAGGTCAGGAGCTCAAGACCATCCTGGCCAACATGGTGAAACCCCGTCTCCACTAAAAATATAAAAATGAACTGGGCGCCGTGGTGGGCGCCTGTAGTCCCAGCCACTCTGGAGGCTGAGGCAGAATTGCTTGAACCCCGGAGGCGGAGCTTGCAGTGAGCCGAGATCGCGCCACGGCACTCCAGCCTGGGTGACAGTCAGACTCCGTCTCAAAACAAACAAACAAAATAACAAAATACACAGTGAAAAAAACTGGGCTCACCGGATTCCCAGGAAAGTTAAGACACAGAGAAGAGACAGAGCAAGAGAGAGGACAGAAGAGGGAAGAAAATAAGAAAAGCCACCTCCCCCACCGCTGGTCTGGTTAAAGGCAGACGTATTTCCTAAAGATGAGGTAGTCTAAACCACTCTGCAGTTGACTATGACATAAGAATAAGTTTGTGTAAACACAGCCGTGTGTCACTTTATGACGGGGACACACTCTGAGAAACGTGTCCTTAGGCCATTTTGTCGTCATGGGAACTCGTGTGAACCGACTCGGTATGGCCAGTGCACACCCCAGCCACGTGGCTCACGGCTCCCCAGTACACGTCTGCACGGCGTGTGGCTGTGCTGAACACCGTGGGTGACTGCCTCACAGCGGTCAGGGCTTGTGAATCTAAACACATCTAAACACAGAAAAGGTCCAGTAAAAACACGCTCTCATGATCTCACGAGAACCCTCATACGTGAAGTCCGCCGTTAACCCGAACCGTGGTGCAGGACTGCATTTGGCTCTGGAATCATTTGCAGATTTAGTAACACAGCGTGTGCACGGCTTAAAGCAAGAATGATTTACAAAATAAATATCATAATCCAGACAATTAAGATGATTGGTTTTGGTTGGAAATTTTCAGCATGAATTTGGCAGCTCTACAAATTTGTGTCTCTGGTTCAGACAAAAAAGCCCACATGAGCAGAAAAGGAGCCTGCACTGCTGCGGAGACGGGACCGCTGCTGCCCACGCTCCACCCCGCTCCACTCCGCGTGCTTCCTTCGGGGGGTAACGGCTGGGGCAGCCGCGGGCAGGCGTGCTGCACTGGGGGGTCTCTGACCAGCCCAGCCCCGGGAACTGCAACTCGCTTGCGGAAGCCCTGAGCTCAGGACTGAGAATAATTCCAACAACTTCAAAGTCATCTTCAACGTAAGTCAATTTTTTAAAAAGTGACACTCAACACAACCAAAAAAATAAAAAAAAAAAAACTCCAGTGAAATTTGCATCCAACGTCTACCCGGTCTGGATGGTGACCGATGCTCACATTGCCACAGCGTGTTTCTCGCTCTCTTTTTTTTTTTTTTTTTTTTTTTTGAGATGGAGTCCCGCTCTGTGGCCCAGGCTGGAGTTCACTGGCGCCATCTCGGCTCACTGCAGCCTCTGCGTCCCAGGTTCAAGCGATGCTCCTGCCTCAGCCTCCTGAGCAGCTGCGAGTACAGGTGCACACCACCACACCGGCTAATTTTTTGTATTTTTAGTAGAGATACAGTTTCACCAGGTTGGCCAGGCTGATCTCGAACTCCTGACCTCAGGTGATCCGCCCGCTTCAGCCTCCCAAAGTGCTGGGATTACAGGCGTGAGCCACCACGCCCGGCCCACTGCATGTATTTCTATAAGAATTTTTACAAAATGATGCATCTTAACAAAATGAGATACATAATCTGGTACTTTGTCTTTTCTTTTTCTTTTTCTTTTTCTCTTTACTTCTCAGAAACAAGGTCTCGCTCTGCTGCCTAGGCTGGAGGGCAATTCTCCAACTCCTGGGCTCAAGGGATCCTCCCACAGTGCTGGGGTTACAGGCACGTATCACCACACCTGGCCGTTTTATGAAGGAAAGATCACATTTTGAGCACTTTAGCATATTCAGAAACAATTTAATCACAGCATCCCATTTACCACAAGGACCATCCTCACTGTACTGCCGGACTCTGCTGTTATAAACGTCGGTGACGCGAACGTCCACACAACCAACTCCCAGGCCACACCTTCGGTCATGCCCCGAGTGCAGACCCATGGGTCAGAGGCATGAGCATCATGAGGCTCCCTGCAGGTGCCACTAAGGCCGCTGCTGGTGGGTCTGACTCACCCACCAGAGTCCGGGGCTGTGCTTGGTCTTTGCCAATGTGATACATCAAGGCAGTTTTCTGGGCTGCTGCTTGCATCTTTACATGAGAGTTAAAAACACGAGTGCAAGACTGAGAACAACACACTGCGTACAAGTAATAAAAACAAACACTTCTAAACCACCAGGGTAAAACTTCTAGAATATCCCCTTGATTTATTTCCTGTTTCTCACTAAAGACACCACACGGCCTGGCTGACCTTCCAGCCTGCCCACCAGCCCGAGGCCGGCCCCCCACCACACAGAGGCCAGCCGTCCAGCCCCCACCACCCACCGCACAGAGGCCAGCCGTCCAGCCCCCACCACCCACCGCACAGAGGCCACCGTCCAGCGCCTCCCACCACCCACCGCACAGAGGCCAGTCGTCCAGCCCCCACCACCCACCGCACAGAGGCCACCGTCCAGCCCCCACCACCCACCGCACAGAGGCCACCGTCCAGCGCCTCCCACCACCCACCGCACAGAGGCCAGCCGTCCAGCCCCCACCACCCACTGCACAGAGGCCAGCCGTCCAGCCCCCACCACCCACCGCACAGAGGCCAGTCGTCCAGCCCCCACCACCCACCGCACAGAGGCCAGCCGTCCAGCCCCCACCACCCACCGCACAGAGGCCAGCCGTCCAGCACCCCCAACCCACCGCACAGAGGCCAGCCGTCCAGTCCCCACCACCCACCGCACAGAGGCCAGCCGTCCAGCCCCCACCACCCACCGCACAGAGGCCAGCCGTCCAGCCCCCACCACCCACCGCAGAGGCCAGCCGTCCAGCCCCCACCACCCACCGCACGGAGGCCAGCCGTCCAGCCCCCACCACCCACCGCACGGAGGCCAGCCGTCCAGCCCCCACCACCCACCGCACGGAGGCCAGCCGTCCAGCCCCCACCACCCACCGCACGGAGGCCAGCCGTCCAGCCCCCACCACCCACCGCACGGAGGCCAGCCGTCCAGCCCCCACCACCCACCGCACGGAGGCCAGCCGTCCAGTCCCCACCACCCACCGCACGGAGGCCAGCCGTCCAGCCCTCACCACCCACCGCACAGAGGCCAGCCGTCCAGTCCCCACAACCCACCGCACAGAGGCCACCGTCCAGCGCCCCCTACCACCCACTACACAGAGGCCACCGTCCAGCGACCCCCACCACCCACTGCACAGAGGCCAGCCGTCTAGTGCCCCCCACCACCCACCGCATAGTGGCCAGCTGTCCAGCCCCCACAACCTACTGCACAGAGGCCAGTCATCCAGGCCCCCCCCACTGCACAGTGGCCAGCCGTCCAGCACCCCCCACCACGCACCAGAGGCCAGCCGTCCTGCCACACCAAGGTCAGCCATCCAGGGAGGCTCACCGTTGTGCGTGTTGACAAATGGGGCAAATACTGGTCCCCCTTCCCTAGATCTATTCCATACAATCCATAAAGTAAAACCTTGTGATTTCACAGACAATGGGACATGGGTCTTGAAAACTTTATGTGAAGGACAACATCACAGCATGGCACAGAGACACCAGACACGTGGGTACACGAAGGGCCGCAGCCCAGGGCACCCCTGCAGACATGGAGACGGTTCAGCCTCCAGGAGCCCCCACCATTCCCAGCCTATGCCGGCTTCAAGCCGAGGACATGTTCATGCTGAGCTCCTGCAGGGCTTCCCTGATGAGTCTGGAGAGTTAAGAAGGTACTAGGCAAAATGCAAGGCGCTGCCAGCAGGGAGCCCTTCTGGGGCCTGGGGCCAGGGCATGGCGGCTGCCGTGGGGCAGCCCTGGGGACCGAGTGGGGCATTGCCTCCCCCCAACTTCCCACGAATCTGCAATGGCTGCAGAATCAAGTTTAAAAATGCTTCTCACTGAGCCAGATGCAGGCTCCACACCCGCAGCAACACCCAGAGAGGCTGCAGCCAAGTCACGGGGGTCCGGCCTTCCCGCCCCAGCAATACTCCCCAGGACTCCTGTGTTTGCTGCCCCTCTGGGGGTCCGGTCTGGGGGTCCGGGGACGGTGCTGCCACGGAGGCTTCAGGTGGACACCACGGGGCCCAGAGCTCCCGAGTCTGAGCCTACAGGTCAAACAGAAACACCTGCCAGGCCCTGCGCGTCCCCACACGGCTCCCACAGCAGTGCGGCTCGGGTCCTGCTGTCTTCACGCTGGGGTGGAAGTGGTGTGGGACGTGGCGTGGAGGACAGTGGCCCCCGTGGCCCGGGGAGCCGGCCACACAGTCCTTTCCACGGGAGGAGTCGTTGACGGCCCTGAACCTGTGTCTCCCTCGCCTGGGAAGGGCGTGAGGGATTTTTTTCAGCCCAAAGCTCACGACAGAGATGCCCTCTGCGCTGGGACGGGGGGCGGGGAAACAAAGAGAAGCCCTGGAACGATCACTGTCTGATTCTAAATTGCAGGATTATTGCTTTTTTTTTTTTTTTTTTTGAGACAGGGTCTTGCTCTGTCACTTAGGCTAGAGTGCAGTGGCCTCACAGGATCCTCCCACCTAGTAGCTGGGACCACAGGCACACCACCACACCTGGCTAATTTTTATATTTTTTGTAGAGATGGGGTCTCCCCATATTGCCCAGGGTGGTCTCAAACTCCTGGGCACCAGCGATCCTGACGCCTTGGCCTCCCACAGCACTGGGATTCCAGGCGTGAGCTGCCACGCCAACGCACGTGGGTTATCTGTTTAAAAGGCCGGCACAGGACTCATTTATCGTGGTTTATCTGTTCAAGTCTTCTACAGTTTGTTATTTGTACAACCAAAAAAGTGAGAAACTGCTCTCAGGTCTTGCGTCTCGGCCTCTGCCCAGCTCATCCCCTGCCCGCCTGGTGAATGGGCTTCAGTTTCCAAACAGCTGAGCCTGAGGCCCTGCCGGGTCCCTCCCCATAGAAAGGCCACGTCCCAGCATCTGAAAACACCCTCCACATGAGCGGCCCCCACCCTGCCGGGGAACGGTGAGAATCCCGGAATCGCACCCTCCACGGCAGAAGCCCAGAGTCAAGGCAGTTCCTTTGTTTAAGTGGTTTGAGTAAAATCCTTTAATTCTGATTTTCCAAGGGTTAAAGTCTGTACATGCTCATTGCTTAGGTGAAAACTGAAGGCTGCTCGTGACTCCTGCAGTTTCTAGACAGATGAAGCGACAGACTCTGAACTCGGCAGGGCCACATCCGCCCACAGGACGCGACAGGAGCAGCCTAGGGAGGGCGAGGGTTCCAGGGTCCCCTTGCAGCCTCTCCTCGGCCGGCAGCCACAGGCCTCATAGCCATTTGGTTGTGTGGGGGTTTTTCCCTTAATTAAAAGGAAAGAGAGTGAGAGAGAGAGACAGAGAGACAGAGACAGAGACAGAGACAGACACAGATGGAGACAGAGAAACAGAAACAGAGACAGAGACATAGAGAGAGATGGAGAGACAGAGATAGAGAGAGACACAGAGAGGGACAGAGACAGAGACAGAGATGGAGAGACAGAGACGGAGAGACAGATGGACAGACACAGAGAGGCAGAGACAGAGAGAGACAGAGACAGAGAGAGATGGAGAGACAGAGACGGAGACAGAGATGGAGAGACAGAGATGGAGAGACAGAGACAGAGAGGGACAGAGATGGAGAGACACACAGAGATGGAGGGACAGAGATGGAGACAGAGAGACAGATGAAGAGACAGAGACAGAGAGACAGAAATGGAGAGAGATGGAGAGAGACGGAGGGAGAGAGATGGAGACACAGATGGAGAGACAGACGGAGAGACAGAGACAGAGACAGAGACGGAGAGACACGGAGAGACAAAGACGAAGAGACAGACAGAGAGACACACAGAGACGGAGAGACAAAGACAGAGCGAGAGAGAGACGATCGGCACATTTCCCCGACATAAGGCAGCCTCTGGGTCTTCTGGGCTTGTGTTTCTGGAGCTGCCCCAGGACCACACAGCAGCTGGCGGTCAGGGGCCCCGAGGAGGCCAGCCTCGCCCCCCGACCTGTGCCGGCAGAACTCGGCCCCGAGAAAGTGTTGCCCGCCCAGGAGAGGTCGGCCTTCCTGGAGGGCAGCCCAGAGTCGGGCCTAAAGAGGCCAGGTGGGCCCGCACACACCGCGTTTCTCGGTGGTAGCAGTGTGGCGGCATCTGTGCGTCACTCCCAACATGATTCCCGACCTCTGGCTGGGCCTGGCCACTGGACGCAGCCTTCACCCTCCCACAGCCTGCCCCAGGGATGACCCCACAGACCACGTGGTTTTCTTCCATGATCCAAGGCAAGGCCTTTCACAAAATCCTGCCCAGCAGGCCAGGGAGTTGCGGGAGGGCTCGGAGGCCCAGGCAACCTCAGGATTTCAGGAGTCAGAGGGGAGCCTGGGGGCACTGCTGTCCCACCCTGGGGGGCCACCCAGAGGCCCCGCCTCCTGTCCAAGGGGCTGGCTCCCATGCACCCCTCCCTGAAGCCAAGGCCGCCTGACCCTGAGGCCGCGGGCGGAGCCTCCTCTCCACATGGGACCCAAGCTCTGTGCCCGTGGGAGGAAGGCAGCCCAGAGTGGGGCACGGGCCTCACAAGCCGGCAGGAAAGATGAAATTGCTGGACAAGAAGCGAGTGACAGGCCAGGGAGGGACCAGAAAGGCAGGGACACCCAGCCTGGCCCTCCTGCCCGCCAGGTGAGGTTGAGGATGCAGAGGCAGCCCCTCCAGTCGTCTGTGCCTTGGCCTCTTGTCCCAGGCAGTCCGGGTCCAGCCCCTTCCACCAGGACAGCGGTGCAGGCACCAACAGCCCATGGCCCACCTGCAGTTCCCAGGACAGAGGTGGCCACGGGCAATGACCCTGGGGCAGGAACTGCTGTCCCCATCTGTCCTCCCCCAGGCCAGGCAAGTGGATCTCAGACTCAAACCAAAGTCAAAGCCACAAACCGGGAGCATGCAGGATCCGGGCTGTGAGGCCAAAGTGTAAAGGTTTTGTTTTAAAGGACACATTTGAGGATTTCATAAAAACTGACAGCGTCCCGCGGCTCCACCACACGGGACTGGAGCACGGCCAGGGCACAGACCCTTCCTTGTTCTTTAGAAAATCAGTCATCCCCTCTCTACATGCCCCACCCCTCCCAGGCCCACCTCTGTATCTCGTGAGCCTGGAAACGGCTTTGGACACAGGACCTGCCGTCCCAGGCCCAGAAGCCCCCGACACTGTCCCCACCCCTCTATCTGCCCTACCCTGCCCCGGACAGGTGAGAAGCTGAGCTCAAGACCCTGAACCCCCACCCCTGGGGCAGCCCCCAGCCCTCGCCCAGAGCCAAGAGCTCCCATGTGGGCCTCCTCCTAAATGTTAACATGGGGGCCAGAGCACGCTTTCTACAAAGGCCCCAATATCAACCTTTCTCCCTCCCAGAAAAACTACACAGATGGGAGAAAGCACCTTTCCATGGCTCCCAAACATTCTTTGCAGCTCAAGGGTGGGAGGGGACATTTGGGAAGCAAAAGGAGCCCGTTGGGAACCCAAGCTCAGCTGGAATGGGGCTGCGCTGTGGGATCTCAGGGCCCCTGGGCAGCGGGAACGGGGCCACACTGTGGGATCCTAGCACCCCTGGGCAGTGGGAACGGGACCACACTGTGGGATCCCAGCACCCCAGGCAGCGGGAAAGGTGCCTCACTGTGGGATCCCAGCACCCTGGGCAGCAGGCCCCACGCTGAACACCCTCCCTCTCCCTCACTCCCCTGCTCTCCGGGACAGTAGCTGCTGGAGCCAGGGGCCGTTGCATCTTCTCGGGTTTACTCCACGGCTGGAGAGCAACAGTGTGGTCCGGAGGGCGGGGAAGTCCCCTGGGCCCCCGCCACAACCCCCACTATCCCCTCATCCCCGAGTTCACACCAGGGACGGGTTCCAGTCACTGCACACGCGAACTCTTCCCAGACCCCAAACACCTTCTCAGAGGTCTCCAGGGTCAGGGCCCATCTGCCATTACTCAGAGGAAGTTTTGGCAGTGAGAGGCCTCAGACTGCACTTGCCATGGACGGCTTATAAAACAAAAACCAAAACCAGAAAAGTCATATTGCACGAGTGAATGTGGGGTGGGGCACAGATCAGTCATGGAACTGATTCCGTTTCTAGTGGTGCCAAGACAGTCCGGCTCAGCGCTCAGAGTTCACTCAACCTTCTCAGCTTGGACCTACGGGAAACCTGGGGGTTTCACAAGAAACGACCGCATTCTGGATGTTCACTGAACAGCAGCCCAGGTGAGTCACGGGTAATACTTGGGGCTACAACAAATACAGTGGCTTCTCAAATGACCCACGGGATCTTTCAAAATAGGGACGTGCCACTCTGCAAGGATTCCTGTCGTGAATGTTGCCAAAACAAAGGATGCTGAGACTCTGATGCCTGGGGCCACGGAGCACCCACCCTTGGCCCTTGGGATCAGAGGACCCCCAGCAGCAAGAGGCACCCAAGCTTCCAGCTTCACGCTCAGCTGTGAGGTCGCCACGGGGACAGGATGCAGCCCGCGGTGGCACTGCCAGGAGCTGCTGCTTCAGCCCAGTAAACACGGGGGCGCTTCACAGCCCTCTCCTGGTCTCTGTGCCTGCAGCATGGCTTGTGGACAGTGACCCTGCCTCGAAGCTGACACCTGGAGGCCGCTGGGCCACGTGGACCTCAGAGCCCAAAGTGCTCCAATACCTGCACTGCACCTGTCCAGAACCGAAACCTGAAGGCTTGACAGCTTCTTATCCTTCCCTTGATGCCTAGAAGTTTCCACGTGTCTCCATTTCCTCATCCACAAAAAGAGGCTGATCCCTGCTCTCCACCCCCACAGGCCCCGACACTGTGCTCCCAGGCCCCTGGGGTGGCCCTTGTCCAGCACTGCCCCTCACAGCCAGGGCTCCAGGTGACAGCAGACGTCATCCAGGCGCTACTGCCCCACGGACGGCCCAGTCTCTGGAAACGCACTCGGCCTGTCTGCCCGTGGGAGGAGGCCAGGCATTTCCTCACGATTCCTGGTCTGTGCCACGTGTCATCCTGGTGTTGGGGAACCCTTGAGTTCCGGGAACAGCAGCCTGTGCTGAGGGAGAGAAGCTGGGGTGCCCCACAAGCCTCAGAACTGCTGTGATGGGGGTCAGAGGTGGCGAAGGCACAATACTGATTCTGCACGCCATCGGACCACATTCCTGACACACATCACGGCTTCCAGCGTACAAGTGTGTGTGGGCTCCATGTTTCCAGTGAGAACATGCTCCTTCCATCAGCTAGAACCCCTGGCAGAATCAAGAACTAGAGTCTAGAACCTGAGGAGCAGAATCAAGCTGCGGATGGGTTTTGGGGGTTCCTGGTACATGAGTCCCCGCGGCGCAAAGCCAACATCTACGCGACCCTCCTGGGGGGGCCTCCCTTTTCCCCTCCGCAGCGGCGTCGCCTGAAAATGCGTCCCCCTCTTCCCCTCTGCAGCGACGTCGCCTGGAAATGCGTCCCCCTCTTCCCCTCTGCAGTGACGTCGCCTGGAAACACCTGGAAATGCATCCCCCTCTTCCTCTCCGCAGCAATGTCGCCTGGAAACGCATCCCCCTCTTCCCCTCTGCAGCGACGTCGTCTGGAAACACCTGGAAATGTGTCCCCCCCTTCTTTCTCTCTGCAGCGACCTCACCTGTAAACACCTGGAAATGCGTCCCCCCTTCCTCTCTGCAGCGACTTCACCTGTAAACACCTGGAAATGCGTCCCCTCTTCCCCTCTGCAGCGACCTCACCTGGAAATGCATCTGTCCCACAGCCTGGTGCCCATGGGACGCAGCGTGCAGGTCACATGGTCTCACATGGGAAACCTTGGGGGGCGCACATGGCGTCTGGTGTGGCCTTTACCACTACTGTCTCTACCAAAAGCCAACTAATCCCTGTGTGTCTAACCCAACTTCCAGAGATATTCTAGAAGCACTTATAAAAAAGAAAATCCCATAATATAGAAAACGTTTTGCTCAAGAATCCAAGAAACATTAATTTGCACCTAAGAGTCTAGTTTTGAATGTGAATAACTGTTGTCTTCCAACTCTTAGGTTTAATCCCAAGGCAGGAAGTTCCTGCGACTGCCCGCCTGCCGGAGCACCCACCCCCAGGCCCACCTTCCTCGCTGCTCAGAAGCCAGGCGCAGGAGCAAATCCTGTTTTGTCTGTGGTCACCGATGCACATCAGGACCAGACACTTCCTCCCAGCGGGGCCATAGGCAGCTT
Organism: Rhinopithecus roxellana; assembly: GCF_007565055.1. Classification (NCBI taxonomy): domain Eukaryota; kingdom Metazoa; phylum Chordata; class Mammalia; order Primates; family Cercopithecidae; genus Rhinopithecus; species Rhinopithecus roxellana. The sequence continues at coordinate 39,019,479 of NC_044569.1, read as the reverse complement.
AGGAAATCTCAAAATTGGGAACTTGTGAAGGCTTCCAGCTCCCTGCCATCCCCACACTGTCTCCACGGGGGCATCTGAGCCAACCAGGCAGGTGCTGACCCTCCGTGGCTCCTGGGCACACGGTCTTCAGTGAGATGGGGCAACATTTCAGATCTCAGTGATCTGACTTTAAAACTCTGGCTCACGCCTGCAATCCCAGCACTTTGAGAGGACAGGTTGGGAGGATTGCTTCAGGCCAGGAGTTCCAGACCAGCCCTGGACAACATGGCAAGACCCTGTCTCTACAAAACATAAACAATGAGCCAGGTGTGGTGCCACACGTCTGTGGTCCCAGCTACTTGGCAGGCTGAGGTGGGAGGGTCGCCTGAGCCCAGGAGGTCGAGGCTGCAGTGGGCTGTGATGGTGCCCTGCACTCCAGCCTAGACGACAGAGCAAGACCCTGGCTCAGAAAAAAAAAAAATTATGTATATGTGTGTATACATATGTATATGTGTATCTATATATGTGTGTGTGTATATATATGTGTATACATGTATGTGTGTGTATATGTGTGTGTATACATATATACATATATACATCTGAGCGCAAAGCCACAAAGCCGCGTTGTTTTACCCTTTCCAGGTAACAGAGCACCTTCTCCTCCTCATGGCTAACAACAGACATCGACAGAGTAACACTGAGAAGGACCAGGGAGAAGATGCCCTGGCTCTTCCACACAGGCCCTGGGAGAACGCACAGGCCCTCGGCTTCTGCAGCCTCCTTGCACCCTCACGCCAGTCCTTCCCATCGGAAACTGGTGTTGCAAACCCCGCCCTCCAAGTGTCAGCTGTGAACTCCTAAACAGCAGAAACAAACTAAACAATGCAGGTGGAAAGCCGTGGCTGCCAAATGCTACCGAAGCGGCTCAAGAAGGAACAAATGAGCTCAGACCAGGGTGCTCGTGCAATCAGGAGGCAAGATTTTCTTAGCTCTGTGCCCCTTGCCCACGGAGGCTGGCAGACGCAGTGCCTTCTCCAGGGAGCTGTGGCTCCAAGGACACCATGGGCTGCATAAAGCCCTCGACTGGGCTCTGACCCCAGAAGGCTCCACATCTAGGTGATGAGAGCAGGAGGCCAGTCTGGGCCGAGGGTCCCCGTGACACCTGCCCCTACCCCGTACAGGCCTCGCAACAAGAGGGCTGAGCTCGCCAGGTCTCCTGGGAGTCGGGGTCCCAGCACGGGTGGAGTCTGGGATACAGGCTGTGGGGTCTGCTCATCATGGCACAGAGTCCAGTCCTGTTGGTTGTGACTGGACAGCCCTGGTCAAGTGGCCTCAGCCGTGTCCACGGTCGCGTGGCCACTCAGCGCCTGACTGTGGCCGGACAGCTCCCACCACAGAGCATCATGGGGCATGGCAGGGCAGCACACGGATTCTCCCCGCCATCACACAAAGAAACTGCTGGCTCCCCTGACCCCCACAGTCTCCATCAACACCCCGAGCCCTGCAGACCCACAGGAAGGGTAGGAAGAAGGCAGGGTGCCGGAGGCTCCTCCCACCCCACGGCGGCAGGGACCAAGGGCAGATTCCAACATCACAATGAAACTGGGTAGGAGCAGGACGCATCCACAGCACCACCGAGGACAGGCCCAGCCATCACCCATCTCCCGCCACAGCCCATCTCCTGGTATAGCCCATCTCCCATCTCCTGCCACAACCCATCTCCCACCACAGCTGAGGGCTTCCTGGGGACTGTCCGGCTTGCGTCAGTCACCTGCTGGTCTGCTCAGCCAAACACAAGCTCCAGAGCCACCACTGTGAATGCCAGGGAGGCACATGGCCACATTCTTCAAGACCCTTCAGAGTCAGCCCAGCACAGTATCCCCAGGGCCCGACACGCGTGCTGGGAGCCAGAAGGCTGGCTGAGGCCTGCCCAGTTCCCAAAACAGCAGGGCAGGTTGCGGGGGGGACGCCCCAGCCAGGCGTAGTGGGAACCAGAGCCAGGGCGACGTGGCTTCGAGGCTGGCTGTGGGCTGTGGGCTGCCGGGTGGTTTCCCTCCCCGGAAAGGGAGGGGCTTACAGGGAGACGCAGTGGAAGTCAGTCCTGAGCCATTCCAGCCCATGCCAGCGTTTTACAAACCATGGGGCAACTCGACACCTTCAGCTTCTTTGCTAACCGTCTTCCCAGGAGGTGATGGCAGCGGGAAGCTCAGGGAAGACCCCACAGCCACCACTTTACGTGTCCTGCTATGCTGGGGTTCGGTACAACGCGTTAGAGACTATGTTCACCATCACGCCAAAGGGCCCATCCGGGGACATGGAGGTCTGGACAGTCTGGCACCAGAGCCCAGATACAGCCCCACTACAGGGCCTGGGAGCTCTCAAAAGCCTGCACTGTTCCCCCAATACTGCCGGGGCCTGAACCCCTCAGATACCAGAGCCACAAGAGCAAAGGCATTCAAATGCAGTCGGAATCACTACTGAGCCTGGCAGAGGACTCGTGTCTGTGAAAGAGAAGACAGAGTCTACCTGTTACTGCGCTGGGGTTATCTGATCTTTTTCCAAATTCTGATAAACTCTGAAACTTTCAGATAACTTATGAAATGCAAGGGTGAAAGTTTTCTCAGACCTTTTGAAACTAATACTATGCATAGCAGAAAAATGACTGATATTGCTAAAATCTTCAATATTGCAGCCCAAAACTTAAACAATATCTGAAATAAAGAGGGTTTTTTTTGTTTGTTTGTTTTGAGACAGAGTCTCGCTCCTCTCACCCAGGCTGGAGTACAATGGCGCAATCTCAGCTCACTGCAACCTCGGCCTCCTGGGTTCAAGTGATTCCCCTGCCTCAGCCTTCTGAGTAGCTGGGATTACAGGCACCCACCACCACGCCTGGCTAATTTTTGTACTTTTAGTAGAGATGGAGTTTCGCCAATTTGGCCAGGTTGGTCTTGAATTTCTGACCTCAGGTGATCCACCTGCCTTGGCCTCCCAAAGTGCTGGGATTACAGGTGTGAGCCACTGCGCCCGGCCAGGAGATTTGAATATACATTATTGCACCAACCTAACAGCTATTTCTGATCACTGAAACCAAGCAGGCTCTAAGTAAACATTGTTCATTAGCCTATCTCGCCCCTTAGAAATTCTTTTTCTTTAAACATTCAGTTCTAACAGGCAATGTTTCATGTGTAGAAAGTGAATTCAAGGGCTGGGCGCGGTGGCTCACGCCTATAATCCCTACAGGCCGAGGAGGGCGGATCGCAAGGTCAGGAGATGGAGACCATCCTGGCTAACATGTTGAAACCCCACCTCTACTAAAAATTCAAAAAATTAGCCGGCCGTGGTGGCAGCTGCCTATAGTCCCAGCTACTCAGGAGGCTGAGGCAGGAGAGCGGCATGAACCTGGGAGGTGGAGCTTATAGTGAGCCGAGATTGTGCCACTGCACTCCAGCCTGGGCAACAGAGCGAGACTCTGTCTCAAAATAAATAAACAAATAAATAAATAAAATAAAAAGAAATTCAATTCAAGAATTGTGCTGTTAAAGTTACCGATAAATTCAGTTAACATACCTCTGCCTTTCTAATTCCCCTACAACCTTGCCTCTACAAAGGCAACTCCGGAGACTGTCTGGGTGCAGAGAGTGAGACACGTGGAGACGCTGACAGGGACACTTTCCAGAGGCTGATGCCCAAAGAGGAGAAGATGTCGGCACAGACAGACCTGGACATGGACGCACATGGCCTGTGGCAGGTGCCCAGGTGGAGGAGGCCGAGTGATGAAGGAATGAGGAAGCAATCACGTAGACTTTAGTTCCTGTAGGTCGATATGAAATCTTGAAAAGCCACCATCTGAGAACCACTATTAAATAACCCGCACAGCATTCAACATGCACTCACACCCCGGGCTCCTCCAGACGCAGCCCCGCAACACCTCCTTACACCCTCAACAGCACACGGAAAGGTGCCCTGGGAGCACTTGCTATGATCACCGTCCTTATCCCCGGAAAGAAGCAAGGCGGGAAGAAAACCACTCCTTTCTGACGCCAGAATTCACAGCTTAAGATTCTAGTTTGTATGGGGTCTGGCAGGTGGCCTGTGGTTCCTGTGCCAGTCCTCCCAAGCTTCGATAACAGACACATCATTCCGCTGAGCTCCAAAATAGCTCCAAACTCTAAAACTACCCTTACTAACTTCACAAACATTATCATTGCTTCAATTGCAGCAAGGATTCAGCATTGTTCTTTAACCATCGTGGGCCTCTCAGAGGCTCTGCATAGGACTGGGGGCTACAGGTACTGAACAAGCAACAAAAGGCCTCTAAGGACAACAATCGTGGAAGGTCCCCAGGAAGGACGCACACAGCACGCTTTCCACTAGAAAGCTCCTTCTGGCGTAAGGACAGGATTAACGGAGCAGCAGTTCTGTACCACGGCGGGGGAAGATGGGCATGTTGTACATTCTCCATTTCAAACTTTGGAGATAATTAAAAATACAGCTTTCTAGTTGCACAGCCCGAGATCCTGGTGACGTTTTCCACGCCTGCCGGAGCTGCTGCGTGTGACCAACGGAGAGGCATTCCTGGGGAAGGAAGTCTGGCCCCTCCACCTTGCTGGTAAAAAAACTTAACATTTCATCTCTGCTGTGGCTTCCAGCTGCCCCGGGGCACCCGCTGACGAGGTCACTTGGAAACAGAGCACAAGGAACCAGGAAACATATTTTGATGTGGAACCAGAACAGTGGGAAAAGGTTAACTGCAAACCCCAGAAGCGAGTGTGGGACATATTTACCGAGCTTTGTTTGTGTTAACACTCAGAAATGTTTCGGGCATCACACCTAACCCGGCGCTCTGCAGCCAGAAGATAAAGCTAACAGGGTCACGTGGCCACGGAATTCTTGCTGAAACTCCCAAGCAGAGGGAAAAAACAGCCTCCCATACTTTCCAACCTCCACACCAAACACAGGCCCAAGGTGGGCAGGAGGGGCCGTGCCTGCCAGAACATGATGTCCCTGTGGACACCTCGCCACCCAGGAGGCACAGAAGGAACCAGGACGAGCTTGCGCTTTCAAAGGCTGCCTGCCATTTTTACTGGGACCGTAAGACTGGGGCTGAGGGCCAAGCAATGTTCCCCGCAAACTCACATAATGGAGTCCTGCCCAGTGTGGGACTGTGTCTGGAGAGACGGTCTTTACAGAGCAATGAAGTTCAAATGAAGCCACCAGGGTGGCCCCAACCCAGCAGGACCAGTGTCCTCATGAAAGGGGACATCTGGAAACAGACATGCACGGGGGACGGCGAGATAGGAGTCACGGGAAGAAGATGGCGTCTCTGAGCCAGGGAGACAGGCTGGGCAGATGATCCCTCACAGCCTCCAAAAGAACAGCCCCAGTCTCAGCACCCTGAGAGAAAACCTTCCTGCTGGGGAGGCCACTCGTCTGCGGGACCTTGTCAGGGCAGCCCCAGGAAACAAACACGCTGGGTTCACCCAAAGATTCACCACTGCGTTATGTCCCAGTTACACCTCGACGACCTCGACGACATCACTCTTCCCTTATCTCACCAGTTCAGTCAAGTTCACCGTGATGGACGACTTTGTCACCGTGGAGACCATGAAGCGCATTGTACGTGACCGTGTGCTGGAGAGTAAGTGCCACGGCGCTTTTACTTAAACAATGACAGTAATAGTACAGCAGGCAAAAACAGTTCTTAGATTTTCCCAATGCCTCCAACTGGATGGGATTTTTATTGTAAATTCAATCCAGGTCCTGACATAGGCTCGTTGTGATAACCTAGAATATGCCAGCTTTTTAAACCTTAAAGTATTAAAAACAAGTTGGGATAGAAAGGTCTTGACTGCAAGTCAAGAAAAACCAGTGGTGATCCTTGCTTTCTCTCGAAACCTCAGCTGACCACGATTCTAAGTATCACACCAGCAGAAAGGCAGAATCAGCCATCCGGCTGCTCAAAAAACTGTCAGCTCTCACACTGTTTCTTTGCCTTCAGGGAGGTTTAGGTGGGTTCGTTCCCGGCCTGAAGGAGCGTTACCTGCTTGCAGCTCTAATTTGAGACCAGAGCAGAGACGGGTCCTCCCAGAGCACCCTTACTGCCTGCATTCCTCACCCTGCAGGCATAGGGGCTGCACCTGCCCTTCCTGCCGCCCGGTCTCGCCTCCCGAGTGCTCGCTAATAAAAAAGGAGTAGGGGGTGGGGAAGAACAAAACAAAACAAAAAAAAACAGGAAAACACCCAGTCTGGAATGCCCCGGCCTGCGCGTGGCAAACGCCTCTTCCTGAGGACACAGCGGCAGCCCTGACGTCACGGGCCATGGGGCACTGCCCTCGACCGCCGGTGCGGACGTTTTCATGCCTCAGATAAAAATCCAGGAGCAGAAAGCACTCTCAGGGGCCACTCGCAGCCCACCTGCTGGGAAAGCTGTTTCGTTAGAGATAAAAAACACCCGGCTGGTTAAGTGGACCCAGCGGAGTCCCAGCAGCCCCTCACACCGTTAAAAAGAAAAACCAACAACCTGGGACCCAAAGAAGGAAGGCGCGTGAGCTCCCCCAGGCTGATGCCGCAGCCAGCGACTCCGGGGAGCAGGAGGCCGCGCTGTTCCGAAGCGCGCGGGCTGGGGGCTCCGGGGCACTGCGGAGCTGCGGTCCCATCTGCACCCGAGGCGGGGCTGGCAATTACGGCTGCGGAGGAGGCGGGAGCAGCAGGCGGCCACCGCGGGGCGCCGGGCACGTGCCATTCCCCGAGGAAGACACTGCGCGTGTGCGAGCCCGCCCGAGGGGCGGATGGCGCCTCCCGGAATTCCCACGTGGAAGCCCTGACCGCCGGCAGCGCCGCCCTCTTAGAAATGGGTGTTCGCAGACACTGAGCGAACAGGAGGCCGTCAGCAGGGCCCTGATCGGAGAGGACTGGAGACTTCAGACGGGAAACGCGCCGACGGAGGCAGACGCGAGGCGCCCAGGGAAAAGGCCGCAGGAAGAGGAGGCAGACGTGGGGAGACGCTCCCTCCCGCTCCACGAGGAGCCCACCTGCCCACCCAGGCCCTGACTCTGGGTCCCCAGACCCCGCCACCCCGCCCAGTGCTGCCCCACCCCACCCCACCCCGCCCGCCCCTCCTGACCCCGCCCCTCCCCACCCCCCGGCCCCGCCCCACCCGGCCCTGCCCTGCGCGGCCTCGCCCATCCCCTCCCCTCCCGGCCCCGCCCCACCCCGCCCCTCCCCACGCGGCCCCGCCCAGCCCCACCCCGCCCCTCCCGGCCCCGCCCCACCCGGCCCTGCCCTGCGCGGCCTCGCCCATCCCCTCCCCTCCCGGCCCCGCCCCCCCCGCCCTGCCCTGCGCGGCCTCGCCCATCCCCTCCCCTCCCGGCCCCGCCCCACCCCGCCCCTCCCCACGCGGCCCCGCCCAGCCCCACCCCGCCCCTCCCGGCCCCGCCCCCGCCCCACCCCCGCCGCCAGCTCACCTCATGTAGGACGCAGGGGACAGGGGCTTGGGCTTCGCCCACTGGTATGGGTGCTGGGGCACCGCCAGGTACTGGTCGCAGAAGCCGCCCTTCCTGATGTGCTGGAAAGAGGAGAAGTCTTCGGGCGCGAAGTCGGCCGGGGGCGGGGGGCTGCCCAGGTCCTCCCCGACGGGTTCCACCTTGAGCGCCACCGAGGGCGGCTGCTCCAGGGTGGTCTTGCGGGACTTGACAGGGACGCCGTCACCCAGGTCCAGGCTGCTGTCAGTGGTCAGCGCGTTGATGGCGGCCACGATGGCCGAGCTGGTGTACTGGGTGGTGTTGCCCAACCACGAGTCGTCGGTCACGCTGACCCGCGGGGAGCCGTGCGGGGACGGCGTGGGCGAGTGGTGGGGTGAGTAGGGCGGCTGCCGGCCGTTGAGGCTGTACTTCCTCTTGTTGCACGGGGACGCGGGCCTGGAGGAGCGGGCACCCAGCCAGCTCTCCTCAGTGACGCTGGCACGGGGCGAGGTGGAGGGGGAGTGCCGCGGGGAACCCAGCAGCGTGCAGGCCCCCAGCCCGCGGGGAAAGCCCTCCTCAGGGTCCGTGGTCTTGGGAGAAACGCAGGGAGACTGCCATGGCGACGTCTGGGGGGACGCGTACGGGTACGAGTAGTTGGACTCGTAGGAGGAGGCCTCTGAGTTGCAGCTGCGGGAGGACAGGCTGCTGGCCGGGCTCAGGCACGAGGGGTCTCTGTAGGCCTCCAGGCTGGGCAGACTCAGCGTGGCCGTGGAGGGGGACCGTTTGGAGCTGGGGAGGACGTCTTCCACCTCCACATCGTGGAAAAACTGGTTGTTGTTGTGGTACAGACCCAAGCATGAGGTTATCTCGATGCGAGGACTCTCCAGGGCAGGGGCCCCATCTGGCCTGGCGTGGCCGGAGGAGAGGAAGTAGCCCGCGGGCCCACCGTCCAAAGCTGCTCCGTACCCCGCGGGGTGATCTGCCGGCGGGACGATGCCCGGTGTGGAGGTCTGAAGGTTGTGGCATGGGGCCGGCAGGGTGGAGTGTGCTGTGGGGAGCGGCAAGGCAGGGCTGACATTGGAGGACGCATAGCCATAGTGTTCTAGAGAGAAAAAGAAGCAGATGGTGGCATGAGGGGCTGGGCATCATAAAGCAGAAACCCATGACCTCAGGGCAGCTGGCAGCCCCTGGCCTTGACCAACGGCTGGGGGGCCTCAGACCCCAAGGAGCGGGCCTCAGTCAACGCCCTGAGACTACACTGCCTGACAGCTCCAGGCCACTCGGAGTAACAGGTCCCTGTGAGCCCCTCGCTGCCCACCTCCCCTCCTCCCCCAACAGCAGCACAAGTCCCTGAACGTCCCTCCCAGAGAGAGGCGGCCGAGTCCTCACTGGTTCCACTCTTCATTCAAAAACCACCTTCCCAAACCACCCCATCTTCATTTAAACCCCAAACTCAACATGTGGGCCATCCTTCTCTAGTTTATTTTTTCTCCAAATATGTACCACAATCTAACAGCATGTTTTTACTCATTCATCTCACACTGTCATCTCTTTGACAAACAGAAACCTAAGTTCCATGAAGGCAGAACATTTGGACGCCTTAGTCTATTCTGGCTCACCACTGTTTTCAGAGCCAAAGACTGTGCCTGGCACATAAAGTGTGTTCAATTTGTGTAATGGATGAATGGTTGGTGGGTGGGTGGACAATGGATGATGGACAGACAGGTAAATAAACTGATGGATGGATCATGATGGACATGGTGGGTAAAGGGATGATGGGTAGATGGAAGGTAGGTGGATGGATGGATGGTGATGGACAAACAAGGGAGGAATGAGGGATGAAGAGATGGACTATGGATGGGTGGGTGGATGAATGGATGGATGATGGATGGATGGACAGGTAAGCGATGGATGAATGATGGATTGGGGATGGAGGCATGATAGATAAGTGGTGGATGAATGGATGGATAGATGAATGGATGGTGATGGATGGATGGATGAGGAATGGAGGAATAAAGGATAGATGATGGATGGATGAATGAATGGATAGGGAATGGAGGAATAATGGATGATGGATGGATGGATGATGGATGATGATGCATGGATGATGGATGGATGATGATGGATGGATGGATGGATAGAGAATGGAGGAGTAATGCATGGATGATGATGATGGATGGATGATGCATGGATGGATGGATGGATGGATGGGGAATGGAGAAATAATGGATGGATGATGGATGATGATGATGATGGATGGATAATGGATGGATGGCTGGATGATGACGGATGGATGGATGATGGATGGATGGATGGATGGATGGGGAATGGAGAAATAATGGATGGATGATGATGGATGATGATGATGGACAGATGGATGGATAGGGAATGGAGGAATAATGGATGGATGATGGATGGATGATGGATGATGATGGATGGATGGATGGATGGATGGATGAGTAGATAGGGAATGGAGGAATAATGGATGAATGATGGATGGATGGATGATTGATGGATGATGATGGATGGATACGGAATGGAGGAATAATGGATGGATGAGGATGGATGATGATGATGGATAGATGGATGGATGCATAGGGAATGGAGAAATAATGGATGGATGATGGATGGATGGATGATGATGGACGGATGGACGGATGGATAGGGAATGGAGGAATAATGGATGGATGATGAATGGATGATGATGGATAGATGGATGATGGATGGATGGATGAGGAATGGAGGAATAATGGATGGATGATGAATGGATGATGGATGGATAGATGGATGATGGATGGATGGATGAGGAATGGAGGAATAATAGATGGATGATTGATGATGGATGGATGGATGATGGATGGATGGATAGGGAATGGAGGAATAATGGTTTGATGATGGATGGATGGTGGATGGGTGGGTGGATGGATGGATGGATGTGTTTTAGATCTAAGGACCTAGAGATGTAAACAGATTTTAATAGGCTTATCACTGTCAAGGTGCCCTAATCACCAGCTACAAAGAAAACTCCTCAAGGATTGGATGAAAACACAGACTCTGAAATCCCCTGCATGGAGATTCTGAAACTGGCTCATGTCCTAGGAATCCATCTTTTAGAACAAAACAGAAGATTCCGGTACACAGCTAATTCTAAGAATCATTATGTGTTAATTATACTCAAAGTATTTTTTTAAATCATTATTAGGGAAATTAGTAATTTTAACAGGAAAGATGTGCTTCTGGATTTCTGATTTGAAAAGACTTTTTATGACATCTTGGAACCTCATGACTACATGCCTGGAGATGGGTATTCCCAGGCCTCTAAATAATACAAACAAGCACATGGAAATCCTATATTCATCTCCTGGTGCAAATGCACTTGCTGGAAGATTTTTATTCAAGGACAGTACTGTCTTTCCGCTAAGTTGTGGTTCAGAAACCAACAAGGATAAATGCCAAGAAAATCTGGGGTCTCAAAATACCAATCCAAACCCCACTGTATTTACTAACAGAAATGGTGCTAGCACGCAGGTAGGTGGGAAACACGGCATGGCGGCCTGGTAAGAGGACACACCGTGGCCTCAATGCCAGGAGTCACAGCTGCCTTCTGGAAATTCCAGACACTTGGGGGCCAGAGCTGTGACAAAGAGAAAGAAACAGAACTGCGATGGAGCCACACCTCACAGGTGTGACCAGAAGCTCTCAGGGGTGGGAGCTGAGACCTGCTCAGGACGTCTTTGTACGGGAAGGGCCCCTTAGCTGAGGCTGAGCGCCTTGGGGATGGTGCTAGCCAGGCCCCAGTTCCGCCTTCCCCATCATAAAGAAATGCCCTCAAGAGGACGGGAGGCACGCAGTCTCCTGCACCCGAGAGAGAACAGGAATTGTCAATAAATCCAGGAGATGGCCAGGCACGGTGGCAGCTCACGCCTGTAATCCCAGCACTTTGGGAGGCCGAGGGGGCGGATCACCTGAGGTCAGAAGTTCGAGACCAATCTGGGCAACATGATGAAACCCTATCTCTACAAAAAATACAAGTAGCCAGGCAAGGTGGCGCACGCCTTTAGTCCCAGTTACTCGGGAGGCTGAGGCAGCAGGATCGCTTGAGCCCGGGAGGTGAAGGTTGCAGTGAGCTGAGATCACACTACTGTACTCCAGCCTGGGTGACACAGCAAGACCCTGTCAAATCAATAAATCAATAAATAAGGAGGTCTTTCTTTTCCCAGAGCCACAGGCGGGGCCTGGAGTGGAGCTGGAGCTGGGCATCCTGACGCCAATGCCAGCATCCAGCCTCTGGTCAGGACACACACACCATCCCCGGGGGCTGCCTCAGCCGCGAAATGCCAGTGCTGGGACTGACCACCCATGTTCACTGGCATCCACTGGGCTCCCCATACTCCACGCCACGCTCCATGCTCACTGGACACTGCAGGCAAACACCAGGCTCCAACGCTAAAACTTCGGCGACCATCTTTCTAAAAATGAGCTGGAAAGCAGCTTCCTGGAGAAGGTGAGGCTTCCAAGGAGAATTTGAAATCCTCCGATCTGCTGGTGATTACCTGGGGGGCTCTGGGCCAGGCAAGTGGTAGCCCTCTGAGAGCTCCGTCTGGGCGTCACAGTGGCCCCTCCGTGGCCCGTGCAAAGCTCCTGAGCCAGCTGCGTCAGACCCGCTGGACGACAGGCCACACAGGCAGGTCCCCCTCTGCCCGGCGCCCCACACACCCGGGTGCCCATGCCAGGCCAGCCCTGATGCCTGCCCAGCGCACAGTGCTGCGGGAGACCCACAGAGCCATGACCAGCTCTGCGTCTGGGGGGTCCCACGGTGGACACAAGGAAGGCGGGGTGGGGGACCAATGAGGGGGTTTTGTCGAGCGCAGGCCTGCGGCTCCTGGGGGGTTCCCACTGGGGCACCACACAGAGCCACCTGTTCACAGGTCTGCAGCTCCTGGGGGGTTCCCGCTGAGGCAGCATGCCGAGCCACCTGTTCACTACTCTGCATTCTCACCAAAAGTTGTCTGAAAGATATTCCTTAGCCAGAAATGCTACATTATACACACCAGCGCAGGAACTCACACCCACACTTAGTGCTGCGCCCGCTTATTTGTCTAGAAGCCCTTTCGCCTGTTGGAGCAGAAACATAACATTCCGTTAGGAATGAGCTTCTGTCTCAAACCAGCCATCAACTCCAGGAGACCCGGAAGCACAGGAGCGGAGCTGAGGGAACATGAAGGCGGCCTGGATCCGATCACGGGGGCCCAGCCTCCCTCCCACACCCCGACTTCCTCTCGGAGGTATCCGTGGCCTTCAACTGGCTCTTCAAGCCCCACCTGCTCCACATACTTCCCCTCACTGTCCAGACCTCAAAGGGGGCTTAACTGCAGTTGATTAATGTACAGGTTCCTACACTTCCTGTTTCCCAATCAAAAGAATATTTCGAAGACAGCTGATGCCACAGTTGAACTACCATTTGTTGGTAGGAAGGTAATTCTGAGGAATTTTTTAAAATCCTAGCAATTAACAGAGCAAATCTTGGGGCCTCCCCACCACTCATCCTCCCACAGTACTCAGCCCTGAAACGGGTGCCCAGCCAGTGGCAGAGCCCAGAGCTGGGTCACATGGGGTACTAGAGCCAGATCACCAGCAGGTTCTAGATGAAACGGGGCAGGAAAGGCGAGGCGGACCTCACAGGTCTCTGTGTGCAAGTCCTTTGGGGCTGTAGCCCTTGATGTTTATGTGACAGGGGCCCAGGCACCAGGGGAAGTGAGGAAGAGGAGGAGACTGCACCCACAGCCAGAGCAGGAAGTGCATGCAGCGAGGCCCAGGGACTGCCCAGGGCACCAGGGGGCCTTTATTTAAACTAAAGTATTGCAATAAAACCTGATTCAATGAGGCAAAGAAACACCATAAAGCTTTTATTAAAAAACAAAAAGGGCTCACCTAAGCATGCGTTTTCCCTGATCAAACAATGGCAAAATGAAAGCTCAAATGCCTGAATTTCATTAGGATCCCTTGCCCAGGTCCTTGGAGGGCGGGTGGTGGATAAAGTTCCCTTGTTCTTCCTAGAACGAGAGCAAGGTGGGGGGTCAAGCTGCCCCGAGAGGCCAAGCCCCACACACCGGGGGCCACTGTCCTGGCTGTGAGCCCCTCCCTCCCAGCTCCCAATGAATTTGGTTTCATGACCCACCTAAACCATATTCAAATCTGAGTTATTTAACTATTCAAAGGGGTCATATTTACATGAAAGGAAAATATTCCCAGTAACTTTCTTAATGATTCTGAGCTGCTTGGCTGACTCATGTCACGCCAGACGCCACTGCTGAGCTCAGTGACCCCACTCCCTGGCCGCCGTGTTGGAGCGCCTGGCTCTTTGCCAACGAGGGTTCATTAAATTACAGTGCAGGTGAGCAGGGAGACAGAGCTGGATTCTAGGCGATGATCACGGAGAGCACATTCAAAATCCCTTAACAGAAGGTAATGGCACGGCCCCTCTGCTGAAGGCACCATCTCCCCACTTTTGAGTCCCCTGATCCTCACCGGCTTGCTCAGCCATCAGGTGCCCCACAACACACAGGTGGCCACACTGGGAGCACCCAGCTCTCAGGCCGGCCCAGTCCCACTGGCCTCAGCAAGTTCCACACGTCAGAGCTGTTAAAAGTGATCTGTCTCACTCTGAGAAATAATTCACTTCAGAACCATATACCTTTCTCATTTCTGAATGACCACAAAAAACTGTATTGGTGCATGACATTAAAGTAATACATGAAATACTTCTGGTCAGGGCTCCCTACGGGCGGGCAGTATTCTAACCTTGCAGACTCCGCCCTGCTGAGCCCCCGGGCACCTGCCCCTCACAACACGCAGTTCCCAGATGGTCACTCCCTCACTCGCTGTGTGCAGGGCAGGACAGCCACACTTCCGCCTTGCGCATCAGGCCAGCACTGCCGACAAGAATCACCAACTCCGGCCACAGCCAGATCTCTCATCTTTCACAAACTCTGAGAGGCGGTCGTCACAGATGATGTTATTTTTCATTTTAAGGATCATCCCCTTCAGCACGTGCTGGGGCTGAACTGCAGGTGGACCCCCAGGCACTGCTGTCACCTCTCCAGACAGCCACGGAGTCTGCTGTGGGTGAGGCCAGATGACAACTGTGCATGTACTGGAAATAAAACGAAGCAGAGTGATCCACGCCAAGACCGTGCTGTTGGAAGCAATGTGCTTAGGGAAACGCTGCCTCACAGTGGCACCAGGACATGGTCAGGCCCGCGGCATGACAGACAGCAACAGCTTCCCAGACACCGTTCCCCCAACAATCTGCCAGCAAGAAAGATTTACAAAGGCAAATAGGATGGCCTCATCACAGCGCAAACAAACTGTATTTAATGTTCCATAAATACGCATGCCAACGCCTTAATAAGGGTCCTTTGTCCAGTCTGGGACCCAACCTGGGACATCGTTCCTCAGAGGTACTGCAATATTCCCCCTGGTCAGACGCACACATCACTGTAAAGCATCCTTTTTGAATTCTGTTTTCAAGGAATTGAAAAATATCCGAGTTGTTCATGGCTAGCTGAGATCTTCCTTTGAAAAGCACAACACAGAACTGAAATGTTCCAATCTGCTAGATAACTCCACCCTCCACGGAAACACCTCTGGAACCCCAGGGGGTGAGCTGTGCATGGTAATAGCAGGAACGCTTTCCTAAAACACTGAACCTGAACAACAGCGCATTCCTAGTTCAGCACTGCCCTAGGACCTCTCTGCTCACCAGGAGTCTCTGCCACGGGTTTCCTGCTGCAGCCCCTGACCAGCCAAGGGCACCTCAGGCCCTCTTGGGGAAGATAAATCCTATTTGGTGAAAATGGACTTGAGAATAAAAGTCTTCCAAAGCTTCATTTCTGCATAAGATGTTCCCTTTCCACAAGGGAACCATTAAATGCCCCAACAGTGGGCATAAGCCAGCGGCAGACATGGGCACACAGAGGTTCGGAGGGTGGCCCCGGCTGCCAGGGAGGCTCCAGCCCAAACACAGAGGCCTTGGCCAATTTCCTCCGAGTTGCCACGGCGACCGTGCTGGCAGCAGCCAGGCTGGCCAAAATAACTTAGAAAACAGGAGCCCTGGGGCGGGAAGCAGGGCACGCCCTCCTCCCAGCTGACAGCGAAGCAGCTATTTCCTGAGCCCCAGAAGGGAGCGGGGCCTCCTCTCTGCAGAGGGAAGCCCAGGGCCTGCTCCTGGGTGGACACAGCGAGGAGCCAGACCCTGGAAGCCCAAACACTACTCCCATCCCGCCTGGGAAATTATTTACAACATTCTCTTTTCATCATCCCAACAAATGGTTACTGAATATCTATTATTTGCACCTGCTGAGCACTTTCGAAATAAAGAACAAGGCACAGCCCCTCCCTCAAAGTGCCCGGTGAAGACCTAAGTCCAGCGAGATGGAAGGGGTGGGGGCCACAGCGGCGTGGGCCAGGGTCCCGGCCACACACAACTGCCCTGCAGCTGCAGCCCTCAACCCTGGTACACTGACCTCAGCTCCGCCAGGACGTACAGCCCGTTCTCGGGGGACCCGGTTGACAGACTGCCTCCTGGGCTCAGGGCTGGCCACGTCCTTTACAACAAAGCTTGACTTTCTATGCTAAGTCTAATCTATAAAACCCAGTTTGCCTTGCTTTGCAATTGATCTCAGACTTATTCATCTATTCATTTATATCCAGGCTCATCCCAGAAATAACGTGAAGTAGTTTCTATCACCTGTTAAAGGCTGGAGAGTCAATGTAATCATTTAACAATGTGATATAAATAATTAACATCACTGAATAATTAATCATCAAAATGCAGTAATAATGGTAATAAAAAAGAAAGGAAAAAACAGCACGGGTGTCTCACAGGAAAACATAGTATGTACACTTAACATGTGTGATACATAAAGAATCTTTTCCAGCAACTTCTTGACACCATAAAAGGAGGAAGGGGCTCTTCTCAGCTCTGGCCTCTCCTGCTTGGAGCCCCCACTCCTAAAGCCCAAAACCATGGTGGTCTCTGGAGGGGCAAGGACCCAGCAGAGAGGTTTCACAAGCAGCCTGGAGAGCCAACAGTTCAGCTCTGCGGGGCTCTCAGGGAAGAGTGCAGCTCCAGAGGGCCCAGGGTGCTGGTGAGGGTGAGGGTCACAGCTTCACTCGTTCTGCTCAAGGAGCGTTTTGGGGGAATGAGCCCGGTGGGTGTTGGGGAGGACTGTGTCCTGAACCCACCTGGCAGGCCACCTGCTTCCGGGTCAGGAGGGACCCCAAGTTCACCAGGGTCCCCACAACCGATGCCAGCAGGAAGTCTGCCCACCTCAAAATGGTGTAACTGGCGTCCTCGTGAGACTAGGCCTCAAGGGGCAGAGACTGGCCTCCTGTGCGTCTTCCCGGATAAACCTGGAGTTACCTGTGCAGTCACAGGAGGATGCCGGCGGTGCCCTTCCCCTGCGGCTGCTGTTACGCAGTCACGTGGGCACGGAGGCAGGGAAGTGGCCCTTGTCACTGGGCATGCGCTGAGCACCTGCCAAGCCAGACACGGCGCCCAGTGTGGCACAGCCCACCCTGGGGGCCCGGCAGACCCGGCTCCATGCGGATAACTGCCCCCCTGTGCTTCCTTCAAGGAGGCAAAGCAGTGAAATCTTCAGCCAGGGCCGAGGGGCTGGGGCTGCACGCTGTCCTGCAGCACCCCCGCGCCTCTGACTGGGGTGTAGGGGCTGAGTTCCGGCCGCACGGCGCCTGTTGCAGCCCCACGGTCAGTGATTCACGCTGTGAACGACCGGGGACTATACTGGAGGTCCCACCCGACCGGGATGACCGCACAGGCGTGGAAGCCACCGCCCCGACATATCCCAGAGGGGCCACCCCGGTGGCCACACTCTCGTGGGACCGACTTTCACCCCGTAAAGAGAGGTCAGGAGTGGGCGACACTCCTGCATGGCACACCCAGGTAGAAAACTCTTCTGCTGAAATGCCCTGGCTGAAGCTCTGGAGGCGGCGGCGCCAGAACCACAGGCAGCCCGGGTGGGAAGGGCCTCTGGCGGGGCTCTCTCCCACCTTCATCGGCCTTGGCTCCCACTGACTCCAAAGACCTAGAACCCAGGCACCGGCAGGGAAGACATTTGGGGAGCAGAGGGTCATGAACCGCAGGCAGCACGGGTTTGGTTGGAGCACTGATTTTCAAAAATGATCGAGACGTTGGACTTTTTAAGAGAGTAGGGAATGATACGGAAAATATGACCCTCATTATAGACTCGGAGGTCCCTGCTTGCCAAGCTCCTCCGGCTTCACCTCCGCACCGGGGGGGTTGGAGGGGAAGCAGACACGAGGCCTTCAGGATGAGCACAGACAGGGTGGACGGGGACCAGCCTGGGGTGACCTGGACAGAGAAGACCCCGGGCAGTGGGAGAGGGGCCCAGGCCCAGGGGTGCCCACCCCACTCACTCGCTGCTATTCGGAAGTGGGGAGTTATTTGTGGTTTGTTTACCTGGAAACTTTATTTCTGACACAGAGAAGAGAAAATGAAAGAAAAGGCTGGGGTCATGGCAGCTCCGGGTAAACTTGAAAGCTGGAGGTTTACAGGGCTCTGCGGGGTGTGGGGGGTCGGCGGGGGGTGTAGGGTGGCTGCGGAGGGGGAGGGTGGCTGCGGGGGGGCCCAAGGAAAGTTGGCGGGGGCGGGGAGGTCGGAGGAAGCGGGGGAGAGGGGGAGGGTGGCAGGGGGAGGAGGGTGGCAGGGGGCGGGGCGGAGGTCGGGGGGAGGGTGTCTGGGGCAGCTGGGGCGTCTCTGCGCCTCTGTCAGCGCTGCCGACCCTCTGTCCGGGACCACCCCGTCCACGCCCGTGTCCGCGCCGCGCTCTCCCCCAGGACCCCGCCGCGAGCGCTCGGAGGAACCACGTCCGAGCCCAGGACGCCCCGCACCGCAGCTCCCCCGACCGCAGGCGCCTCTGCCCCGGGCGCACCGGGGACTCCTGGGGTCCCGGGGGAGCGACGAGGACGCGGAGGAGCTTGGGCGCCCCCAAACCCCGACCCAACCCCGCGCCCTCCGGGACGGACCCACCTGGGGCGGCCGCGGCAGCGCCCTCGTCGCGCTGGTTAAACTCGAAGAGAAACTCGAAGTCGAACTCCTGGTCCTCCAGCCCCGTCATGGCGGGTCGGGCCGGGGCCGGGGTCGCGGCGGCCCGGGGTTCGGTTCTCCCGGCGCTGCCCGCGCGTCCTGCGCGTAACGTGACCCCCGCCCCTCCCCCGTCCCCGCCCCGCCCCCGCCCCCCGGGCGTTTCCGGGTTTACATAAACAACCGGCTCGCGGCCGCCGGCTTCCGAGTTTTAAATAAACTCCCCGGGCGGAGCGCAGGCCGAGGGCTCGCGTCCCACCTCGCCCCTCGCGCGCGCGCGACCCCAGGGGTCCCCGGCCTCGTGTGCCCTGGGGGTCCCGGTCCGGCGCAGGCTCCTCCCGACCCGGGGGTGGGGGCGTCGGGACCCCACGGTTCCCCGGGCACGAGTGGCACCAGGTCCCTAAGGCTACGCCCCGGGCGACCGAATGTTTAAAAAAGTTTTAAAAAAGTTTTCAATCGGGGCCTCCACGGGAAAGCGGCTGCACCGGCGACCCCTGAGCGCCACGTGCGCGCTCTGCGGAGCCCCGGGAGGGGGGAGGTCCCAGCCCGAGGCCGCCAACGCTGGGAACCCCGATTTCAGCCCGTCGGCGCCGGGAAGCGCAGGGATTCCCGCTGGGTTCGTGGCGCGCCCCTCGGCCTGCAACCCCCTGCGGGGGGCCCGGCCCCCACCGGCCTCTCCTGCGAGTCCCCAGCCTACAAACACCCGCCCTGCGTGCCCCCGCCCCGCGGGGAACCCGCCGGTCCTTCTAGAGGCATCTCCAAAGATGACCTTCTTGAGTGGGGCGGGAAGGAGGGTTCGGGTCCCATCCCAGGCGGCCCGAAGCTTGTGTGCGGCGGGATCGGGAAGGCCGGGCTGCTTAGCTGGGGGCCGCCTGGGCCTACCTCTCCCGCCGCGTGTCCTAACTCTCCCCGAGGTCTCGGCACCACATACACCAGATATCTGGAATAGCAGGAGGATGAAGGGAGGCGGAGGGCGGAGAGGAGTCGGCCCGGGTGGAGGGGTGCGCGTGTCAAGGCTGGCAACCCCAAAGCTACTCGGAGCGCTCCCTCTACCCTGCCCCGCTGGCACAGCCTTTTCCAGAGGCGAGAAACCCGCCAGTCCCAGGGTGGCCCCTGGGCTTCTCCTGAGACCCTTTCACTGGCTGGTTTTCTGCAGTGATTAGCCATCGTTCGGTGTGGCCTGATTTAGTTTCTAATAATACTTCTGATTTTGGTATGGATGTTGGAGCGTTGTTTTGTTTTAGTTTGCTGTTTTTGCTGACCTTGGGCAAGTGGAAGTTCTGTTTTCTGTTGAGAAGCCACAACGTTTCATTTTTTCTCTTTTCATTGTACAGGTTTTCTTGTTTGGGACAAAGTCTCGCTCTGTCACCCAGACTGCAGTGCAGTGGCGCAATCTCTGCTCACTGCAACCTCGACCTCCCAGGTTCAAGCGATTCTCCTGCCTCGGCCTCCCGAGTAGCTGGGACTACAGGCACCTGCCACCACGCTCAGCTAATTTTTGTATTTTTAGTAGAGACGAGGTTTCACCATGTTGACCACGATGGTCTCGATCTCTTGACCTTGTGATCCGCTTGCCTCGGCCTCCCAAAGTGCTGGGATTACAGGCATGAGCCGCGGCGCCCGGCCTGTACATTTTTTTTTTTTTAAACTCCAGCCACTTTTTACCCCCACCATAAAATTATACACAAATGACAGCCCTTATCATCTGTTTAGACTAAAACTTTTTGCTAAACTGTCCCGCCTGCTGGTGGCCCCAGGCCGCGGGCCCTGCAGGGATGGAGGCTCACTGCGCCTCTGTCCTAGGACTGCACTGGTCTCCATCCCAGAGAAGGGGTCGGTGGCGCAGCTCCCCTGCTGCTCCTAGGAGTCACCCTGCCCCCCCCCCTCCGCCCCCGGCACCCCCCCCGACCCCCGCCCCCAGTGCTGGGCTTCTTTCCTGCAAATGCTTCAGAGCTCTTGGTCCAGATTCAAAGCTGCCCGCTCCACAGACACTGGGTGTCTCCATGGAAGTGTTTAGCTTGGACGCATCCTCCCGGAGGTTGGGGATGTCTGCGGAGGCAGAGGCCCCGCTGGGTGTGATGAAGCGGGGTGCCAGCGCCCTGCCATTTTCTAATCTGAGCTGGGAAACAACGCCGTGAAGTGGCAGAGAACAGGATGAGCTTTGTTTGGTCCCAGCCCGTGGGGCATTCTGTCTGCAGCGGCTTCTGACTGGGTGGCTACCTACAGGCCTGTACTTCTCTGCATTCTCCACGAGGCAGCAAGCCCGGGGCCTTCAGGAACCAGGACGCCTAATGAGCTTCCACCCAGATGGTCCCGAAACCCGACGGACGCAGGGGAGGCGCCCCGGTCCTCAGATGGGCCGAGAGTGGCCTCGTGGGGCCTACTCAGAAGGACTCAGAGCTTTCCCCGGTGGTCTCGGGGATGGCCGGTGTGGAAACCACGCGTTCTCCCATGTCACCGGCCTGTGTGTCTCAAGGACTAGATCACACTTTCCGGCTGGCCCAGTTCTGCAGCCCTCATAAAATACACCCATGTCGGTCGGGGCGTCACTGCCCGGCGCACTGCCTTGGAGCAGGGGCCTTTTCGAGCTGATTTTCTCCAGTAGGAAACACGAAAAATAGCCACTGCCCCGTCGCGTTTTTTCCTTGTGCGAAAGAAAATGGCTCCTTACTACAGGTCGGCCACTGGCTCTTCAGGTGCAGAGATCTGCACTTGGGAAGACCTGCCTTTCTAAAGGGAGCGATGACAAACACTGCGGCGTGAGCGTCCCAGGATTTAAAACCGAAACTCCAACAACAACACAATTTTTTATAACTCTCCTGCTAGCAAGAGCACATTGTGTAAAACACTGACACGGAGCATGACGTTTAAACACGTAAACATGTTCTAACATTGGGATGAAATGGTGGCTACCTCCCGTCCCGTGAAGCGTCAGGGCACCGACCGCACGGATCCCCCTCCGTAGGCGCTCACGCCGCGTGCTCACCTCTAAGACCAGCGAGTGCTCCAGAGCTGCTGGAGCCCGGATCTCAGGCAAGCCCCGCAGTTATTAGGGTCGCGCAGGAAGCGGCAGCGCTCGGAAGGACGTCTGCCCTTATGAAATACACACGTTGGCAGGTGTGCTGGCGCTCTTTAAATGCATTACATAAAATGTTTCAGAGCTGGTAAGGAATGTGGAAAAGCGTCTCCCAATTTCCATTTGCATTTGCAATCCCTAATCCCTAACTCGGGCGCTCACACCTCTCCAAGGGTATTTTCAAAGCCACCTGCAGGAGCCCACCCGGCAACGCCAGGGGTGTGGGGCGGGGACCGGCTAAGGGGGGGGTGGAATGTGAGGCTGCGCCGCAGGGGGCTCTCAGCGCCCCCGACGCCAGGTTTCAGGGACCCACACTGTGCCGTCTTTTTTTCACTATAAAGCAGCAGCTCGAAACTTGGCGGTTCCTTTTCAAACTCGCCTGAAACATCTTCTCTGGCTGGAACTCCTGCCTATAGGATTTCAAAATGGCTTAAATTCGGGCTGTGCCGCGGCCGCGCTTTGGGTCTTCTGGTCCTGCAGGTCCAGGCGCCGGCGTGACGGGCTCGGCCCTGGGGCGTTCGGGGGCGCTGCGTGGGGAGACGCCGCCACGAGCTCGGGATGGGGTTGGGGGGCGCAGAACCCCCAAACCGCGCTCTTGGCGCCAGAGGGTGGCCCTGCCTCGCTCGGGAAGACACGGGGCATCCAAGGAAGCCTCCCTTCCTCCCTCCCACGTGCCCTCTGCGGTCCTGACGGCCCAGCCTCGCCCGTCCCCAAATCGCTGGCCTGCGACCCGCTTCCTCGGCGGGACCCGCAGCGGCCTCTGCTCGCGCCCTCAGCGCTGGGACAGAGGAGACACCTATTGGCAGAAGGCGCGCTCGGAACCGGGCTGCCGGGAGCTGGGGGGACGCCGTTCGCTGTCCGCGCCGCTCCCCTCCCTGGGCGCACAGACCCAGCCGACCTCGCCCTCGGGCCGGGACCCCTCCGTGCAGGCGACGGGGGCAGGGGCGGGGGCGCGTCCCGGGCCGTGGGGGGCGCGGGGGTCCGGGGACGGCGGCCGCGCGGGGCTTACCTTCCTCTGCCGACTTCATGGTGCCGCCGGCGCGCGGCGCGGGCCCCAAAGTTTCTCCGCTCCCGAAGACCGCAGCCGCAGGGCCAAGTGGAAACTTGGAAGGGACTGGAAAGCTGGTGCTTGGCATCCGCGCGGCGGCGGCGGGGAGCGGAGCAGCGGGCGGAGGCACGGGAGGAGCGGGCGCCCCACGCCGCCCGGGTCGGGTCTCCGGGAAGGCAGCCCTCGCCCCGGGCTCAGCACCGCGCGCCCCGGAGGAAAGTCATCGAGGGGCGTGTGCGCGCGTGGCGGGGCCCGGCCTCGGCCCTGGGACCTGCGCGGTGGCTCCGGACCCTGCCTGCGCCCCGGTGCCCGCGCCCGGCCGCTGGGATCTGGCGCGGCGACTCCGCCGGCGAGTTCGGAGCCTCTGAGTCTCGCTCTGACGCAGGGCCGCGCTCTGCCTCCTGCCTTTTTAAAGCTGGAAAACACCTCCCCCGCCTCCCCGCCGGCCCGGCGGCTCCCGCGCCCCCTCCCTGCCGTGACATCACGCCCCTGCTGCCCGGGCCCGCGCGGGGCCCCGGGGACGAGTCGCAGAGCGCCCGCCCCTCCCCGCGCCGCGGCAGCCGCTTGCCCGGGGGGCAGGGGCGCACGGGGAGGGGCGCGCACGGGGAGGGGGGCGCACGGGGAGGGGGCACACGGGAGGGGGGGTGCACGGGAAGGGGACGGGGGCGCAGGGGCGGGAACAGGGACTCCGGGGGCAGGACAGGGGGGCGCTGGGGCTGGCGGGGGAAACGGGGGCGAACGGGCCAGATGGGACGCCTGAGTCCACGCGGGTGTCCGGAGAGAGCCCGGCCCTGCTGGAAAAGGGGCGGGGGGCGGGGGCCGGGGAGGGGGGCCGAGAAAGCCCGGCATGCTGAAGTCATTATGTAAAATCGCAGGCTTCCCCCGCTGTGGAAATTTGGAAAAGCGCTTCACTGGCAGGCCCTAGAAAGGAAATTCCCATCCCGCTAAATTGCTAACAGATTGCGTGGCCGTCCCGGGCGTCGAGTTATTGTCATTTTTATTCTGTAAATATCTGCGCGACCCAGACGGCCTGTGGCAGGGGCCGGCGTGGGAAGGCCGAGGGACGCGCTCACCTGCCCTAGCCGCCCGGAGGGTGGGCGTTTTATGGGCGCGACTGGGAGGCTTCTGACGGGGGGAGGGCCCCCCGGCAACTCACACTTTCCTCTGTCACGTCTCCCTGCGTCTCCTCGGGCTCAGCTCAGCTGCCAACACTGCACCGCACTTTCTTGTTGGCTTTGGATGGAGGGGGTTGGAGGTTAAAGTGTCTGGTGTGTAGAAATCATAAATCGATTCCACGACACCCTTATGTGATTTAAACTAAACCCAAAGGCTAAACTCGTGTCTGCTGCGGGGCCCAGGAGGTCCACAGACCCCCAGGGATCACTGTGCCCCGTGGGTGCCCCCCACAAACGCCTCCTCCCTGCCGGGGGAGGCGGTCGGGCGCTGCAGAACCCGCGAAGGTGCGCGGTCGGAGCCCGTCCATCCCACGTCCCAAGGCCTGGCTCCATTCGGCCGCCCCGACTCAGCACAAATGGAACCCCCGCTTTCCCACCGCAGGCCTCGGCCTGGAGAGACGCGCCCGGATTAGCGGGGTGGTGGCCGCTTCGCCCCTGCGGCGTCGGGGCCATTTCCAGGGGTCTCTACCTGTGGGGCACCTCCTGCGCCGAGCCAGGCCTGGCACGCGCCCCAGAGCACCGGGCGCTGGGAGGGGAGGAGGGGGCCGCGGGAGGACGCCCAGGCCAGTGGGCGGAGGGGTCTGGGGGGCTCCAGCGAGGCCGCGCCCCCACGCCCCTCCCTCTCCCCTCCCCTCCAGATCTTCCCTCCACGAGTGTCCCCAGGCCTGGGGCCAGGATTTGGCCGGGAGAGTTTCCGTCCCCCCCCCCCCCGCCCCTCTTCTCCCCACCTCCAGGACGGGGCGGGCGGAGACTCGCCGGGAGGAGGGAATCCCGAGGCCGGGTCTGGCGGGGCGCGCCCAGTCGGTCACGTGGGAGACTGAGCCCCCCGACCCCAGCTGCGGGCCTCGAGCCCGGGACCGACCTGGCGGGGCTGCCCTTGGCTACTGAGGGGCCGGGGCAGGGGCGGGGGCGGCCGGCTCTTCCTCCTCCTCCCGCCCCTCCCCTTCCTCCGCTGCCTCCTCCTCCTTCTTCAATAAATAATTTTTTCACCCCATGCAGAAAAGCTCCCTTTTCCTGTCTGCTCTCAAAGCCCTCCTTATCCCCCCGCCCGGGTGACGGAATCCCGGGTCTGTTTCCCTCTGTTTAATGCCGTTGCCCGGACCACGGTGGCCGCGCGCCAGGCGCAGGGAGATCCGGAGGCGGCGGCCCAGAGCGCGGCCAGCTCGCCTGGCCTGTGCGCCCCGGCCCGGCCTCTGCGGCCACCGCGGCCCCGGCTCTGCTCCCCGCGCGCCCTGCGCCCCTTTCCTCTTCCTCCTGCCTCCTGGCAGGTTTGTTTATAGCCGCTACTAGGGGAGACGTTACACGGGTTTTATTTTAGGATTGGTGATGACTAACAAAGTTAAAAGGAGCTTAGGACAGAAAACAAAACTATTTTTAGATGACTGCTTGTTTCTATGGATTATTGGGGCAAATACACCCCTAGAAGCTTACCGTTTTGAAAGCCCATTGGGGTGCCAAATCCCTTCTCCTGGAGCGCGCTTGGCTGTTCATCCACCCCGTCCAATATTTTCTAGAGCTTGGGTGGTCACTGTTGCTGGGGCTTCCAGGCCTCATGTGTGAGCACGCGGGCTATGGAGACGCCATCCTGGCAGATGCGGGCGTCTCCAGCACCGGCCGGGCCAGAGCTGCCCGAAGTTCAACGCTCCATCCCGTCCCGTCTTCGGAGGGCAGGTGCCACCTGCCCCGCGTGGGGCTTTCCATCCTCAGGGGTGCTCTGCACACGCGGTGCTGCCTGGGGCTCCCTGGCAGGTGCGCCGGCCAGGGGCAGGTGCGCCCACCCTTTCCTCCCCCGACTGAACCGCAGGCCAGATGCCACTTCCTGCTCGGGAAAATCACTCAATACAACTGTAGTTCACTGCGAATGTTCTGTTCCTGCAGTTTTGCATTCTGGCCCACAGCGGTGGTCACTTGAGAGCTTCTCCCATCAGGGGCCTTCGAGGGTCTGACTCAACTCAGAATCCACCCCCTTCTTCCTGAGGCACCTTCCAACCAACAGGGAAGGGCCCCCACCATGTCCAGAGACTCTTGAGACCATCTGGAGAAATGGGCATTTATTTAGCCAGGGTCTGGAGACTAGGATTAAATTAGCAAACCAGAATTATAGAAAAGGCTATTCACTTTTAAGTAAACTGCCGAGATTTTTTTTTTTTTTTTAAGTCAGTGTGAGTGAACCTCACAGCCATGGTTGGAGCTGAGAAAGAAAGATTTCCCTTTAGTTACACACCTGTGTCAGCACCTCTGACTTGCCTTCTAAAGTCTGGGGTGTTTCTGGGATCCATAAATTTGGGGTTCAGAGTTTCTACACCATGCTGTTACTTGTGAAACATCTCTTTGACCACGCCCCTTCCCTGGAGCGTTGCTAAGGACTTCATAGGTTTCCCCGTCTAAACTCAGCCTGAACGCCCACCTCAGGGACTACCACCATGTCTAAAAACTCAGATCACCAACGGATCAGTCAACCCTCCTACCCTAGATGTGTGTCCAGGGCATGAGGATCAAGGCCAAACTGCTCAGCAGGGCACGTGATGCCCTTCAGCCCACATCCCCTCCTGGAGTGGCCAGGCAGGACCTTCCTCACCTAAAAGCCACTCCCAGTCATTCTCACCCACTCCAGGACTTTGGAGTCATCTCCCCAACACCATTCAGTCAATCCCCAAGTGCTTGCTGGACCCCAGTCCCCTCTCCTCCCGCTGCCCAGGATCCTGATGGATTTTTTTTCTGCTCTGTCATGCAGGCTGGAGTGCAGTGGCATGAACACGGCTCACTGCAGCCCCAACTTCCTGGGCCCAAGTGATTCCTCACGCCTCAGCCTTCTGAGTAGCTGGGACTACAGGCACATGTCACCACACCTGGCTAATGTATTTCTAATTTTATTTATTTGTTTGCAGAGATGAGGTCTTGCTATGTTGCTCAGGCTGGTCTCGAACTCCTGGGCAACTCTGGGACATGGTTAAAGAGATGTTTCACAAGTAACAGCATGGTGTAGAAACTCTGAACTCCAAATTTATGGATCCCAGGAACACCCCAGACTTTAGAAGAAAAGTCAGAAGGTGGCCGGGCGCGGTGGCTCAAGCCTGTAATCCCAGCACTCTGGGAGGCCGAGACGGGCGGATCACGAGGTCAGGAGATCGAGACCATCCTGGCTAACACGGTGAAACCCCGTCTCTACTAAAAACTACAAAAAAAACTAGCCGGGCGATGTGGCGGCGCCTGTAGTCCCAGCTACTCGGGAGGCTGAGGCAGGAGAATGGCGTGAACCCGGGAGGCGGAGCTTGCAGTGAGCTGAGATCCGGCCACAGCACTCCAGCCTGGGTGACAGAGCGAGACTCCGTCTCAAAAAAAAAAAAAAAAAAAAAGAAAAGTCAGAGGTGTTGACACGGGTGTGTAACTAAAGGGAAATCGTTCTTTCTCAGCTCCAACCATGGCTATGAAGTTCATTCACACTGATTTAAAAAAAAAATATCTCAGCAGTTTACTTAAAAGTGAATAGCTTTTTCTACAATTCTGGTTTGCTAATTTATTTCTAATCTCCAGACTCTGGCAAAATACATGCTTACTTTTTTTCTCTTTTCTTTTTTTTTTTTTTTTTTTTTTTTTTTTTGAGACAGAGTCTCGCTCTGTTGCCCAGGTTGGAGTGTAGTGGTGCGATCTTGGCTCACTGTGACCTCTGCCTCCCAGGTTCAAGTGATTCTCCTGCCTCAGCCTCCCAAGTAGCTGGGATTATAGGCATGCACCACCATGCCCAGCTAATTTTTGTACTTTTAGTAGAGATGGGGTTTCACCATGTTGGTCAGGCTGGTCTTGAGTTCCTGACCTTGTGATCTGCCCACCTCAGCCTCCCAAAGTGCTGGGATTACTGGCATGAGCCACCATGCCCAGCCGATAAATGCTAATTTCTTGAACTCCTGGGCTCAAAAGATCCTTGTGCCTCAGCCTTCTAAAGTGCTGGGATTACAGTCATGAGCCACTGCACCCAGCCCTAAGGGCCTCTTTGACAAGTCTCTGCTTGCCTCCTCTGAAGACCCTACTGTGGTGGTTAAAAGAGAGGCCTCTGGCCTCAAACCGCCTGAGCTTGTTTGATGGCCTAGAACATGGCCCATCCTGGAGAACGTTACTTGTGCGCTTGAGAAGAATGTGTATTCTGCTGCCGTTGGGTGGAGTGTGCTGGCTATAGATATCTGGCAGGTCTAATTGGTTGATACTGTTGTTCAGGCCTTCTGTTTCCTTGTTATCTGCCTGGTTGTTGTATCCATTACTGGAAGTGGGGTATCAAAGTCCCCATTCTCTCTTGTTGAACTGCTTCTCCCCTCATTCTGTGAGTTTTTGCTTCATAGATTTTGGAACTCTCTTATTAGCTGCACATGTTTACAATTGTATCTTTCTCACGGATTAGTGTTTTTTTATCATTATGAAACATTCCTCCTTAATAACACCTTTTTTAAAAAGCCTGTTTTGTCTAACAGCAGCCACTCCACCTTTCCTTCGGGTGTCATCTTTTGCCATCGTTTTAGTCTACGGTGTGCCTTTGAATAGAAAGTGTGTCTCCTGTAGACAGCATAATGTTGGGTCATGTTTTCTTAATTCAGTCTGACAGGCTTTGCTTTCTGATTGGTTGTTAAATGCACTCACATTTAATGTTATTGAACTTTACTTTTCATTTCTATTCTATTCCACTTTACTTTTCATTTTCTATTTTTCTTATGTCTTTCCTTCATTTAATTCTTTATTGATTTATTTGCATTAAGTGAATTATTTTCTAGTGTAGTTTTTGAACTTTTGTTGTTGTTTTAGTGATTGCTCTAGTATGTACCATATACATTTTGACTCCAGTGACACACAAAACACTATTCCTATGTAGCTGGCTCCATTCCCTTCCCCCTTTTATACATTCTACATTATAAACAGTAACGTTACAAACCTAAGAATACGTTGTGATAACCATTATTTTACCATCTGTGGTTATTTCTTTAGTCCAATATAGCTTTGTTCTCATTCACTTCCTTTGCATTGTTACTGGCACTATGCATATATTGCATTTCTGTAAGTTACAGGCCCAACATTATATTTTATATACATTATTTTATACAATCACTTTTCACACCAGTTATAGAAAGAGAAAAATATGTATTTGTACCGTCTTATGAAATTACATAATTACCTTAAGAGGCACTCTGTTTTTTTCATGTGATTTCAAATTACTGTCTAAAGTTTCTTGCTCACTGCCTGAAGAACTTTAGTATTTTTTGTAAGGTGGGTCAGCTAGCAACAAACTCTGTTTGTCTGAAAAAGTCTTTTTTTTTTTTTTCTTGAGACGGAGTCTTGCTCTGTCACCCGGGCTGGAGTGCAGTGGCTGGATCTCAGCCAGGATGGTCTCGATCTCCTGACCTCATGATCCGCCTGTCTCGGCCTCCCCAAGTGCTGGGATTACAGGCTTGAGCCACCGCGCCCGGCTAGAAGTCTTTATTTCACCTTCATTCTTGAAAGAAAGCTCTGCTGAGTATAGGATTTGGGATTGACAGGTTTCCTCCCTCCCTCCCTCCCTCCCTCTGCCTCCCCCTCCTCTCCTCTCCCCTCCCCCCTCCTCTCCTCTCCCCTCTCCTCTCCTCTCCTTTGGTGGTCATCCCACTGCCTCTCGCTCACATCGTTGCTGCTCAGAAGTCACTTGTTAACCTTACTGGTGTTCCCTTGTAAGTGATGCATTATTTTATTGTTTCGGCTTTTGAGATTTTCTCATTATTGACTTTCAGCATTTTTACTAATAATGTGTGGGTCTGTGGGCCTCTTTAGCTTTGCCCCAGTTGGAGTTCATTAAGATTCCTGCTTTTGTAGGTTATTTTTTAAAACTAATCTGCGATATTTTCAACCATTATTTCTTTTAATATTTTTTCATCCCTTTTTTCCTTTCCTTTCCTTCTAGGACACCCCTTGTGTGGGCTGGTGCCCTCGAGGGCATCCCTGGTGCCCTCAGCTCTCCAAGGCTCCCCTTGGTCTCCTTCACTCTATTTGCTCCCTGTTCTGGGCTTGCATAATCTCTACTGATGTATCTTCAAGTTCACTTTCGTTCTTCTGCCAGTTCAAATCGATCGCTGAGCCCCGGTAGTGAAGGGTTCACTTCAGTGACTGCACCTTCCAACTCCGGAATTTCCACTGGTTCTTTTTTATACTTTCGATCAAGTCTCTACGTGATGTGACATTGTTGTCCAGCCTTCTTTAATCAAGATTTACTTTAGTTCTCTGAGCATGTAAGGGATGTGTTGGCCTTTTTCCATTCAATCCAATATCTGGTCATTCTCCCAGGCAGTTTCTGTTGTCTGCTTTTTAAAAAATTTAAATGTGGGGGTCACACTCTTGTGTTTCTTTGCATGCCTCCTATTTTGTTGGAAACTGGGCATTTTAAACAATGTATTATAGCAGCTCTGGATACTGGTCCCCCTGTGTGGGGCTTGTTATTTGCTTATTTACTTGTCTAGTGACTTCTGAGATTACTGCAGTGAAGCCTGTTCCGTGCACTGCGCCCTCCGCCAGCAAAGTTACACCTCTGGCTTGCTCCGTAGGGAGAGGAGGCTTCCGTGTGCCCAGAGCCACCCTGGAATGACAGGATTTTAAGAGAGATCTCTTCCTCTCTTTTTCTGACCGCACCCAGCTGTTCAATTCCACCAACAGCCATTGGATTGCTCTGTTGTTTTTAACAATATCTGGGGCATAAATTACTCTACAAACTACTCCAATTAAATAGTGCCTTCTTTGAAGGAAGAGTTTCTGATGTCCATGTGTGATGTCTGTTTTGACCCCTGGAGGCCCCTCACAGCTATTACATTCCTAAATCTAGGCTAAATCGTCTTTAAATCCATGAATGTCCCAAATAGGAGCTTTCAGTTTCTCCCATGTTCTGCTGAAAATGAAGTCGGTTCTTTTGGGAGGAGATGAGAAGCTATCTCTTTCACTTACTGCTTCTCACTCCAGGCAAAATCTCTGAGCCAGTGCTCTGGAGCTGGGGATGGGGACAACGGCCTCAGTGTGAATGACACGTCCATCTCCAGGAGCTGAGTGCTGAGAGGGCAGCATCCTGAGACCCCACTGGCCTCTCCTGGCCTGGAATCACTGCCCTGTCAGTAGGGGCAAAGGTAGTCGCACCCTGTCTTCTCAGTGTGCCACACCCAAGGCCCAGCCTCCCACCCATGAGTGTGGGGACCAGGCAGAAGGGAGCCCCCACTCCTCCACCGGACTCCCCAGGACATAGCAGCCCCAGCAACAGGCAGATGGGGCAGGATGAGAAACAGTGGCATCTTGCCCTCCCAGGGTCACTCTCCCCTACCCACCTGTGTCCTCAGCTGCAGCCGCTCCTGCCAGAGTGGGAGGGGGAGGGTAGGAGGGGGTGACTTTGGTTTAAATACCAAATACATTCACCTTTCCTAGTAAAGGTGATTAAAAAAAAAAATCAGGTCTTTTTCAATAGGTGTGTCTTCACTTGCTGTGTGTCCTTAGGACCATTTCCAGAGACTGTAAATGGCTGGGGGTTTTTAACTCCACCAGTTTCCTGGGGATGGGTTCACAGAGCACGTCAGCTCCCATGTGAGAAGCCACTCGCCCACAGGTCAAGTTTGGATTCCAGTCCCCAGTGCACCTATGGGAGCCAATAGTAACAGCCTTCACCTCTCAGGGTAGATCAATGAGAGGCACCTGCTAATGGCTCAATACAGCACAATCATTATTTCAGAACAATGCTGTTGTGAATTGAACTGCGTCCTCCAAAATGATTCATTAAAGTCCCTGGTCTCTGGGAATGAGACCTAATTTGGTAACTGGAATCTCTGCAGTTGTAACTAGTTAAGATGGTGTCAATTAAGGGGACTCCAGTGATGACTGGTGCCCTCATAAGAGAAGACAGACAAGGGGAATGTGGTGTGCCGACAGAGGCAGAGACTGGAATGATGTCCCCATGTGCCAAGGAGCACCTGGACTACCATGAGCTGGAAGAGGAAGGGAAGGGACCTCTGTGGCAGGTTCCAGAAGGCACTTGGCCATGCTGACCCTTGACTGTGCCTTCTGGCCTCCACAACTGTGAGGTCACGTTTCTGCCATTCAAGCCACCCAGTTTGTGGTCATTTGTGATGGCAGCCCCAGGAAACCAACCCAAAGGGCAGTGGTTTTCTCTCTTTTTTTTTTTTTTTTTTTGAGATGCAGTCTCGCTCTGTTGCCCAGGCTGGAATGCAGTGGCACAATCCCGGCTCACTGCAAACTCCACCTCCCTGGTTCAAGCGGTTCTCCTGCCTCAGCCTCCCAAGTAGCTGGGATTACAGGTGCCGCCACCGCACCTGGCTAATTTTTGTATTTTTAGTAGAGACGGGGTTTCACCATGTTGGTCAGACTGGTCTCGAACTCCTGATCTCGTGATCCACCCGCCTCGGCCTCCCAAAGTGCTGGGATTACAGGCATGAGACACCGTGCCTGGCCGGGCAGTGTTTTTCATTCCTTCCGGGATACCACGCCTGTCACAGTGCACTGTGGCCTTTCCTAGAATGTGTATCCCCTCTCAGGTGGCCTGGCAGCACCCACACCACACTAAGACGCTCCCTTCCAGGCCAGTGCCCTGACGTGGGCCCCATGGCCAGGGCACTCCTGCTAGACAGAGCACTCCCTGTGGGATGACCTTTGCTTGAGGACCTCCACTGCCTGGCTGAAACTCCAGGGGCTCATGGGAATGTTCCCAGTCCCGCCATAGCCCATGCGGGGGCATAGCCCACCCAAGGCCAGGGAGGCCCGCCTGCTGCTGCCTCGCAGCCGCAGGGAACTGCGTTCTCTTCCTCTGAAGCCAGGGCCTGAAGAGCGCCCTCCTGGGGAAGCTGTGGACCCTGGGCTGCCATGGAGACAGGGACTCCAGAGGCCGATTCCATGCCCTGCTCAAGCCCCTGAGTCTAGTGGGACCTGAGAGCCTGCCCCTAGGGTCTTCACCTTGGTGAGGAAGCAACTTCCCTTTTCTGCTCAATCGAGTTTAATGTGGATTCTGTCACTCACACCTGAAGGAGGCCTAGTTCACAGGAAGGCCACAGCTGAACAGGATCCTTCTTCCTCCACGGGAGTGGGGCCGCAAGAATACAGGCAGATGAAACAGCAACTCTAGCCAGAGGGAAGCTCCCGGTGAGGAGACTGGGCCAGGCCAGCACAGCTGCTGCAGCCATCTGGGCCTCACACACCACGCTAGGCAAGAAAAATGTCCCCTTTAAACCTCGATTTCTCTTAGAAAACACAAAGAGGGCTGAGTTGACACTCCACTAGTGTGCACGGGGGTGGGGAAAGGGTACCACGTGTGTGTCCCAGGGAGATGCGACCCCTTCAGGGAAGTGCCAGGGGCCTGCGTCAGCCTGAGGCCAATGAGGACAGCTTCACAGAGATGCAATGGTCCTGCATAGCTGCGTCTTAAGAAGTCAGGAATGTGTGCAAAGCCTGGGGCAGAGGCACTCTGTGCTTCGGAGCCTGTCTTCTCTGTTCTGCACTTTGCAGGACAAGCAGTGGCTGTCATGGTGTGCCCGCCCCTCTCACAGTGCCAGACGGCTGAGGCAGGAGGGCCCAGAGCTGCCTCCTGATCCTGCAGGTCTGCTCTTTTCGCTAACGCTGGTCGAGAGGTAAATAAATCACGTTTTTAGTTTCTGGCAAGTTTGGGTTTGCCCCTGTGAACTCACAATTATTTTCCTCTTCCAAAATAGTAATAGTTTTCAAATGGCAATATTCCAACATTTTTCTTTAAACTGCTTGATTTACCCAAATCTGTTTAATTAGGTAGCAACCCAAGGCGAGTCATTTCTGCCCCGGCCTTGGGCAGTGAGGCTGCGCTTTCTATTTTCCTTCCTGATGCTCAGCCACTCTCCTTCTGATGCACGTGCAGAGCATTCCTGACTGCAGGGTGATGGGGCAGGCCCTGGTGGTGTGGCCTGGCTGCTCTGCCTGGGGCTTTGGTCCAGGACTCCCATTACCTGCCTGTGGGAACAGAACCCGCCCTAGACGAAGCATGAGACTGGGCCACGGCCTGGGTTCACTGAGCTTCCCAAACTGTTTTGAAAGTGTTTTGGCTCAATAAAGCTCTAAACAAGTTTTGCCAGGCACTTTTTCCATTAATTTTTGAACCTGAGTGAGTTTCAAGCGAAACCTAACCCTGCAGTTCTGGCTCATTACACTTCACTCATGGAGATGCTGGGCTGGGGCCGTCTGGTGCCGGAGAAGAGATGCTCTTTACAAAGCGGTCAGGGCCTTGCTGCTTCTGAGAGACAGGAAGTGGCGTCTGCCAAAGTGCGAGGGCACATGAACCCTCAACACCGAGGTGGCCACTGCAGGCTGGGAGCAGGGATGGGGGTGGAGTCATGGGTCAATGCCCAGCAGAGCAGCCCAGCACCTGCACCTGGGGCTTGCCCGGCTCCGCCCCACTCAGACAGCCCCTTTGAGGTTTAATCGTGGTAAAATGGCCATAACATGAAATTTACCATCTTAGCCATCTTTTAAAGTGCATTCACGTTGTGCAAACATCTCCACCATCCCCTCCAGAGCTTTCTCATCCTCCCAAACTGAAGCCCTGCCCGCGAAACAGCGACTTTCCTCCCTCCCAGCCCTGGCCGCCACCTGCTCTCTGTCTCCACGGATCTGACAACTCTGGGGCCTCCAATGAGTGGACTGGGATGGGGCTTGTCCTTCTGTGCCGTCTTCAGCTTGGCAGGACGTCCTCAAGGCACCTCCGCAGCTTGGCCCGTGTCTGAATTTCTTCCTTGTTAAGGCTGAGTCACATCCCTGTGGATGGGTTGGGCCCCACCGTGGGTCCCTCCTCTGTCCATGGACACTCGAGTGACCTTCCCCTTTGGCTGCTGTGTGCACCAGTGGTGGGCAGGCAGCTCTTCCAGACCTGCTTTCTGTTCTCTCTGATGGCGTGGTGACTGTGTGCAGCTTCCTGGGGGCTGCGGTCCTCCCAGTGCTCGCCCACATGCCCCTTTTTAGTGGACGGAGCCTGGGGTCCCTGAAGATGGCCCCGCTAGGGTCCCCAGGGTGACTTGGGGACAAGGAGTGTGTGTCTCCCTGTCTCTCTCCACTCCCTCCCGTGTCTGCCTCTCTCTCTCTGCCCCCGGCAAGTGTGGTGTCTGGGCGCCGCTGAGAGACCTCCCTCGTCACTCCTGTGTTCTCAGGTTTATAGACCTCAGAGGCTGGGGCGGGGGGCAGCAGGGTGCCCCCATCCTTGCCATGGGTCTGGCCTAGGCCTGGAGGGTGGCCTGCCAGGGGGGCTGCAGGTCGGGGTGTCCCCTCCTGGGCGGTGTGACCGTCACGGGGCTGCAGAGGTGTGCAGCTGAGTGACCAGCCACCCTGGACACCTGGGACCAAGACACCTGTGGGTCCCCCAGTGCATGATCTGGGTGGCCATGGGCTCTGGGCGATCTGCAGTGGGGCGGACACCTCCTTGTCACTGCTGCCCCGCAGTACTCCTGAGAACTTGTGTGGGGCCTGAACTGCAGGCTCTGGGAAGGGCTGCAGGGGACAGTCTGTCTTCATGAGTCCACACTGAGGGGCATTTCAGAACCCATAGGTGGCCTGTGGATTGGGGCAGGGCCTAGAAGGGCCGAAGCAACCAAGCCGGGCCCCAGAGGAGAGGCTGCAGCCCCATGGGTGCAGGTGGGCGTGACCCAGGACTGGGATGCCCAGACCAGCCCAGGACGGGCTTTCCAACGCAGGCTGTGCTTAGGTTTCAGCATTTCAGGTTTCCTGTGCCCCAGCCCTGCAAGGTCTCCCAGCCCCGCACAGCCAGGGAGGCTGGCTTTGGTCCCCAGGCCCGACTCACCTGCTGCCGGCTCATCCCTGCTCACCCAGCCCTGTGAGTCAGTGTCAGGGATGCTTGGGTTTCCCTAAGTGCACAGCTCCACAGTTCTCAGCCGGGCTGTACCGTTAGCCATGTCTCTGCTGGTTCCCTGGCACAGTTGCCCCCACAGCCCCCACCCCTGGCTGGGCCCCCTGCACAGTCCCCACGCTGGGTCTGGGTCCTGGTCCTCAGGTCACTGAGAGCTGAGACGAGCGATGACGGTGCAGCTCAGGGCCCGATTCTGTCCCGGCCCACCCCGCTCTCCTCTTACTGCCTTTTGTTTCTTCTCATTTTGTCACAAATTAGGAGGGGGGAGGACTCAAGGAGGCCAAGGGGAGGGCCCTGTCCCCAGGTGAAGGCACAGAGCCCAGAGGATGCAGCAAGAATTTTCACAGGGGACCGTGGATGGCATCAGTCCAGGTGGTTCCTAGAAACAGGCAGAGCCAGAGACAGCCAGTGCCCCTGGTAAGGGGGCTGTGGCAGTGATGCCCCCATACTGGCCCCATGCTCCTGTCCTGTGGACCCGGTTCTCTCATTTTCTCGTCTAGACAGTTACTCCCACCTGGACGGCCCCAGCTGGACAAGCCGAGGCTCAGGTCAAGAGGACACAGGACAGTGGGACAGGAGCAGGGTGGACAGGAGCAGGGTGGACAGGAGCAGGGCAGGCTGGCCCAGGAGCCTGGCGCATCCTGGACTGGGCACCCACAGCCCCTGACCACCAGCCCTGCAGGGTCCGCACGAGCATCTGTGCCTGGGAGTCAGCACGAACACGTGGCCCGGGACCCCAGTTAACCCCACTGTCTGCACGGGGCTCCCCATTGTCGATGGAAGTGAAGGGGGCAGTCTCAGAGCCCGAGCTACTGTGAGGATAACTCGGGAGCTCTCGCGGATTCTCCTTCTCCTGGCGGAGTGCTTCCTGTGATTGTGCTGGACACACTGGTGTGGGCACAGGAACAAACCTTCAGCTAGGAGAATCGGCAGTATTTTCTCCCCAGCACCTACAGGCAGTGAATGTTAGGTTTACAACTTCTGAGGGACTACAACTGGACCCATTAGAGACAAACTGAAATGCAGACAATTAAAAGTGTCCCTGAGGGCGGCGGGCACCCGCGATGGAAGCTGGTGGTGCAGCTCCTTCTCGTGGCCCCAGCTCTTCTGCACAGCCTGGCCCGGGGCAGCTGCAGGCGGGAGAAGCGGGACACACTCGGGATGGCCCTTGTTTTGCTTGTCTTTCCCTGGGGCCCCCGGGGGAGGTCAGGAGCCCCCATCCGGCCAGGCCTCACCCCAGCAGGATGCCCTGAGGAAGGAACACAGGGTCTACAGGGCCAGAGGTTGCTCCACACGGGGCAGCCCCCAAGGAAAGGCCTCCTCGAGGGAATCAGCATCACGACATCCCATTACTCCAGGGCAAGAGCCTTGCTGCCTCCCCACCTGCAAACACAGCTGTGCTTGACCCCAGGGAGAAACTGAGGCAAGCTGTGAGAGGGCCTCTTGGGACAGGGAGAAGGTCTGAGGCTGACTGCTGCTGGGCTTTGCGGTGATGGGGGAACCAGCCACGGCAGACGGTGCCCCCTCAGCTGCCCCACGCAGTCTCCCAGGCAACCCAATGACAGCAACAAGTGCTGGGAGCCCAATTTTAAAACGGTCACTTCACCTAAAAATCCAGATTTCTGACTTGCAGCGACGCCTGATCTCAGGGCCTCCCTCTCTTCCTTAATGAGGGGCGGATATTCCAAAGGCCACGTTGTGTCTTTTCCAGGACATGGTCTGTGCTGGCCTCGTCTTTCTAGATCTGGACCCCAACACTTCTGTTCACATCTCAGGTCACAACCAGGGTGATGTCCACCCCCAGCGCAGATGAGCTCAACGCCTGCAGCCTTCCAGCCCCAGAACTCTCAGGACCCAGGCAGAGGTGGGGCTGGAGGATTTCTGGATTCTCTTCCAGGCCCACAGGCGCAGGACAATCCATTTTGGAAAATCCTGTCATTAGCGTGAGCATTGAGGACTCAGCAGAACTGGCACGAGGACCCCCTTCCTCCCGGGCTTCTGCTCAGCCATGGCCACCCGAGGGGCTGACCAACACCTGGGATGGGTAGTGGGAGCTGAGGCAGCCCTCCACGGGGGACACTCTCCCCATCCAGACACACTAACACCTCCTGTGTACAAGTGCCCGTGGGACGGGAGGAAACTTCAGCGAGAGCAGACTGGCTTTCCTGGGGACCCCGTTTCAGGGGTTGCTTGTTGGCACTCAGCAGGACACCATATTCAGAGGAATCCCCAAGCCATCAGCTTCTCTAACCCCCAAAATCCGAGCTGGAGCTGGGATGTTGGCCCAGGTGGCCTCGCAGGTGCCATTTCGTGGCTTCTGGCTCCCCCTTCTGGAACCGCCTGAAATGACACCCATCTGCAGTAGCAGGACCCGCAGCCTTGGGTGGGGGGGTGCCTGGTGTCCCCTCTACGGCCCAGGACTTAGGTGCTGGGGACTGGGGCGGGGGGGGGGGTGCCCCTGAGTGGGACCGAGTGGCTTGCTCAGTTGTGCCGGGGGGGCCTTGGAGGTGGTAACCCCAGCGGAATCCCTGACCCTAGGAAGGGTGCACCTGGGCCTGCCCATGACCGTCTCAGAAGGGAGGTAAGGCCAGCTTGTTTGGTAAACTGTCAGGGTCTTGCTACAGGTTTCTCTGCTGGGCCCTCACAGGAGAGGAAGGCACTGGTGGCCGTCGGGGGTACGGACTTACAGGCTCTGGGAATGCAGTGCGGCCCTCAAGGCATGGCCGTCACTGACCTGGAATCGGATGAGACTATGGAAAACAGTGGCGAATCCTCACCCATCTGCCGCCCCTGCTGGGTGCTGGCACTCTGCTCTCGTCACCCCAGAGCACCAGGCCCCAGTCTTGGGTCTGAGCACAAGCTGCTCTGATGACAGGCTTTGCTTGTATCTTCTTGCCCTCGGCTTCAACCTCCCCTTTCCAAGGAGTCTCCCAAGGCTGCCAGCCCTGCTGGTTCTTCCGCAGCACTTACCTCCCTGTGACCAGCTATTCCAGGTGGCGGACAGGACTGTGAGGGTCACGCCTCTACACGTAAACCTAGAAACACGGGGCCAGCACAGCACCGGATGCTCGGGGACGCTGCCCATCACACGCAGAAAGGAGGAACGGGCTCCTCCTCCTGCAGCACCGCTGACTCCGGACACGCAGAATGCTCTCCCCAGGCTGGGCACCCTCCTGAAGGGCTCTGGGGCTGTACGGCCGGCTCAGAATTTCTAGGGCTGACACAGGTCCAGAACCTAAAAAGCAATGAGGTTACACCGCAAGCTGGTAGCCGGTGGAAGCACAGCCTCTCTGACCTCAGAGCTGGTTCCTGAACTGGAGCTGGAACTGGATCTAATGCCCATCTAATGACCCTTTAGCGGGCTATTATTTTCTTTAATCTAGCAGAGAATCCGTGTCACAGACCCGTTCCGACTGCCTTGCTGCATGCCCCTCGTCTGCCGGGAACGCCCTGTCCATCTCATTTCACCCTCACAACGTGGGGGTGATTTTCGTTTACAGAGGAGAAAACCCCTTCCTCCTCCAGTCTCCACCTGCCCCTAACACATCTCGATTTCTCCAGACGTCTTCAACTGTCTCCTAATCAGGATCCAACTGATCTAAGGCTGGTCGTTTATCTGAAAGCTGTACTGCAGTGTTATTCCCAAAGGCTCAGGGGTTCAGCTTTTCTCAGGTTATCTACAACGTTATCATTCGATTAGTGTCACAGGTGGGTGGTTTATTTGTAAAGGTGCACGGGGGAGCAGCCTCTGATTTGCACTTGGCCTCCACCCCCGAGGCCCGAGTGTGTGACCCCATCTCCTGAGCTGCTGGCTGTGGACTTAAGATTTCTACCGTCCCAACGCCCCTGACACAAACTGCTCCGGCAGAAGCGATACAGACACGTAAGATCCAAGTCAGCCCCAGCCAGGATGTGACTTCTGGGCGACACCGACTTGGTGCACAGAAGGGAAAATCCCAGGCAGCCCCCGGCAGCGACCGGACGCCCAGATCAGCGAGCGGACGCCAGCGACACCTTGTGGGGACGCAGGAAATCGCACCCTCGCAGGGCCAGGCCCGCCTGGAAATGCAGGACGCTGGGGACAGAGGCAGCGGACTCCATTCCAAAGGCGCTGTTGCGGGGTGGGGAAGACAGGCAGCTTCATTGCTCTCTGTGGCTATTTCGTCCTCCGCAAAGCTGCGGGGCACGGCAGGTGGGTGCTGGGCAGCCCCTCCGCTGGTTGGTGAAATGCCCTTGGAGCCCCACGCACACAGCGCGGCCAGGATTTCAGGTGACAGGGCCCAACCTGATGGGAAACGACGCGGAAAATGAGCAGGTGAAACTCCTGGCAGAGGCTGCGGCGCCTGCGTGGAAAATACAGAGAAACTCCCCTTTGAACCAAGAGGCCTGGTGTTTGACCAACTTCTGCTGAGGCCTCCAAGAAGGGGCACTGCTGCAGGCGGCACAACACACCGGTTTCGAGAAACACCCCAGGCACAGGACACAACTGAGAAAATGAACTCCTGGCCCCAAGGACCTTCCCAGATTCACAGAAGCGAGGGGTCTGGCTGGGCGACACCATGAATGCAGCGTGGCAACCGTACAGGCTTTCATCATCTCAATTGGTGCGTGTTTCCAACCAAGTAAACTAGGAAACCCATGACCAGGCAAGTGGGCTATCTTAGGGGATGTGAGTTTTACAGGACAGCTGATTTCTACCCATAGAAATGGCGTTCGAGTGTGATTTTGCAAATATAAAAAGGATGAGGAGAGGCGTGCCAGCAGCAGTCTCTGGGCAATGATTTACATTGGTGGCTGCAGTGGAATTATGTTCAGAAACGCCACTGTTTGTGCGACTTGCCTTCAGAGCGTGTGAGGAGAACAGCTCTTCATGTGAGAACTCAGTAACTCGAGTGTTTTTACTGAAAAGCGAAATACGAGTATAAAGCGAGGTGTCTTCAGCAAAGGGCAGGCCGTCTGTCTGAGCAGGAGCTGCAGCTGGTGTGGACACGGGTCTCTGTGGAGCCTCAATTTTATTACATTTGAGTAGGAATGACTGTGTGTTATAACATCAAAGAAAGAATTTGAATGTTAGGGAATTGCAGAAATTAAACTTTCATTCTAATTCTCAGAATGCCAGAGTAAGATAAACCCTTTACAGTAACAGTAAAATAATTCGGGCTCATTTTCAGTAGAAACTCAAAGCTGCTTCAATATGGAAACAGGATTTTGACAAACACAAAAGAAGAAAGAAAAGCAGGGGTGAAGCCCACACTGAGAGGGAGAGGCCGTTCTGGCATCTGTGCCCTGGGCTCGCCTGGCAGGGGTGACATCCCTGCACTAAAAGGGACAGGCCGTCCCGGCATCGGTGCCCTGGGCTTGCCTGGCGTACCCTCCCTTTCTCGTGGTGCTCGCTTGGTAGCAATGGCAAACCCTGTG
Source organism: Rhinopithecus roxellana (assembly GCF_007565055.1). Classification (NCBI taxonomy): domain Eukaryota; kingdom Metazoa; phylum Chordata; class Mammalia; order Primates; family Cercopithecidae; genus Rhinopithecus; species Rhinopithecus roxellana. Next base: position 38,978,320 of record NC_044569.1, on the reverse strand, counting down.
TTCACTGGAAAGGGCAGAAGGTGCTGGGACCAGCCCGCTGGGGGTGCACAACCCCTTAGGAGGCCAGCTTGCAGTAGCTTGGTGGAGACAGCTTGCGCCTCAGGTACTTGAGGACATACAGCGGGAGGCAGCTGACCACGGTGATTGCCGACACTTTCCACAAGAAGGCCACGGTGGTGATAAAGGCAACATCTGTTGGCAGGAAACAGAAAAAAAGGTAAGAGCCGACAAGAAGCCCTGGGCCCTCATGGCCACAGCCATAGACCTGGCCAGGCCACCGGGCGGTCTCAGGTTGCCACGGAAATATCACCGTACATTTATAGGAGCCCAGCTCCAAATCTCAGGTTTTCTTGACTGCAGAATTGTTTGACCCGCATACCGGGCATAATTCATTCTTCTTTTAATGGAACAAACAAACCAAAGCATTATAAAGAGATTGTAGGCCAGGTGCAGTGGCTGTAATCGCAGCACTTTTGGGAGGCCAAGGCAGACGGCTCACTTGAGGTCAGGAGTTTGAGACCAGCCTGGCCAACATGGGAAAACCTCATCTCTACAAAAAAGACAACAAAACATTAGCCGGGCGCGGTGGTGGGCACCTGTAATCGCAGCTACCGGGGAGGAGGAGGCAGGAGAATTGCTTGAACCCAGGAGGCAGAGGTTTCAGTGAGCTGAGATCACACCACTGCACTCCAGCCTGGGGACAGAGTGAGACTACATCTCAAAAAAAAAAAAAAGTTGCAGGCCGGCTACGGTGGCTCACGCCTGTAATCCTAGAACTTTGGTAGGCTGAGGCGGGTGGATCACCTGAGGTCAGGAGTTTGAGACCAGCCTGGCCAACATGGGGAAACCTTGTCTCTACTAAAAATACAAAAATTATCCCGGTGTGGTGGTTGGCGCCTATAATCCCAGCTACTCAGGAGGCTGAGGCAGGAGAATCACTTGAACTCAGGAGGTAGAGGTTGCAGTGAGCCAAGATCGCACCACTGCACTCCAGCCTGGGTAACAAGAGTGAGACTTTGTCTCCAAAAAAAAAAAAAAAAGGGGTTGCAGATGACTAATGTCACCAAATACCACTAAATGGGTAGACAATGCTCTGTGGCAGAATTTGTAAAGGCACTGAAGCACTGGAATAGACACCTACTCACCTAACCTGTGGGAGTGGTTTGGACGATCTAGGCTAGCCATTTTTGTTTTGGTTTTTGTTTTTTAAAGGTAGAGTTGACTTTATGAGGGCCTGGGGGCATCAGAGGGCAGCCAGCAGTCCCATCTGCCACACAAATGCTCAGACCGGTCTGCTCTTAGAGGCGCTGAGCCTGGCCCACCCAGAGAATGTTCTCGCCTATTACCCTCCCAGCATCCCCACAGAAGAACCATGTACTCACCATGGCCGAGCTGTGCTGCTAATGACTAGGCCACTTACATTCCTCACAAGAAGAGGAGGTGAGAAACTGGATATTTACATACTTTGAATCTACATATAGTGGAAATCCCTTTAGACTGTTGCTGGGTGGGATAAAAAGATCTATGGAGCAGAGTTAGAGGCCTTGGTAAAATAAATGAGAGGGCAGCGCCGGATCGCTGTATGAAGGGGAAGTCCTACGTGTGTGTGTGCTCATTTTCTGAAGACCCTGGAAGTGTTTTCCAGGAGCTCAGCCCCTACAACTGAAAAGGCAAAAACATGTTTAAGGGACTTGTGCAATCCTCAGCAGATGGCAGGATGCCTGGCCCCTTCCCCTCATTCAGGGCCACCAAGCCCCCAGCAGGCAAGCCAGCAGCACTCAGCCCACGACGAGCCAAGTAAGCACATGGCCACCAGCTTACGTGACATCAGAGTTTGTGAGGAACACTGAATTAGAGGAAGGTTTATTTTTCTGATTAGTTAAGTATCTTTATCAATATTGTTTGGCTAAATTTCTACACTTTTGAAAGAAATGATAACTTTACCTACCTAAGAAAGCTCCAAAAGACACTCTGCCTATACCTGTTCCAAAATAGGAATAAAGAAAATAAAGGACAGATTAAAGGAGATACCGGGTATTTCAAGGGGTTAGCAAACTAATAAGAAACACATTAAAAGCAATAAAATGGCAGGTGCAAGATGCGTTTTCAATGTGGTTTTAACCTCTCATTTCCCAGCCTGTTACCATACAACTGTTTAAACATCACTGAAACCCAACAGTTAAATTTCCTGTGTCTGAGAACCACACACCTTGGCATTCCCCTAGGAGACAGAGACCTATTCAGGTCTGAGGAGCTCACCACAGAAGGTGCATGTGCTGGAGGGCTGGCCATGTTCTGCAGGTGCGAAAGGAGCTCTGCACATTCGTTCACATGTACGTAAGCACGTTACTGCTGATCTTCAGACCCGTTCCTAACGGGAAGTGATACCATCTCCAGTTTGCAGATGCAAAAGCTGACGCTCAAAGCGGTGGTGAGTCCTGCCCACGTCTGTGGCGTCTGTCTTTGTCATTTTGTGAGCTCACTGTGGCACTTAGCGTGTTCACGTGTCCCTGAGTATGTTAATTCATGATCATACATGAAAATATTCTAAAAGCCGATTTTCAAAAGAAAAATAATTAGGACATTAGAATTAGAAAATAACCATTTCTTAGAAGCCACGGGTATCTTCTGAGAGTTCTTTTATGTAAGAACAAGAATATTTCACATTTTCCTCCATAGAGATTCACCACTGCACGAACACTCAGGCACTGAGATGGGGACAGGTGTACACGCAGCTCTGTGTTCACTTCCCGCGGGTCTGAGTCCGGCTCCGTGTTCACTTCCCGCGGGTCTGAGTCCGGCTCCGTGTTCACTTCCCACGGGTCTGAGTCCCAGCTGCTCCCGAGTGGCTGTGCTGCTCATGTCAGGGGACCAGCCAGTGACCAACAGGGCTCAGCGCCTCCTGTCAGGGGACCAGTCAGCCAGTAATAGACGGGGCTCAGCGCCTCCTGTCAGGGGACCAGCCAGCAGTGACCAACAGGGCACCGCACCTTCATCTGTGGTGCAGGGATGGTAAGAGCAGGCACTTTCTGATACGGGTTTTACCATGATCCACAACTTAAGACAACGTATTCAGAAGTAACAATAAGAAAATGCTTCAAAATCATGAGTAGACAATGATTCAGAAAACAATTCCAAGGCAACTTACCAAAATATTCATTGAGAAAAGCGAGTGAGGACACGTAGCAGCCCAGGCTGAGAAACTCGGCCACCACCATCAGCCAGTGCCATGTGCGGACGGTCAGCGCCACCATCAGCAGCTCGGTCAGGATCAGTGCAGTGAAGGAGATGGCCACCACGTGGACGAACTCGGACTCGAAGAGCACCAGGGCCCCGTACATGAGGATGCCACCTGAAAAACAGCGGAAGCTTTTTCCACGCACACGAGCAGGGTGTAAGCAGCTAGAGGAAACAGCCTGGAACCAGCAGCCTCACTGAAGACCCTTAAACATAGCGGATAGGCTGGGCGCAATGGCTCACATCTGTCATCCCAGCACTTTGGGAGGCTGAGGCGGGTGGATCACGAGGTCAGAAGTTTGAGACCAGCCTGGCCAACATGCTGAAACCCCATCTCTACTAAAGATACAAAAAAATTAGCCAGGCGTGATGGCGCACACCTGTAATCCCAGCTACTCAGGAGGCCAAGGCAGGAGAATCGCTTGAACCCAGGAGACAGAGGTTGCAGTGAACTGAGACCACACCACTGCACTCCAGCCTGGGCAACAGAGTGAGACTCTGTCAAAAAAAAAAAGGCAGATAATGGTCATGCCCATGCTTCATGCTGATGAACAAATCGCTTAAACTCTGGATTATGGACAAAATAAGATGGGATCCCAGCTGGATCAGTTAGAAATGGCAAATAGAGGCTGACAAACGTTCTCATCTCTGGTTGCAAAGCCACACCTCTACTACCTCTACTTCAATTAGGGTAAATAGTTATGTGTTGCATGTAACTAATGGATCTGATCTGTTAGTTATACTTTCAACAATCTCCCATTTATATGAACACTAAACAAAGCAGCTAATGGCTTCTCCTTACAGAACTCAGATTCCTCAAAGTCTTTTCATCACTCTATGAAAGAAAGCCATTGTGCAGGGAATACAATGTGGTAAGTGCTTGTTAAAATCTTTCTGGATTAACATTTAATTAAAAACTAAGTCAGTTTTTGGGTGACATGCATCAGTTAAAAAAAAAAGGGCCCATGTTGCTGGAATATCGATTGATAAGACAAACGGAAGGCAGTATTTAACTGCTGATGACATTTTAAGCTGTTGGAATTTAATCTGCAAGTAAGAACAGTATTGCTAAAAGAAGACCAAAATAAAAAAACTCTTTAGTCCAGTAAACTAAGGATCCCGTCTTACCTTGGTAAATACTGATGAAAACCCAGATGAGGAAGGTTTTGAAGGACAAGGACCTTCCCTAGGGAAACAGTGGGAGAGTGTCGTTAACGCACGGAACCACCTGCTTGACCCACAGACCCCGGGGCCACAAGCCCCATCCGTGCCAACCCAGCCACCTGGTCTACCAGCATTTCAGGGTGCCTTTTCCTGACACCCAAATCCTGAAGAAGCTGCCTGGGCCCCACACGTGTCCACTGGTGCCTGAGGTTAGAGGTTCATGTTCTCTTCTGTTTGACCTGCCGTCTTGTTCGATGTTTAAGCCATAGTTCTAGTAAGCCAGGAGTGATGTATACAAGCGAACATTTCAATGAACCAGGGGGGAAAGGCTCTTGGGAATAAAAACATTTTCCCTTATTGTGAACAAATACTTCTGTATTTACTGTTTAGTTTTTTCAGATCAAAAGATACAAAAGGTAACAGCTCTTCAGTAAGGATGGCACATCCCAACTGAAGTAAAAAATTATCCCTTAAACCCTTGTTGGAGAACATGTCACATCCATAACCCCGCGTGGACGGAATGGGTCCTGGTGCCAGGCTCTTCACTCTGCGAGTTGAAGGCAGGTGATGAGGGGGCCGGAGGCCGGGGAGCTCTGGCCCACAGGGTTGCTTGTCCCGCCGCACCCCTGAAGATGAATTCAGAGTCCAAGAAGAGAGGCTGAGTCATTAACAACCGCCCTGACTTGTTGGTGCCAAGGAGCTGTCAACAGTGACGCGTGCTGCGAGGCCCTGTCTTGATGCGAGGACTTCGTTTACTTGACACCTTCGCGTCTCTCAGTGACGCAGGGCAGACGTCGTTTCCATTTACAGACAACGATAACTTGAGAAGTTCCGTGATTGCCTTAGGTTCTCGCTGGAGGCTGTGGGTGCTAAGTGTAGTCTGCTGATCAGAGCCCGAAGTCCTACCCTGATTTAGAGCTTCCCCACCCAAGGGGGAGATTCTCCGAAGGACAGGAAGTGGTCTAAAGAGCCACAGAGGAAAGACAAACCCTCACGGAAGCTCAGGGGACATGGAAGACAGCAGGGAAGATGGAGGACGGTGACAGGCTGTGCTCAGGGCCCATCTGAAGCCGCACCTGCCTGAGTCTGCTGAAGACCTTTACACACAGGCATGAGCCATTACAGAACAGAGGCGCGGGTGCTGGAACTGTGGTTATATTCCTGCAGGAGCCCACCAGTGGCAGATTTACTAATTATCATTCTAGTTGTAGTTTAAATATAAAAGACAAGTGTGGTGACGTATTAAGTGTTTTCCTAGGTTGAAAGGGTTCGTGTGAAGATGCTGACGGAGCCTGAGCCCTTACCACACGTGAATATGAAAAGGAAGATTCAAACTCACTGTGATTAAAAAGCACTACTACTGTTTTTTTTTGTTGTTTTTTGTTTTTCGAGACGGAGTCTGGCTCTGTCGCCCAGGCTGGAGTGCAGTGGCCGGATCTCTGCTCACTGCAAGCTCCGCCTCCCGGGTTCACGCCATTCTCCTGCCTCAGCCTCCCGAGTAGCTGGGACTACAGGTGCCCACCACCTCGCCCAGCTAGTTTTCTTTTTTGTATTTTTTAGTAGAGATGGGGTTTCACCGTGTTAGCCAGGATGGTCTCGATCTCCTGACCTGGTGATCCGCCCGCCTCGGCCTCCCAAAGTGCTGGGATTACAGGTGTGAGCCACCGCGCCCAGCCAAGCACCGATTTTTAAAAAGCAAGAAACTTTTAAGTTAAACCGTTTATATGCTCTAAGTAAGTTCTCGCGGCACGTATTTCCCGAGGACATTTCTCTCCCTGGGTAATGGTAGGTGTTTGGTCTTTGCTCATGAAATTCATCTGTAATTAAGTACCTGGCTCATTTTAATCAAAAACTGTAAAAGGAAATTTATTTTGACATAAGAAAGAAAAGGCTATTTTGTGGCCTGATTTGCTGAAGTGTATTCAGTTTTATTCATGCGGGACAATGATGCGCGTCTACGTGGAAAGATAAAGCGGCATCTGTGCGGCTCTCTTGTTAGGAGCTGCCAACAGGGAGCCAGCACCTCAGACCCGCACCTGTGGGCTGTTCCGTATTAAAGCAGATGATATTACAAATTAATAAAAGCAAAGACAACAGAACAGGTACAAAAACCATCAATAAAATAGATAGTTTGAGAAAAGCATGTGTCCACCTCCTATTAATGGCTCCCAGACTGTAGCTGAGAACAAAATCCTATTATATTTGACGGTACAGACACGTTACTCACAGAAGCAATTCATTCACTAAGGATTTCATGTGATGGACAAAGTTGCTTTTCCTGGGCCAGGTACCACTTCACTTGGTTTAGGAAGAGGAAGACGTCTGTCACTCTGACTGATGCCCCCGTATATGTGGAATACCTGTAGTGGAGTCCTGCCTAGCACACAGCCTTCCTGCTGCATCCTTGGGCTCAGGACTTAATCTCTGTGCCTCAGTTCCCTCCTCTGTGAAACAGAAGTAATAGTGGCATGTGGCGCACATGCATGAAATAAAATGAGCCATGAAATAAAATACGCACAATGCCAGCAGCATAGTAAATATTCACTGAATGCTACTGTTATATTTACCAATTAAATATTATGGATTCAGAATGTATATTTCTATTGTACCAAAAAACGTAAAAAATAAAATCAAGCAAATTTTTTTTTTTTTTTTGAGATGGAGTCTCGCTCTGTCGCCCAAGCTGGAGTGCAGTGGCGCAATCTCAGCTTATTGCAACCTCCGCCTCCCAGGTTCAAGCGATTCTCCTGCCTCAGCCTCCCTAGTGGCTGCGATTACAGGTGTGCACCACCACGCCCAGCTAATTGTTGTACTTTTAGTAGAGACGGGGTTTTGCCATGTTGGCCAGGATGGCCTCGAACTCCTGACCTCAGGTGATCTGTCCGCCTTGGCCTCCCGAAGTGCTGGGATTACAAGCGTGAGCCACTGTGCCCGCTCAAATCAAGCAAATTTTAAGGAAAGATTAACACCTTAAAGTCATATGCACACAATTATTCGTTTGGAAGGCTCAGGGTGGCGGTGCACGGAGCACGCTGATGCGTGCGTGACATAAGACGGGGTCCCTCTGCGTGGATCAGCACTGTGGGATGAGACCAGCCCCTCCAAAATGCCAGGGCTCCTGTCCTGAGTCTATAACCACTGTTCTCACTATTACATTTATTCTCCCAGCCTACCTCCACAATATACTTTCTCTGATTCTTTTTTTTTTTTTTTTGAGATGGAGTCTCGCTTTGTCACCTAGGCTGGAGTGCAGTGGCGCAATCTCAGCTTATTGCAACCTCCGCCTCCCAGGTTCAAGCGATTCTCCTGCCTCAGCCTCCCTAGTGGCTGCGATTACAGGTGTGCACCACCACGCCCAGCTAATTGTTGTACTTTTAGTAGAGATGGGGTTTTGCCATGTTGGCCAGGATGGCCTCGAACTCCTGACCTCAGGTGATCTGTCCGCCTTGGCCTCCCGAAGTGCTGGGATTACAAGCGTGAGCCACTGTGCCCGCTCAAATCAAGCAAATTTTAAGGAAAGATTAACACCTTAAAGTCATATGCACACAATTATTCGTTTGGAAGGCTCAGGGTGGCGGTGCACGGAGCACGCTGATGCGTGCGTGACATAAGACGGGGTCCCTCTGCGTGGATCAGCACTGTGGGATGAGACCAGCCCCTCCAAAATGCCAGGGCTCCTGTCCTGAGTCTATAACCACTGTTCTCACTATTACATTTATTCTCCCAGCCTACCTCCACAATATACTTTCTCTGATTCTTTTTTTTTTTTTTTTTTGAGATGGAGTCTCGCTTTGTCACCTAGGCTGGAGTGCAGTGGCGCAATCTCGGCTCACTGCAAGCCCCACCTCCCGGGTTCCTGCCATTCTCCTGCCTCAGCCTCCTGAGTAGCTGGGACTACAGGCACCTGCCAGCACACCCGGCTAATTTTTTGTATTTTTAGTAGAGACAGGATTTCACTGTGTTAGCCAGGATGGTCTCGATCTCCTGACCTTGTGATCTGTCCGCCTTGGCCTCCCGAAGTGCTGGGATTACAAGCGTGAGCCACTGTGCCCGCTCAAATCAAGCAAATTTTAAGGAAAGATTAACACCTTAAAGTCATATGCACACAATTATTCGTTTGGAAGGCTCAGGGTGGCGGTGCACGGAGCACGCTGATGCGTGCGTGACATAAGACGGGGTCCCTCTGCGTGGATCAGCACTGTGGGATGAGACCAGCCCCTCCAAAATGCCAGGGCTCCTGTCCTGAGTCTATAACCACTGTTCTCACTATTACATTTATTCTCCCAGCCTACCTCCACAATATACTTTCTCTGATTCTTTTTTTTTTTTTTTTTGAGATGGAGTCTCGCTTTGTCACCTAGGCTGGAGTGCAGTGGCGCAATCTCGGCTCACTGCAAGCCCCACCTCCCGGGTTCCTGCCATTCTCCTGCCTCAGCCTCCTGAGTAGCTGGGACTACAGGCACCTGCCAGCACACCCGGCTAATTTTTTGTATTTTTAGTAGAGACAGGATTTCACTGTGTTAGCCAGGATGGTCTCGATCTCCTGACCTTGTGATCTGTCCGCCTTGGCCTCCCGAAGTGCTGGGATTACAAGCGTGAGCCACTGTGCCCGCTCAAATCAAGCAAATTTTAAGGAAAGATTAACACCTTAAAGTCATATGCACACAATTATTCGTTTGGAAGGCTCAGGGTGGCGGTGCACGGAGCACGCTGATGCGTGCGTGACATAAGACGGGGTCCCTCTGCGTGGATCAGCACTGTGGGATGAGACCAGCCCCTCCAAAATGCCAGGGCTCCTGTCCTGAGTCTATAACCACTGTTCTCACTATTACATTTATTCTCCCAGCCTACCTCCACAATATACTTTCTCTGATTCTTTTTTTTTTTTTTTTTGAGATGGAGTCTCGCTTTGTCACCTAGGCTGGAGTGCAGTGGCGCAATCTCAGCTTATTGCAAGCCCCACCTCCCGGGTTCCTGCCATTCTCCTGCCTCAGCCTCCTGAGTAGCTGGGACTACAGGCACCTGCCAGCACACCCGGCTAATTTTTTGTATTTTTAGTAGAGACAGGATTTCACTGTGTTAGCCAGGATGGTCTCGATCTCCTGACCTTGTGATCTGCCTGCCTTGGCCTCCCAATCTGATTCTTAGTAGAACAACAACAATAAAAAATTTCGCCTGTTCCCATGATTGTAATTATTTGAGGGAAGTTTGGGAGTGTGGAGTAGAAAGATCCTATAGGCAGGTATAAGAGGAGAAAAAGATGCAGCCAAAGTGTATCAAGAACAAACCCCACAAACAGAGAGGGAAGGACGGTGCGCATGGTGGCGCTGGGGAGAGAAGCCCCAGTTAATTGGGGCTCTGCACGTGTGTCTGGCCTTGGCAGGAAGGGAGGCTGGAGAGGAAGAGCGGGTTTCCTGCCACTCAGCGCTCGGCCTGCCCTGCTCCTGAGGGTGCGAAGGTCCTGCAGCAAAGGGGCGGGTAAGCAACGTCCCAGCAGCTCTTCTGCTTGCCAGGCTCACTCCACTGTCGCTTTTCTTTCTGTCTATTAATGGTCTGAAATTATGGTGACTGATTTCTTCAAGGTCTCATTCCTTCATTCTTATGTGGATAAGCTCAATTTCATTAAACACAAATCATAGAATACAAAATGAACTTCAAATATTACTGGACAGAAAGTTGCTGGACAGGTTAAACGAGAGCCGCCAAGCAGACAGTGTGCACCTGAAGGTGGGCTTGCTGCCGCAGACTGGTCACAACTGGGCCAGGGCCAGGGCCAGGCGCAGACATGGGCTGGTTCTAAACTCCATACTTTGAAGGATAAGACTGCAGCTTTGCAAACAGAATTCTGATTTTGTAGAGACAGGGTCCTGATCTATTGCTGAGGGATGGAGTGCAGTGATGCCATCACAGTTCACCACAGCCTCCACCTTCCAGGCTCAAGTGATCCTCCAGTCCAGACAGCTGGGACCACAGGCACATGGTGCTGTGTCCAATTCTGTTCATCTATCCTAGGAAAACGGAAGACTTTCTCGGCTCTGACTCTGTTTTCTAATCATTTTGCCTTGAGATCACTTTAGACTTGCAGGGAAGCTGCAGAAGCAGTGCAGACAGCCCCACGGCACCGTCCAGCTCACCCGGGACCACGGCGCCGTCCAGCTCACCCGGGACCACGGCGCCGTCCAGCTCACCTGGGGCAACACTCCACGGAGACACCGACACACACCTTGGCAGAGAAATGGTGCGGAGGTCCCGGTTTTTCTCGAACGCAATTTTCCTGCCCAGGGCCCCACACAGGACCCTGCACTGCTCTGGCCGTCATGTCTCCTGGGCTCTGTGATCTGGACAGCGCCTCTGTCTCCCCGTCTTTAATGACCTGGCTGCTCCTCAAAGCTCCGGACATGTCTTTGTGGAATGCCCTTGTTTTGGATGTGTCCGATGTCTTCTAGCAATGACACTACTGGGGAGGATTTGTTGAGGGGACGCGTGTTCCCCGCAGGGCTCCACAGCAGGAGGTGTAGCCTCTCTCATCCCTGGTGATGGGAACTGTGACATCCGGGTTCTGCGTCCCTTGGAAGACCTCGTGACAGTGGCTGCTGCCTTGGTGCCTCAGCGGGGCCTCCGGCTGCCCTGGTTCCTTCACATTTATAACTGGAATCCTCCGGTTGAAGAGTTGCTTTCTCTGCGTATACATGGTGGCGGTGGAGGTATCTGTGTGCTCTCTGGGTACCATCTAGTCATGCTGCTGTCTGGGCTGCTGTGCAGGGCGTTAGGTGCCGGCCCCTGGGAGGCTCAGTCTCTGACGCCGTCGGACCTGTCTCCTGCACCAGCCTCACTGATTCTTGTTCAGCAGCTGCTTACTTTTTTGTTCCACAAGAAGTTCCAGGCTCATCTTGTATTTTCCTTGCCTCAGCCCTGGAATTAACCCCTTCTCTAGGGCTCTGCATGGTGGGGGACAGCACAGGGCCTTGTCCGCACGACCTGCACACTGAGCATGCTCACTGCCGCCTGGGCTCCTGATTCTAGCTGCTCAGTGTATGGCCTAGGACTGTGTGTGTGTTTACTAAGCCACGCTCACACATGTCCATGTGTATTTCTTCATCTATTTATTTATCTCACAGAAACCACAAGCCCAAACTGATCTGGGCTTCAATCCAGCCCTATATTTCTAACTTTGTCACTAACAGGGAGAAATCTGCTTCTCATTAGCTACCAGGCATGGGCTTATTGGTTCCTGTGAGAAGCAAATGCCAAACGCAGCCCAAAGTTTGCAGTTTTTTTTTTTTGAGACGGAGTCTTGCTCAGTCACCCAGGCTGGAGTGCAGTGGCCGGATCTCAGCTCACTGCAAGCTCCGCCTCCCGGGTTTATGCCATTCTCCTGCCTCAGCCTCCCGAGTAGCTGGGACTACAGGCGCCCGCCACCTCGCCCGGCTAGTTTTTTGTATTTTTTAGTACAGACGGGGTTTCACCGGGTCAGCCAGGATGGTCTCGATCTCCTGACCTCGTGATCCGCCCGTCTCAGCCTCCCAAAGTGCTGGGATTACAGATGCAGTTCTTTTTGTCTTCAGCCTTACAGCGAACCAGAGGCAAAAGCTTTTCCCAAGGCCACTGAAAAGAACTCCTTTCTTCCCAGCCCACAGTGCGGTTCTGTGGTTCATGGGCCGCTAGAGTCTGCACTCCTCCTCCTGTGGGCTCCATGCTGGTGCCATCCAGTGGGCTCTGACAGAGGCATGGTCAGGTGTTCCCCACCACTACGCCACACAGAGCAGCTCCCGCACTCACACCCCCTTGGGCTGCGTCTCCGGTCACCCTCTACACTCAAACCTTTAGTGACCACTGACGGGTCTCTTCCCTACAGTTCTGCACCTCCCAGGTGTCAAGTAAAAAGAATCATACCAACTTTCCAGTCTGGCTTCTGTTGTGCAGCAAAATGCAAAATGTATGATCCAACATGTCGTGTGAGTCAGCAGTAACCCTCTCACTGCTCAGCACAATCCCACTGCCTGGTGGCATGACACACAGACTGTCCACGTCCACTAGGATGTCCTCCATCACGCACGGGCTGTCCCTGTCCACGGAGATGTCCTCCATCCAAACACAGGCTGTCCCCGTCCACGGAGATGTCCTCCATCCACACACGGGCTGTCCCTGTCCACAGAGATGTCCTCCATCCACGCACGGGCTGTCCCCGTCCACGGAGATGTCCTCCATCCATTGGCTGAAGGGCATAGGGTTGTTTCCAGTTTTTGGCAATGATGACAGTGCTGCTGTGAACATTCATATATACGATTTAGTATGAATCTGTTTTCATTTCTCTTGGAGAAATATCTAGGAATGGACTACTGGATCATGGGGTAAATATATGTTTACCTTTGTAAGAAATACCCAAACTGTCTTCCAAAGAGGCTGTACCATCCTTCCTTCACCCCCACAGTGAAGGGGAGTCTCTGTTGCTCTGGGTCCTCCCAGCCTTTCACGTTGCCAGTGGTTCGGCTGCTCTAGCACTGGGGGGTACGCAGCAACTCACTGTGGCTTCAACTTGCAGTTCCCTGATGAAAGTGACACTGAGCATCTTCACAGGCTTCCTTGCCATCTGAGGATCATCTCTGAGGTGGTGTCCAGTAATATCTTCTGTCTACTTTAAAAATTGGGTTGTTTTCTCATTGAATTTTGGGTATATCTTATATACTATAGAAACAACTCCTTTATCAAAAGTGTGATGTGCAAATATTTTCTTCCAGGCTGTGGCTTGTTTTTTCATTTCCTTAACCATATCATTCACAGAGAAAACTTTTTCTTTTCTTTTTTTTTTTTTTTTTTGGAGACAGGGTCTCACTCTGTCACCCAGGCTGGAGTGCAGTGGCTCAATCACAGATCACTGCAGCCTCCACCTCCTCGGCTCAAGCAATCCTCCCACCTTAGCCCGAGTAGCTGGGACTACAGGCACACAGCAACCACCATGCTCAGCTAATTTTTTCTATTTTTTTGTAGAGACACAGTCTTACTATATTGCCCAGACTGGTATTGAACTTCTGGGCTCAAGTTTTCCTCTTGCCTCAGCCTCCCAAAGTGATGGTATTATAGGCATGGTAAGTCACTGCACCTGGCCAAAACTTTTAAATTATGGTAAAGTCTAATTTATTATTTTTTCCCTTTAAGGATCATGATTTTGATCTCATGTCTGAAAACTCTTTGCCTAACTGAAGGTCAAGCATTGGTGTGTATTTTCTTCTGAAAGGTTTATGGCTTTACATGTAGGTCAAGGGTCCACTTTGGGTGCATTTTCACATGAGGTGTGAGGTGGAGGCTGCAGGTCTGTTGCTCATGGGCTGCCAGTTGTCCCAACAGCTGCAGACACAACTCTTCTCCATCTGATTTCTTCTCACGTTTGCAAAAGATCATCTGACAGATGTGAGTGTATTTCTGGGCTCTCTTTTCTGTTCCATTGATCTTTTTGTTTGTCCTTTTGCCAATAACACATTGTCTAATTGATTACTGTTTTACAGTAAGACTTGGAATCAGGTAGTGTGTTTTCCAACTCTGTTCTTTTTCTAAATTATTTTGGCAATTCGAGTTCCCTTGCCTTTCCGTATAAATTCTAGAGTGAGCTTGTCAATGTGCAACAACACTGAAGCTCTCAATCCATGAACATCTGACTGAGGCTTAATCCAGGATCATCTGTTCACACCTCTCACTCCGGGAACATCTGTTCACGCCTCTCACTCCGGGATCATCTGTTCACGCCTCTCAATCCGGGATCATCTGTTCACGCCTCTCAATCCGGGATCATCTGTTCACGCCTCTCACTCCGGGAACATCTGTTCACGCCTCTCACTCCGGGAACATCTGTTCACGCCTCTCAATCCGGGATCATCTGTTCACGCCTCTCAATCCGGGATCATCTGTTCACGCCTCTCACTCCGGGAACGTCTGTTCACGCCTCTCACTCCGGGAACGTCTGTTCACGCCTCTCAATCCAGGATCGTCTGTTCACGCCTCTCAATCTGGCAACGTCTGTCCACGCCTCTCAATCCGGGATCATCTGTTCACGCCTCTCAATCTGGGAACATCTGTTCACGTCTCTCAATGCATGAACATCTGTTCACACCTCTCAATCCAGGATCGTCTGTTCACGCCTCTCAATCCGGGAACATCTGTTCACGTCTCTCAATGCATGAACATCTGTTCACACCTCTCAATCCGGGATCATCTGTTCACGCCTCTCAATCCGGGATCATCTGTTCACGCCTCTCACTCCGGGAACATCTGTTCACGCCTCTCACTCCGGGAACATCTGTTCACGCCTCTCAATCCGGGATCATCTGTTCACGCCTCTCACTCCGGGAACGTCTGTTCACGCCTCTCACTCCGGGAACGTCTGTTCACGCCTCTCAATCCGGGATCGTCTGTTCACGCCTCTCAATCCGGCAACGTCTGTTCACGCCTCTCAATCCAGGATCGTCTGTTCACGCCTCTCAATCCGGCAACGTCTGTTCACGCCTCTCAATCCGGGAACATCTGTTCACGTCTCTCAATGCATGAACATCTGTTCACACCTCTCAATCCGGGATCATCTGTTCACGCCTCTCAATCCGGGACCACCTGTTCACGTCTCTCAATGCATGAACATCTGTTTACACCTCTCAATCCAGGAACATCTGTTCACACCTCTCAATCCGGGATCATCTGTTCACGCCTCTCAATCCGGCAACATCTGTTCACGTCTCTCAATCTGGGAACATCTGTTCACGTCTCTCAATGCCTGAACATCTGTTCACACCTCTCAATCCGGGATCATCTGTTCACGCCTCTCAATCCAGGAACATCTGTTCACGTCTCTCAATGCATGAACATCTGTTTACACCTCTCAATCCAGGAACATCTGTTCACACCTCTCAATCCGGGATCATCTGTTCACGCCTCTCAATCCGGCAACATCTGTTCACGCCTCTCAATCCAGGATCATCTGTTCACACCTCTCAATCCGGGATCATCTGTTCACGCCTCTCAATCCGGGAACATCTGTTCACATCTCTCAATGCATGAACATCTGTTCACACCTCTCAATCCGGGATCATCTGTTCACGCCTCTCAATCCGGGAACATCTGTTCACGTCTCTCAATGCATGAACATCTGTTCACACCTCTCAATCCGGGATCATCTGTTCACGCCTCTCACTC
This sequence comes from Rhinopithecus roxellana, assembly GCF_007565055.1. Classification (NCBI taxonomy): domain Eukaryota; kingdom Metazoa; phylum Chordata; class Mammalia; order Primates; family Cercopithecidae; genus Rhinopithecus; species Rhinopithecus roxellana. The sequence goes on along the minus strand of NC_044569.1, from coordinate 38,962,741 downwards.
CGGGAACGTCTGTTCACGCCTCTCACTCCGGGAACGTCTGTTCACGCCTCTCAATCCGGGATCGTCTGTTCACGCCTCTCAATCCGGCAACGTCTGTTCACGCCTCTCAATCCGGGATCATCTGTTCACGCCTCTCAATCCGGGAACATCTGTTCACGTCTCTCAATGCATGAACATCTGTTCACACCTCTCAATCCGGGATCGTCTGTTCACGCCTCTCAATCCGGGACCATCTGTTCACGTCTCTCAATGCATGAACATCTGTTTACACCTCTCAATCCAGGAACATCTGTTCACACCTCTCAATCCAGGATCATCTGTTCACGCCTCTCAATCCGGCAACATCTGTTCACGTCTCTCAATCTGGGAACATCTGTTCACGTCTCTCAATGCCTGAACATCTGTTCACACCTCTCAATCCGGGATCATCTGTTCACGCCTCTCAATCCAGGAACATCTGTTCACGTCTCTCAATGCATGAACATCTGTTTACACCTCTCAATCCAGGAACATCTGTTCACACCTCTCAATCCGGGATCATCTGTTCACGCCTCTCAATCCGGCAACATCTGTTCACGCCTCTCAATCCAGGATCATCTGTTCACACCTCTCAATCCGGGATCATCTGTTCACGCCTCTCAATCCGGGAACATCTGTTCACATCTCTCAATGCATGAACATCTGTTCACACCTCTCAATCCGGGATCATCTGTTCACGCCTCTCAATCCGGGAACATCTGTTCACGTCTCTCAATGCATGAACATCTGTTCACACCTCTCAATCCGGGATCATCTGTTCACGCCTCTCACTCCGGGAACGTCTGTTCACGCCTCTCACTCCGGGAACGTCTGTTCACGCCTCTCAATCCGGGATCGTCTGTTCACGCCTCTCAATCCGGCAACGTCTGTTCACGCCTCTCAATCCGGGATCATCTGTTCACGCCTCTCAATCCGGGAACATCTGTTCACGTCTCTCAATGCATGAACATCTGTTCACACCTCTCAATCCGGGATCGTCTGTTCACGCCTCTCAATCCGGGAACATCTGTTCACGTCTCTCAATGCATGAACATCTGTTCACACCTCTCAATCCGGGATCATCTGTTCACGCCTCTCAATCCGGGACCATCTGTTCACGTCTCTCAATGCATGAACATCTGTTTACACCTCTCAATCCAGGAACATCTGTTCACACCTCTCAATCCGGGATCATCTGTTCACGCCTCTCAATCCGGCAACATCTGTTCACGCCTCTCAATCCAGGATCATCTGTTCACACCTCTCAATCCGGGATCATCTGTTCACGCCTCTCAATCCGGGAACATCTGTTCACATCTCTCAATGCATGAACATCTGTTCACACCTCTCAATCCGGGATCATCTGTTCACGCCTCTCAATCCAGGAACATCTGTTCACGTCTCTCAATGCATGAACATCTGTTTACACCTCTCAATCCAGGAACATCTGGTTCACACCTCTCAATCCGGGATCATCTGTTCACGCCTCTCAATCCGGCAACATCTGTTCACGCCTCTCAATCCAGGATCATCTGTTCACACCTCTCAATCCGGGATCATCTGTTCACGCCTCTCAATCCGGGAACATCTGTTCACATCTCTCAGTGCATGAACATCTGTTCACACCTCTCAATCCGGGATCATCTGTTCACGCCTCTCAATCCGGGAACATCTGTTCACGTCTCTCAATGCATGAACATCTGTTCACGTCTCTCAATCCATGAACATCTGTTTACACCTCTCAATCCAGGAACATCTGTTCACACCTCTCCATCTGGGATCATCTGTTTACGCCTCTCACTCCAGGGTCATCTGTTTACGCTTTTTACAGTTTCTTTCCTCAGTGTTGTTGGTTTCCAGCGCACAGATCTTGCGTGTATTTTGTTAGAGGTACACTTCAGTATTTCACTTTCTTGTATTATTATAAATGCTGAAATGTATTATTATAAATGTTTACATATTTTTTCATACCCCGATTATTCATTGCTAGTATACAAAATCAGAAATGATTTTGAAAAATTATTCGTTGTATCCTGAAACTTTATGAAATTTACTAGTATAGGAAGTTGTATGTATGTGGATTCTACATAGAAAATTATAGCATCTACAAACACAGATATTTTTATTTCCTCCTTTCTAATCTCAATGTTTTAAATTTCCTTTTATTGCCTTATTCACTATTATTTTGAAAAGTATATAACTATATGAATATACATTTCAAAAGTCAAAACCATTTGAGAGTATTCTACAGAAAATAAAAAATAGTGAAGGGGTCCAAATGGTTCAATACCTAATGGTTTCAAAGATTTTATGAAGAACTGTATGACATTACCTACTTGATATCTTTACAATTAGCACAACTACAAATCAAATGTCTTTGGAGTTAGCTGGTAATGTAAGATTATGCATTGGTAACAAAATTCACAGCCACAATCTGAGATATTTTGGGACCACGTGGGCTGGCTCAGTTAACCAGGGTCACTTTACTAGTCCTGATGCCTGGATCTTTGAGTTAAGCAGCTTCTCTAAGTGGTCATGCACTATTCAGAGTGAATGAAGACATGTGCAGAGTTAGGAGAGAGATGAGTAGGTCAGCTTCCTGTCTTATTGGCATCCAGAAAATTAAGTGCCTGAATTCATCTTGAGTAAAGTTTAATAATTCAAAGCAAAATTTGAGCTTCAAAAGAACAACAAAATATTGTTGCAAATATACCATTTTCTGTAAAGAATAAAAGCTACATAGTTTTAGGAAAGCAAAGGAAATCCTGACTCTTGGTTTAACTGATTCATTCACTGCCTCATTCATTTATCAAATACTTACTGAATAGATACTGTGTCCATGTGTGGCTCAGGCCATCGAGACACAGCAGGGGACAAACGTTTATACTCAAGGTTGGCTAACTCATCAGGACAGTAAGTGAGATTTATAGCGCGTGCCTTATTTGTACTTTTAGATTAAAAAGACTGGTTATCAAATACACATGAAAAAGAGATTTTCTTTCCAGTTGAGTCTTTTCCTGTGTGCAGGGAATGCACGCCTTACCTCTGAAGGTATTTTATAAATTTACCGTTATCTGAGATATGTGACTCAGATCTGACAGGACCGGCACTCGCTGGTCAGCCACTCACATTTCAGCCTGCAGCCCTTTATGCTGTTGCTCTATGCCACTGATTAACTGCTTTCTTAGCCTGACTAGAACACAGGCTTGTTGAGAGCAGGGCTATGTTGTCTTACATCACAGGAGCTTGAGCCGACGGACTGGGGACTCGGTGTCCACTGACACTGACCAGCTTGGATAGACTACGTTGGCACATCCAGTCTCCAGCTGCCCTGGTCATCAGACAACAACGCAGAGTGCTGCAGTCTGCGCTACCTTGGTAAACTGTTCAGAAATAACAGAAAGCTTCAAAAGAGTTCTTTAGCTTCAATAAGAAAAAACAACTAAATTAACTTGAGTGGCTCAGTACTTTAGTGCTATTTTCTTTTCAAAGGATTTGAAGTGTAGTCGATTAAAAAAAGAGTTACTGGGCGACAGAGCGAGACTCCATCTCCAAAAAAAAAAAAAAGTTACAATGCAGATAAGATGTTGAAGAAAAGCAGCCTAGAGAAAACGGGTGACTGAATTCTTAACCAAAAAAAAAAAAAAAATGTAGGGATGGTGTCCTGACTTCAGGATACTACAACAGTCTAAATTGTTGATCACCTTAACAGAAATGGAAATTTAATGCCCTTAATGAGATCCAACTCAATCAGAAGTGAACAGGGTTCAATGGCACCAGTGAGTAATACAGAACGTACTGATTCCATGGCCACAGTTAGGGATAATTAGCTGCTCCGTCAGACACCTGTGGCCTTATGAGCATCTTGTTTCTAGAGTGATTTAGATATCCACAAAGAAAGAGACCGGTGTGTACACTCTCAATCCTTGAAAACAGTAAAAACGTGTTAGTGCCTTACTCCACCAGCCGGTCAAGATGGCTGTGGCATGACAGTCCTATGACAAGTTTCTCCCAGCACAGTGATCTAGGCGCACCGGCTGGGGCTACGAGACCCCTAGTGACCTTCGCCCTGCTTGGGTGCTGGTTTCCTAGGTTTGAGGGTAGAGCATCAAGGTTTAAGTTCTTACGTGAAAGGCTTGTTTCTGTATGTTTGTAAGGCAGCATTTAGGTAAACATTTTTAGAGTCTCTGGGAATGAGGAAATGCGTATGCTACTAAAATGATCATTATTCATACTAGCTTCCTGAAGTTTTTGGATCTTTGCTCCCTACTGTGCTGGACTTTGTCACAATGGTTTCATCAGTTTAAGATACTTAACCAGTCTTCCTTCTAGTTGGAGATGTGACCTGGGATGAGGTTTCCCAGTCACCACGATGATATCACCATCAGGATAATAATGCTTGATATTTATATTTCATGTGATACTGGTGAACTAGCTTTATTTGTCTTGATTAAAACAGTAATGAGAATTTTTTTTTTTCAAGAAACTTTAAAGTCTTTATTTCATTAGACCCTTACAATAACATCAAGAAATCAAAAAGTTAACATGACTTCCCCAGCACCTCTCTGGCTAATGAGTGGTTATAGCTGGACTAGAGTCTAGTTCGTCAGTCAGTGGTTAGCTGGATAAGAGTCTAGTTTGTTAGTGGTTACCTGTTATTAGAGTATCATTTGTTAGTTACTAGTTAGATAGACAGGAGTCTAGTTTCTCAGTTTGTGGTTAGCTAGGTAAGAATGTAGTTGGTTAATTAGTGGCTAGCTGGACTAGAATCTGTTTGTTAGGTAGTCATTAACTTTCTTTAATGCCTAATCTAATTCTTTCTTTACCATACAGCTACTGCTTTAAAAATCTGAGTTGATAATTTCAGACACCTGTCATTTATCAATTGTAAATCTAAATTTAATTGCAGGTTAGTGGATTTTGTTCTCAATGTTGGCTCAAAAAAGCTAGCTTTGTGGAAAATACCAGAGTTACCATGATTTGTGTCTGCAGAGCTGACCCTCTCTTCTACCCCGCATCCTTACACGTTCTATGCTATAAAAGATGTTGTTGTAAAGAATATGATAAATTCAAAGCCTCCTTTAATCCTAACAGAGCACAGTTTTAAGCCAAATAAATGCATCTTTCGCAGAGTTTCAGGTGACTCAAGTTTCCTGGGGTGGATTTTTTTCTTGGTGGCATCACTGCAAAAATAGTCTATGGACCCCAGGTACAGACGCATGTTGTCAGTCACTTTTCAGATATAATTGTGAAATCCACAACTATCGACAGACTTGGAAATACACAGGAAACGTGAAGCCCATGCGTTCCCCAGCTTTGGAATGCTACTTCTGCAGCAGGTGCAGTGACACTGTCCGGGGAGCCTTTCTACAGAAATTACCAAGCGAACTCTTCTCTGACATTTGGTGAGCTCACTTCATAGAAGTCCCACAAACGGTGAGAGCATCTTTTACAATTCTAATTTTATATATGATATTAGAGCTTTGTTGCAAACATTTGGGAAATTTTTTTCCCTGAGATGTTTTTCCCCTTTTGAAGTTTAACTCAAAGAGAAAATGCCAAAAAGAATTAGGAGACATAAAAAACGTCTTGAAGGACAAAGAATCGTTTTTCACAAAATGCTTGGAAATGCCTCCTGACTGGCCTGTTTCTCACTCGTGTAAAATGCCAGGCGTGAGTGCCAGTCTTGAGGCAGACAGCCTGCCTGAGGCCCATACCTTGGTGAGGTCCTTGTACAGCTCCGGGTAGAGCATCGCCATCTCTGGCTTCACGTCCTGGTCCAGCACTAAGGAGAACACTGGGAACATGGTGTATATGGTGGCATACCTGCAAGACCAAAAGCGGAGTGCAACGGGCCTGAGAAACTTCTACCACACGGCTACAAAGAGACCTCTGGATTAGAGGTCACAGTTTCAAAAACACCAAAACATACTCCACAAAAACCAACAAAGTAATCTGGCAACCAAGTAAGATGATTGCAGAGACTGAATACTAAGATGACTGCAGAGACTGAATATTTATCTCAGAGCGCAGTAGCATGTTTCATAAGTCACAAATGCTTACAGGGAGAAGAATGATTTTTAAAAATGTTTACCTTTCTATGTTGAGATCATTGTAGACTTATATGCAGTTGTCAGGAATAGCACAGAGATTTTCTGTGATCTTTACCCAGTTCTCCCACTGGTAACATCTTAGGTAAGTGTAGTGTGAACCTCACCACCAGGATCCACAAGGACACCTCCAGACCCAGGGCACTCCTCGCACAGGGTCCCTCCTGAGGCTGCTATGTAGTTGCAACCACTTCCCTCTGCCGCCTCCTGCCTATTCCCTGGCCACCAAGAATCTGTTCCCCATCTCTAATCTGGTCATTTCAAGAATGCTATGCAACTGTCCAGCAGGCGAACTTCGGGGATTGGCGTCTTTTACACAGCGCAATTCTCTGGAGATTCATCTAGGTTGCTGCTGTATCAGTAGGTAGTTTCTTTCTATTGCTGACTACTATTTAGTGGCAGGAAAATGAACCACAGTTTGCTTAACCACTGAAGTACATCTGAGTTAGTCCTAGTTTTTGATTATCACAAATAAAACTGCTGTAAATATTCACTGCACAGATTTTTTGGCGAAGTTTCCATTTATTTTGGACAGGAGTGCCGAGTGAGATGGTATAAACCCCAGGAGCATGGGTGCTAGGTCTGGACAGGAGTGCCGAGTGAGATGGTATAAATCCCCCGGGAGCATGGGTGCTAGGTCTGGACAGGAGTGCCGAGTGAGATGGTATAAACCCCGGGAGCGTGGGTGCTAGGTCTGGACAGGAGTGCCGAGTGAGATGGTATAAACCCCGGGAGCGTGGGTGCTAGGTCTGGACAGGAGTGCCGAGTGAGATGGTATAAATCCCCCGGGAGCGTGGGTGCTAGGTCTGGACAGGAGTGCCGAGTGAGATGGTATAAACCCCGGGAGCGTGGGTGCTAGGTCTGGACAGGAGTGCCGAGTGAGATGGTATAAATCCCCCGGGAGCGTGGGTGCTAGGTCTGGACAGGAGTGCCGAGTGAGATGGTATAAACCCCGGGAGCGTGGGTGCTAGGTCTGGACAGGAGTGCCGAGTGAGATGGTATAAACCCCGGGAGCTTGGGTGCTAGGTCTGGACAGGAGTGCCGAGTGAGATGGTATAAACCCCGGGAGCGTGGGTGCTAGGTCTGGACAGGAGTGCCGAGTGAGATGGTATAAACCCCGGGAGCGTGGGTGCTAGGTCTGGACAGGAGTGCCGAGTGAGATGGTATAAATCCCCCGGGAGCGTGGGTGCTAGGTCTGGACAGGAGTGCGAGTGAGATGGTATAAACCCCGGGAGCGTGGGTGCTAGGTCTGGACAGGAGTGCCGAGTGAGATGGTATAAATCCCCCGGGAGCGTGGGTGCTAGGTCTGGACAGGAGTGCCGAGTGAGATGGTATAAATCCCCCGGGAGCATGGGTGCTAGGTCTGGACAGGAGTGCCGAGTGAGATGGTATAAATCCCCCGGGAGCGTGGGTGCTAGGTCTGGACAGGAGTGCCGAGTGAGATGGTATAAACCCCGGGAGCGTGGGTGCTAGGTCTGGACAGGAGTGCGAGTGAGATGGTATAAATGCCCGGGAGCGTGGGTGCTAGGTCTGGACAGGAGTGCCGAGTGAGATGGTATAAACCCCGGGAGCGTGGGTGCTAGGTCTGGACAGGAGTGCCGAGTGAGATGGTATAAACCCCGGGAGCGTGGGTGCTAGGTCTGGACAGGAGTGCCGAGTGAGATGGTATAAACCCTGGGAGCGTGGGTGCTAGGTCTGGACAGGAGTGCCGAGTGAGATGGTATAAACCCCGGGAGCGTGGGTGCTAGGTCTGGACAGGAGTGCGAGTGAGATGGTATAAATGCCCGGGAGCATGGGTGTTAGGTCACATGGTGGCAGTATAGTTTTTCAAAGAAATTGCTAAAACATCTTCCAGATAGTAGGATTTATGCTCCTACAGCAATATAAGAGCTACCCAGTTTCCGTGACTCTTCCCCACAATTCTGGCAGGTGTGAGGCGGAGCGTCCTGTGGTCTAACGTGGTCTCTGTGGCTGACAATGCGGGCATTGTTTCATGGGCTTGCTTGCGGTCTGTGCATCCCCTCACACACAGGATGGCTGCCTCTGCGCCTTCTGTCCTTTTCTTAATGGGACTGCTCCTTCACGGCTGAGCTTGGAGATTCTTCAGGCACTGCTGGACACAAGTCTTGCCAACACCTGCTTTCCTTTCTGGAAGTGGCCCTTACTGGCTGCAGCATTCCGTGCCCATGAGGCCTTTCTCCAGCACCTGAGTCCCTCTGCCTGCACGGTTTCCAGTTATCCCCAGCATACCCTGTCTCCTCACTGGCTGCTTTCAATGAGTTTCTTTGTCTTTGGTTTTCATCAGTTTGATTATGATTATCTTTGACTTTGTCCTGTTTGGGGTTTGCTTGCTTTCTTGAATCTGTACATTGATGTATTTTGCCAAATCTGGGAGGTTTTCGGCCTTTACTCCTTCAGGTACTTTCCCAGCCCTGCCCTGTCCCTTCTCCCCTGGAACCCCCACAGCACCACCAGTACAGAGGCCAGGGCTCCCACGGCACAAACGATACAGTTACCATCTTGCTGTCCCTGAGGCTCTGATTCATTTTTTTTCAGTCAATTTTCTCTCTGTTGTTCATATTGAGGACTTTGTTTTTCTATCTTTCAGTTCACTGCGTCCTTCCTCTGTTCCTTCTATTTTGCTGCTAAGCCCAGTCATGGCATTTTTTGTCTGGGTTATTTCTCATCTCTAAGATTTCCATTTGGTTCTGTGCTGTGTCTTGTCTGCTGGGCTGTTCTAGTTTTGCCATTTGCTCCAAGTATGTTGGTAACGGCTGTTTCCCAGTCTTTGTTGGAGAACTCCAGTGTCTCTGCCGTCTCAGGGCTGGCCTCTGCTGCCTGTCTTTCCATTCTCCTTGAAATCTTCCTGGTTCTTAGTACGGCAAGGGACTGTGACTACGGCAAGGGACTGTGACTACGGCAAGGGACTCTGACGTACGGCAAGGGACTGTGACTACGGCAAGGGACTGTGACGTACGGCAAGGGACTGTGACTACGGCAAGGGACTCTGACGTACGGCAAGGGACTCTGATGTACGGCAAGGGCCTGTGACTACGGCAAGGGACTCTGACGTACGGCAAGGGACTGTGACGTACGGCAAGGGACTGTGACTACGGCAAGGGACTGTGACGTACGGCAAGGGACTGTGACGTACGGCAAGGGACTCTGATGTACGGCAAGGGACTGTGACTACGGCAAGGGACTGTGGCTACAGCAAGGGACTGTGGCTACGGCAAGGGACTGTGGCGGAAGCCTTGACATTCCGGGTATTGTGTATGAGACTGAATTTTCTGAAGGGTGCTGACCCTGCTGTGGTGGGGAGAGGAGGGCACTGTTCTCGCTGCTGTGCAGGGGCAGGGGTTCGGGCTCCCTGTGCGGCCTCCACTGACACTGAGGGGCTCATTACCCGACACTGGGGATGGAGTCCTGCCTCCCATTCCGTCACCCTGGAGATGCTGGGTGCGTCGCTACATCTTGTGAAGTGGCACTTTCAGCTCTCCACTTGCCGTTTTGGGGAGGGGGAGGCGGGCACAGCCCTTCCCTGGCGTCTGGGTGGAGTAGAGTGACGATCATCTGAAAGTCATCTGTCTTCCCGGTGCCCCTTTCATGGATCTGCAGTTGGAAAGGCTGGGCCCTCGCTGGGACTTTCAAATTTTAAATTTCTGCACCCATGGGCATTTCCAGGCTGCCAGTTCCTTCAGCTCCAGCTGTTGGAAAATGTGGGGAGCTCCTGCTGCCTCGCCCCTTGCCCCTCTGTTCACCTTGCTCCCCACTCAGAGCCTTCTGTGTGTGATGCCCACAGTTTCAAGCTCAACTTAGCAGAAGGAGCAGGGAGGAACCCATCTACTCCACCTCCCACCGTCCTGGAAGTGGAGCTGGGCCGGAAGTGGAGCTGGGATTTTTTTTGTTTTTTGAGACAGGGTCTCACTCGGTGGCGCAGGCTGGAGTACAACGGTACAATCATGACTCACTGCAGCCTTGACCTGCTGGGCTCAGCTGATTCTCTCACTTCAGCCTCCTGAGTACCTGGACCTCAGGTATGCACCACCATGCCCAGCTAATGTTCTGTTGTAGAGATGGAGTGTCACCATGTTTCCCAGGCTGGTCTCACACTCCTAGCCTCAAGAAATCTTCCCAACTTGGCCTCCCAAAGTGCTGGGATTATAGGCATGAGCCACTGCACTTGGCTGGGTTTTTTTTTTTTTGTTGTTGTTGTTAAATGACATTGTCACCTATGAGAAAGCGTTCTCATAGTTATCTCAGGTTGGGAAAGTGACCCCGTGGCAGAGAACCAGAAACACCCATGACACCACGTTATCTTGTAGCCTGGAAACATGCGGATACCTAAAGGCTATATTCTGTTTCAATATGACTGAGATTCCATGGTCACAGACTGTTCTATTTTTAAGACTGTTGTGGGTTCTATATGAAACGTTTTGTTCTAAGGTACTTTTAGTCTAGCTCACATTCTGTTTTCTTGATGGGTCACTGTTGGGCACTAAACATCTACATGCTCAGAGAACTTTATCCAGAAATTCAACTTTAATTTATTGGGTTGAACTTGTACAACACTGCTGTACTTCCCTCGAAATCTTTAATCACTTTTGTTAACTTTCTTTGAACAACTCCCACTCTGCTTAGGATTTAGGAACAGGGACAAATAATTCAAGGAGAGCCCAACCAGGAGTTAAGATGGCAGGTCATCCCCTGGCAATGCCTGCCGAGGGCGGGCATCCTGTTCTGCGTGCACACAGGCATGCGGACACTCAGCCATGCGGCTTGTGACTTGCTCACACCAGCCGGAAGGACCACGTGCGGTCACGATTTCTGTATGTGCATTTATGAGAACTCTTGCTTTATTTATGCCAGAAATCTCCCTATCTCTTCAACCTTTAACAACAAAAACCCCAATGCTGCCTCCTTTTCATAAACCTACTCTCTTGAGGTGTAACTTTCAGCATGTGAGTGATGAGTTTTGACAAGCGTCATGGAACCACGGTGTGATCATGACGCAGAGCATCTCCGTCACCCGCCAGGAGGAGGCCTGTGATGCGCCAGGTGGGAGACTCCTGCCTCCCTTGCTGCCGCGAGTCCCACAAAAATGGCTGCTCCCCGCAAGCTCTCTAACACCTGGCTATTCTCTCCGGGTGGTCTCTGCTCTCTGCGGGTGGGTCTCTCCAGGCCAGTGGTGTTGCGGCTCGCCCACCTTGCCGAGTGTGTCCTCTGCTTTCTCTGTGCTGCAGGGCAGCGTCTCAGGCGATGGACACAGTGCAGCTCTTCCACCCCTGGCGGATGGCCGTTGGTGTTTTCCCAATCTGTGGACATCACAGCTGAAGTGGTGAGAGTCCTGGTGCTAGTCTGAGTGGAAGAATGAGTGTTTTCCTTTTTCCTGGGTGAACACTGAGGAGGGAGGTTGCTGGGGCATGGACAGTGAATGCTTAATTTCATAAAAACTGCCAGTCTGCTTTCTAGAGTGGCTGGACCATCTGCACTCTCGCCAGCAGTGCCACCCTGCTGCCCGCCTGCCAACACGCCGCTCGGCCTTTCAGCTTGGCCTCCGCGGTGGCAGAGCCTTAACTCTCTCTGTGGCTTAAATTTATCTTTCCTGGTAACTAATGATGTTAAATACATTTTCTTGTGCTTACTGGCCATTCTTATGTCTTCTTTTGTGATGGATGTTCAAATATTTCATCTTAAAAAAAAACTGAGTTGTTTGATCGTTGAGTTGAAGATATGTACTGAAAGTATTTCCTTCTTGTCTGCCTTTTTACTTGATTAGTACTGTCTTTAGAAGAGCAAAAACTTAATTTTTATGAAGTCCATCATGTCAGTTTATTCTCAGTGCATCATGATGTTTGTGCTCTGCAAGTCTGTGCCAACCTGGGCACAGGTTGGGGGGCCCTAGAACCCACCACAGCCTGGCCCTCCTCTGAGATCTGCACACACTGAAGTTTACTCTGAGAAACTTCATAGCAGGTACAAGGACTATTGAAACACAGAGGTTTTGAGGCCGTCTGACTGTCGGTTCTAGATGTGGGAGAGTTGTTTCTCTTCTCAGAGGCACCACCGTCCCCACTGCTTCCTATCCAATGTCTGAAAACATTTGTTTCATGTGTTTTCTCGTGTTTTCCACTTGATTAGGCTTGGAAGATAAATCTGTTTCCTGTTATTCCAATCACGGCTGGAAGCAGAAGTTCTGAAGACCCTCTCTGATAAACCCACAGAGCCTTCCATTCCTGCAAGTCTGGACACGGCTCCCTGAGGGACCTGCCTGTGCTCCTCCTGCCCAGAGCACTCTCTCGGAATGTCATGCACCTTCTTGGTGCTCAAATAAGGTTCAATCTAACTTTAACAAGAGTGCTCACAGGCTCTCCATCTGAGTCACTAGCAAGGGTATAAAGGAGACCCACACCCAGGAATGGCTGCTATGACGTGGCGCTGTGTGTGAGATCCTTGCAGGCAGCTGCCAGTCACTGGGGAGACACCTCCGGCCAGTTCAGACTAGCGTTTCCCAAAGCATTTTCGTGGAACATGAGTTGTGGGCTCATGAGATCAGGAGTCTCTCTCAGAGCCTCCAGCTTGCCAAAATGCACAATGCTGCACCCCACAGAGGTTCCCCATGAGGACTCGGCCTAGGAGATCTCTTTCTGGGGGAGGGCATGGCATTCCCTAGGCCTGCTTGGGGAACAAGGGCAGGGTGGGCTTGGGGGTCACAGGAGCCTCCCCAGGCTGTCCTGTCTCTCCCAGCCCCTCCTGCTGCCCCATTCCCCATGCCCCTAGGGTTCCCCATCACCACCTTCGTGGCCCCCAGGTCCCTGGTCCCTCCCTGGTTTCCCTGCTGGGCACTGAGTATGCCTAGTCCTTCCTGTTCCTGGGGCCTCTTGCTTCAGGAAAGTCACCTCGGCCACCAGTTCCCTCCAGAGCTGATGAAATGAATACAGATGAAAACCATATTTGTGGAATTAAATTCTATCAACTGTCCTCTAGCTTCTAGAGCCAATTTCTCTATCATAGCCATGATTTTGGTCTAGCTAGATGTTATTTTGTAAAAACACCATGTTGCTTTTTGCTCACTTCTTGGTATTTATTTCTTAGGTGAAGGCAAACTCATTATTTATTTTCAAAGATTAACTAAAAGCATTGCCCCTCCAAAGCTCCCACCTAACCAAATTCAGAGTATGAGTGCTTAAGAAAGTCACAGACATTTCTTGCGTGACGGACACTCAGAGTTACTTTACATAAAGCCCACTATAAAGAAGAGCTGGGGACACCGTGAAGCACTTGGGCTGTGAGGCAGGCATCCAGGCCTCACTAACCCAAGCAGTAGTTCTTTAAAGAATAATCTCCATGGTCCCCCACATTTTCCTTTTAAAGTTTCAAATCCATGATTTTTGAAATATGAAAGAAGGTGAGAACGGTTATGCTTTTCTATGACTTCCAAGGAAGAAGCGCACTGTTCAAACTCAGGATGCAATCAGCAGTACTGTGCAAATTCGATACTATTTAAAAGTAACCAGGCTGGGTGAAAGGGCTCATGCCTGCAATCTCAACACCTTGGGAGGCTGAGGCAGGTGGATCATTTGAGGTCAGGAGTTCAAGACCACCCTGGCCAACATGGTGAAACTCCGTCTCTACTAAAAAGATACAAAAATTAGCCGGGCGTGGTAGCACATACCTGTAATCCCAGCTACTAGGGAGGCTGAGACGGGAGAATCACTTGAACCCAGGAGGCGGAGGTTGCAGCGAGCTGAGATCACGCCACTGCACTCCAGCCTGGGCGGCAGAGTAAGACTCTGTCTCAAAAAAAAAAAAAAAAAAAAAAAAAAAAAAAGTCACGAACGTAATAATCACTGTAAAGATGTAGGCGATGGGAAAACCTACTTAAAAAGAGTTAGCACTTACTGTACCTTTAGGATTTTCACCTTTGTTTGAAGTACTACAGAAAACATTATTGAAATTCATGGGAAGCTGAGAATATTAGCACAAATCCTACCACGATTTCCATCAACTGTATGGGCTATGAGTTGGTAGGTTGCTGGGACATTCTTTGGTCACGTAGAGACATGAAATAAGGCTCAAGTTGACACCATGGACGCACAGTGTCATCCTGTGCTACCTCATACTGGGGCTGAGGGAGCCTCAGTGGACAGGATAGCCCAGGGCCGATGATGGCACTTTCCTTGTGGGCCACAAAAACAGGAGTCTGCAATGCTTATGATCATGATCAAGGGGGGTTACTCCCTGTGTGATTATAGCAGGCAGGGGTCTAAAACCTAAGCACTTGTGCCAAGATGAAGGGCTAGGGGTGAGAGAAGCCTGAAGACACATGCGAAGGTTTCCCCTGGCTCTTACCTACTTTATTCAAAGTGATTTTTAAGACCACAGGACAGGCTCCTGATACCCTGGGAGGAACGGTGCTAACACATGCAGGTGAAGGATGTGGAGTCCGAGGCAGGTGCCCCAGGAGTCTTGGTAGCTGTGAGTCCCACAACTCAGCTGTCCTGAGGCTTGGGGTGTGGGGCCTAGAATCCGCCAGAGTCTGGCCCTCTGAAATTCACATACACTGAAGTTCACGCTGACAAACTCACAGCAGGTATGAGAACCCGATATACCTTGCGATTTGTCCTTGTAGAGCATGCAGAATAGGACGCTAACTGGAAATACAACTGTGTGGCCTGGGGGTGTGAAGGTGCACCGTTGGGGGGCTGGGGCCTCCTGGGGAAGCAAGGACATTGGGGACATCTGGCAGTGGTCTAGGCCAAGGGGACATCATGTGTAGAGGCCAGAGGACAGAGAGGACCTGAAGACTGGAGACGGAAGGAAGGCAGAGACCCTCACGTGCTGTCTCTGTGTATGGCAGTGCTCCTTGGACAGCTCAGGATGATGCGGGCGCCGCTCAGTGATTGTGACTTGGGAAGAAGGTGACTTAAGAGAACCTCACATGTTTATCAAAACCCTAATACACGCACAGACTGATATTTCCCTGTATTTTGCTAAAATTGTGAGGAATTCCTGGGATTCAGGGAGCTGTTGAGTGAAATGGTGTTTAGACTGCGGATTAGAGACAGCTCTGCAGGGAGAAAGGACTCTGTCTGTGTTCTCTGTGGACCTGGGGTAAGTTCGGTGGCTGCGTGACGGGGGGGAGCAGCACCCGGCGGCAGCCCCTGACGACTCAGGTCTGAGCTGGGCCTCCCACAGGCAAGTTCCTGAGCTCTCTGTGTCTCTCACTTTTCTCACACATGAAGGGGGGACAAGGTGAGGATGAAAGCATGTTCAATGCCGAGAGCACTGAGGCCAGCAGCTGTCACTATTAAAGTATTTTCTGAGACTCTTTGTGGGGTACAACCTGGTTAAGGTGGGAATAAGTTTTGCAGAGGTCAGGGAGGTCAGCGGTAGAGGAGAGGCTGCTTTTAGTTTGCTGCCAACACGAACAGTCACACTGATTTCATTTCTAGGCATAACCACAAAGGAGGAGGAAAAGAGAAATTCCCACCTATTCACCCTTCACAGGAAGTTCCTGTTTGGCAGATACTGTAGGCGCGGTCGGCAAAATCAGCTCAGCTTTCAATGCACGTCGCATGCCGGCTGCACTTCTGGTGTCCTTTTCTAAGACGCTGGTGCTGTTATCTTTACTTTTTTTTTTTTTTTTTTTTGAGATGGAGTCTGGCTTTGTTGCCCAAGCGGGACTGTAATGGCATGATCTCAGCTCACTGCAACCTCCACCTCACGCGTTCAAGTGATTCTTGTGCCTCAGCCTCCCGAGTAGCTGGGATTACAGGCACACACCACCACGCCTGGCTAATTTTTTGTATTTTTAGTAGACACAGGGTTTTGCCATGTTAGGCTGGTCTCGGACTCCTGACCTCAGGTGATCCATCCACGCCCACCTCAACCTCCCAAAGCATGGGATTACAGGCGTGAGCCACCACGCACAGCCCTGGTGCTGTTATCTTTGAAAACGAGATTCCATTCCTGCCCGGGAGAGACTGACGGTGTTTGCTTCGATGCATGCCATGCTATATCCCCACACTTACTGTTCTCTGCTGCTGGCCACGCCCCATAGCAGGATGAAGCCCCAGCCAGGGGAGGGCAGCCTGCAGAGAGCCGGGAGGGCCTGTCAGTGGCCACTCTGTCCCTCTGCCTTCTGCCACGGGACCCTTTAAAAATCTCAGATCCAACACAGTTCCTGACACAAATGATGGCTTCCACTTGAAAACAAAATCTAGTAAGAAAATCCCAGGAGGAACACGTGTGCAGGTGTTGTCCTGAAGTTCACCCAAGTAAAATGTTGTTTTTACATCAGTATTATTCATTCTAAATGATGACTGTATCAAGCATCTTCTATATATGTTTTGTTTTTTTTCCAAAATAGATGTCCTCCCCGGATGGGCTGGCAGGTGCCGAGTGTAACTTACCCCACCATGAGGAAGCCCTGATACAAAGGGACGGATGCGAAGTAGAAGACTGAGGAAAACACAGCCTGGAGGGAGAGCACAGACGAAGACAACCGTCAGCTCCGCCAGCACCTGCGGCCCAGGCCTCTGAGGGGCCGCGCGACCTCCTGAGCACAGCCCAGGTACTTCCGGCAGCACTCAGCACCCCTCCCGGACGCTGCCCTCCCCGGTGCCAGCACAGAAGGCTCAGTACCTGCATGGTGGAGATGATAAGGCCCCTGTGCATGACGAACTGGCCGAGTGCCGCCGACCTCTTGTAGCTGTTCCGTCCGTGCACCATGAGCAGCCTGCCAATGTGCCGGAACTGCCTGATGGAGAAGTCGGCCGCCAGCGAGGCCTGCTTCCCCTCCTGAAAGAAAAGCACACGGGGCCTTTCAAACACTGCGGACACCGGAAATCAGACTCCAAAAGCTGAGTTGTAGAACTCAGCCTACATTTGACAAAGACTGAAGTTCTCTGCAGGACTTCCAGAGCTTCAGCTACGTCAATAGGGACAGGTCCTGTGGTCTTAGGCACAGGGGCAGGAAGAGCCCCCAGCACCAGCCCAGGCTCTCACAAGCGCTTCAGGAGAGCTCGGCTCCGACAGTCTGTGGGTGTCACAGGAGTCAGCAGAGCCGCAGAGCCCGGGCCAGCCCTGTCAAAGGACTCCCTTGTGATCTGAGCGTGGGCCAGCCTTGCGGGAGGACGCCCCTATCATCTTGGGCTTTTTTTTTTTTTTTTTTTTTTTTTTGAGGCGGAGTCTCGCTCTGTCGCCCGGACTGGAGTGCAGTGGCCGGATCTCAGCTCACTGCAAGCTCCGCCTCCCAGGTTTACGCCATTCTCCTGCCTCAGCCTCCCGAGCAGCTGGGACTACAGGCGCCGCCACCTCGCCCGGCTAGTTTTTTTTGTATTTTTTTTTTAGTAGAGACGGGGTTTCACCGTGTTCACCAGGATGGTCTCGATCTCCTGACCTCATGATCCGCCCGTCTCGGCCTCCCAAAGTGCTGGGATTACAGGCTTGAGCCACCGCGCCTGGCCCATCTTGGGCTTCTTCAAGACAATTCTCCGTTTTCCACATTTAAAGAAATAATCTATCTCCTCTTTCACAATTCTGTTGTAAGGCATTACAAAAGGAAGCAGCCAAGGAAAAAGCCACGCTTGCTTGAGCTGGGTGAATTTTCCAGGTCTTTCTGGGTGTGTCTGTATTAATATTTAAGTGACTGTGGATAAAGAGAGCGTAACACAGATAAGTCTGGCACAGAAGACGAACCTCAAACCACAGCTCAGCCAGGAGACACAGGCAACCACACAGAGAATGGCGTGTGGGAAACAGGAGGGAGGCCACGGAAAGGCTCGCTGGTGGGTCTGCTAACATCTGAGCTGAGACCTAGGGCAGGTGACTAAGAGTGACACCTCCCTGCATGCCACTCCGCCAACAGCAAGTTGCCGAGGGCTGGGCTCTAATGCACGTGGCAGGATCGTCTTTATGAAATGTGGGGTTGAAGCAGGGGACTCTGACCAATTCCTCCTCCACTCAAATGTACAGTTCAGTGCCTGGGACACACCAGGCTCTTTAGGCTGTGCTGGCTGACTGTGTGCTGAACACACGTGTTGACCAAGTGTGCATTCACCAAGCATGTGTTCTGACCAAGCGTGCAATGAGTATGTGTTCGGTGTAAAACGACCAGGCATGCGCTGACCACGTGCTGACGTGTGCTGACCTAGTGTGTGCCGAGCGTGTGTAGTGTGCTAAACGAGTGTGCTGAGTGCGCGCTGAGCACGTGTTGATCAAGTGTGTGCCGAATGTGTGCTGACTGTGCACTGAGCACGTGCTGATGTGTGTTGACTGAGCATGTGGAGTGTGTGCTGACTGTGTGCTGATGTGTGCTGTGTGCTAAGCACGTGCTGATGTGTGCTGACCGAGTGTGCGCTAAGCACGTGCTGACGTGCACTGAGTAGGTGCTGAGTGTGCAGTGGCCCAGCATGTGCTGAGTCGTGTTGATGTGTGCTGTGTGCTGAGTGTGTGCTGATGTGTTGATAAAAGGGGGAACCTACCTTTCCCTCAATCCCAATCCCACAGTCTGCTGCCTGAATCATGCTGACATCATTTCCTCCATCACCTGCGAAGCAAGAAAAGTGAGATAAAATAAAACCCCATCCATCATCATGTTTTTCATTTGTTACCAACAGCAGCTATTTCAGAAACTTCCATGAATGGAGACGAAATCAGTCTAGTTTTAGAGATGGAACAAACTCTGCCCATCAATGTCAGCCTGCGCGTTTCTCTGGAGACCTCCCCGTGAGAGGGGTGGGCGGCTCTCACCAATGGCGCAGGTGCGTCTCCCCGTGTGCTGCTGCAGCAGTGTCACGATGTGGGCCTTCTGTGTGGGCGAGCAGCGGCAGCACACCACGGCAGGGCACTGGCAGGCCAGCTCCACAAATTCATGCTCGTAGTACTTTAGACAAACCTGGACAACAAAGCCTGTGTTATTTTGTCTTATGGTCGACAACACTGTCCCAGATTTGTGTAATGCAGAAAGTGCAAAACCACGGGAGCAAAGCCAACAGACGCAACCATTCTCAATCTTTTCAGTATTCTGTGAATCATTTCACAAGACTCACGGACAGGGGAAAATATAAAAATCATGGGAAGAAATTCTATATAACATGGAACCATCCTCCTGCCCACGGAAGTTCTTCCACTTGAAGTACCAGCGATAATCTTCTGTGATTTGAGCTACGACATGACCTTCTGGTCTGATCCCCCTCCCCTGGAATCCAGGCTGCCTTAGTGACTTTCTTGAACAACTTCATGTGACCCAGTGACGTTCTGGGGCAGCTTCTGCCAGATTTCTTGGAGTGCTTGTTCTGGGGACACTAGCAACACAGAGGTCCAGGACGATTAAGTCCAGGAGCCTGTGCAAAAGCTGTGCAGGGGGAGGCTCCCACCAGCCTCGGTGCCACAGCTCTCTCAGGCGGGGGCCACACGTGCAAGGAAAACGAGGCATGAAGCTACTTTGGACACTCCTGCTCCAGCGGATGCAACGTGGACAGGACAGAGAGCCAGAACCACGGCGCTGGACAGGCTCCTGTCGCTCCTGCTCCAGGTTTCCTGCAGCACTTTCAGGCTCTCAATGTCTGACGGAGGAGTAACAATCACCGTGACCCAGCCCTGCTTTCAGACTCTCAATGTGTAAAGGAGGAATAATAACCGCTGAGATCCAGCTCTGACATCTCCTCAGGGTGGGGCTGTTTTCCAGAGTGGCAGGTGCCGCGGCTACGGAACGGAAACTGCCGAAACAGCACAGACAGGCAAAAGCACTCGACTCAACAAGCCCTCGGTGCACTGGGATGGACAGACACGCTGGGCCAGGGACCAGCCTTGCCTCAGAGACACAGACAGACAGACATGTGCTCACTCAGGGTCCAGCCTTGCCTCAGAGACACAGACAGACAGACATGTACTCACTCAGGGACCAGCCTTGCCTCAGAGACACAGACAGACAGACATATACTCACTCAGGGACCAGCCTTGCCTCAGAGACACAGACAGACAGACATGTACTCACTCAGGGTCCAGCCTTGCCTCAGAGACAGACAATCGGCCAGGGACCAGCCTTGCCTCAGAGACACAGACAGACAGACACACACACACACATGTACTCGCTCAGGGTCCAGCCTTACCTCCAGAGAGTCCCCAGATATGACCAGTGCACAATCATGCTTCCTTCGAAATGCATTCAGCTCCAAATGTGCCTCTCCCCGACTGGTTACCTCCATTAAGGGAGAAAAAAGAATCCCAAATTAAAATGTCGTCTAAGTTAGAGGCACAGAGAAACAGGGCATTATTTGCAGAGTCACGGTGGAATGTTTTGGGGTTATTATCTAAAACTAAAGTAGCTTTAGGATTTGGACGCAGAAGAAGGTCCTTTCCAATTCCTCCGGCAGTGCTGGGTGTGTCTACCCACTCAGTTAACACAAATCATTTTCAAATTTGTGGCAACTGCAAGCAGGAAACTTAGAGTGAGGAATGCAGTGGAATCACCACTCTGATGAAATTTACGTAAAGGGTGCCTATGAGTTAATAATTACCCTCTGGATAGTTTGGGAAAGTAATTGCCTTTTATAAATACACTCCCTTAACATACAACGATAATGATTAAGAATTTTCTTGTAATTTTCACGAGGTGATTATTTATCAGAGCAACAGGCCAGGGCAGGCTGGTGTGGGGAGCAGCATGGCTGAGAGTCACTGACTGGCAGCATCACGGACATGGCTCTGCAGAACGAGGCTTCCACCCAACAGGGCCCCAGAGCCCAGGGAGGCCGAGCTCCTCATCGCCACACATCGTCGCCACACATCGTCGCCACGCATCGGGTAAGAGACAGGACGCTCTCAAACCAAGGTGTTATGTAAATACATCTCTTTTCATAATAGGTCAAATAATGCAAAATACTTAATTGCTCGTGTTGTCTCTGCCATGGGTTTCAACTTACTCCATTAGTTTTTACTCAGTGTCTGAGGGATTTTTAAAAAACCTAAGAGAGTAAAATTAAGTTGTAATCTTGAAATATCCTTCGTTTTAGAACAAAAACGTTTCAGAAACCAATGTAACTGGTTTTTCATATTCTTTCTGTGGAGATTTTATGGAGCATAAAATAAATGATATATTAATAGTCCTATTAATAGGACCAAAATAAATTAAAAGCTTCATGTGGTTCAAATTAACAATCTCAGACTCATCTTTAAATAGGTAGGTTTTATTGTGAAAAATTTAATTTGTGGTGCTATAACACTGAAAAGTCAACAAAAATTGATCTGAAGTTTTATCAGAAGCATTAATAATTTAATTGCAAATAGTAGTCTTCAGGGCCTAATTTGCGATTCTGATGCTTCAAAACAAACTACATTTACATGTAAATTATATTCAAATAACTCCTTCTGTAGGTGCAAGCGATTCATTTAGAACAGACGCAGACACAGAATGTCTGTTCACCCACCATCAATCAAGAACAAGAAATTTTTATTTTTTGTTTGAATTAAATTTAGTCATAACTAATACATACAGTAAACACATAAACTTAGATCATTTCTATCAATTTTCTTTGAACTAATTAAGGCAGCACTTGCTCTGAAAATGGCAGTGATTAAAAACACATTCCTATTTTGTATTTATAGCTTGTTTCACAACAGCAGCTTCTGGACAACATGTAATACGTGTAACTTGTAGAAAAACGTAATTTTTTATCAATATATATTTTTACAAATTGAAAATAACTGCAGTATGCCTCTTTTAAAATAGCAAAAAATAATACTAATAGTATAACCAAAAAATACTTTTGAACTTAGAGTTTGTTCAATCTGTCAAAAAGCAGCTTTTGATCATTATTAATGTATGTGGTTAAAAATATCTATTTTAACATGCTTTTATAAATTAAAAAAATTACAATATTTCTTTTTAAAAAGACATTTAGTGATTAATAAATAACAACATATATTCTGACAAAAACAATAGGCTTTATTTTTGTGAGATAAACGTTTAAAAATTCAAAGTGATTAAGATACATACTTACCTGTCTGAAAATATGAATATCTTGTGTTCTAGACACCAGATGTGAACTTTTGGCAATGCAAGTAGCTGTCTCGAGTTTATCGCCTGTTAGCATCCATATCTACGAAGCAATTTAAACTGGTGAACTTCAACAAGACAAGGACATGTTCATCTCTGAGTCTCACATAATTCCCAACAGCCAAAAGGTGGAAGCAAGCCGGGTGCCCGTCAACAGAGAAATGGATGAGCAAAATGTGTTCCATCCACACAACGGAGTATTATTCAGCCTTGAAAAGGATGGAAATTCTGACACAGGCTGCAATGTGGTTCAACCTTGAGGACATTATGCTGAGTGAAAGAAGCCAGTCACAAAAGGACAAACACTGTCTGATCCCATTTCCATGAGGTCCCTAGAGCCATCCAATCCATAGAGAAAGAAGTAGACGGTGGGTGCCAGGGTCTAGGGGAAGGGGAATGGGGAGATGGACAGTTCCTGTTTAGGAAGATGGAACAGTTCTGGAGGGGATGGTGGTGATGGCTGCACAAGAATCGGCAACGCAGACTTCAATAAGGTCACGCTACACACATCCAACCACAACTAAACGGTGTGTGAACTTGCTTAAGGTAGAACAAGTGAGAGCACAGTGATGTGTAGATACAGCAGCTGAGATCTGGAGGCACGTGAGTAACACCTGTGCCCGGCACTCGCAGGCAAGGTCTAATAAGGATAGCTGTGAGTGTCAAAGGTGTCGTCCACACAGCATTCCACACCAAGCACAAAGGCCTGCCAAAGCAGCACACAGTCACGGTTTGCCAGGCTGGGAGGCTCATGAAGACCTTTACTGCAGTTTGCTAGTTTTTAAGTTGGAAACGGAAGTTCAATGGGTAACTGGCCCATAGTCAAGCCAAAAGTTGTTTATGTCATATAAAACATGTTAAATAGTAGCATTTTTACATTTAAAAATTGCATACCCATGCACATCTTATGTATATATGTATCCCTAGACAATAAAATATCAGGATACTTAATACATATCAGGATATTTGATATATATAACAGCAAAGAAATTCCACTAATATTCTCATTCGCTGAATTTCTCAGATTTCGTATGTATTATATTGAAATATGCATTTTTGGAAACAGGAAGCAGAAAAACAACTTCGACAGTGTACTGATTACCTGCTTAAGCACGCTCCACCTGTGGCTCTCTCAATGTCTAAGATTTGTGCTTTGTATTTATTTTACAGACTTACATTCATTTATTGGACCTAAGATTATGACACATTATCATGACAAAGTTGAAGAAGAACTAGCACTGCGGCAACCTGAGTGGGATTCAGGAAACACAGTGAGGTCCCGCTGAAAATCACCTTCGAGTTTCAGAGGAACATCTGAAGTCAGACTTTACATAATGTACAGAAAAAAGAGCAAAACTCGACAAAGTCATATAATTTAGCAAATAATTGATGCAAAGATCCAAATTTTAATACAAGGGATATTCACTACTAATATACTAATACACTACTAATATACACTACTAATATACTAATAGTCTAGCACATATAAAGTAAGAAGTAGACTGAGGTGAAGTTTACTAAAAAGTTACAGTGAAATGCAGGGGTCATCTGGTCACTCATTCACGTGTCGATTTACAGATGGGTCTTGCAATGAACTCTGGGGCTCGACTGAACCTCCCGCCTCAGCCTCCTGAGTAGCTGGGATCCCAGGCACACAGTACCACACCCAGCTCATCTGCTTCTCATTAATCACACTTCTTTATTCAACTTTTTGGCTATACAATACAATTAAGTTTAGTAATCTAAACTTTCAGAGTCAGAATTGTTCTCTTGTAATTTTGAATTTCTACACGAACAATTACTCTGAAACCAGATACAGCTTCATGACACACTTCCTACTGCGATCATGACATACTTCCTACTGCGATCATGACACACTTCCTACTGCGATCATGACACACTTCCTACTGAGATCATGACATACTTCCTACTGCGATCATGATACACTTCCTATTGCGATCTCAGATGGATATGATACAGCCTCATGAGACACTTCCTACTGCGATCATGCCACACTTCCTACCGCGATCATGACACACTTCCTACTGTGATCTCAGTCGGATATGAACAGCCTCCTGACACACTTCCTACTGCGATCATGACACACTTCCTACTGTGATCATGACATACTTCCTACTGAGATCATGACATGCTTCCTACTGTGATCATGATACACTTCCTACTGCGATCTCAGACGGACATTAACTCTTACAAGTCTCTTCACCATGCAGACCTCTAGACAGCAAGGAAAACAGTTGCCCCTTTTCTGTCCATGGCACAGCATCTTCGTTGAAGCTTGAGGGATGTATTTTTTATCTGAAGTTGGCAAAGCTTTGACTTCTGACACTGTCCTTCACAGTTCCGTCCCTTTAGTCTAGATATGCAGCTTTTCTCTGAAAACTAAGTTACACTTTTTTCCATTCTGAGCCCCAGGTCCTTGAGGTAGTGCTAAAATAAATTATCTTAACCAATCTGCAGTTGACCTTTTGGCTTCAATGAGAACATGTGAGGAAAGCTCCTGAAAAATAAAACTTACACCACAGGTGCTAATTTCCCCTGTGTAGGAAGAGGACACATCAGTAAGTGAAAGAGCCAGAGAGCAGGTCGGCAGACAGGGAGCATGGGCCCCGCCACACAGCATCTGGGGGAAGCCACCAAGAAGCATGGCCAGGATGCCTAACCTCTCCCATCCAAGGGAAACACTCACATTTCGCAGACACCATATTTAAACTGCCAAGGACCACACAGCTGGATGAGACGCGGCACTGCCTTGGTGAGCACAAGGAAGGTGGGCACTGCCCGCTGGGAGTTGGGACACTGCTGCTGGGAGCATGGTGTGGGTGGGGCATGAGCCACACAGCCGAGGTGGAGGGGGTGTCCTCCAGCTACGGAGAAGGTGCTGGGAAAGAACGAAGAGCCAGAGGGAGGACAAGCAGCTTTGCCCCTCCCTGCATGTCCAGGCGTCTCTGGGGCAGGCTCTTGCCGCTGAGCCCAGCAGTGAGAAGCAGCTTCCATTGGGTGTCCTTTTGTGCTGAGTTTGTGACAATGTGGATGCATTATTTCTTCAAAAACATCAATAAAATGGATGTAGTGCATGTCTGAATATTCTATATTCTCAACTCTAATGCCCTGAAGCACGAGATGATTCCAAATGTGGCAAAATTTAACCAAGAATCAAGCCAAAGCCCACATGAGGCCTGAGTTCTCACGCACTCCCATCCTCACAGAACACATGCTGTCACACTGGACGTACCCGGAGCTGTGAGTGCTCACAGGGGAGGCACACAGGCCCCTGCAAGAGGAGGCCACGTTACACAGAGAACACTGCGGCCCAGCCTTGCCAGGTGTGGGGTTGTGACAGGCTAGGGGCAAGGACATGAGTGCCAGCCAACCCAGGAATGGCTGCAGACGCCTGGCTGGCGGTGGCCAGGGCGACGGGCACTGGCCCCATGCATCCTGTCGGGGGGTTCACAACCATCCCTGGGAAATGGCATGTGGGAGTTTGACATCGCCAGGGCTGGGACCAGGGCTCCTCTTCAGAAAGGCCAGGGTATCCCGAGAGGGAAGAGGTGTGGAGAGGAAGGTCTGGAGCAGGGACGGCGTGGGGACTTGTGTGCGCAGACGTCCCTAAGGAAGGAGGGGAGCTCGTGAGCAGCTTTGCTTACAGAGCTTGCTCACAACCATGACCCCACAGGAGTTTCACAAATCAGCGTGCCCAAGGAAAAGCAGTTTGCTTCAGCACAAGCAGCGCGCACCCGCAGAGGTGAGCCCACGGTACCTTGATCCCGGCGTTGCGCAGCATCTCCAGCGTGGGCCGCACGTCTGCCTGCAGCTGGTCCTCCACGCCGGTGAGGCACAGCAGTTCCATCTCCCTCTCCAGGCTCTCAACTACCGCGGCCACCTTGAGGGCCCTGTCGTGCATGCTCAGCTTGGCCTGAGTGTATCGGCTCTGGGGACAGAGAGGGAGGCGCCTGTGTGCACACGTGTGTACGTGCTCCACGTGTGTACTCCATAGAGCTGGACTGCACGGGCTCTGGGGACAGTCGGGGAGGCGCCTGTGTGCACATACTCTATGTGTACTCAACTCGACCGCACTGTGATCACTTAGGAGTTATCTAGCACAATTCTAAGGAAACTGGCACTTCTTTGCTTCTATGACACTCCTTTCCCAGCAGGCTGGAGAAGTGGTAGAAACAGAAACGCAGAGAGGATCACCCCATGCTCCTGCTGAGTGAAGCTGCCTTCACTCCTAGACTACAGCAATCCCAGCTCTAATTTCATACAGACAGGAAGAACTAATTTCAGCAGAAGGAAGGAAATGTCGTAGGAGGATGAGATGGCTGGGAGTCAGCTCACCTCAAAGTCCTGGTACTGCTCCTCTGTCAACGCCTTCTTTGCAACCACGAGGGTCCGCAGTCCTTCGCGAGCCATGTTTCCACACTGGAAAAGGAGAGGCCGAGTCACAGGTGGGCCCCACAGAGCCCCTGCAGCCGTGTGTGGGACCAGGGTAGCACCACACTCTGACCATTGGTGCCCTGCCCTCATGTCCTGTGCCTACCTTCATCACCAAGGCCAGAGACGACTCAGCAGAGGGACGCCTTTACATACAATGCATCCTTTTAACCTCCCGACCCGTCTGGTATCTCGAATCCTACTAACCCCTTCACTCGAGAGGCAAAGACACTGGACAGGAGTTGGGGCGCACTCCGTGTGGACTCCCCTGGTGCCTGGCAGAGCTTCCTTTTACCACAGCACGGGCTTTTCAAGAAAACATAACCTGAATCCTTCAACACCACCACTCCAGAGTGTGGACACCAGACTGCATGTAGCAAGAACACACGGAGGGTGCACATGGCAGTGCTGGGGACGGGGCGAGGGGAGCACCTGGTGCCAGGGAGGGCTCCTGCACCGGGGGAGAGGTGCACCCCCTGGCATGTTGTAATACCACGGATTTAGAACCAGATGGCTGGGCCTGAAAACTGTTTCTACCACAGACTCTGTGTTTTTGGGCAAATGACCTAATTTTTCTGTGCTTGTTTCCTCCTTAATAGAAATGGGCTCATAAGAGTGTTGCTCTGGGACTAACCCTGTGAATCTGTGTAAGTTCTTGTTGCTCTATTTTAAACATGCATGTAACTGGCCTTGCAGGGCAGCCGATCACGTGCAGTAAGTGCAGTCAGTGATGGAGGAGAGGGCAGGAGTGCAGGGCCGCGGTGAGAGCTGGGGTTGGTGGGGACACGGCCAGATCCCAAAGCTCATGAGCCTTACCCTGCATTCCGGCTTCCAGAGCAGGGGGGCCTGCAGGAGTCATGGGGCCTGATGTGCGTGTTGAAGCAAGACAAGGAAACGCCTGCAATGGGCACATGAAACAGGGCTAACCGTGTTCACGGTCAGGGAAGGCGTCAAAATAAAAAATACGACTTTCCAATTCGAGGTAAAAGTGCAACAGTTTTAGCTGGTGATGGGGCGAAGAAACAGGCTCTCTGGGACAAGGCGCAAACCGGTCCCAGAGGGGTGGTGCAGGAGCAAACCTGTGCGGAGGTAACACTCTCGAAGTTAAACTGCTCATACCAGTGACACACATCCCAGTCCTGGAAGTTCAACCTGTACTTAAAAAGTAGACCCTGATGTCCACAAGAGGTTGACAGGTGCCATGTTCCTTTTACATGAACAAGGGTCAGGTTTTAAAAGGCCTGAACGAGAATGCTCATAGTCAATAGCTACATCCTGCACTTCCACATAGCCAGCAGAGAGAATCTGGCAGAGCTGCAGAAGTCGGTTCTGGAACTCTGCGCTTTCTATGCCATTTCCTTGTGTGCAAAGTGAAAACAGTTCCTCCCTCACATGGTTGTGGTGACGTGAAGGACACCCAGAGGGACAGGCCTTGCGGGGCCACAGGAATAGACGCATGAAGCATGTGTGCCTGCAGGGCAGGGTGAAGAAACAAACCCAGCCCGCTCTCCCACCCGGCACAAGGCGGTGTGGGCGACCCGGCAGATGTGGGCAGGAGGGCACCAGTGGGCCTCCTACCCGGCACAAGGCGGTGCAGGCAACTGGGCAGACATGGGCAGGAGGGCTCTGGTGGTTTCCTGGGTGCCCAGGCAGGTCCACGACTTAGCTGTGAGCACACACAGTCCTGCCCAAGAGGCCAACGTCTGGGGGGTGCAGACAAGAGGCAGGGATGGGAGGGTGCTAGGCTCCCGGACAGCTAAGGGGGTGCTGGGGCTGTCAGGAGACAACTCCGCCCCCCTCTGCTGTGTGGACCAGGACAGGGCTCAGGACAGCGGGGCCCTCTTCCAGGGACACACAGGGACCTTACAGTTGATTACTAAGTGCTGGGTGAGGTATGCCTAAGCTTTAAAGTTGTGGTGTATTCTATGAAAAGTACATTTAAAAAAACAAAGTAACGAACACTAAGCTATATAACTGTCCAAACTATCAATTTTTGAATCTAGCAGTTTCTACTTTTTTATTTGAGATGGAGTCTTGCTCTGTCGCCCAGGCTGGAGTACAGTGGTGTGATCTCGGCTCACTGCAAGCTCCGCCTCCCGGGTTCACGCCATTCTCCTGCCTCAGCCTCCCCAGCAGCTGGGACTACAGGTGCACACCACCATGCCTGGCTAATTTTTTTGTATCTTTAGTAGAGACGGGGTTTCACCATGTTGGCCAGGATGGTCTCGTTCTCCTGACCTCGTGATCCGCCCACCTCGACCTCCCAAAGTGTTGGGATTACAGGCGTGAGCCAGCGTGCCCGGCCTAGCAATTATTAGGGCTAACATACTTTAAGATGCTTTAACAGCAACCCTCCCTGTCGACAGGGCTTGTCTGTGTTCTGGAAGGTCCTGAAAGATTGGCTGCTTAAGACTCTCCATCCAGTTGTTGTTGACTTCCTCTTAAACTTCAAATTTGAGGAACTCTTCCAAATTTTAACAATGTTTATAACGCTCCTGTCTCTGGCAGGTTCAGCAGTCTCTGGCATTAGGGTTGATAATACAAAGAAATCAGTGGTAATCACATCTTCCTGAAGCCCCAGGAACTTTCTGCAGCTCAGGTGGACACTCCCAACTCAGCTATGGCCCACAATGAGCCCCACAGAGGTGGTGCAGCTGCAAACCTGCCCTGCCACCATGATCCACGGCGAGAGGAGAGGTCTTCTAGAGGCTATTTTGGTAACCTCCAAGGAGAACAGAGCTCTACATTATAGCTAGAGAACAACTAATCAAAAACATTATTTTCAATGTATACTTAAAACATTAAAAATGTGAACATTGATAATGCAGACATTTAAGCAAAGATATCCTAAATAAGTTAATTAGCAACATTTGTTTACAGAAAAGAAGATCAAATTCTAGTAAATCTGGTTTGTGCAAGGTTGCACTGAACACTGAGAGTCTGCATGGTCGGGAGAGGAAATGTGACAGTGCCCCTAAGGAAAGCTCCGCCAGACCTCAGGGTGGACGTGCAGCGGAGAGGCCAGCTCCGCAGGCAGCAACAGAAAGCCAGAGATGGGCAGTTGCGGCCCAGGGAGCTGGGACTTTGGGCATCTGACCTTTCTCAGCACTGCCCAGGAGAAGTGTTGAGAAACCACCCAGGCACACCCACATGCTTGGAAACACATCATGGTGCACGCATGCACATCACAGGCCCCCAGTCACGCGCAGAGACCCTGTCATCACCCATCATCTCTCCTGGGAAACAGGCAGCTCTCCACACGAGAGGCCCCACTCTAATGAAGCCAGTGTACTGTATCTGCTGATCCAGGTTAATTTGTAGGCAAATAATCATTATTGAACTCTTCAGATTTTTTGCAATTTCTTTTTAATTCATCCAGTTGATTGGATTTGACTTTGGTTTGGAGGCTGCAGGGATGGCAGGAAGGGCTGGAGGAGAGGTGTGGGTCTAGCACCCCTCTTCATGCATCCAACAGCTGTGTCTCTTCCCGTCTCCTGTGTAGGAATCGGAATAGTGACCTCTATAGGGTCATGTGTTACAGGAGACAAAGGAGGTGACAATTACTGTGAATTACAAAGGCAAGGCTGTCATCCATTATACCTCCTGTCATTCCCAATTTTAGCTACAGATGGCCCTTAAACAACATGGGTTTGAATAGCGTGGGTCCACTTTTACGCAAATTTTTTTCAGTAAAGCTTATGTGGAATGAGCCTGCGCCTCCTGCCTCCACTTCCACCTCCTTCACCTGTTCTGCCTCTGCCCTCCTGAGAGAGCAAGACCAACCCCTCCTCCTCCTCAGCCTCCTCAAGGTGAAGACGGTGAGGAAGAAGGTCAGAAGGTCATCAGCGATGGCCCACTCCCACTTGCTGATGAGTAGATACATTTTCTCTTCCTTATGATTTTCTTAATAACACTTTCTTTGCTCTAACTTACTTTCTTGTAACAATGCAGAATGCAATTCACATAACATACACATTGTGATAATTGATCTATCCCTGTTACTGGTATGGCTTCGGTCGACAGGAGGCTATCAGTAGTTATATGTTTGGGAGTCCGAAGTGATAGGCTGATTTTCAACTGTGCGGGGGGTTGGAGCCCCTGACCTTCGTGTTGTTTAGGGTCACCTGTGCTTGTTTCCTTTACGATACAATGTCCAGGGCCTAATTCAAGTTTGTGTTTAGAGGGAAGGAAGCCAATCACCTCAACACCTCCAGCTATCCAGAACATCACTATTTTAAGTCTGTTCACAGACTCACATATTCTTACATCTCAGGTTTGCAAAAACTGGTTTTGTTATGTGATCACAGAAATTTTTTTTTTTTTAAACATTTGGAGAACACAAGTTGACAGCCAAGAATTCAGCTCTGGAGGAGCCTGAAGGAAGCGGAATAACGCGCTCGAAGAGCCTGCTGTCCTGTTTAGTCTGTAATAAAGGAGAGGCTTTCCTACTGCAGTAGCACCACAACAAAGGCACTGACGAAGGGGACAACAATTCATCCAAGGAAAGAAAATACAATGTTGCGAAAATAAATGTGCATAGAATTTTTAATAGACTTACCTTTGCGAAAGACATACTGACATTATCTGTCTGTTGCAAGACATTTATTGATTTGACCTCATAAAGCTAAATAAGTTAAACAAGTATTTTACAATAATTGCACGTCATTATGACCAAAAGTAATTTTTATGGTACTTTACTAGGTCTTCAGGGAGTTTAATTTATTCATGTCCCTGATTAAATTAAAGAGCCCTGAAGGAGATATTGATTCATATTACCAATACCATCGTGAACACTGGGGTGTGGAGGCTGCACGGACAGACCGTCTCTGAGGTCCCAGGGTGGGAGGAGAGACTGTGAATTCCAACAGCAACACGCACACAGCAAAAAGGGCCGTGTCGACGGCAATGCCAACAGTCTGCTTTCCTCGGAAATCCAACCACTGGTTTATACATAAGCTTAACGATAAACAAAACCATCTCATAAGACGACCCACAAATCCTGGTTACTTCAGGAGAATTTAATGAAATATGGGATTGCTTCTTATTTGTATCTTATGTTCTAATTTTAGGTGAATCTTATGCACAAATTTGCATCAGGTTAAAATTCTAATGAAAATTTCCTTGCAAATATTTATGTTACAAAAGAAATACATTAAAATATAACTTTGATTACATATAAAGTATTATTTCAGAATAATGAATGATTGATAATGCCTTCTATTTCTCACTATTATAAACAAAATATTCTTTGTAAGGACCTACTTGTATAGACTGACATGCACTCACCCACAAAACAAAATGATTGTTATTCACATAGAAAGTAAACTGTTGGCTGGGCATGGTGGCTCATGCATGGAATCCCAGCATTTTGGGAGGCCAAGGCGGGCAGATCACAAGGTCAGGAGATAGAGACCATCCTGCCTAACATGGTGAAACCCCGTCTCTATTAAAAAATACAAAAAAAAAATTAGCCGGGCTTGGTGGCATGTGCCTGTAGTCCCAGCTACTTGGGAGGCTGAGGCAGGAGAATCGCTTGAACCTAGGAGGTGGGCTTGTACCTGGGAGGTGGAGGTTGCAGTGAGCCGAGATCATGCCACTGCACTCCAGCCTGGCTGACAGAGAGTGTCTGTCTCAAAAAAAAAAGTAAACTATTTATAAATAAATAGACAGGACTCTTGCCCTTTCTTCTTTATGAAATTGAGAGCTGTAAGCGTTTAAAATGATTTAGTACAAAATGATACTGTGTTTGACAACCTATGTGGTTCCCATCAGCATCTGGCTTGACATTTTGACTCTCAATTTATCCAATGATACCAGTGTCTACAAGCTGGGGAAAGGATATCCTTTTTCTGTCATCTATTCAGTCAAGTTCACAAAAACACTGTGAACCACGTGGAGAATCATTCACATACCTCCTCTTCCAGCCAGTCGTTATACTGCACGATAGGAGACATGGCCACATCGGCGCCCTTCATGTAAAATGTGATTTCTGCCGTGGATTCGTCCTATCACAGAACAACAATCAACAGAAGCACATTTAGGCTGCATTGCTTGGTGCAAATAACTGCTAGTCTAATAAAACACATAACGGAAAAAGCAATTCAATTCCTATGAACGTGTTCCTGTGTGGTAAGCTACTCACACGTGTTTCTACACAGAGAGCTAGTCCTGCTCTTCAGCACCAGTGCCAGCAGGACTGAGAACAGGATTGTGCATCCTGAGACGCTCGGCTGAAGGTCTGAACGTGTTAATGAGTATGATTTGGGTTGCATCCATTCTCTTACACTTTTACAGTTGGATTTAATGCTTCATTGTTTAGTCAACTTCCAAGACATGATTTTGGTGTTTGCTAAAAAAATTAAGGTACATTTTGGCAACTTTATGGTCATAAATCAATGTTCAAAAGTCAAACTCTTTGGCTTCTTATTTTTGTTGAAATCGAAACAGCTTTAGTTGTTGATTTGAAAAAATAAATAAATCCCACATTATTGATTCTGGCTAGGTTGACTTGGGAGAGTTATTTTATCTCACTAGAGACACAGTGGCTTCCCAAACACAGATTATCAGCTTAGATTTCATTAAAAAAAAAAAAACTGTAACAGCATAAAACACTTGAGTAAATATTTAACTTTCTTTTGGGAAAATTTGTGTCTAAAAGGCCTGAAAACGTAATGTCCAAAGCCATCGCATGGCACCCTTGCCGCAGCCTCACCCTGACGATGATGCCCATCCGCTTGCTCTCCGAGGTGAAGGGGAACAGCTGCAGGATGCAGAAGCTGAGGACCTGGCCGCTGGGGGTCTTCAGCTGCATGGAGGTGAGGTCCCTGCTGACCAGCGTGAGGCCCACACTTTCTGTCCACTGCACCAGAGCAACCTGTGGGAGACAGCAACGCCTGAGGCCACCACTGACTCAGGAAAGCTGCACGCGGGTGAGCCAGCACGGAGGTGCTCAGAAAGCTCGCCAACAAGGGACAGCTACAGAAAAACTTAGGTGTTCAGAACATTTTGTTTTCATGGCTAAGTATATACGTTTGAATAACATTGTTCTAGAGTAATCCTAAGCAATATGACCAAAGTCACTTGGTATTATTATTATTATTTTGAGACGGAATCTCGCTCTGTCACCCAGGCTGGACTGCAGTGGCACGGTCTCAGCTCACTGCAAACTCTGCCTCCCAAGTTCACGCCATTCTCCTGCCTCAGCCTCCTGAGTAGCTGGGAACTACAGGTGCCCGCCACCACACCCGGCTAATTTGTTTTGTATTTTTAGTAGAGATAAGGTTTCACTGTGTTAGCCAGGATGGTCTCGATCTCCTGACCTCGTGACCCGCCCGCCTCGGCCTCCCAAAGTGCTGGGATTACAGGTGTGAGCCACCGCGCCCGGCCCGGTATTATTCTTTAAAATAAAGACCATGATGGATCATAAAGACTTTCTTTACAATTTGTGTTAACTGCTCCCTAGAGCCAGATGGTGTTAAAATCGAGAATGCAGCTCACCCCATCAGTCTGGGGGCAGGGAGCAAGTGATCCGACTTTTCAAGGTTTCTCCCTCCCCAGTTCCATGGACTCCATGAAAGGGGAAATAGTTTGAATCTCATGTTTACAGTATTTATTTTTCTAAAATAAGAGAAACTGGTGAGTAATTAACTCTATTAATGTGTCTACATGTAATCTTTGCAAGTTTAAAGGAGACAAAATAGACAAGGAGAAAGCAGGCCTGGGTTCTAAGCCAAGTGTGGAAGTCGGCACTTTTGTGGCCAGGTCGTCATTCTGCTGGGAACACACTCCTCTTCTGTCAAGTGGAAAAATGACTTCCAAATTGTTTTGAGGCCAAAATAACATGAGTGATTCCCTGGCATATGGCAGGTACTCATAAATAGAACATATTCTTATTGATAATTATTTATTAACAATCACAAGTGGAAGAGCAATTTTTAGAGTTAATATTTTGTGAACAGTATTTTATGACAAAAAGTATTGTTTTCTGATAAAAGTCTGTCTTTATAAAAGGAACTCCCTACCAGATATTAATTAGATAAATAGGGTATACCAATCCTATTATGCAGCTAAAGGCACACTAACCACGGAGAGCACACCAACCACAGACAGCACGCCAACCAAGGAGAACACGCCAACCACAGAGAGCACGCCAACCACGGAGAACATGCTAACCACAGAGAGCACGCCAACCACGGAGAACACGCTAACCACAGAGAACACGCTAACCATGGAGAACATGCTAACCACGGAGAGCACGCTAACCAAGGACAGCATGCTAACCATGGAGAGCACGCTAACCACGGACAGTATGCTAACCACGGAGAACACACTAACCAGGGAGAACACGCTAACCACGGAGAGCATGCTAACCATGGAGTGCACACTAACCACGGAGAGTATGCTAACCACGGAGAACATGCTAACCACGGAGAGCATGCTAACCATGGAGCGCACACTCACCACGGAGAACATGCTAACCATGGAGAGCACACTAACCATGGAGAGCATGCTCTCTCCAACGTCCCACACCACTGCAGGACAGCCCAGAACCACAGCCGCTTCCTTCGGGGTCTCCTCTCTGTTCTGCAGGCCTGCCACCACCAACAGTGCTGAAGCACCTCACGGCCTAGGCGAGGCCTCTTCTCAAACCACCACC
This sequence comes from Rhinopithecus roxellana, assembly GCF_007565055.1. Taxonomy (NCBI): domain Eukaryota; kingdom Metazoa; phylum Chordata; class Mammalia; order Primates; family Cercopithecidae; genus Rhinopithecus; species Rhinopithecus roxellana. Next base: position 38,927,442 of record NC_044569.1, on the reverse strand, counting down.
TCATTCTCACGCCCCTCTTCTGATGAGCATGTCCTTGCCTTCAGTTTTAACCTCTACCTCACTGTCAGCAAACAAATGGTTTTAAAATCTTGGGTTCTGAGAACTCAAGTCACTTCAGGAACATTTTAAATTCTGTCTAGTGTCCAGGATATTAAGTCAATCTTAGGGCCTTCTGAACATTCCTGTGAGGATAAGTTCACACTCTTAGAGAGACTACAGCAAAGTTCTCCAGAGCTCTGGCTCTGTGGCCAGCTGCTCAGGTTAGGAACAAACCCTGGGCAAATGGCTGCACCTCTGCAACCCCAGGGTCCTCGTCTACAGAACAGCCATGCCGAGGCACTGCTCAGAGCTGCAGCGAGGATTTGAGAAACGAGGTGTGAGGGCACGCGGTGGACAGTCAGCACAGCAAGGCCACCAGGAGGACGCCAGGGCTCCATCCTCACGCTTTCTCACAGGAGCCCTCCAGACATGCACTCACAGGCAGACCAGGAACCTTTTTTAAAATCAGATTTTCTAAGCAATTCCCCACACGTATGACCACAGAATACCTCCAGCATAACTTTCCAATGTCTGAGGGTGAAGAGCTGCTTCCTTTCTTTTTCACACTTTGAACTTGACACAGCAGGGCACTGTGGGGGGAGGAAGCGTGAAGCGATGACACCCTAACACCATGTGTGGGGAGGGAGCGTGCAGAGATGACACCCTAACACCATGTGTGGGGAGGGAGCGTGCAGAGATGACACCCTAACACCATGTGTGGGGAGGGAGCGTGCAGAGATGACACCCTAACACCATGTGTGGGGAGGGAGCGTGCAGAGATGACACCCTAACACCATGTGTGGGGAGGGAGCGTGCAGAGATGACACCCTAACATCATGTGTGGGGAGTGTGCAGAGATGACACCCTAACACCATGTGAGGGGAAGGAGCATGCAGAGATGACACCCTAACACCATGTGAGGGAGGGAGCGTGCAGAGATAACGGAAAACACCCTAACACCATGTGAGGGGAAGCAGTGTGCAGAGGTGACACCCTAACACGATGTGTGGGGAAGCAGTGTGCAGAGGTGACACCCTAACATGATGTGTGGGGAGGGAGCGTGCAGAGGTGACACCCTAACACGATGTGTGGGGAGGGAGTGTGCAGAGGTGACACCCTAACACCATGTGAGGGAGGGAGTGTGCAGAGATGACACCCTAACACCATGTGTGGGGAGTGTGCAGAGGTGACACCCTAACATGATGTGAGGGGAAGCAGTGTGCAGAGGTGACACCCTAACACGATGTGTGGGGAGGGAGTGTGCAGAGGTGACACCCTAACACGATGTGTGGGGAGGGAGTGTGCAGAGGTGACACCCTAACACGATGTGAGGGGAAGCAGTGTGCAGAGGTGACACCCTAACACCATGTGTGGGGAGGGAGTGTGCAGAGGTGACACCCTAACACGATGTGTGGGGAGGGAGCGTGCAGAGGTGACACCCTAACACCATGTGAGGGGAGGGAGCGTGCAGGGATGACACCCTAACACCATGTGTGGGGAGGGAGCGTGCAGAGATGACACCCTAACACCATGTGTGGGGAGGGAGCGTGCAGAGATGACACCCTAACACCATGTGTGGGGAGGGAGCGTGCAGAGATGACACCCTAACACGATGTGTGGGGAGGGAGTGTGCAGAGGTGACACCCTAACACGATGTGTGGGGAGGGAGTGTGCAGAGGTGACACCCTAACACCATGTGAGGGGAGGGAGTGTGCAGAGATGACACCCTAACACCATGTGAGGGGAGGGAGCGTGCAGAGATGACACCCTAACACCATGTCTCTTCTGGCTCTGGAGACGCTGTGTGCAAGTGGGGAGTGCTGGGAGCAAAGCCAGGGATCGCGATGATGTCACCCATGCTGCGTGGAGGTGACAGGCACCTGTCCCTCCTTTTCAGGGCTGCCCAGGTGCCACTGCCACTGATCCAGCCCCACAGGCATGCTTTTGAGAGGACCGCAGTGCAAAAGCCCCTGCTCCTTCCCTATCATGTGACCTCAGGTGACTTACCAAACATTTTTTAGGCTCTAGTTAAGGAAATAAATAGACAAACAGGCCAACACACATATTTACACAGTTTTAAATGATGTGTACTGAATCTATCAGCATTTACCTTTTATAAATTTCTGATACTTTAAGAAGTTTACAAAGTAAAGTGAGCTTGTGATACATGGAATAGAATGATTCTGGAAAAGCAGTATTGAGAGGGAAATTATAACTACTGTCCTACAATTTGCAGTCATTTCAGTTACAAAATCCAATGTGCACTTCTACAGAAAAGGCATAAGAGATGGGAGAGTCAAATACCTTTTCTCAACTCAAGTTCTTCATCTGCATCCCAGAGAGCAGAAGTGATCCGAGGCGCCATTTTCTATTTCCAAGCATACTATCAACTAGTTCCGCTCTAGACTGGGGAGGAGAGAACGCGTCACACGAATAACCTGTGCCTTCCGGCATCTGGGGTCCCTCCTTCCCAGAACCTGGGAGAGGGGCTCAGGGCTTCAGGGGCGCAGGAGCTGTGGGTTCCCTTTTCCAGCAGGGACCGGGTCTGACCTCAGTCATGGCCTTCATTTTCCCCACATGGCTCTCCAGCCCCACTGGTTTACTCCACAGCCCCAGCTGCTGAACACACTTCAAAACCTGCTTTCTGAAGGAGGAATGACTATGTACAGTGTTGGAATTTCTCCTCAGCCCAAATTTATCATCTAGAAATACAAATTTCATTTAAACAAATAAGACCATACAGTTAACTATTTACAAATTCAGGGACAGCAAAATGTTACATATTAGATTAGCAACTAGGAAGACTTAATGGTATAGAATTACTATTTTTCTATAAGCAACACTCTGAAGTGAGGCAACTCATTTCCATATTTAAGGGAAAAGCAGCCTTCCCTCTTATTAATTAACCCTGCAGGTAAGGGCCAGTGCAATTTGCTGGGTGCCTGGTCAGCACCTGTTGGTCCTCCAGGTAGTGGGACGCGGGGCAGGGTCCGGTCTCAGCCCATAGCGCTGGCTGAAGAATTACACCCCAGGAGTGAGTCAGACCTCAACCCTTTCTGCTTGCAACTGTATCTGTGGGTGGACTGAAAAATTAAAAGACGCCCTTATATGGGAAACACCTGCTTGGTATCTAAAACCACTAATCAAATTTGGAAATGGGCCTAATAGGTTGGCACACTCCAGGGCATTTTGGTCTGGGCAAAGACTTCTTGAGTAAGACCTCAAAAGCACAGGCAACCAAAGCAAAAAGGGACAAACAGGATCACATTGGGCTAAAAAGCTACTGCACAGCAAAGAAAATAATCAACGAAGTGAAAAGACAACCCAGAGAATGGGAGAAAATATTTGCCAACTACCCACTGACAAGAGATTAATGAGCAGAATCTATAAGATTATTATAGATTCTCAAACGATTTAATCGGAAAAAACTGAGTAATTCAATTAAAATATGGGCAAAAGATCTCAACAGACATCTCTCAAAAGAAGACACACAAATGGCCAACAGGTACACGAAAACATGCTCAATATCCTTTAATCATCAGAGACACGCAAATAAAAATTACAATGACATATCACCTCACCCCAGTTAAAACGGCTTCTACTCAAAAGACAGCAATCACAAATGCTGGCAAGGGAGGAGGTGGGGAAAAGGGAGCACTGTTGTTGGGGATATAAATTCGTGCAGCCCTCTGGAGAGCAGCATGGAGGTTACCCCCGAATCTAAATACAAAGCCACCATATAATCCACAATCCCACTGCTGGGAATATTCCCCAAAGAAAGGAAATCAGGACACTGAAGAGGTCTCGGCACCCTCACGTGTACTGCGGCGCTGTTCACGGTAGCCACGTTATGGAATCAACCGCAGTGTCCCTCACTGGATGCACGGATGAAGAACACGTGGTGTATACACAGTGGAATACTATTCAGCCATCACTAAAGAATGAGACCCTTTCATCTACAACAGTGTGAATGGAACAGGGGCACGTTACGCTAAGTGAAATCAGCTGGGCACAGAGAGACAAACGTTGGGTCTTCTCACTCTTATGTGGGAGCTAAGAAAAAAAGGTTGAACTCCCAAAGATAGAGAGTAGCATGATGGTTACCAGAGTCCAGGAAGGCTATCGGGGATATCAGGGATAGGGGTAACAAAGGGGGCTGGTGAATGGGTACAAAAATACAGTCGGATAGAAGGAAGAAGATCCAGCACTCGGTAGCACGACAGGGTGACCTTAACTGACAAGAATTTAGTGCATATTTTACAATAACTAAGAAAGGAACGGGAATCGGACCAACACAAAGCAATGACAAATGCTGGAGGCGATGGGCATCCCAATTACCCTGATTTGATCATTGCATATTGTATGCTTGTACCAAATATCACATGTACCCCATAAGTATGTACTACTATGTACCCATAATAATTTAAAATTTAAAAACTTAACAGAAAACATAAAACATAAAGCAAGACTAAATCAAAATCCCCAAATCTCCACCATATTTCAGGCCTGTCCGACCCTGGCCTGAACGTTGAGAACGTTCTGCTCTGGGAGGCACCTAGCATTTCACCTTTATAAACCTGAAGCTTCCCACTCTCAAACATGATTGATACATCTTCCTTTTGCTGAAAATAAATGGAATTAGCAAATTTTGACTTTGGTCTTTTTGCTTAAGTGTCTTAGTAAGAAGATAAATTATACAAATAGGAGCAAATTCAATGCCTAATGTATGCCAAATACTGTGGGAAACTGCTGTCTGGAAATTCTTTGCTTGTAATTGTCATGCTTTGTTGGAAATCAGGAAAGGGCATACTCACTGAGGAAGTGCTGGTGCGGCCAGGACGGAATCCACTTGGCCCCATCGCCCCTGCCTGGGGTGGAATCAGGGTAGGAACCCTCTCCTACTGATGGGAGCTGCCTGACTGTGCCCCGAGGATGCACCCGGGAGAATGTTGGAATGGTTCTGTGCCCCACATTTGGGGTGGTGTGCTGTGCAGCAACGGTGGCAGATGTCAACCCTCGCTGTCGCAATTCTGACGTTGGGTTAGAGGTCGGGCGGCGCTGCCATTCTACGGACGCTACAACTCCAGAACCCCATGCCTGTGTTAAATGTTCAATAGCGTGTCACCCACAGGGCTTGAATTAGAACTCTCTCTCTGACTTTCCCGCATGTTACTAAGTACACAGAGAGTCTAAAATTGTGCTGGGGATGATGCAGTCCCGTAATTGAGGGCATCAGTGATACGCTCCACATTACCAAAAAAGGCACACGGGGCTCAGCAGGGACCCATCGTAAGGGAGGGAGGCGGCACCTGGGCATTGCCATCTCCAGTGGGAAGTGAGGGTGTAGCTCTACCATTGCTTCTTCCAATAAAACTTCTTCTCCACAAGCTGTAAATGATGCCAACGCTCCCAAGGCTAATTTCCAATTCACACAGTGAAAGGTTACGATTACATTTTGACCTGTAAATTGCATCTTTCCGTGAACACCCTGTCATCTCATTGGTGCCCCACTGCAGTCAGGACTGAGCTTTCTATATTTGGTGACTCACATCTGTTTATTATTTAGTTTATGCTCGGTTTCACAATCCATTTGAGCAAACAGCAACTTATAACAAAAATCAGTTTAACTTCTTATACCTAGCCCAGTATTCTATCTAATTGTTTTTAATTTGTAATCACCTTGAGGATTAACTCTATATAATGCTAACCAGAAAAAAAAGAATATCCACATTTTTCGTAAGATATAGATGCTTGAATTACTGTTCCAATGTAACTTGCCTATTGTTGGACCGAATTTTGATAATATAAAATGAAACACAGCCCGGCGTGATGGCACATGCCTATAATCCCAGCTACTCTGGGAGCTGAGGCAGGAGAATAGCTTGAACCCAGGAGGCAGAGGTTGCAGTGAGCTGAGATCGCACTACTGCACTCCAGCGTGGGCAACAGAGCGAGACTCCGTCTCAAAACACACACACACACACACACACACACACACACACACACAAACACACACATATGTATGTATTTGCTGGACAAAATAACTACAAGAAAAATAATTTCAGTGAGGATATGCAGTACTTTTAGAATCTTTGCTCCTGAATTCACACCTAAGTACTCCGTACTTCACGCAGACCTGGTCCTCCTTACTGAGGATACATCAAAGGAACCGCTGGTTCCCACGGACACGGCAGATTCTCCAGTTTTGGTTTTGCGCTTTCATATCTTATTTCCAGCTCTGCATCTCTGCAGCAGGTAAGTGTGGGGATTTGACTAGGTGAAGGCAGCCTAGCGAATTCTCTTTGTACATCTGAAATATAATCATGGTGTTCTTTTTAGAACGCTCTTAGAAATAACTTACATCTAGGGACAGTAGATGTAGAAATTAAAAGAAAATTGCAAAGGATTGATAAGTTTGAGTCTATTATCTTCCTAAAGACGTTTGAGAGATTAAAATATACACTTTCCTAAAGTACGTAAGCTCCCTCCCAACGTAACACCCACAGCATCCTAAGGCTTCCTAGTATGTAAGCTCCCTCCCAATGTAAAACCCACAGCATCCCGAGGAAGTGGGACAGGGTTTTTCAAGCAATGAGGGCAGGTGCGTGGGAGTTCTGCATGGCCAGCCAACCAGAGGGCCCACATGCAGATCGCAGATCCAGTAAAGACAACCTGTCATTACAACTCCCAACTTCAGAATCAAGCTGTCCGAGCAAGACTGGGGATTAGCTTCCAACAACAGACACAGTTATGGAGACTGACGGCAGCTAGCTCAGTGTCAAACATATTTGTCAGAGACCCATTCTCTGACTGTCCCCCTGGCCCGGCCCCGAGGCTCTCACGCTCCTGGTGTGTGGAGTGCCGGTTGCCTGCAGCCAGGCCCTCCCCATAACTCTCCACCCTGCGGTCTTAGTTTCGGCTCAACTCCAGGTCTCCAGAAGGCCCTGCTGACCACCTGATCAGAGCACCGTGTGCCCCTCCCCTTCCTCGGCAGAGGACATACTCACACTGCGCCTCCGCTGCGTTCCAGGGACCAGCACTCCCAGGTCCAGGCTCCTTCCCTCCCAGAACCTCAGTACCCCACACAGGTCCAGGTGCACTGTGCTCACCAATTTAGACTCATTTCTTGAATACATTAAAGCTAAAAATCTCCTGTTTAAAATGATTTAAAAGTGGAAAGCTGAGTGGAATTCTGAAGACACGGGCAAAACCACAAATGGGACACATTCTCAGCAATCCGTGTCAGGACTCTCCAGGCCCTGGACAGCCTGGTGAGCTCACGGCTGCTGCAGGGCAAGCTGGGCTCTGAGTTGAAAGAGAGTCGCTCTCTCCCTGAAGTTACTAGTGTGCCTCTCAACCATTTACTCACATATAAAATGCAAATCACCTGAAAGCAGCAAATAGGTTAATAAATCAATTAAATCAAAGAGTATTCCTGTGAGCCAAGCTCTGTAGATGCAGAAATCATGGCAATATTTGCTTCAGGACTTTATTTTAGACTTATTTACATGGAGAATCACCTCTACAATCAATTGAATCCCGAGGAACGCGACACTGAATTCTGGCAGTAAATGAAATGGAAATGTGGTGCAGATATTCTTCAGGCCGGTTTCCTTAAATCTTTTTGTGCTATCAATGTGGGACACTGAGGACAGTGATTCCAGCTGCAGGACTTGTCTTGTTAAGCGGAGAGAGGTAGGGAAGGAAACAATGAGGAGGACAGCGCAAGCCAGTGAAGCAGAGACCCCCATGGAACCGTTCAGTGTTCCCTCTCGATTCACTTCCATTAGCCAGGAGAGGCGGGGGCCCCCTCCCAAACTGTTAACTCTTCCCTCCTTATTCACTCACATTTCAAACACTCTACATATACAAGGACATTTATTTTCTTATTGAAGCACTTCTGGAAGTCAGCTTACATGTCTTTAACAAGAGACAATATTTAACAGTGCTAAAATGTTTGTTCCTCAACCTTTATCTTTAGTGTCTGACATGGGTCTCCAACTTTCCTGAAAGTGAAGCAGAGAAGCCCTTCCTTGCTGCCTTCCACTGCAGGTCCCAGAACATCCAAGACCCTCCAGTGAAGGCACAACCAGGTGTGAGTGAAATGGGAGGCTGCGATGCTGGCACTCACCAGATTACCACACAGCTGGTCATGATGACCCTGTGCCTAGAAAAGCACTTTTCTTCCCTAACATTTTTAACATTTTTCCAATTTCACAAGGACACAAGTTAAAGGAAGACCATACCACCTGGAGCTGTCACCTCGTTCTGCAGAGGAAATATGACTGGGTGATCTAGATCTGAAGCTGTGCTACCGTCTGCAGTGACCCTGTGTCTTCCATACAATTACAAGATAAATACTAAAGGCCAAACATCACAAAGAAGAAACTGGTTAAACCACTATTGTAAAATAATCACAAAAAAGCACAAAGCACTTAAACATATCTGAACTTTTATTTGGTAATTTTCTGAAAGGTGCATATATACAGTGTTTCTTCAAGTTGTCAATACAATCTGAGCAAGCAGCAGGTTCCATTTTTAAAAGCTTAAATCCGTACTTGATTTGGACGGCCTTCGTTCCTACCTGAAGTCCTTTGTCTTGTCCTAGGTCCCATCCGGGACGTCACATTTAGTTTTCTCTCGGCTTTCTCTCGTCTTCTCTCGGCTGTTACAGTTGCTTGGCCCTGCCCAGTTTTTGATGACCTCGACAGTTTTGAGACGTACTGGTCGGGTATTTTGTAAAACATCGCTCAATTTGATTTGTCTGGTGATTTTCTCACGAGTAGACTGGGGCTGTGGGGCTGGGGAGGGCGACCGTGAAGGTGAGGTGCTGCCGAACACATCCTGTGGCGGCTGTGTCTAGCAACGCGGCTTTTCACTGCTGATGCTGACCTTACTCACCTGACTAAGGTCGTCCAGTTCCTCCTTTCCCCCTTTCACACCATGCTCTTTGGGAGGAAGTCCTTGTGTGTAGCCCACATCTAGAGGAGGAGGACTTATGCTCCCCAACTTGTGGGTTCAGTAGCTACACAATTTGCACAGGAATTCTTGCGCATGGGAGATCTTTCTCTCCCATTCATTTATTTATTCATATCAGTTTGGACTCCTGCATATTTGTTTCATACTGTGGGCTATAATCCAGTGCGACCGACTTTGCGGCTCATACTGTTCCAGCATTCACCACAGGGAGCTTTTCCAGTTGGCTTCTGTGTCCCTCTCACACACCCCCTGCCATGCAGGCAGCTTTTTCTGTTTGTTTGTTGGCTTTGAGCAATTCCTTACTTTCTGGCAGTACCAGATGCTCCAGGCTCAGCCTGGGTATTTCCTGCCTTGGTTCTAGAATCAGCCATTTCTCCAAGGAGCCCTGTGTGTGTTCTACCACACGATGACCACGTTTCCACCACCCTGGAGAGGTGCATGCTCTTTTACCATTCTTTGGCACTCACGCCACTGTTGCCAGCATAATCCTGGACTTACCAAAGTCTAAGTAAATCGGCACCTTTACCTGTACTCTAAAGGACCTCAGAGTAATTTAATTCCATTGACATCAATCACCTCTTGACTTTTGGCTATTACCATGTATCTTAATAGTTTTTCTATATTAGATCCCACAAATCACTACTTTTATGGTATTTTACAGTCAATATTCGTATCTCTTTTTGGTGATGTAGTTGTTCAAATCTTTTGCCAATGTTTAAATTCAGGTGATGTTTTCTCATTACTGAGTTGTGAGAATTCTTTATATATTCAGCATACTAGTCACTTATCAGGTAAGTATTCTGCAAACATTTCCTACAAGTCTGTGGCTTGTCTTCATTTTTTTCTTTTTTTCAAATTTATGTTGAAATTCTAATTTGTCTTATTTTCTTAACAAATGTCTTTCCAAAAAAAAATAAATTGTTCTCTGAAATTCAATTTATCATTTTTTTCTTTTAGAACTTCTGCTTTTTTGTGTTCTTAGACTAACTGTCTAACTTTTTCTTGCTCAAGAAAAGTTCTTACAGTATGTGATTTATCTGTGCCTCAAAATAACTGACCTATAAAACTGGTCAAAAGCCATTTTGGGTGACTTTTCTAAATTTCTCTTCTCATCTACTCAGATTTTATGGAGTCAATTTTGAAATTTGTTTCTCCAGAAACCAGTTATTTTACTGTCTTTGAAAACATAAGCATTTGATCTGCGTTTCATATTCTCTTATAAACTTTTAAGCCTATTTATTATACACTCTTACATATGGATAATTTCATATGTGTGAACTTAGTTTACATTCACTGTTTTCTATTTATTATATACTCCTACATATGGATAATTTCATATGTGTGAACTTAGTTTACATTCACTGTTTTGTATTTACTGTGTTTTGCCAATAATCTTCCCATTTCATTTAACCTTTTAAACAGTCAGCTTTTGAATGATTGCTTAATCATTATTTTTATGTTTTCCTTTACTTTTTCTTCCTTCCACTTTCCTTTGGTTCTGTTCTTCTTACTGATTTAGTTTGATGCCAAGTTAACACACGTTCATTTCTTTCTCTTGATGCACAGGGCATCTGGTGAGGGTGCCAGGTGCTCTCTGACATGTTGGCTGCGCTGTGGTGGGGCTGCCGTCCTGAGGTCACTGCTACTGCTGACCACATTTGGGAGGTGGATCCCTGCAAGAGCTACTCCGTTTCCCACGGAGACCACTTTTATCTCTGCCCTCTTTGCCACAGCTTCTTTGAGGTAATTAATTGCAGTCTTTGGTCGGACTGTATACTAAATGCGTTAGCTGCCAACAGGACAGACATGGGAAGAAGGTTGCTGAGGGGTGGATGGAAATTCTCAGGTGTGCGCCTCAGAATCTGTCTCCACAGCAGCAGCTGACACGTGGCTGCAGTCCTCACATTCAGGTGGCGGGTGGAAGGTTGCAGTGGACATTTTTCCCATTTTCCTTGGATGCTATTAGGGATGGTGCAGGCAACCACAGAACACAATCTCCACGTGCACGACCGGCCATTCGTCAATTAGATTTTTCTTTACTCAGTCGGGAGCTCTCTAATAATCGTGTTTCCGATGCCATCACTTGATCTTCTCTTTCAAAGCGATTGTGTCCGCATTCAATAAAAAACTGGCAGAGTCGTTTATCAAGTACCCCTTGTGTGCTTCTATATTAATATGGAATTAACTGCTGCCTGGCATTATGATAGGAAGTAATCTCTGAAATGCAGAAAGACCAGAATTTAAAGGTTTAGTACATTTCAAATGACTATTTCTCTGATACTGAGCTGTTAGAAATTTCTAATAATGTGATTCTTGACAATACAAAGGCAAAAAATAATTAAGATGTGAATGGAAAAAAATATATGTAAGCAGGAACCTGAGCTGAATCTCATGCACAGGCTGCTTAGCAACACACTGAAGTAATCTCTACCACAGGCAATTTGTTTACACACTTGCACTTCTCCGTGCTAAATAACCACTCTGGGAAACAGACCCAAGAGTAGCATAGCCAGGAGTAATATCATATGAGAGAATACAAACTATGGGGCAATTTTTATCATTAATAATTCTCTGTAATTCCATTATTCAGAAATTTCTGAGCTACTATTCTTAAAAGTTAGGGAGAAATTCCTTGATCATATTAGCCATTCACACAGGCAGCTGCCCGCTACACTGCAAATATACATTTTCTTACCATGCACTTTATACATCACAATTTAATCACTGAGATTTCATCATTTTTGATTGTGATTATAATCATCTTTATATTTTAGTGGAATTATTAACATAAGATGCAATTTGATCAACTGAAAAAGCTGCTAATCAATATTCACAGACAGGCTATGTAGTATTTATTCTCTATTGGTCCTGAAGGTCACAGAGTGAAGGCTCTATGTCACTGACAATGATTTGCTCCTCACAAATATATTGACAAAACACCACAATTAGTCTTGCTTCAATAGGCACACACAATAAAATGAATTAAAAAATATAGCACGCCTCATGCATTAGTGCCTACTTCTGTAAACCCAAAAGCAATACTATTAATAACCCACTTGTGCTCTGTCATTAATTCTAGCTGATTCTTGCACACAAATACTGGAGTCAGGCGATGACAGCTACATTCGGAAATAACATTTAAATATGGAACTTACCAACATGAGAAAACGCAGCCACAGAGGGAAAAAGAATGAGACTACTAAACAGCCAGTCTAGAGGAAGAAGCAGTCACTGAGAATCATAGTCACTCTGTTCGGACCAAAAGAAGCCAGCGGTCTTCAAGGTTCCTTCCACCCCACGCCTTCGTCACTTGAGCTGACACCCTCTGCACTCGGAGGCTCTGCCCACCGAGCTTCTGTCCTTCTCCGAGGGCTCATGCCACCAGTTCGGTGCTAGTGTTCTGTGACTGCACTGGACATATGCCCGAACAGTTAAACAGAGCTGAATTTTAATTCTGTGAGGGAATTTCCAGAGGGCATTTAACGTTTGCTCAGCTGGAGCCTGCTATGCTGAGTCTGCGGAGACCAAGTGATAGGCAAGCAGAACTTCCTACTCTTAGAGAAAATGAAATATTGATCACTTATCATAAGAAACAATGACGAGAGCATAAGTAGGTTCCACATTATGAATACAAAATCAGTTATTTACACTTTGACATCACCATCACGTCTACACCTTCAAGTATCGTATCACCAAACATACCACACAAGACACATCACATTTCAAGTGTTTAATTGCTTATGCCTCACAGGACCTTTAAGGATTTAAAATTAATTTCTCAGAATTCAATTATTTGTATAACACAGATTCATCTAGGCGCATGTGTAGGTAAGGTGAAAGATTGTTTCTGCTTTAGGAAAAATGAAAATCAAAGACTGCTTATTTCCATGAAGAACAGCAACTGTGTATCAGCGACTAAAACTAGGGCACTCTACTTACTAAACTCCATCCTTCCTAACGACCGAGATAACAGCACCACAAACAGGGTTTAAGAGGCTGGTGCGGGTGCACAGTGGATGAAACTAGTTAAGCCTCTCAAATGATAATGTTGCTTATTAACCATAGATGTTGTGATAGGTCAGAGCTGAGGTTAAATAGAAAACATCAATTGAACCATTTCCCTAAATAAAGCTCCAGGGTGCAATATTCTAAGCCCTTTATTCGATAAAAAATGCTTTTAAAACGGTACTTTGGTGATCGGGAAACACTGCTACCATCCGTCAACCTAACTGCAGCAAAGCTCAATACGCTAAATAATGAACCATTCAGATGATTTTCCTGAGGCTTTAGGGACTTGCAGACATTGTATCAACAGAGCTCTTTAAAAATTATGATGAAGTCTATTGTTTCATTTTCAGATTTAAAATACGTTTTAGGGATTTTTAAAAGGTTATTTAATGTTCTGCTATTTTTAATCATTGTCCAATTTCCCAAGTAGAGACATTTTAGACAAGTAAAAAAACTTAACTGTAAGGTTAGCAATGTCTATATTACAATTTCTCTAAATTCTTAATAATCTTGGAGTCAATGAAATCTCTATTGTGAATTCCCAATTTAAGATTCAAAAAGTATTATGACTTATATTAAAACTTAAAAATAAAAAATCCCAGATACTTTGAATAAAAAATGTGGAATAAGGTAATATGGTAAACATATAATACAGTATTTTTAAAACTTCAAATACAATTTTCTTTGGGAAAAATCTCTAGTCTAGGTTTCTCAGACTTATGATAGAAAAACACTTGTTTTTCAATGCATAATCACATGACATATTTGAGAATTTGCAGAATGCCATAACAGAAAAAACAATGCATTCAACGCTTTCTTGGTAGGAATAACAGGGGCTTGCTTCCTCCTACAGAGCAGTTGCTTGTGACCTGTGTTTGTCTCACAGCCCACACTAGAATGCTAAAAAGACAGCAACTGATAAACCTTACAAGTCTCAACTCATCATCGTGTCGGTCGAGATGCCCAGATTTGCTTATGCCTCTTCGCTCAGATTTTCTATTACTAAATAAATAGATCTGACACATACACACATCCTAATTGCGAAAGTGGTTCTGAGTTTAGCTACAGAGATTTTACGTATCTATCAGTCAACACAATCTATGGGCTACAACAGGGCTGACGACTAAAGGAAGCTTAACGACCGTGCCCACTGACAGAACGGGGCAGGCAGTGGCATGCTGGCAGGGAGGAGGAGGAGTGGAGCTCGGGTTTCCACATTTCCTCAAAGCTGAAAAACTCTGTACGATGATGACATTGTATTCTGGAGCTTTTCAGAAATCTAATACTTCAACTGATCCCAATTTTCACGGACTTTGCCAATTATTTTCTGAAAATAGAGAAGTGACAATGTGATTCACCGGAAGGAACTTAAGTTCTTCATCATAATGTCACATTTGTACCAAAAAGGCAAATATCATCTAAACGTTGGGACACGGCCTTGCTAAACGATAGGAAACCAGCTCCTACTTAAACTTCCAATAATATGGCTTTAAGGACCAATATTCCTATAGATGTGTTTTATTCCCCTCCTCCGCCTTGACCAGTAGCTCCCCGCAACGTCTTTCCACACAGTCAAGGTTCGCTCAGCAGGCGACGCTTGTGAGCCCCTGAAAAGAAGGCGGATGTGGCGTAAGGAAGATAAAGCCTGCTGCGCAAAACCTGCAATACACACGGAGAGAGATACCCACCCAGAAGACACATGGGAATCCTGCGAGCCAATGGGCAGCTGGGGACCCCCGGCCAGGGGTGAGGGCAGCCAAGGGATGTCAAGCTAGGGACGAGCACAGAAGGAGCAAACGGGCGAGTGCTGGGACGCACCTGCACACAAACTTGGCACAGCTTTATTGAACAAAATGCTTTGAACAATTATAAAAGTAATGGAGTAACTACAGAAATTTCAAGTAGTAATATAACTGCATTCAGGAAAAACTAAATGATCCCTTTATGCCAGTCCACAGAAGGCACCACTCAATCCACATGTACCCACCATCATGAATTACTGATGTGTCCGGAAGAGTATCTGGATGGGGCAGTGGTCGAATCCAAGCAGGGAAGCCAAGAACAGCACCTTGCGAAGGCGCGTGAGCAGACCGATCTGAACACTGTGCATGGGGATCACTAGAGGGAAGGCGGCAGGCACACGGAGTTACTCAGAGAGGTCTTGGGAACAGAAGGCATTACGTGTTTGACAGCAAAAGCCTGACACGAGGGAAGGCTGCATGGCTGCATGTAAGTGTGCCCGGTCACACCGGGGACAGATTCTCACGAAAGGCTCGGTGAAACACAGAAGCTCCGGTGACGGTGACCGCGTGGTGACAGAGGAACGTGTACTGGCTGTGATGCAGGGCCGTGCCATCACAGTGGCATCACTGACACTTATCTAGAGACAGGAAGGCGGCAGGAGTGTGGAGAGAGATGGAAAGCCAACCTGTGATCCGCAGAGTCTGAGGGGAGATAAGTGATCCATGTTCTCAACTTCCCATGTTTATAAAAACCACTTTCATCGTTTTGGCTACTTTTTCACCATCCTTTAGGTTCTTACATGGCTAATGATGTGTCATAATTACTAAACTGGTATAGTTTGTTTAGAGTAAGTTAGTATCTTGACTAAACAACAAAAAGAAAAATGCCTGTGTAACTAAAGCTTTAAATAAGTAAGCTTGTTTTCCGAAAAGTCTACCCATGGCTTATACTTTGTCAAATACCATAAATCTGCTGGCGCATTTAGGCTTTCTTCTTCCTGAGGTCACTGTATCAGGGGATGTTTATATCTGTCCCCCGGACAGCTTCAGCTGAGCCCACTAAGAGTCACCACCACAAAAAGTGTACAAAAAATTTAAAACATTGGTGGAGGAGGGCCTCACATCCTCACATTCACCCTAGTTTATCAAACTTTAGTTACACAGGCATTTTTCTTTTTGTTGTTTAGTCAAGATACTAACTTACTCTAACCAAACTATACCAATTTAGTAATTGACATGTCATTAGCCATGTAAGAACCTAAAGGATGGTGAAAAAGTAGCCAAAACGATGAAAGTGGTTTTTTTAAACGTGGGAAGTTGAGAATATGGATCATTCACCTCAAGTCCTAAAAGTAAGTCAAAGGGAAAGATTTATAAAATGCAATGGTTCTCAATTGTGGGGTGTAACCTTTTAGATTTTCAAAATGGAGAAATGTCCAGCCCCAGCCCAGCATTTCTTTTTTGTTTTTTATTTTATTTATATATATATATTTTTTGAGACTGAGTCTTGTTCTGTCACCCGGGCTTGAGTGTAGTGGCATCATCTTGGCTCACTGCAACCTCAGCCTTCTGGGTTCAAGCAATTCTCCTGTCCCAGCCTTCCAAGTAGCTGGGATTACAGGAGCCTGCCACCACACCCGGCTAATTTTTGGTATTTTTGGTAGAGACGGGGTTTCACCATGTTGGCCAGGCTGGCCTCAAACTTCTGACCTTAGGTGATCCACCTGCCTCGGCCTCCCAAAGTGCTGGGATGACAGGCATGAGCCACCATGCCTGGCCCCAGTCCAGCATTTCTGTAATAGGGGTGCTAGTGTGCATACATAAAAAGTTAAGTATTTTAAAAAAGAAGAAAACCCCTAGAAGTCTACCTGATATACAGACAAGTTTAAAAACCACTTGCTTATATGTATATCTTTCCTTCCTAGGAAAGTGGTTCCCACATCTGCACACAGACATGAGAAGTGCCTTCAGGACACAAGATCTAGTCCCACGATCCTGGAAGCCTGTGCCTCGTCAGGACACGGTCACAGCGAACTCTCATGGAAAAAAGAGGAATGACATTACTGGTTGTTTCCTGAGCCATAAAGTGGTAGAATTCTTCTCCTTCTAGAAGCCCAGACAAGAGACTCCTGCTTCGAGGCAATTTTAAAGTAAAAGTCGCTTGCCACCCTTGATCAGCTCTGCAGACAGCATAGCTCCTCCTCAATTATCAACACCCATTTATTCTGTTCTGTCTTCTTTGGGCTACAAATCGGTTCTAGTTATTACTCATAAGGCAATTTTCCAAACATTCTAAACTCATAGTTGTATATTCTGACTTCTTACTTAATTTTAATCAGCAAAATGACGATGCCCTTCCCAGCGCTGGAAACACCGTACTATGCATGATCAGGTGCACATACGCCAGCTCCACTTCCTCATGGTGGCCACAGTCTGTCCCGATTCTCACCTTTCCACGGCAAGGACTTGAGTCTCTGCTGCAAGATGTATTATCACCAGAGAAAGAGGCTCTCTCACGCCTCTCTACTCTTCTTCCTGTCTCTTCTCCACATGCCTCCCTGTCTGTCTGGCCCAGCTGCTGATCAGCAACAGAGGGGTTTTAGGCTCATATTTCCACTGTCTGTGGAATTAGAATTGAGCACCTTTCATATCCATACACTCAGAAATTGAACGAGTATCCTAACACTTTCTAAGATACAAATTTTAGTTTTTTAACCTATGAATTTGTTTTGTCTTTGTTTAGAATCTTAATTTTCTACTCATTCAATAGTCATGGAACCTACACTCACTCTGCATCTTCTTTTGTTTAAATAGCTTTATGGAGACACTATTCACCCATTTAAAATGTACAATTTAATTGATCTTAGCATACTCACAGAGTTGTGTAACCAACATGATAATCTATTTTAAAACATTTTCATCCCCCTAAAAGAAACCTTCTCCCTGCTGAAGGTCACTCGTCAGCCCTTGACCTTTTATCTGCTAGGGATCACTCCACAACCCCTGACCTTGTACCTGCTAGAGATCACTCCTCTGTCCCTGACCTTCTACCTGCCGCGGATCACTCCTCAGACCCTGGTACCTGCTGCTCTGCTGTCTCCATGGGTCTGTCTGCTCTGGACGTGTCATGGCAATGAAATCACATAGGTCTGCTGGTTGCCTTCTGCACCTGCCTTCTTTCACTGAGCAAAAGGTTTCAAAGGTGCTTTGACGCCGTCACAGACGCAGCTCCTTCCTGCCATTTGTGATTGGATGATGTTCCATGTGTGCAAACAGAGCCCATTTTATTGATTGATTGATAGCTGATAGACATTTGGGCTGCCTCCACTTCCCGGCTCTAACACTGCTGTGAACATTAACATACGGGTCTTTGTTCTCATGTCTTTCGGGTGTACACCAAGGAGTGGAATTGTGGGGCATATGGTAATTCCATGTTTAATTGTTTCAGGAACACCCAGACTGTTCTCTAGAGTGGCTGCACCCTGTTCCAATCCCACCCGTAATGCACGAAGGTTCCAATTCCTCTGCGTCCTCTCAGCACTTGCTATGGTCTGTCTTTTTGATTCCTGTCATCCTGGTGGGTGTGAAGTTGCGTCTTGTCTCTTGGCTGAGATTCTATTCCATTATGGGGGGACGATGGCGCTCTTTTGTAATAAACTCGTCAACCAGAACCACCAGACTCCTCTCTTAAAAACATTAGATCTGATTTTCATCTTTTTATTTTCACTGAAGGTACCGCCACCGCCAATTATTTACGTATATGACACAGTTTACAAAGTATCGGAAGATACTAGTTTGTTTACAGCGCTGCCGTGGTTGGCTTGATCACTCTACGGAGCTATCTCAAGAACCCTGAAGGGGCAAAGTGTATATAAAACTGCATATAAAATATACTAAGACATTAATTAAACAAATTTGATGACGATTTTACTGATCTAAAAATCAAAGAATGATGTAAAGTTAGAAATAACTAATTTACCATGTTTAAGATCTTACCATTTCTGTAGGTTTTGGAAATTTACATTCTGATTTTCTTTTGAAATAAATGCCCTGTATCGAAAATCTGGCAAAATATGTGTAAATATGGAAACCTGATGATTCAATTTGGACACGGAATCCAAAAAACTGGATGATGTAGCCATCCCAGTCCCAAACTTCAACAGTTTTATAACATGCAGCTTTGACACAAATTAGTTTATGGAATCAGTAAACCTCGCTGGCATTTCTTACGCTGTCCCCTGTGACCAGCCCTGGGTGTTCTGGGATGTGCCGAGACGTGCCGGCCGCCCGTCTGCATCTGCAAGGCCCAGGCTACGTCAGAGGCTACATGCCGGAATGAGTGGGGCAGTTTCCAACAGACAGCTAAAACATACCTTAAAGCTACAGTACACTGCTCCTCTCCATTCCCCACCCCAGAAAGAATGAATCCCCATGACTTTTGAGTCCAAATGGAACGCACAAGCTCCCACGGTTTTGTGCTCTGACTGACCTCATCGGGGCTGGAAGCCTGGTAGGTGCGGTTCTCATCACTGAAGTCTTGGTCAGCCTCTGCGAACTCAGTCTCCCCAGTAACGCCGGCCCGAGACTCATACACAGGGGTCACATTGTGACACAGCACGATGGCTTTCACGGCTTCGTGGATTCGACTGCTGACACTTTTCCTAACTTTGGGAGCTGAAGATTGGGCTTTTCTTGGTGGAGTTGAACCAGCATTGCTTCCACCAGCTTGAGACTGCATCTTTAGAATATGAAACGCCACATAATTAAAGATGGAGCAAAGAGATCTAGTTAACATGGAATTATTAACATATATGATTTTTATAAGCGAAGTCGCTAGAAATAAGTAGCCTCATTTGATTCTAATTATCTCCTAGAAAGCACTGATTAATGAGTTTTTTTTTTAAGCCTAGTACTATGAAGCGCTTCAATACACCCAGCTTGTCAAATACACCAAAATATTCACTATACTACTTAAAAATCTGATAATTTGTTTTTACTGTATTCATTTCAACAACGGCACTGATTTGCTACGTCATTAACCCCTATTTATTCATGACTTCTAAAAGCAGAGTCAGTTAAAGAACAAAATGAAATGGTATACTTACAACTGCTTTCAGCTTTCTTTAAATACTGTTGTACATAAAATTGTATAAAGCTAAAAGCAGGAAAAAATTTTTAAGAACCTTCCCTTAATACCATAAATTAATCCTGCTTTCAATAGTCTCAGTTTAGACAGTCCAGTTTTGTGGATAATAACAACCAAACACAATCCTAAGTTGCATTCAGAGGAAAAACGACTCCAAGTCACATCTTAGAATTCTGCTCTCTTAAAATACAATCCTAAGTTGCATTCAGAGGAAAAAGGACCCCGTGTCATATCTTGGAATCCTGCTCTCTCAAAGCAAGTCCTCATTTAGGGCTTATGTCTGTGCCTGGCTCTCCTCAGCCCCAGCCGTGTTGAAGAGGTTTCACGGCACCACTGAAGTGATAACTTTTTATTATTCACCTCCTGTGTGGTGGAGGGTGTCAGAGGACACTCCCCCGACCCGAACAGGACGTCAAACGTTTCTTCAGTTAACTTCGGAGTAACTCGTGACAATCCTCCTTAGAAACAAGACGCTCGCGTTTGGACGGAGTGCACAGATCCAGTGAACTGTGAATCTCCTGCCCATCAAATTACAGTGGTGCCGAATGAAGGGTTTAACTTTCTGCTCAGTTGGTGCTGCCTTTCAGTGAGGACCCAGCCCATCTGCGCCTGTTCACGCTGCTGCGGGACAGCAAACTCAGCTGGCTCCCTCCTTCCAAACGACATGATGTTTGCTGATGCCTGTACAATTTAATTTCACACAAATTCTATGAAAGATTATGCCCTCTATCACCAAATGCCTCCAGTGGGGAAATATAATCAGGTTATAAAAGATTTGTGTTGCATGGCAGTGGACCTACTAGACTCCTGTCATCTTAGTCATAAAACAGAATACCAATAGAGAATCAGATCAACTTCACATAAGAAGTACTGTCTGTTCAGCTAACAGAAGCTTTCAGCAAAAACGATTTTTAAAAGTTCTCTTAGGTGGAAGCACAATATTTACTGTGTTTATATAATGATGCTTCATCTTTTCTGCTTTTAATTTTTCCTAATAACTTATTGGAAGCTATTAAAATTATATTCACAGATGATAATTTTAAAAAGCGGGTCTCATCTGGTGCTATTTCAATGTAGAAATACATTCCTGGGAGAAACTGTACTTCTTCTCCTTTTAAGATTTTTCTTCTATTAATAAATATCCTAGGTTACAAATACTCTGTATCTAAATGAATTACATCCAAAATAATAAGGTGTTTGGCTGTGTATACATGTTTGTTTGCTTATGTGTGTGGATAAACATTTCATATGCTACATACATACACATATGAGACTCCTTCCATTTGACAGCATGCCAACAGTAAAGCTTATGCCAGACTGGTAGCAAGTATACAAGAAAGAGAAGGTTTTCAAAAACCTGAATACAATGCTGACCACTGAACGCTACTCTGGAGTTGTCAAGAGTAGAAACGCTGCAATGGGAAAGTGTCATTTAGTCTAGTCTCTGCAAAAATCAAGTTTGAAACAAATTACTGTTTGTTTCAAAAAGTCTCCTAGACTCCACAGCTGACATGGCTGAGTGGCCTCTGCAAGTCTGGGCAGTGGTGCCGTGCAACGCTGGGAACTGTCACCCCCCAAGGCGAGCTGTGTACACTTTTGAACCTGATAGGCCTTAGCTCGTTATTATGTGTATTACTATATTCAAAATAAAACAACAAACAAGCAGAAAAAGGGCCTCAGGAGGTGTAAACTCCTGACGCACACTGCAGCCTTGTCTGCTAGTCTCTTAAATTGATTCTCTCAGATCTCCAGGTTTGATGACACTGAATCAGTGACTTCTAATTATGACAGGCACACAAAAAAGAATGCAAATGAATGACAAGGAAACACTCCCGGGGCCAGGGCTGTGCTCCATGTGGTGGCTCTGAGGTGCCTACTGCCGGAATGCGGTTGTTAGGATGACTTGGGGCCATGGACAGACTGTACACAACCCACTGCCTATAAAATCTCCGGCAAGTGCTACAGCCTCTAGGCTAAATCCTGCTTTAAAAGCAAATACAGGTTGAGTATCCCTGATCCAAAAATCTAAAATCGGAAATGTTCCAAAACTCAAAGCTTTTTGAACGCCATGGATGCTCAAAAGGATGTTCAGATAAGGGATTAGAGGTGTTCAACCAGTAAGGATAATGCAAATATTCCAAATCTGAAAAAAATCCAGAATCCAAAACACTTCTGGTCCTAAGCATTTTAAATAAGGGATACTCAACCTCTAATTCCCGTTCTCAGAACTTCAGAGAGCTTCGGCCCCATGAAAGGCAGAGTCCTTATCTATTCGGGGCACAGAATAAATATTTACAGGTGAAAGAATGTGGTATTTGAGCTTCATGTCGTGATAGAATAATAATGAAGAAAACCTCCAGATGAAACATCACCACCTGGGCACTGATGACAGGAAGGTGAGTGACAGATACGAGGTTCCTAACACTACGGTGTCTACTTTCGTCCACTGAAAAGGCAAAAAAAAAGAATTTACCTTTAAAACTATGAGAACGTTTTATTACAGAGAAAAACAGGACTGTTAGAAAACATATTGGTGTAGTATCCTACTGAATATGCTTCAAATACAATGTTTACTGAATAATTTTTTACAAATAACTCACTAGTAAAATGTAATATGAATAAATGACTTAAGCACACTATGCCTTCTACGATTTCACTCATGTAGAAATGCTCATCAAAGACGATTTCCTGATTCGTATATTCGAATGGATGACTGAAGTAGCAGGATGTTAAGACCACCGAGAAGTGTGCTAATTTACAGATGGGAACACACGAGGCTCGGGTGGACTCATGGCACGGGATGTGTGTGGAAGCAGATCCCATACAGGAGGAACCCACTTACCTGTGAGTAGGAGTCCCTGACATGGCTCTGGATCTCATCCATTGTGTCGGCTCCATAGGACACGGTGCCCAGGTGGAGCCGCTTAAATATCATTTCATTCTGGGTGAGGGTTCCTAGGATAAAGGGGACAACAGCAAACACATTAATGCAGAAGGCCTGAGGGAAGGCCCAGCTTTCCTACCGCACACACTGCACATCCATGTGCTGAAGCAGCTGGGATGCCCACCCTATAATACAAAGTAGCATTAAGATTGTTACTTGCTACTATTTTCATTTTAACAGGAAGAACAAGATATTTTCTCCCTAGCATGTCAAGGTACTCTTATAACATTTTTGTGGGTTTTTTTTTTTTTTTTTTTTTTTGAGACTGGGTCTCACTGTGTTGTGCAGGCTGGAGTGCAGTGGCATTACCACAGCTCACTGCAGCCTCCACCTCCTGAGCTCAACTGATCCTCCTGCCTCAGCCTCCCGAATAGCTGGGACTACAGGTGCACGACACCACACCCAGCTAATTTTTTTGTATTTTGTAGAGGCAGGGACTCCCTACGTTGCCCAGCCTAGTCTCAAGGGATCCTTCTGTCTTGGCCTCCTAAAGTGTTACGATTACAGACATGGGCCACTGCGCACCCAGCCCCTAACAACGTTTAATAACGGGAAGGCTCCAGTTATATGAGGAAAGTCCAGTCCTTGCCTTTCAGCTCAGAGCTGTTATTTGGAACAAATGCAACTTTTGCCTGTTCTGAAAGAGGCAGGCATAAAACTAGAAAACTGAGTCGCCACCTTTATAATTACAATATAGAACACTGCCTGAAAAAGACATCAACGTGCCCCAAATGAGGGTGTCCATTAACTTTTTTTAAAAACCTATTTCAAAAAATTAGGTCTTTTTAGCTGAACAGAAACGGATATTTCAGATGTGTTTAATCCTTAGCATCTATGGGCATCCCTTGGAATGACAGACCGGAGGTCTGTGAAACAGAGGA
The DNA here is from genome assembly GCF_007565055.1 of Rhinopithecus roxellana. NCBI lineage: Eukaryota > Metazoa > Chordata > Mammalia > Primates > Cercopithecidae > Rhinopithecus > Rhinopithecus roxellana. The sequence continues at coordinate 38,903,703 of NC_044569.1, read as the reverse complement.
CGGCTTTTCTTTAGTATTTTCCAAATACTGGGTTATCTGAATGTGCTTCCCCAACGCCTGCTCCTCAGTGGACCAAGGCAGAAGGACCACAGTGCTTACTTAGGAGGACTGCCAGAAAAGTTGGGCCATGTATTAGGTGACAAAGAGATCTCACTTAACCTAAAAATACACATATTACATATGCATGTTTAATTTATTTGGCTTTATAGAAGCGAAGTAGCACAGGGACGCTGAAATACCCTCTGGATATGTATGTAGCGAGCTGCCATGCGTGGTGCTTCCACCTTGCCCCAGAGGTGGGCGAGGTGGTGTCTGCACTTAGATCACAATGTGCTGTGATGCTGCGTGGTGCTTTTCACCTTGTCCCTTGTCCGGGGGAGGGGTGGATTCTGCATTTGTTTCACAACATGTTGCAATGTGGTGCTTTCACCTTCTCCCTTGTCCCGGGAGCGGGGCAGGGGGGTTCTGTACTTATTTCACAGCACGTCCAAGAAGGGTTATCCACAGATACTGACGACGTTATAAATCTGAGTATGAACAATGACACAGCCAATCGATTGCAATAAAAGTTGGACTTTTCACATGGTTGCAAAACATCCATAAAAATATTCACTCATTTTTATGTTCTTTGGCATGCGTGGTACTGGAATATAACCCAAACCATTTTCATGTCTATGGTACCCTCTAATGGCATGAGGACTAGAGCACAGAGTTAATCCCAAGACATCAGTTAGGATCACAGCACAATAGGTCACCTGGCTCAGAGCCTTCCATCAGGACACAGCACTTACTTTAAAAGAGAAGGAAAATACAGCTTACAATTACTATTTTAGAGATTGTTTTGATGAATTCTCTTAAGAGAGATATAATAAAGTTTTAGAAATTCCAAATAGCAGCTAACTATCTACCTGAGATACCTGTCAGTTTTATGGATTTTGCCTTCCACAACATTTTATGAAGCACCTTTAAACTGGCTGTGCACTGTGTACCTTGAAACAATGTCTCCAAGTTTCATAAATCTAAGTGGAAACAAAATCATCAAAATTACATGAGAGGTAGTTTAAACCTTTTTATTTTGTCATGCTACCCTTGTTAAATAAGTATAATTAACTTAAAATACTAGGCTATATTAAATAATGCAGTTAGCAGCAATTTGGTCTCTGAATAACATAATGAAGTTCTGCAAGTGCTTTATATTTTTGTTTGTCTTCTGAGACAGAGTCTCACTCTGTTGCCCAGGCTGGAATGCAGTGGCACAATCTTGGCTCACTGCAACCTCTGCCTCCCAGGGTTCAAGTGATTCTCCTGCCTCAGTCTCCCCAGTAGCTGGGATTACAGATGCGTGCCACCACGCCCGGCTAAATTTTGTATTTTTAGTAGAGCTGGGGTTTCACCATGTTGGCCAGGCTGGTCTGGAACTCCTGACCTCAGGTGATCTGTCCGCCTTGGCCTCCCAAACTGCTGGGATAACAGGCGTGAGTCACCACACCTGGCCTATGAGTGCTTTAAATAGCAAAAATGTGAGATGAAAAATGATAGTTATATCATTGCCAACAGTTAAAAGATAATGAAACCTTCCATTAATTCATATTAGGGTAACTACAAAGTTTACCTCTATTATGTGTGCCTAAGTAAGCACCTCTCTGAAAAATTATTTAACAAATGTGCTAAATTAAAAACATGTTATTTAGCAGATTGAGATAACAAAAGTATTTCCTTTAGACTTTTTTTTCTTACACTGAGTGTGAAGCATGATAATTTAGGGTGGGGAATTGTAATGAGGCATAAATCCTATGCCATTTGTAAACAGGACTATGATTAATGCCACTTTTTAAAATCCAACTTTTTTATTACGAACAATTTCATATGTAAAGTTAAAAGAATATTATAACGAACACCTGTATAGCTCTTACCAAGAATGAACAATTATTTCTTTAGGATTTTAAACGACTTTATGCAAGTAGGCAAAGAACCCTAAAGAAAGAAATAGCATTTCATTTTCCATCCAGTCCTCGCTCGGCATGTTTGTTGGGCAGCTGTGACAGGCTCTGGGTGTGGAGTCAGCTGCAAGTGCAGAAGTTCCACTGGGATGCCAGGTGCTGTTGTCCACGGCCCCCCAGCCCCTGGCTCAAGTCTCAGTGTCCTCACAAACGGGTTTGTGTCCTCACCGCAACCCACATGCAACCCACAGCCCAACCTCGCTCTCCCTCAACAGCCTACACCTCTCTGGCCCTCAGCACCCGCTGAGACATCCGAAAGGGGCCTGTCTGGCCCCTCTGGCCTCTCCCGACGGGTACCTTCACCGAGAAGGGCAAGACCTCCCACTCAGCCTCCTCACTGTGCAAGCACTGCAGCGTGGTCCAAGGATGACATGAGGGCACCCAGGTGACACGCCTGACCCAATCAGTCCTGGACAAATGGGAGCTGCTCTTCTGCAGCCACTATCACCACCACCATCCTTTCCTCACTTTCTGGATTCAACCACCTCCCAAATGTTTTCATCCTCTTAATCCCACCTCAGACACGGAGTGAGCCCCTCCTGAAGCGCCTTCACTCTGCCCTCTCACCGCGCGTCCTGACCGCAGCCTCTTCCGTGGCTTCCTGAGCTCAGCTCCAACATTCTTTAACCTATCTTCCCAGCAATGCTATTTCCGAAGACAAACACCTCCTCATTCTGGTGCACTGCTTTTAGTGACCACCTGTGCCTTGCCACTGCTTACAAATGTAAGCATCCACTCCTAAGATGGAGACAAGGCTCTGCACAGCCCGGCCTTCAGCTGCTCCTCGTGGCCCAGCACAGGGCACCGGAGAGCTGCCCGTGTGCAGCAGGAGCTACGGTTCTTCAGACAGTGATTCCCACATTCCCATAAATATCAAGTTAACTGAGAATTTGTGTATTCTCATGAAAAGGCATCACTACCCATTGAGCTTGGGAGTAGATAACCCTGGGTCCAAATCCTGCTGTAACCTGCAGGCCTCAGAACTTCGTAAGAGTTGATTTAAGCTCTCCAAGCCTCAGTTTATTCACCCATAAAATATGGAATACACCTCATATGTTGCATGGATACTGAAAAAAATGAGGAAGACAATGCACAAAGTGCCCCAAACACAAAGAGGGTGAGGGCTCCTTTCCTAAAGAACCCCACAGCATAATGGGGAGAGAGACTGCAAGAGATCATGCTACTGAGAGGCACTAATGCAGGGTCTGCAAGGTGCCGTCACAGGAGACCGCAGAGAGGGGGCAGGGACTGCTCCCAGGAGTGGTGGCATCTGACCTGTGACTTGAAGAATATGAATTTACTAGTGGTTTCCACAAGAGAAGCGCTCCAGGAAGAGGGAGCTGTATGTTCTTGGCTCGCACATGGGTCTGGGAGCAAAGACAAATGCCTGTGAATGGAAAAGACACACTCAAGAGAAGGGGCTGGAGCGCGAGGAGTGGGTGAGGGGCTCTCTGGGTCCCATTAAGGGAGCACAGCAAAGCAGAGTCTCCTGTCCACCAAGAGGGCATACAGAGCCAGGCTTCATTCTGGATGGGCCCCATCCAGGTAACAGAGTTAACTGAGGCATTATTCTAAGGACAGAGTGGTGGGGGTCAAATGTAGGGGAGAAAGCTGGTATCAAGGTCTAAGTGAAGGATGATGTGGCAGCAGGCATCAAGATAGAAAGGAAGAGGCAAATGCATGAAACCTTCAGAAGCCTAGAAAAGAGCATCAACTGGACTTGGGAACTGAATGTGGAGCTCTGGATCCGAGACCTCGAAGAGCAGCTCAGGCTGACTGCCTCGCTCAGGGAGGCCGGCCCTCAACAAGAAACAGGAATTAAGAAAGTAGACAGCTTTGGGAGAAGGGGAGATGACACAGATGGTGAGTCTGAAGTGACTATGGGACAGCCACTCTGCCTCTTGCGAAGGAGGAATGTCTTTCCTCATACTGATGTTCTGTTCCCATATCCTCTTTGGTGCAATGCCATTTTCTAGGTTCTGTATCCATTGACATATCCCCCAATACCACACAGTCTTGATGACTGCAGCTTATTTAAGTCTTGAAATCTGGTAACGAGTCCTTCAACTTTCGTCTTTGTCAAAATCACTTTAGCTATCCTGCTCCTTTGCCTTAAAAACAAATTCAGAAATAATCTTATCTACAAAACAAATCTTGATAGAAACTGAATTAAACCTGAATGGCGAAAAGAGAAGTGACATTTTTAGTGTGTGGAGACTTTAGGTCCATGAGCAAACTCACCCTCTCCGTTTATTTCGTCCTGTTTTGGTTCCTTTCATGAGTGTTACGTAGTTTTCAGCCCACAAGTCCCACACATTTTATATTAGATTCACAGCAAAGTACTGCTCTTTTTTCAAGGAATTATAAACGACACTGCACTTTTCATTTCAGCTGGCACATATTCACTGCAAGTGTGGATATACAATTGGTTTCTGCATGTGGTCAGTCTACCCTTGACCCTGCCGAACTCACTGCTTCACAGAATTATTTGCACATTCCTTGGATTTTCTAGGTAGATAATTATGCCATCTGCAGAGAGGGACAGTTTTCTTTCTTTAATTTTAACTTGATTTCTTCCTTTCTGATATCCATGCCTTGTATTCCCCTTTCTTACCGTACTGCACTATCCAAGAGTGCTGGAGTGCTGGGCAAGCACCGGGGCTTCCTTCCTGACCTGGGGAAAGCATGCGTCTCCATCACATGGAGTGACGCCTCAGCCTTGGGTCTTTAAGATTCTCTTCAGCAAGCTGAGGATGTTCCCCTCTAGTCCTTGTTTTCTGAGTCTTCTTCCTAAATCATGTAGGAGGGCTACATCTGTCGGATGCTTTTCTGCATCCTTTCCTGCTCTTTATACCCATGCCTGTTCCGTTAAGGTCACTGCGGTGTTTCCTTCCTAATTACAGATCAGGCTAGCATTAGATATAATTACTGCACGACAGTGTAGAGCCTTAGCAAGGCGAAACATGAAATCCTGAGTCCCTGAGTAGCTATTTTATCTCCTTAAACCAAACATACTATCATGTATTTTAAAGTGCAACAAATTTCTCTATTAAGAAGAGAATTTTTGACCTGGAAAGTACAAACTCCTACATCTAAATATAGTATAACTAAGCTACAGGACAAGCTATGGTCCTAATGGACACCCACATAGATCGTCATGAAATTCCACATCTCACTTGTCTCACTAAAAAGTAGATGTATTACCAAAAAAACCCATAACATATAAAATGTGTATTTAATATTTACTGAGTGCCTCATAACGTGCAATGAGAGCGGCGGGCTGCGTCTGGCTGGTCCCTGTGGGGTCTGGGTCGTCTCTGTCTCCTCTCTGGGTAGTCTCTATGTCTTCTCCGTGGGTCATCCCTGTCTTCTCTCTCGGTCTCTAGCTGCTGAGCATGCATCTCCCCCACTGCAGTGGAATCTCCAGGAAGGCAGTGTCTGTATTATCCCAACTCTATCCCCAGAACCTGACTCCTAAATAGCAGCCAAAAGAGTTGCTGATTTAAATTTTTAAAAAAGAAGTACGATAATGAGCCTGATTTTCAAAACCAGGATACTGGGAGGTATATAGAAGACTGCTATAAACAGAAATCAAACACCTGCACTACTGTTTCTGCCCTGGATGAAAATATTTGCTGTGTGGAATCCAAAGTTGGAAATATTATACAAAAATCCGGAAGATACCTTTTATATTTAGTTCTTTCTTGTCCTTAAAAATAATTGAGATTTATTTGAAAAATCTGTTTTTTACCTTGTTATTGATGTTGCAAAGTGCAGCTAGCGTAGGATGCTCACCACACATTTGGGAACATGCAGATAAATTTAAAGCCACATAAGATCTTTAGGAAAAAAACATACAATTTATAGTAATTGATTTTTGAAACTATGTGCTATTAAGTTATTAATACCTGTCTCACTCCTTCTGGGCTGCTATAACATGATGGCTCATACCTGTCATTCCAGCACTTTGGGAGGTCAAGATAGGAGGATGGCTTGAGCCCAGGAGTTCAAGACCAGCCTGAGCAACAGAGTAAGACTCGATCTCTATCAAGAATACAAAAAGTAGCTGGGCATGGCAGCACACACCTGTAGTCTCAGCTACTAGTGAGGTTGAGGCAGGAAGATCAACTGAGCTCAGGAGTTTGAGGCTGCAGTGAGCTGTGATCACGGCACTGCACTCCAGCCTGAATCACAGAGCAAGACTGAGAACCTGTCTTTAAAAAAAAAAAAAAAAAAACCCATAAACCCTGTGGTTTATAAACAACAAACGTTTACTTCTCATAGCTCTGGCAGCTGGGAAATGCAAGATGAGGCACCAGGAGATTTGGTGTCTGATGAGGGCCCTCATCATGGTGGAGCCTTCTCGCAGCATCCTCAGGGAGTGGGAGAGGGAATGTGCCTCCCTCGGACCTTGCTTATAGGGGAACCAATCCCATTCATGGGGGCTCTGCCCCATGACCCAGTCACCTCTCTTAATTAGTACCATGCCATCATATGGGACTTGGTTTCAACACAGGGATTTTAGAGAGAGATGAACATTCAGACCACGTGATACCTGAGTATATAATGTATCTGCTGTCAGAAACAACAGGCAACATCACTGCATTGTGAAGAAAGCTGTTCTAATGACACATATAAAAATTTAAAAAGAAAATGGGAGCAGAGGCTTGGCATACGTGGAATTTGCCGTGTGTGAAAATTATCCTTGAAACATCACATACATTCTGCCCTCAGACGTGACATAATACCCCCTTTCACTTACACAGTGGGCCAAAAAGGAATGAGAAAAACTGTAGACGGTAAAAGATTAAAGTTTTCTGGATATGAAACTTTATAACAGATTTTAAATAACACAGTTTTCTTAGAGGAAATCAGTGAGTAAGATGGTTATAAACATAATTATATGCCAATTTCACTTTGCTAGACCAATGTATTTCCAATGCTTTAGTAGGGCAGTTGATTTGAACAGTGAAATGTTGATTTTGGGTGTCTAATGGTCAAAATTTCCACTTTTCTGGTAATAATACCATTTCAACATGTGGAATACACACGAGAAACCCCTCATGGTAGGTGGGGCATCAACCTTGCTGTGTGTCTGTCTGTGTGTGTGTGCGCTTGCACGCATGGATGCACACACATGCCTGTAGCTGGAATAAAACCAAAACCAACAGAAAATGTGATTTCTGTATGTAAATTTGAGAGATATGAAATGCAAGGAACTTAAATCCAGGAATGTATGCTTTTTCACTCCTTCTATATTTTCAAAAGGAAATGTTGAATTACCTCAAGAAGACAGACAGTCTCCTGAAAGCCCCGTGGCCATCGCTCCTTTCTGGCAACACGGACCTGGGGCAGCTTTTTCACCTGAGCCCCCACCTCACTCCTCCTCTTGGTGCTGCTGAAACTAATCTGAGCCATATCATTTCAACCATGGGCACATCAGTATCATTTGTGAAAGAAAGATACTTTAAACAGAACCGAAATATTATCACAACAGAAAGCCACAACAACTCCTCCATGTCAAACAGAAGTCATGGTTCTAATTTCCAGGTGTCTCATGTGTCATAGTTTTTATACTGCTTGTCAGAAGTATGGATCCAAGAAAGGTCTTTCGAGCCTCTTTTACTCTACAGCTTTCTCCTCCATCTCTTTCTTCCTTGAAACTGATTTGTCAAAGAACCTGGACTGACGGTTTCAGTTCCCACAATCTGCACTTGGCCATTGGCCATTTCTCCTGTGCCTGTGGGCCCTGTGTTTCCTGTGAGCCACGGCTGGGCAAAGTTGGTAAGGTGAGGTTCTGTGGACACTGCCCCAGTGCGGGGAGTGTCCTCCCATCAGGAAGCAGGGTGTCTGGTCACTGCCTCCTCTGAGGTAAAGAGCCACCCACAATCGATTCCTAGCCCAGAAATTCATCATGGGTTGAAAGTGGCATATAGTTGAGGCACATATCATTGACTTTGGGGCATCTTTTTCTGGAGAAGAAAACCCTGGCATTTCTAAATGCAATAAATCCACATGGACAACAGATGTTTTCCAAAAACAAAGTTACATCATTTATAATCACTCCATTCACAGACTCTAGTCAGTAAATCTGGGATTTTAAACCACTATTTTAATCCAGTGCTTTAGTTAGATGGCCTTTTTCAGTTTGGTGGTAGCATTTCAAGTGCTGAGATTCCCAACTTCAGCTATGCTATTATACTTTGCTTCTTACTGCTGCTTGGGGAAAACTGAGAGGAATTCTACATGTACGCAAAGACGCCTTGAAATACTGGAGACCAGATAGCTATCACAGAAACATACAAGGTGATGCTAAAATACTGAATATAATATCTGTGCATTTATGCATCTAATGGTTGAAAATAATTTAAAAGATAACTGAAACTTAGGTTTGAACTATTTCTCCTTTTGAGTTATGTTTATAAAGCTTTGTATCTCGGTAGATACCCAAAAGTCTATTCAGTTACTTAACTGGAGCCAGGGAGAATGAAATGGAGAATTGTCTTAGTCCATTTTCTGTTGCTATAACCAAATACCTGAGACTGGGTAATTAATTTTAAAAAGGAATTTATTTCTTACAGTTCTGGAGGCTGGAAAGTCCAAGGCTGAGGTGCGGCATCTGGTCAGGGCCTTTCTGCTGATGGGGACTCTCTGTGGAGTCCCGAGGCACTGCAGGCCACCCCACGGTGGGAGCAGGCTCATGAGGGCCAAACTGGCTTTCATAACAGACCCACTCTTGCGACAACTAACACTCCATGAAAACCCACTGATCCATTCACCCATTAATCCATGGGTAGATTCGCTCATTCATGAGAGCAGATCCCTCAAGATCCCTCACGACCCACTTGCCTCTTACAGGCCCCACCTCTTTATAGTGTCACACTGGGAATGACATTTCAGTAGGAGCTTTGGAGGGGGCAAACATTCAAACTGTACAACAAATTTAGAATACTTTCTCAAAGCTGAGTAATTAAAAAATACTATAATTTTAGTGCTTGTATTTAGGTCTATGATCCATTTTGAGTTAGCTTTTGGGTACAAGTGGGATCATTATCCAACTTCATTTTTTGCATGGGATATCTAGTTGCCCAGCACCATCTGTTGAAAAGACTATTCTTTCTCCATAGAATTATCTTGGCATCCTTGTTGAAAACCCAATGACCATAAGTGTCTGGATTTATTTATGGCCTCTCACTTCTAGTCCATCAATCTATGTGTCTATCCTTATGCCTGCACCACATACCACATTGTCCTGATTACTGTAGCTTTGTATTAGGGTTTGAAACCAGGAGCTGCTGCCAGGTGCAATGGTTCATGCTTGTAATCCCAGAACTTTGGGTGCTGAGGCACGAGGATCAGTTAAGCCCAGGAGGTCAAGGCTTCAGTGACCCCACAACTGCACCATTGCACTCCAGCCTGGGTGACAAAGCAAGACTCTGTTTCAAAAACAAAACAAAACAAACCCCCAACCTCACATCTTTCGCCCACCCCCCACTGCACAGCCCACATTCCTCAGAAGCATAAGTCTTTTCTTTTTTTTTTTTAAGAAGCAATCAGGAGTTGCAAGTCCTCTAACTTTGTTTTTCAAGATTGCTGTAGCCATGCTGAATCCCTAGTATCTCTATGTGAATTTCAGAATCAGCTTGCCAATTTATGCAAAGGTAGCTGGGATTTTAATAGGCATTACATAAAACCTATAGATCAAAGAGACCAGAATTGTTGCCATCTGAACACAATGAAATATTTTTTGATGCACTGTAAATACAATTGTTTTCTTAATTCTATCTCTGGATAGTTCATTGTTAGCATACAGAAATACAATTTCATTCTTGTGTGTTGATCTTGTGTCTTACGATCTTACCAAACCCCTTTATTAATAGAGGGCTGGCTGACTCCTGAGGATTTCCTACGGACATGACCACGTCACACACACACAGAGCTCTGCTCTCCTTTAGAAGGTGGATGCCGCCTTCTTCCTCTTGCCTGACTATTGGCTAGAGCCTTGAATGCTCGCAGCACCATTAGTTGTAATAGGCAAAAAGTAGAAACAACCCATGTCCATCACCTTATGAATGGGTAAAAAAAAGTGTGGTGTATCCACACGATGGAATATTATTTGGCAATAAACAGAATGAGGCACTGATACACGCTACAATATGCATGAACCTGTAAGAGTATATGCCGGTGAAGGAGGCCGGCAGGGACTGCATACATCTGACTCATTTACGTGGAACGCCCAGGACAGGCAAGTCCTCAGAGACAGAAAGTAACCAGGGGCTGCCTCAGGCCACGGGAGGTGGAAGGGGAAGGATGGGGAGTGCCAAGGTTGCTTTCTGGGGTGATGAGAATGTTTTAAAGTTAGATTATGGTGAGAGTTGAATATGAGAATGATGTATCCTGACAGGTGATCACTTAAATCAAACGAACACGTGGTATTACTAGCTATGCATCTTCTAAAATGTTTCTGTTGCTAATCAATCATGTTATCAGTAGCTTAAAACTGATATATTCAAATAAATGACTAACATTTTTCACCAAATGAACGATAAAGTTTTTGGGTTTGTTATTCTGTCCATGTGAATAAATGTAATCACACCTTATTCGGTTAAAGAAACTGCAATACTTATGCAGACATTCCTTCAGGTGAGTAGCACATGTTTCTTCACATACGAAGATGAAACCCAAAAACATTTTTTAAATCTTGATGATTTTTTTATTTCATTACTTGCTAATTTCGGACTTTCCTTCCTCTCTTGTGCAGTAGTAGATAACGCAGTCTGTAATACAAATTATTTCTCAAATCTTACCTCAAATGCTCTCCATGATTTCAAACACTGATGATTTCTACAACTTTTGTCATTTTAATACGACAGAAATTAATATGCCCCGAAATTGGAAGCTCTGAAAAAGGGAGGAACGAATGCAGCCAGAGAGTAAGAGTGCCGTCACCTCAAAGAGAATGATGGCAGACTCGGTTATGGTATGCAGCTATATAGACAGAAAATGTCTTTTGACAAAAGGTTTCCGATTTCTTTAAAAAAAAAAAAAAAAAGCTGCAGCTCTTTAATGAAAAAGAGTTTTTTTGGGACTATAATGAGCAGAGCAGGCAAAGAGGAAATTAATTTCTAGGGAAAAAGTCCTGCAGGCATCATTCACAGAGTGACAACAGATGTGATCCATGACTGAGTGAAGGAGACAGCGTCTGAGACACAGCTGCAGAGGTTTCAGACCAGATACTCCTGAATTGTGAATTGGCCTCACCCCTAAACTCTACCACACCAACATACAAGAGGGAGCCAGTGATTTTCATATATAAACAAAGGTAACACTGGGATATGCCACGCACCTAGAGCAAGAAACTTTCTTGTGAAGATTCTAGTTAAAGTCATACACACACATAACCAACGGGTGTATCAAAACACAAACTTACTTAGACCTTACAAGAAACGGAAACAAAACTTAAGTGATAAGACTAATTTACCAATCTTTAAAGTATGCTTTGACTTTTGAAATTATTTGACACTTTTTAAAGTGAAGCCAAATGTATTCAAAGTCAATGATACTGTTTAAAGTGAAGTCAATATTATATTTAAAGTCAAATACAGTCTCTGTGAATCAGGCTTTCTCTAAACATTAAGATTCTCAGTACTGTACGCATCAGTTAAGTATTTGCATGTGTTAATATCTCAACTGGCCCAAACACCCCCAAAATGTTAATTACAGCACTCATATCCAAGGACACACATTAGTAAAAACTGTACCAGTATGGCTACTCACGTTTGTTGTAACTGAATACCCGGTTATTAGCATCATGCATAAGACACTATAGTTGCCCTTTGGTTTAAAAAACATTTCCAAGTCTTACCTGTGAGATCTGCTTGCCTTGTATGCACTCGCCAGCACACATGTCGTGCTTGGCTGCCCTTACAAACTGGGAAAACAGCTTTCCCCGTCATGATGATGCCGTCTTGTGAAACTTACATGTGATTCAATTGTGAACAACACGGCATTTTGGGTAATGGATGCTATAATTAAAATGTGAGTCCTACAAACCTGTTGTTTTAGTGGGTGTTTTTAGTAACGGCTTTGTTCTACATGAAGGTAAAACCTCCCTAACAAAGGAATTAATGTATTGCTTTAATAGGCTGCACCCTGAGTTAAGTTTTAAAATTTATGAGTTCTCTGCAGCATTGTTCTTTAAACAATGGCATTGTCAAATGCAACCAGTGAGAAGATGAAAGTTCTCCCAGCAGATTAAGTACAAATTATCTGTCCTCCTGTTTCAGCATCATTTGTTCATTCATCAGCCGGCGTCGAGTATTTCTGGTCAGTGTCAATATGCTCTGCATCCTTGCAGCTCACAGATGTCTACGCCTGTCGAATGAACTGCTTTATGTTTCACGCACTGGTGGCCGCAGATGTGTCACTATAGCAACATCATTAATTTCAGATCTTACCGGAAATGTGCACTCCAATCAAACCTAATTATACCACATTGCTTTCTTGTCCACAAGAAGGAAACTATAATGCAATTATTGGGATACTTCATTTTCTGTTCTGCCCTGGCAAATGAGAGAACCACTGTGATGGACGCTTCTTATCCAAAAGCTTATTGATGAAGCACAGACCCCATTTACAATCATGCAAAGGACCACCTTCCAATTATGTTAGTAACATAAGGCTCCTGAGACAACAGTTCACTCTCCATCACTTCAGCTGAAACCCAAGGCACCTGGAAGATATCTGCAAACTGCCTTATGCCTCAACATGCTTCCTCTGATACCGAGAACCAGAACGCTTTATAATATCAAACAACCATCCACAGTTACAGAACCTCTGTGCTGTGACTGAGGCCCCCAAGGTGACTGCAAAAGCCTGTCTGACTCCTGATTTACACTTAAGGGCAGACCAAAAGAGCAGAGGTATTTATATGACTAAAATACAGAACACAAAATAGAAAGATCTTAATTATTTAAGTTCCTGGAATAAAACAACCAATTAGCAGTAAATACCAGGGCACTAAAGGTCTCACAAAGGCAAGGGGGGCATAACCAGCTGTTTTCAGATTTGAGAGTGATTTGTATTTCTCTGTTGGTCTGGGTGCCCCTGTTATCTAGAGCTGTGTAACAAACCAGCACAAAATTTTAGTGACTGACGACACATTTCTTTTGCTCAGAAGGGTTAAAGGATTTGCCTAACATCACACACAGCTTGGGGGGCACCAAGACTCAATCCCAGATCTGATTCCAAAGCCCTTTCCACTTGAGGATATGAAGCACATAGGAAACTAGATAGGAAACTACAGGCACAACTCAGAGACAGCACAAGGGCTTGGTTCCAGACCTGGGCAATCAAGTGAATACCACAACAAAGTGAGCTACATGAAATTTTGCGTTTCCCAGTTCATAGAAAAGTGATGTTTACACTATAGTAAGTCTATTACGTGTGCAACTAGTAGTATGTCTAAAAAACAATGTACATACTGTAATTTAAAAATACTTTAAAAACGTGTTAACAATCATCTGAGTCTTCAGCAATTTTCAATCTTTTTGCTGGTAGAGGGTCTTGTCTTAATGTTGACGGCTGTTGACTGATCAGGGTGGTGGTTGCTGAAGTTTGCACTGGCTGTGGCAATTCCTCAAATAAGACAACAATGAAATTTGCCACATGAACGGACTCTTCCTTTCACGGAAGATTTCTGCGCAGCATGCAATGTTGTTGGATAGCACTGTACTCGCAGAACTTCATTTGAAACTGAAGTTGATGCTCTCAGACCCTGCCAGTGCTTTATCAGCTTAGCTTACGGAATCTTCTAAATCCTTGGATTTTAAAGTCACTTTAACAACCTTCACAGCATCTTCTCCAGGAGCAGATTCCATTTCAAGAAACTACTTTCTTTGCTCATCCGTAAGAAGCAACTCCTCATCTGTTCGCGTTTCATCCTGAGGTTGCCACAATTCAGTCATCTTCAGGCTCCACTCCTAATTCTCTCGCTATTTCCACCACACCTGCAGCTCTTTCCTCTGCGGAGGCCTTGAAACCTTCCAATAGCCATCCGTGAGGGTTGGTTGGAATCAATTTCTTCCAAACCTGTATGAATGTTGGCCTCCTCCCACGAACTACATATGTTCTTAATGGCATCTGCAATCGTGAATCCTTTCCAGAAAGTTTTCCATTTGATTTGGCCAGATCCATCAGTAGACCCATTAGTAGAGACAGAGTTTCACCATGTTGGTGAGGCTGGTCTCAAACTCCCCATCTCAGGTGACCCACCTGCCTCAGCCTCCCAAAGTGCTGGGATTACTGGTGTGAGCCACTGCACCCGGCCCCAGAAGATTTTTTAAAAAACTACTCTAATGGTTTTAGGATAGCTAAAACTGTTTCTTCTGAGTCATTTTTAACAGCTTACATTTTTTTCTGAGAATTTTTCTATTATTCAGCTTTTTAGATTTACTGATTATAAAATATTGTCATTCTCCTAAAATTTCTTTTAAATATCAGATATATCTGTATCTATGTCCCTCTTCTCTTTTATAATATGTATTCATGCCTTCTCTTACCGTTTTTTTTTTTTTTTTGGGAGATGGAGTTTCACTCTTGTTGCCCAGGCTGGCATGCAATGGCGCAATCTCACCTCACCGGGATCTCCGCCTCCCAAGTTCAAGTAATTCTCCTGCCTCAGCCTCCCAAGTAGCTGAGACTACAGGCATGCACCACCACACCCTGCTAACTTCAGTAGAGATGGTGTTTCTCCATGTCGGTCAGGCTGGTCTTGAACTCCTGACCTCAGGTGATCCACCCACCTCAGCCTCCCAAAGTGCTGGGATTACAGGTGTGAGTCACTGCACCTGGCCCACTTTTTCTTACTTTTCAAAGATCAGATTTTGAAAGTGTGTTTATTTTGCTGTCTTTTCAAAAGACTGACAGGCCATATTAATCCTTGATGGTTTTATCAAGTCACCGCTTTCTGTTGGTATCTTCTTTCCTGGTATTTTCCTTGAATTTATTTTACTTTTCTTAAGTTGGCTATTTAGATAACTTTTAGGCTTGTTTTTCTATTTAAAAAAAATGAAGGAAACTTCCTATAAAACCTTGATTTTGTACATTCTATGGGTTTTGATATAAAGTGATTACATTATTATTTAGTTCTACGCATTTTTAATCTGTATTATTTTTGGATCTATGCTATTTAAAAGTATATACTTCAATTTCTAAAAATGAGAGATTTCAAAACTTATTTCTTTGTTATTAACTTCTAACTCTTACCTCTTTTTATTGTGATCAGAAATATCCATTCTTTGAAATTTACTGAAATTTGACTCATGGCCTAGTATGTATCAAATTTTTGTAACTTTCTCATACATGTCTGATAAGCACATGTGTTCTCTAGTTGTTAAATAATTCTGTGTATGTCCATAAGATCTAAAACTGACAATTATGCTATTCAAATCTTCTGAACTGCCTGCTTGGCTAACCAATAAACAAAAGAGATGTAAACATTTCTTCCTGTGGTTGACAGCAAATAATCAATTTCTCCCTGTATTAATTCTTGTTTTATATATTGAAGCTATTTTATTAAGTACACAAACATTTTGAATTGAACCTTTTATGTAGTGACCCTCTTTCTTAAATACTGTTTTTCATTTTAAGGTTTATTTTGCTTAATATTAACCAAGGTAGATATACCAGCTTCCTTCTGATTCATATTGGTCTACACGTTTCTTATAATGTTTGCTTTTATTTACAGCTTCATCCTTTATTTTCCTCTAAATATTAAATGGTTTAATCTTTTATGGCTTTTATCTTTATATGAATAAACCTTATTAAATTTTTTCTTGTGTTTCTCTTAGCTCTTGAATATTCTATTTTGAAAGCCATCCGGCAGAGCAAGATGGCCGAATAGGAACAGCTCCAGTCTCCAACTCCCAGCGCGAGCGACACAGAAGACCGGTGATTTCTGCATTTTCAACTGAGGTACTGGGGTCACCTCACTGGGGACTGCCGGACAATCGGTGCTGGTCAGCAGCTGCAGCCCGACCAGCAAGAGCTGAAGCAGGGCGAGGCATTGCCTCACCTGGGAAGTGCAAGGCGGAAGGGAATCCCTTTTCCTAGCCAGGCAAACTGAGACACACAACACCTGGAAAATCGGGTAATTCTCACCCCAATACTGCGCTTTAAGCAAACAGGCACACCAGGAGATTATACCCACACCTGGCCGGGAGGGTCCCACGGCCACGGAGCCTCCCTCATTGCTAGCACAGCAGTCTGCGATCTAACCGCAAGGCAGCAGCGAGGCTGGGGGAGGGGCGCCCGCCATTGCTGAGGCTTAAGTAGGTAAACAAAGCCGCTGGGAAGCTCGAACTGGGTGGAGCTCACAGCAGCTCAAGGAAACCTGCCTGTCTCTGTAGACTCCACCTCTGGGGACAGGGCACAGCTAAAAAACAACAGGGGAAGCAGCAGAGGCCTGTGCAGACCCGAACGACTCTGTCTGACAGCTTTGAAGAGAGCAGTGGATCTCCCAACGCGGAGGTTGAGATCTGAGAACGGACAGACTGCCTGCTCAAGTGGGTCCCTGACCCCTGAGTAGCCTAACTGGGAGACATCCCCCACTAGGCGCAGTCTGACACCCCACACCTCACAGGGTGGAGTACACCCCTGAGAGGAAACTTCCAAAGGAAGAATCAGACAGGTACACTCGCTGTTCAGCAATATTCTATCTTCGGCAAACTCTGCTGCTGATACCCAGGCAAACAGGGTCAGAAGTGGACCTCAAGCAATCTCCAACAGACCTACAGCTGAGGGTCCTATTAGAAGGAAAACTACCAAACAGGAAGAACACCTATACCAAAACCCCATCAGTACGTCACCATCATCAAAGACCAGAGACAGATAAAACCACAAAGATGGGGAAGAAGCAGGGCAGAAAAGCTGGAAATTCAAAAAATAAGAGCGCATCTCCCCCTGCAAAGGAGCGCAGCTCATCGCCAGCAACGGATCAAAGCTGGTCAGAGAATGACTTTGACGAGATGAGAGAAGAAGGCCATCAAACTTCTCAGAGCTAAAGGAGGAATTACGTACCCAGCGCAAAGAAACTAAAAATCTTGAAAAAAGAGTGGAAGAATTGATAGCTAGAATAATTAATGCAGAGAAGGTCATAAATGAAATGACAGAGATGAAAACCATGACACGAGAAATACGTGACAAATCCACAAGCTTCAGTAACCGACTTGATCAACTGGAAGAAAGAGTATCAGCGATTGAGGATCAAATGAATGAAATGAAGCGAGAAGAGAAACCAAAAGAAAAAAGAAGAAAAAGAAATGAACAAAGCCTGCAAGAAGTATGGGATTATGTAAAAAGACCAAATCTACGTCTGATTGGGGTGCCTGAAAGTGAGGAGGAAAATGGAACCAAGTTGGAAAACACTCTTCAGGATATCATCCAGGAGAACTTCCCCAACCTAGTAGGGCAGGCCAACATTCAAATTCAGGAAATACAGAGAACACCACAAAGATACTCCTTGAGAAGAGCAACTCCAAGACACATAATTGCCAGATTCACCAAAGTTGAAATGAAGGAAAAAATCTTAAGGGCAGCCAGAGAGAAAGGTCGGGTGACCCACAAAGGGAAGCCCATCAGACTAACAGCAGACCTCTCGGCAGAAACTCTACAAGCCAGAAGAGAGTGGGGGCCAATATTCAACATTCTTAAAGAAAAGAATTTTAAACCCAGAATTTCATATCCAGCCAAACTAAGTTTCATCAGTGAAGGAGAAATAAAATCCTTTACAGATAAGCAAATGCTTAGAGATTTTGTCACCACCAGGCCTGCCTTACAAGAGACCCTGAAGGAAGCCCTAAACATGGAAAGGAACAACCGGTACCAGCCATTGCAAAAACATGCCAAAATGTAAAGACCATCGAGGCTAGGAAGGAACTGCATCAACTAACGAGCAAAATAACCAGTTAATATCATAATGGCCGGATCAAGTTCACACATAACAATATTAACCTTAAATGTTAATGGACTAAATGCTCCAATTAAAAGACACAGACTGGCAAACTGGATAAAGAGTCAAGACCCATCAGTCTGCTGTATTCAGGAGACCCATCTCACATGCAGAGACATACATAGGCTCAAAATAAAGGGATGGAGGAAGATCTACCAAGCAAATGGAGAACAAAAAAAGCAGGGGTTGCAATCCTAGTCTCTGATAAAACAGACTTTAAACCATCAAAGATCAAAAGAGACAAAGAAGGCCATTACATAATGGTAAAGGGATCAATTCAACAGGAAGAGCTAACTCTCCTAAATATATATGCACCCAATACAGGAGCACCCAGATTCATAAAGCAAGTCCTTAGAGACTTACAAAGAGACTTAGACTCCCATACAATAATAATGGGAGACTTCAACACTCCGCTGTCAACATTAGACAGATCAATGAGACAGAAAGTTAACAAGGATATCCAGGAATTGAACTCATCTCTGCACCAAGCGGACCTAATAGACATCTATAGAACTCTCCACCCCAAATCAACAGAATATACATTCTTCTCAGCACCACATCGCACTTATTCCAAAATTGACCACATAATTGGAAGTAAAGCACTCCTCAGCAAATGTAAAAGAACAGAAATTATAACAAACTTTCTCTCAGACCACAGTGCAATCAAACTAGAACTCAGGACTAAGAAACTCAATCAAAACCGCTCAACTGGCCAGGCGCGGTGGCTCAAGCCTGTAATCCCAGCACTTTGGGAGGCCGAGACGGGCGGATCACGAGGTCAGGAGATCGAGACCATCCTGGCTAACACGGTGAAACCCCGTCTCTACTAAAAATACAAAAACTAGCCGGGCGAGGTGGCGGGCGCCTGTAGTCCCAGCTACTCGGGAGGCTGAGGCAGGAGAATGGCGTAAACCCGGGAGGCGGAGCTTGCAGTGAGCTGAGATCTGGCCACTGCACTCCAGACCGGGCGACAGAGCGAGACTCCGCCTCAAAATAAATAAATAAATAAATAAATAAATAAATAAAAACTGCTCAACTACATGGAAACTGAACAACCTGCTCCTGAATGACTACTGGGTACATAACGAAATGAAGGCAGAAATAAAGATGGTCTTTGAAACCAATGAGAACAAAGATACAACATACCAGAATCTCTGGGACACATTTAAAGCAGTGTGTAGAGCGAAATTTATAGCACTAAATGCCCACAAGAGAAAGCTGGAAAGATCTAAAATTGACACTCTAACATCACAATTAAAAGAACTGGAGAAGCAAGAGCAAACACATTCAAAAGCTAGCAGAAGGCAAGAAATAACTAAGATCAGAGCAGAACTGAAGGAGATAGAGACACAAAAAACCCTCCAAAAAATCAATGAATCCAGGAGTTGGTTTTTTGAAAAAATCAACAAGACCGCTAGCAGGACTAATAAAGACAGACCGCTAGCAAGACTAATAAAGAAGAAAAGAGAGAAGAATCAAATAGATGCAATAAAAAATGATAAAGGGGATATCACCACGGACCCCACAGAAATACAAACTACCATCAGAGAATACTATAAACACCTCTACGCAAATAAACTAGAAAATCTAGAAGAAATGGATAATTTTCTGGACACTTACACTCTTCCAAGACTAAACCAGGAAGAAGTTGAATCTCTGAATAGACCAGTAGCAGGCTCTGAAATTGAGGCAATAATTAATAGCCTACCAACCAAAAAAAGTCCAGGACCAGATGGATTCACAGCTGAATTCTACCAGAGGTACAAAGAGGAGCTGGTACCATTCCTTCTGAAACTATTCCAATCAATTGAAAAAGAGGTAATCCTCCCTAACTCATTTTATGAGGCCAACATCATCCTGATACCAAAGCCTTGCAGAGACACAACAAAAAAAGAAAATTTTAGACCAATATCCCCGATGAACATCGATGCAAAAATCCTCAATAAAATACTGGCAAACCGGATTCAGCAGCACATCAAAAAGCTTATCCACCATGATCAAGTGGGCTTCATCCCTGGGATGCAAGGCTGGTTCAACATTCAGCAAATCAATAAACGTAATCCAGCATATAAACAGAACCAAAGACAAGAACCACATGATTATCTCAATAGATGCAGAAAAGGCTTTTGACAAAATTCAACAGCCCTTCATGCTAAAAACGCTCAATAAATTCGGTATTGATGGAACGTACCTCAAAATAATAAGAGCTATTTATGACAAACCCACAGCTAATATCATACTGAATGGGCAAAAACTGGAAAAATTCCCTTTGAAAACTGGCACAAGACAGGGATGCCCTCTCTCACCACTCCTATTCAACATAGTGTTGGAAGTTCTGTCTAGGGCAATCAGGCAAGAGAAAGAAATCAAGGGTATCCAGTTAGGAAAAGAAGAAGTCAAATTGTCCCTGTTTGCAGATGACATGATTGTATATTTAGAAAACCCCATCGTCTCAGCCCAAAATCTCCTTAAGCTGATAAGCAACTTCAGCAAAGTCTCAGGATACAAAATTAATGTGCAAAAATCACAAGCATTCTTATACACCAGTAACAGACAAACAGAGAGCCAAATCATGAATGAACTTCCATTCACAATTGCTTCAAAGACAATAAAATACCTAGGAATCCAACTTACAAGGGATGTAAAGGACCTCTTCAAGGAGAACTACAAACCACTGCTCAGTGAAATAAAAGAGGACACTAACAAATGGAAGAACATACCATGCTCATGGATAGGAAGAATCAATATCGTGAAAATGGCCATACTGCCCAAGGTTATTTATAGATTCAATGCCATCCCCATCAAGCTACCAATGACTTTCTTCACAGAATTGGAAAAAACGGCTTTAAAGTTTATATGGAACCAAAAAAGAGCCCGCATTGCCAAGACAATCCTAAGTCAAAAGAACAAAGCTGGAGGCATCACGCTACCTGACTTCAAACTATACTATAAGGCTACAGTAACCAAAACAGCATGGTACTGGTACCAAAACAGAGATATAGACCAATGGAACAGAACAGAGTCCTCAGAAATAATACCACACATCTACAGCCATCTGATCTTTGACAAACCTGAGAGAAACAAGAAATGGGGAAAGGACTCCCTGTTTAATAAATGGTGCTGGGAGAATTGGCTAGCCATAAGTAGAAAGCTGAAACTGGATCCTTTCCTTACTCCTTATATGAAAATTAATTCAAGATGGATTAGAGACTTAAATGTTAGACCTAATACCATAAAAACCCTAGAAGAAAACCTAGGTAGTACCATTCAGGACATAGGCATGGGCAAGGACTTCATGTCTAAAACACCAAAAGCAACGGCAGCAAAAGCCAAAATTGACAAATGGGATATGATTAAACTAAAGAGCTTCTGCACAGCAAAAGAAACTACCATCAGAGTGAACAGGCAACCTACAGAATGGGAGAAAATTTTTGCAATCTACTCATCTGACAAAGGGCTAATATCCAGAATCTACAAAGAACTCAAACAAATTTACAAGAAAAAAATAAACAACCCCATCAAAAAGTGGGCAAAGGATATGAACAGACATTTCTCAAAAGAAGACATTCATACAGCCAACAGACACATGAAAAAATGCTCATCATCACTGGCCATCAGAGAAATGCAAATCAAAACCACATTGAGATACCATCTCACACCAGTTAGAATGGCAATCATTAAAAAGTCAGGAAACAACAGGTGCTGGAGAGGATGTGGAGAAATAGGAACACTTTTACACTGTTGGTGGGATTGTAAACTAGTTCAACCATTATGGAAAACAGTATGGCGATTCCTCAAGGATCTAGATCTAGATGTACCATATGACCCAGCCATCCCACTACTGGGTATATACCCAAAGGATTATAAATCATGCTGCTATAAAGACACATGCACACGTATGTTTACTGCGGCACTATTCACAATAGCAAAGACTTGGAATCAACCCAAATGTCCATCTGTGACAGACTGGATTAAGAAAATGTGGCACATATACACCATGGAATATTATGCAGCCATAAAAAAGGATGAGTTTGCGTCCTTTGTAGGGACATGGATGCAGCTGGAAACCATCATTCTTAGCAAACTATCACAAGAACAGAAAACCAAACACCGCATGTTCTCACTCATAGGTGGGAACTGAACAATGAGATCACTTGGACTCGGGAAGGGGAACATCACACATCGGGGCCTATCATGGGGAGGGGGGAGGGGGGAGGGATTGCATTGGGAGTTATACCTGATATAAATGACGAATTGACGGGTGCTGACGAGTTGATGGGTGCAGCACACCAACATGGCACAAGTATACATATGTAACAAACCTGCACGTTATACACATGTACCCTAGAACTTAAATAAAAAAAAAAAAAAAAAAAGAAAGCCATCCACGTTTCTGTCAATATCTATACTCCATTGTCACTCCTATTTAGTATTCAACTGTAAGAACATTCCACGATTTATTGGTCCATTCTACTTCTGATAAACTTTTTTGTGTTATATCTAGACAGTTGCTTGCTTTTGTTAACCATTATAATGCTATGAATACTCTTACATGTCTTCTGGTGTAGATGTGCAAACATTTCTTTAGGAACAGAAGCAGGAGCAAAACTGCTGGATAGCAGAACACGTGCATATTCAATTTGACTGAT
This sequence comes from Rhinopithecus roxellana, assembly GCF_007565055.1. Classification (NCBI taxonomy): domain Eukaryota; kingdom Metazoa; phylum Chordata; class Mammalia; order Primates; family Cercopithecidae; genus Rhinopithecus; species Rhinopithecus roxellana. Next base: position 38,881,045 of record NC_044569.1, on the reverse strand, counting down.
AATGCCAAAATGTGTTTTACCACGTGATGCGCTTACCTAAGTTCCCACCAACAGTGAACAGGAGTTTCTGATTCCTCCTAGGCTTGCAAACACGTCAGATCTCTCAATGTGAGAAGAAATGATATCTTTATTACGCGAAGATATTCTATTCATGAAGACAATATGCTTACCTATTTCGGTCTTAAGGGCTTTCAAATTTTAAAAACTTACATCCATTTAGGTCTTATGCATTTTTGTTTACATTTATTTTTAATGATTTTATGCTTTTTGTTGTTCTTCTAACTGGTGTTTTGGTATTAAATGTCCTCATTGTTGCTGGTGCACAGAAGTGCCGCTGAATTTGGATATTAAGCTCATATATATGAATAAATTCTCTTAAAATTTTTCTTGAAGTTTCTTTTGCTTTTTCTTTCTTTCTTTATTATTTTTTTTTTTTTTGAGACAGAGTCTCGCTCTGTCGCCCAGTCCGGAGTGCAGTGGCCGGATCTCAGCTCACTGCAAGCTCCGCCTCCCGGGTTTACGCCATTCTCCTGCCTCAGCCTCCCGAGTGGCTGGGACTACAGGCCCCCGCCACCTCACCTGGCTAGTTTTTTGTATTTTTTAGTAGAGACGGGGTTTCACCGTGTTAGCCAGGATGGTCTCGATCTCCTGACCTCGTGATCCACCCGCTTCGGCCTCCCAAAGTGTTGGGATTACAGGCGTGAGCCACCGCGCCCGGCCTTCTTCTGTTTTTTCTATGAATTTGTTTTATTTGGGAACAGTATTGTTGCTCATATTTTGCTACTTCGGTTTCATGCTGGTGATCTTCATTTCTGATTATATTTATCAATAAAGACTAAGCTATCTCTAAAGCAAGCTGGGGCGGGTTTCTTCTGCAGTCCCATAGACCTGTTCCTCCAAAGGGCTGGCTTCCGAATCAAGGGGCTATCTGTGAACTCTGTGTAAGGGGCAGGGCACATGCAGCAGTGAGTGCTTCTCCCCGAAAGCCTCCCCACGTTGCAAAAGCAGCCCTAACAGGTGGCGCATGGGCAGATGCTGGTGGCCACCTGCTCTCACAGGCACCACTCACGGTGGCCTGATGGCTTCCCGTGCTGCCCCACACACCTGTCAGCTCAGGTCTGGGGCTCGTCCACCCCTCGTTTCTGTGGGACATTTCTCCCACCCATGTGGGGGCCCCTCAGCAGCCACTGGCAACTTCGGTCTGCTTTGCTCTGCTATTACCTGCAAACTGATTCCAACTGTTTTCCAGAAATAACTCCATTTCTGGATCCTCTAATATTTTTACTCCTGCTTGTTTTCTGTGTATTACCATGGATTTATTTATTCTTTAAACATTTTTCTGTAGGCTTCATGAAGTTGGGAAGGGAAAATCTTAACATTCTTTCTCAGTCTACCTTTTTGAACCAAAAGCCCCTCAAACTGCTCTCTCGAGTCACTGGGATTCATAAGCATTGCTCTCTTGGCCAAGTTCCTCAACCTCTCACAAGACAAAGTCTAATGGAACTCAAACACAGATCTAACAACTGCACTTTCAATTACACTAAACTTACAAATTCACCATGAGAGCTGACACGAAGAATATTGAGTTTCTACTTTTGAGACAACAGTATGACTTTCAAAACAGGGACTCCTCACCTTATGATGGGGTTGCATCCAAGAGACCCATCCTCAGTAGAAAATGCATTTAATGCATCTCACCTTCCCAATACCATGGCCTAGCCCTATCTACCTTAACTGTGTCAGAACCCTTATGCTAGCTGACAGTTGGGCAAAATCAGCTAACACAAAGCCTGTTTTATAATAAAGTGCTGAATAGCTCATGTAATTTCCTGAATACCGTATTGAAAGTGAAAAAAAGAATGGCTGCACGGATAGTGGAAGTACAGTTCTGAGTGAATGCTATCGCACCACCATCAAGCTGAGCGACTGTGAGGTTGGGGACCATCTGTGAGCCCTTTCCATTCATTCCTCAGGTTCCTGCCTCTGTGTCTTCTATACATGCAGCCGCCATGAATGGAGGTTTATTCTTCAGTCTCTTCAGTCTATTCTCCACTATGTATTAGTGACCTATTTTGTTATTTTAATCTGTAACCTGCCACTTTTGCTATATCTGCAAATATTTGTTTCTTCCTTTAGTCTTGTATCTTATTTCTATTTGTCTTCCTGCAATGGCTAGAGCTTCCATTATGAATTTTAAATAACAACTTGTTTGCAGATTTCTCTGTCCTCTTGCTGACTACAGTGAGGATTTTTCTACTATTTAATAATTTAAAACTATGTTGAATTTCGTTTGCAACATATTTTGTTTATTATGCTATATAAGTATTCTTTTATTTTTAGTTCACTAAGAATTACTTGGAATTTAAATTATAAATCAACACACCAAGGAGGAATGCCAGCCCTCAGATGTGGCTCTCCTTACAGTACCAGATTCCAAGTGTTTGTCTTTAATCTGTTACAGATTGGTAAGAGTTCTTTGATGAAAAAAAGGAGAAAATTAAGTATGGACAAACAGAATTTTGGTCCTAGAGCTTTAGAGTGGGATAAATAGTCTGTAGTAAAGCTTTTTAGGAGAATGTGAGTATTAAATACCAAATTAACATATCTGTTATTTTCTTCTAATAGCTCACAAGTATCATTCTATAATAAACAAACATGGAATTTTTGCTCTTAATAAGCCACTAGGGAGGTGTTATAAGGCAGTTTTAAAAAAAATGTAAGATTGTAGAAAATTAAAAACACAGAAATGCGTTACTTAAAGCTCTAAGAACTTAACATTTTGATAATTCTTATGATACTGTGTACACGAGAAGATGATTAAGCTGTGTGACAGTTTTCAAGAGGCTGAAAAATTCTAAATATGGATTCAATGATCTGTTCCAACACATACACACATATATACACACACATAAACATACATGTATATGCTATGCTATTTTTTATTAAATGTCATTTCATCCATTCAAAGGTGAACACAGACCATGAACAGTACCTGTTTTGTCTGTCAGTAAATACACCAGGCGCCCAAGTTCCTCTGGGATAGTGCTGGTCCGAACGACTGTGCCAGGGATGTTCTCGTCTTTCATCATCATCCATCCATACACCGCTTTGCCCATGTCCAAGTTCACACGCAAACTGCCAAATAAAACCCATTGCAGTGGTTACTGTGATCCAGACCCATGTCCCAGTTCACACCCAAACTGCCAGATAAAACCCACTGCAGTGGTTAGTGTGATCCAGACCCAGGCCACACATTCAGGCTCGTGGTTCCATATACACGTATTTTTAAATATGCATTATCTTTCATTTTATACGGAAATATATAATATTGGATTTTAGACTTTAAAATAAATGAATTTACTGACACTTAAGTCAACAAACATGTTTACACCCAACATAATATTTGTAGGTGACAGAAAAACAGGTAACTCCTATTCTGTCCTTCAAGACAGTCTGTAATACCAGATGGGACAGAAAAATAGACTGCTGTGAGTGTGCCCACGTACATCCGCAAGGGACAACCACCAAAGGCTTACAGGACAGGGCACACACACGGAGTGAAGGGAGCAGGCGGGGTCCTCCTGCAAATCAACATGGGAAATGGGCCTTAAGGTTTATCCACTTGTTTTACAATGACCAATGGGATATTTCCCGGGTTTCAGGTGCTAAACTGGAAAACAAAACAAATGGGATATGATACGACAAATAAAATGGTATCTGCTAACTATGCACGGGACTTCTTAGTTATTTTTAAAATTTCATAATTTAAGTCTGAGTAGTAAGACTGCAATTAAAGCACATATGACGAGTCATCTGATTGAGGACAATTCTGCAGAACCTTGCCGGGAGGCACTGGAGTGGAGCAGAAGGCTGGAACCCTGCAGACCTGGAACCCTACAAAGCGGCCATGTCAGAACATGCGTTCAAATCACATCACTTTAGGGGGTAGATTCTGCTCATGTGGCAGGTGGCAGTGCAGTTCTTCCCATACAGCAACTCAAAGATGTTCACATAAGTCTAATTTAATCCTGTCAAGAAAGCAGACAGGATGTACTTACACCACAGAGTGAAACTGCTAAGTATTCAAACAATTTTGACCCAGCAAAATGGCAATTTACACAGTTCAACTATTAATAAGTACACACTCAAAAAACAGTCTTCAGGAATCACAGTCAGTGAAGGAAGTCTGTATGTAAGTTAAAGAACATTAAATAATCATACTTTGACTTATCTGTCCATAGAGTTCACATCTTAAAAATTCTATGTACTAGTCGGAAGGTAAGCCTTTGACAATGACACAGCTTTTTAAACCAGCACCTCACCATCTTTCGCTATCTAAAATCCAAACTAATCAAAGACACAAGCACTAAGTGAAGACGACTCAAAGCTCCCCCGCAAGATGACACTCAAGGTAGGACACAGCACCCACGTGGCCTCTTGTTGCAGGAGGGCTGCAGCTCCCTGGCAAGGAGGGCTGGCTGGCCATGCTGACGCCTGCAAATTACCCACCTGTATGCCTCCAGTGCCTCCTACTAACAAATGGGCTAGAGACAAAACCTTTCTTTATCAGCTGTGCTGAAGACTATGTGAACTGCTGCCTGTCCAATGTTGAGAGGAGCGTTTGACAGGCAGAAAAGGCTCAAGAAATGCTAAGGACATTCCTGCAAATGGTTACTAAATAGCAGGGCTGCTCCACATGAGTTCAGGGTGAGTGGGAGGCTTGAAGAAGGAAAAGAAAACACACATTTACATGAACTCCTCTTGGATTTGGGCTTTGGAGAAAGATTCTCTGTGAATCAGAAAAAGAAAGTAGAAGTCATGGGCCACTTAGTTAAAATGTTAGCAATACTTAGGAGGGAAGGAGGCAGGCAAGGGGCAAGGTGGCCAGGAAATGACTGCCTTCCTGTACAGAAGAGAAAAGGGCTTGAAAAGGGGATCTGACTTCCTATTAAGCTTTTCATGGCTCTGATTCTTTGGCTCGGATATCTGTACTTTGGAAAACATGGCTCTCTATCATGTGTGCTGTGTTCTTTCAGATTTGTGTCACACTGTTTTGAAGAGTGTCAGCCTGCCTCAGCTACTATAATGCAAATGGGTTTCTGCTGTTAGTTGGGAATTTCTGAAGAGCTTGCAGTTGGCCACCGGGCTCAGGGCGGTAGAAGCCAAAGGACCGGGATGGCTCCTCTGGGCGCTGCTCCTCAATCATGAGGGGCCTCTGGCTCATGAAACCATTTCCATGGTTACAAACTTATGCGGAGCTGTTGCATCACGGAATATTAAATTATTTCATGGAATATAATAATTACCGCTGAAATATGGTAAGTTGAATACAAGCGCTCTTGGAAGATTATATAAAGCAGGAGCTACTCATGAAAAGGTGAGAGATCATCTTCAGGATGAAAAAAGTAAGTAGAACCACTGCAGAATGCAAGTTGACAGCTTACTAGCAAAAGATCACTGAGCAAACTATGCCCGACTTCAACTGAGACAATACATAGAGAGTATGTAATACCACATACAGCACATATAATACCACACAGGTTGCATATACCACCACACAGGACGCATCTAATACCACACAGGGAGTATGTAATACCACATAGAGCACATATATATAAATACCACACGGGTTCCATATAACACCACACAGGACGCATCTAATACCACATAGGGAGTATGTAATACTAATAGGATGCATATACTACCACATAGGGCACATATACTACCACATGGGGTATTTAATACCACGTAAGGAGTATATAATAACACATAGGGAGCATTTAATACTACACACAGAGTAGACAGCTTATATGCATGTGATTCACATATATTTTGATTGTTAATACAGCAATCTGTTCTTCAATGTTAAAAATCTCCACGATGCTCCGATTTCAAACACTAAGTTGGCAGAGTATAACTATCACTGCTGAATTCTATGTAATTTTTAGTAATGTTCTAATTTTACAGAATTTTAAAACCTATTCAGCTGTAAAGTACTATACTGTAACATAATTTGTCACTCCCTCAATATATATTAAACCTAGTATTTTGAGAAGAATTATATAAATGGATGATAAAGTAATAAATACTAGCTATATTTTAAGCTCATTTTATTGCTAATTTAGCAACTGTGAAATTGTTACGAAGAGACCTATTCCAGGTAAGTGGAAAAGGTATCTGTCATTTCAGACAGTTACCTGAAACAAAAGGCAATTATGACTTTTACGCAATATGAAAAATGAAATAAATGATCTTAAACAAATACTGTGTTCAGCAATGTTAGGAGTAGGAAGATAACGAACCTGTTTCACGCTACAGGAAGAAAGCATTCGTAAATCTCGGAATGTCAGCTCTCTTAATGACAGCTCCCCGTGATCCAAACAGTTCCTTCCGCTCCACAGCTACAAAAGTGTCTGAGGAGGTAACTTGGACTCTGAACAAATTTGAAGTGCATTTTCCTAAAATATACCATGCCATCTTATTTAGGCACCACGATGTTTGCTATATTTAAGCTCCAATTTGTTTTAATTAAACCTGCAGCATTTATCACTACCAGGTGAACCCAGTCCCACAACTTGTCTGAGAATCGCCCGAGATTCCCCTCAGGGAATGAATCTACCTGAAATAATTCACATGTGTTCCTCTGCCAGACTTATTTTTGGATTCTAATCTGAGCAAAATGAAACAGAAGTCATTTACGTCAGAATTTTTATCAAAAGAAATTAAAATCTTTTCCTATAAATCATAAAGCTGAAAGGACACAGAGGCCATTTGATCTGAATTTTCCCCAACATTTGTCACTCTGCGAAATCTTTAATTTTTTCATGACACATCAGGGAGGCAGGGGCTGGCACCCAAATATTCTCCCTGGGTGAATCCAGCCAGTGCGATCCACGGTGGACACAAGACTCAAGATGTCTAGGCCTAGTTTACACCTCTCTCTGGGCTTCCGATTGATACATGTTCTATTTCCTGTGTCTTAGATTCATCACAAACACCCTGAAATGAATAGATATACAATGGTGTTAACATTCCCACTTCCTCTCCTTACATGCAAACAAAATAAAACACGCACATGTACTCTTCCTCAGTGTGGAAAGTTTCTCCATCATAACGACTGGCACGGCCACCTGCCACTGCAACCAGACACCAGGAGTAATCCAGTTCCCTTTTCCTTCCAGTGCCTGCATCCAGGTAATCAAGAACCCCTGCCAGTCCAACCTCCTAAGTTCCACAGCCACTGGCCTTCAGTGCTCCGTAGGGAGGAAGCAGGTAACTGTGTTTTACCTGTATTGATTCCTAATTTTCAAACCGTCTTAGACCAATAACAGACGTGATCTTTCTGAGCCTCAGTGACACCATCTGTCGAGTGCCATGGTCATTGTGTGGATTAGGAAGGATACATAAAAGGAGGTGACTGAGAGTTACAGTGGAGCGGGTAATCAATGAGAGGAAATGATCACTGGTCTGAAGAGTTAGACGGTTTAAGGCAAATGAAAAGCCTGAGCTACAGTGGAGAGAGCTCAGGGAGAGGAGCGAGGAGCGTATCTGTGCTGTGTTCAGTGGTGGGAGCTCAGGGAGAGGAGCGTATCTGTGCAGCATTCAGGGAAGGCTTTGGAGTGCAGATGTGCACCAGGCACATCACATGTATGTGCATATGGTGCATCAGGCATGCACAGACACATGGCTTACACATGTTGTGTTGCTGGAACAAAGGCAGAGATACACCCTAAACATGGAAGCATGCTATTTGATCTGCATCCATTGCACAAGATGTAAGGATAAACAAATGTAGTCTTCGGTCCTAAGACACAGAAAATACAGCAAAGTATTACAGAAAGTCATTTAAATTGGTATAAGCAAAATTCTAAATCCCATTGTAATGTTTCTGAGTGGGTGTGGGAGGACTGAAGATTCGCAGTCAAGTGGTGTTCTAGGAAGAGTGAACTGAGTACCAGCTTTGAAGATGAGTTGAATCAAAGAAGACCAGAGGCAAGTGGCAAGCAAAAGACATTCCCAGCTGCACATGCAGCTCACAGGGCCCGGTCTTCAGTGCAGCCAACTCCCAGCCTTCTGCTTAGACTGACAGTAGCCCCTAGGACCAGGTGCTGTGGCAACTGGGAAACACAGTGCCTCGGGGCTTCCCTCCCACTCGGATGCTTCCGACTTCCGTGTGGAAGCCACTGTGAAACACGCAGAGGGCCTGTGCCTGGACTCTGGGGACAAACGGGGTTTCACTCCCCAGGCAAGCCCAAGGACACTGTTTGAAAAGTATTCTGGTTGGTTGAGAAGGAATCAAAATCGGAAACTTAGGAATGGGGGAAAGGTGAGCACTGAGATGAACGACTCCATGTTGTTAAGCAAACATGGGCACCAACCTGAAAGGATGGCCATGGCTGCTTGTTGAAAATAGGATTTCCATATTAAAAGAAAATAACTATAAAATTAGGGTCGTAGATACAGATTAAATGATCAAATACTAGGAAGTACAAAGGAGGAAAAAAGAGGAGTTGGGAAAAAAGATTAAATTCCTCATTATATTTAAGAGGGGTCACAAGTTATTGTTTGGTTCTCGACTTTGATATTTGAAATCAAAGTTTAAATATGTATTTGATAAAGTCAACAGTGGCAAATTTTAAGAGAGTTTTGCAATTTTCACATAATTTAAAAATTTTAAAGTAAAATACATTCTGTATAGCAGTACGAATATATACACAGCACACACACACATATACACACACACACAGTTGCCACATAGAATACATGAATGTGTGCATATAAATATAAATGAACATACAAGAATGCAGAAGTAAGGGTGAACACCTATGCCAGGATTGTGAAAGGAAGAAATATTTCTATTAAAGGCTAGCACTTTCAGTTTAAAAATAAATAAAATAAATACCGATTTATGCAATTTAAGAGCTACACCTTAAAACAAAATGTCTCCAAAAGGCTAAGAATAAAGGAATGGCAAAGATAAAAGGCAAATCCCCCAAAACCAAGCAGGTTGCAATTGTGTTAAGTACTAATAACAAAGCTAACCAGGCAAAAGGGAGCCAGTGAAAGGCTGCAGGGAGGATAAGCAGGAGCTTTTCAAGGTCAGAAAAGCTTAGTTTTCTATCCAACGGTGACACTAACCTCAGTAAAACTATGGAGGCAAGGACGCGCCTCAGGGAAGGCAAGGCCAGCAGGCGCAGGTCAGCGAGCCTGCTTGTGGAGCTGAAGTCAGGTTCCCATTTCCTGAACACATTTCCAGTGACTTGAAATTCTGAATGAAGATGCTCCAAGGCAGAAGCAAGTGTGTGTGTCTTAAGAAATGAGCCTCCTTCTCTGTTCCCAAATGAGTCCTATAATTAGTTTTTCAACTATGACTACCAAAAACACCTACCATAACAACAAACACTACCACATAACACAGAGCAAAACAAGACGCCATAAGCAAGAGCCAGAAGACCAAGATACAACACAAAAAGATTGACAAAGGTATCCAATACTGACATAGATTATAAAACAAATGGATACATAAAAAAAATTTAAGAATGTTTGCGTGGAATAGGCAACTTTAAAAATAAAATAATGTGATAAAGAAACCAACCAGAATTTTTAGAACTAAGAAATATCAATAATTAAAATTAAGAAATTCTTCAGTTTAACAGCTGATTATACACAGTCAAAAAATGAGTAACTTGTTAGGTCAGTGAGGACGATACAAAATGAAGCAAAAAAAGTGGCAAGTGCAGCAGCAAGAGCAGCGGAAACAAAGGCGCGGCGAGGACAGCGACCAAGCCCTGACCTCACGTCCCGTGCAGGACGCGACAGGCGGGGACACAGTGAGGACATCGACCAAGCCCTGACCTCACGTCCCAGAGCGGGACGTGACAAGCGGGGACGGGGCAGCATCTGAAGAGATGATGGCGGATTTTCTAGAATGAATAAAAGAATCTACAGAGTCAAGAAGCCCAACAAATCCTAAGCACTGTTTAAAAAGAAACATTGTACCTCAACACATTATGTACGGTAGGTAGAGCGGTAGAGCCTACAATGCCACCAGTGAGGAGAGGATGGAAAAGCAGCTGGAAGAGATGGATGGACCCAAAGAAGTAAAGTCTTAAAAGCAGTAACAGAAGCCAAAAAAGGTGACAACCTAGAATTCTATACCCAATGAAACTATTTTCCAAGAAGGATGACCAAGCGAGAATTGAGAGTTCCCAACAGACCAGCACCAAAAGCACAAAAAGCAAACACATTTCTGACAAAAGGCAAATTATTCTACATAGAAGGTCTAAGATGCAAGAAGATATTACGAACTGAAATGTGGATAAAACAAAATGATAGAGAATGTATAAACAAAATCAGTGATATTGTTAGGTTTAAGAATAACTAGGATTTTCTTTGGGGTTTAAGAACAACTAGAATTAAAATAAGTGACAAAAATGGTGTAAGTCCAGAAGGGAGCAAATTAAGTTAAATGCTCAAGGGAACTGACTTTTAACTCTGATAAGTTAAGAAGGTTTTTAACTTCCAGAGTAACTACTAAAAGAACAGAAACCACTTACATAACTTCTAAACTGCTGGAGAAAAATGTTGCATTACAAAAAAAAATAATAAAATAGCAAAAAAGGAGAAAAATATTGAACAGGTAAGTAATATTAAAAGCACAAAATAAAATAGCAGATTTAAACTAAAAATATAAACAGTATTATAATAATTGAATATGCGCTAAATACTCTAGTCAAAAATTACCAAAGTTAGATAAAAATTAAACTAACTACAAGATGGCATGCTAATACAAGATGTATGCTCATTACAAGAGACACATAAAAATAAATATACAGAGAAGTTGAAAGTAAAAAGATGGAAAAAGATATGCCAAAGAAATTAAAGACAGCTGGCATTGCTACATTAACACAAAACAAAGTAGAATTTAATGCAAAAAGCTTTAGTAGAGATAAAGAAAGTCACTTTATAATGAGAAACTGCTTAATTCACTAGGAATAGATAATAATTTAAATTTGTATGCATCCAATATCAAAGCCACAAAACATAAAATACTAAAAATAAACAGAATTCCAAGGAAAAATAGACAAATTCACAATACTGATGAGAGATTTTGACACATTTCAGCAACTTTTATGAAAGAGAAAGACCCTAGTGGTAGACAGAAACTGAAAAACAAGATTAAGAATCTTGACCTATCACACAGACAAAATCATATGACCAACAATTTGGAATCCAAGTTGTTTTGAAGCACACAAAGAATGTTTATAAAAATGAACTAAATATTGGACCCTACAACAAATCTCAACACATTTCACAGATCTGAAGTTAAAAACGTATGTCCTCTGAGAAAAATACAATCAAACTATGAACAAAGATGTATTAGAAATTTCTCAACTATGCTTATAAATTAAGGTAAGAAATAAGTTTGTAATAAGCATGGGTCAAAGATGAAATCACAGTCGAAATTAAAATATTCTGTACTTAACAAAATACTACAAATGAAAATACAATACAAAAATACTACATATGAAAACTTCTGAAATGCAACCAAATTAGTACTTACAGAAAAATTTTTAGCCTCCAATACATATATTCACAAAGGGGGGAGAAGGTGAACACTAACCAAGGAGGAAATAGACAAGTGAGAAAACATTAATGAAATAGAAAAATAATACAGAGTACAAAGAATCCATAAAGATAAGAGCAGGTATTTCCATAAGAAATGAAAGTTGGCAAACCTATTGGAAGAGTAGTCAGGAAAAAAAAGAAAGCAGAAAGGGCAGAAATAACAAGTATGAACAATTAAAAAGGTTGATATCACAGATCCCATATGTGTCAGGGATAACAGGAAAATATGAACAAACTGTTGTAAATAAAACTGAAAATTTATATACTTGATTATGAATTGAAAACTGTAACTTTGCAAAACTGACTCAAGAAATTAAAAACTTGAATAGTCCCATACCTAAATAGTCCCATAACTAAATCAAATGTGTCAAAAATGTTTCCACAGTAAAAAGCTGAGGCTCACATCGACTTCTTATGTAAATGTTCAAGAAATAAACAATTCCAATTTTAGATAAATTATTTTAGAGAAAGAAAATGAGAAAAAAATGTTTTTATGAGACCAGCATAATCCAGATACCAAACTCCACAAGAATGGTATGAAAAATAAAAATTACAAGTCAATTTCACTCCTGTAAAGCAATGTAAAAATCTCACAGAAAATACAAGCAAATGGAATTTAATAATAAACAAAATAGTAATATACCATGATCATGTTGGGGTTTTGCTCCTAGAAATACAAGGTTGGTATGACACTAGAAAGTCAATCAATATAATTTGCCATGTTAATACATTAAAGAAGAAAAATTTAAAGATGAAAAATCTTCAATAGATTTAGAAAAATATTTCCTAGAATACTTTCAAGATTTAAAACAACTTTTAGCAAAATAGGAACAGAAAAATGTCAATGTATTAAAAGTCTTCTATAAACAAACTTATAGCATATTTAAACGACAAACTGTTGAAAGTTTTGCCTTTGAGGATGGGAACAAAAGAAGAATGTTTATTATAATCACTTTTCTTTAGCAACATACTGAAGATCTTTGCTGCAGAAACAAGGAAAAGAAATAAATGGTGCAAAGAACTGGAATCAAAAAAAAGCTGTCATTATTTACTGATGATATGATTATATATAGAAAAACTTCAATACACCTAAATTAATAACTAAAATCGGATTTTTACCAAAATTGATAGTCAATAATTTTATAAAAATTAAGTTTATTTCTTTACATCAGCAAAGAGAGAGGAAATGGTTCTTTTAAGAACGATATTTACAATATCATTTTCAAAATCCCAAGTATCTAAGAACTACTCTAACAAAATTTGAGAAGACGTATTTTAGAGAAGACTTAAATAATACTGGGAGATACACCATATTCATGGCCGAGAAGAACCAACACACTCTTCAAGAACACAAGGATGAATGAAACAGAACCCAGAACCCAGAAATAAGACTGCACACTTACAACCATCTGATCTTCCACAAACCTGACAAAACAAGGAAGGAGAAAAGGACTTCCTATTCAATAAATGGTGCTGAGATAACTGGCTGGCCATTTGCAGGAGACAGAAACTGGACCCCTTCTTTACACCATATACAAAAATGAACTTAAGATGCATTAAAGACTTAAATGCAAAACCCCAAACTATAAAACTCCTGGAAGACAACCTAGGTAGTGACATTCAGGACACAGGCACGGGTGAAGATTTCGTGACAAAGACACCAAAAGCAACTACAACGAAAGCAAAAACTGACAAATGAGATCTCAATAAACTGAAGAATCTCTGCACATCAAAAGAAACTTACCAGCAGAATAAACAACCTACAAAGTGGGAGAAAATTCTTTTGCAAACTACACATCTGACAAAGGTTTAATACCCAGCATCTAAAAGGGACTTAAACAAATTTACAAGAAAAAAACTAATAACCCCACTAAAAAGTAGGCAAAGGACGAACAGACACTTTTCAACAGAAGACAAACACGTGGCCAACAATCATATGAAGAAAAGCTCAACATCAGGCTGGGCGCGGTGGCTCACGCTTGTAATCCCAGAACTTTGGGAGGCCAAGGCAGGTGGATCACGAGGTCAAGAGTTCGAGACCAGCCTGACCAACATGGACTAACCTAAATGCCCATCAATGACAGAATGGATAAAGAAAATGTGGTACATCTACATCATGGAATACCATACAGCCATAAAAAAGAATGAGCTCATGTCCTTTGCAGGAACATGGATGGAGCCTAGAGGCCATTATCCTTAGCAAACTAATGCAGAAACAAAAAACCAAATACCACATGTGCTCACTTATAACTGGGAGCTAAATGGTGAGAACACACTAAATGTGAGAACACACAGAGGAGAAAAACGCACACACTGGGGCCTATCAGAGGGTGGAGGCTGGGAGGAGGGAGAGGATCAGCAAAAATAACTAATGAGTACTAGGCTTAACGCCTGGGTGATGAAATAATCTGTACAACAAACTCCCATGACACAAGTTTGTCTATATAACAAACCTGCATATGAGGATAGACTTGTTCTATCAAATATCGAACTATTATAAAAGTCTATTAACACACACAGTTTGTTATAGTGGGAATACAAAAACAGTCCAAGGGAACAGAACAGGTAACCCAAACAGGCCCATGTGTATACAAATGCTTGGGTACACGGCAGACAGGGCACTAGATCACTGGGAAAAGTATTTTCTATAACTGGTGCTGAGACAATTGGTTTGCAAAAATATGGTATTTAAAAACCATACTTCACACCATATATATTTAAAAAAACAAAAAACACTTACAGTGGTCAGAGGAAAAACAGTTAAGCTTCTAGAAGATAATGTAAAAGGAGAGCTTCATCTCCTTGGAGTAGGGAAGGATTTTTTAAACAACATAAAAAGTGATAACCAAAAAAAAAAAAAAACTCATATATTTGGCATGTAAAATCAACAATTGTTTTTTCATAATTTCACCAATGGGTGGGTAAAAAGTCAAACTACAGATTGAGAAAGATATCAGCAAAACATAAGCCGAGAAAGCCTTGGCATCTAAAATAGATAACTGCAAGCTGCCCAGAACACCAGACAAAAGACTTAGAAAGTTCACAAAAGAGAAAATCTAAATAGCCAACATATATGGGCATAATTGTTTAGTCTCACTATCAAGCTGGGAAACGATCATTAAAACTGCAATGAGAAACTCACTTATACTAAGTGTTGCTGAGGATGTGAACTACTCTTGACATTGATGTTGGAATGGTAAATTGGTACAACCACTTTGAAGAACAGTTAAAACATTATCTGGTAAATTTGGCAAATGATATAGCCAAGTAGTGCCACTCCTAGATACCTTATACCAGGGTGCCAATGTGTGGAATACACATTCATGGAATGTTAATAGCAGCACTGCTGCCCACTGTAAAAAAACTGGAAGCAACCCAAACCCCGAAACAGCGGATATACTGGATACACTAGATACACTGGAATGTGCTCATGCAAGAGAATGACAAGCTGCAAGAAACGAGAAGAGGACAACACAACCTCCTGCATGCAGCCATGTTAAACAAAAGGAGTAAGACAAAAAGAAAACCTCCAGTATGATTTCAATTACAGAAACTAACAAAACAGGAAAAACTAATTCACAGCTGACTCTCAAACAACACAGGCTTGAACTGTGCAAGTCCACTCAGATACGGACTCTTTTTAGTAAGTCAAGTCAACCCTCCGTATCTGAGGCTCTGCATCTGCAACCAAACATGCATCAAAACACAGTATTCCTGGGAGGCGAACCCCGCAGACACATATGCCCACTTGTGCTATGGTAGGCTTTGCAGGGCCCACCGTGGGACTCGGGTATGCACGGGTTCTGCTATCCATGGAGGCTGCTGGAACCAATCCCCCATGGATACCAAGAGATGACTGCATATATTTATATATGTAATTTTTAGATGGCACACCTTTAGGAAAAGCAAGAAATTAACCATAAAAGCAGCAATCCATAATGTATACATACACCAAAACATTACATTGTATCTCATAAATAAATATAATTCTCTATTAAAAATGAAATGAAAACTTTAAAGCCCACACATTTCAAAACAAAACAATGCTCAAAGGCCGCTGAAGCAGCCCGTGCAACGAAAAGTAGTAACTTTTTCAATAGATTAAAACAAATTTGTTAACTCTAATTTTTTAAAGCCAAGACAGTGATTATTTCAAAAGAAACGAAATGAATTGTGCAAAAATATATTTTCTAAGCCAATATAAAAACCGGCACATAATTCATGCTATAATAAGAGATTTACACAGAAAAAGTATAAAAGGAAACATCTTCAGCATGTATGGCACCTTAACTCTGAAACTGCGTGAAGATGATGGTGCTATGTGCTAGACGGTTTTGCAGCCACACTGGACCCTCAGGGTTCATGTATGGAATCCCTGGCATATGTGCCACGTAAAGGAGATGGACTGTGGTATTAGAAAAGCAGTATTAACCAGTTTTCCTGTCACAGCATCTCCATTGACCTTAAAATCTGGAAAACAAGCTTCATCGTAGAAATTTTTCAAATTGTTTCCCCAAACAATCTTAGAAACCTCTTCATTTTTCTGAATTTTCTGAGTTCAAACAAGCAAACTGGAAAAAGGGGCTCTTTAGCCAAAATTACTTCTAAACTATGCCCTTTTTCTATCAAATGACTTCTCTGTTCCCCAGCACTATTTCCACAATTAGAGGCAATAAGGTTTGTATATATAAAATAAAACTTTGTTTTATTTCAACTTTATATAAAACTAGTGATGAGAGTTCATGAATTAGCCATGCTCAGTAACTAAAAACTTAAAAGATAAATTATAGAAAAATATTTTTTTCCTAAAGAAAAATATATTATTTAAAAAAAAAACAACAACTAAACAAACTTGAACGTTTAGGGACAGGTTTTTGGCTTTTGTTGAAGGCTAGGCTGTAAGGAGAGGAGGAGGAAGTAATTTAAAGTTTTAGATAATTTTTCCTTCTATGGAGAGAAAGAGCAGGGAAAGGAGAGGGAGGGAGGAGAACAAGGTGTCCAGATGAAGACGCTGAGGACTGAGCTGCAAGGCCCCGAGGGTGCGCGCCATTCATCCCTGCACGCTCACACACAGCGGCACGGGGCGTGTACTAAGCTGAATGGCCCATCGCAATACCTTCCCAAAAGCACATACTTGGATGTTGAGTAAATGAAGAACCATTACACATTCAACCAAGTGTTCAGCATGCAGAAGGCTGAGCTGCCTATTAAAAAGTGAGAGCTTAGCAGGACACTTAGCAGGACAAGGAGACATCCTCCCACAACACTCAAGGAACAACAGGCAGAAAGGAAACACTCCTGAATGGCGGGAAACTGAACTGTTTCTTACAAGCCAAACAGTGGCCATAGGACACTGTAGCATCTCACCCTTCCTGACGCTACCTTGCCAAGAGCAGGGGATGAAGCATTTTGTAAAAAATGACTCTATGTGGTGCGCTGGTTTCTTAAAGATGCCATCACTAGATGTCTTACAGCAACAGAATGTTATTTTCTCACCATCTGGAAGGTGTGGGCAGAGCTGTTTCCTCCCGGACACTGGTCGGGGGTGGGGCGGGGTGGGGTGGGTGGAAGTGGCTGTTCCTCCTCCCTCCAGCTCTGGGTCTGCTCACAGTCCTTGGCGTGCCCTGGCTTGTAGTGGAACCATTCCAGTTTCTGCCACTGTCTTCACCTCACCTTCTCCTTGGCATATTCCTACTCCTTTGATTACAAGGACATTCACTGCAATTAGGGCCTACTCTAACTCAGGATGGTCTCGTTTAGAGATCATTATCTTAATCATATCTGCAAAGACTCTTTTCTCAAGTAAGGTCCCATTCATAGATTTCTTGTGGGCACATGTTTTGGGGGCCATCACTGCATGCATGGGAGTCCACCCTCTAGCATTCCCCAAATTTACATCAGTCCCAAATGCAGAATACATTTACCCCATCCCAATATCCCAAATATCTCAGCCTACTATAGCATCAACATTAAGTCCCAAATCTCATCCAAACCGCATCTGCTCAAATGTCCCAAATCTCATCATTTAAACTATCTAAATGAGGTATGGGTGAGACACTGGCCATGGTCCATCCTGGGACCTAAGCTCCTCTCCACCTGTGGACCTGTGAAACTAGAAAACAAGCTATCTGCTCCCAAAATACAGTGGTGGCACAAGGATAGATATTTCCATTCCAAATGGGAGAAACTGGAAGGAATATAAGATCACTGATTCCAAGCAAGTTTGAAATTCAGCAAGGCAAACTCTGTGAAGTTTCAAGAGCTGAGAAGAACAGAGTAACTGCGTCTCAGTGCCCCTTAGGCCGACAGCTCCATGACCTCTGCACTGCCCATGTCAATGCTGACCCTGGGGTCATTCTTCCTCTTTCTGAAAGGCAGCACATGCTCGCAGCCAGTAGCTCTATCAACCTGTTTCCTGCCTATCAGATTTTGGGAGTCCAACAGCCTTCTCTCATCTCATCCTCTCTCTGTTCCTTTAGGTCAAGCTGGTAGTTTCTGCTGATAAAACATGATGGGTCTCCTGTGCATACCCTGAGAGTCCACACTATTAGAAAACAGACCCCAACACAGATCCTTCTTGGATAGCCCCTCTCTATTCCTGGTTTCTGCAAAGCTGCTGAGTACATCCTTTAGTCAGCCCCTGAGAGGGTCTGGCTCTGTGTCCCCACCCAAATCTCATCTTGAATTGTAATCCCCATGTGTAGAGGGAGACAGGTGATTGGATCATGGGGATGGTTTCCTCTATGCTGTTCTCGTGATAATGAATGAGTTCGCATGAGGTCTGATGGTTTGATGAGTGTGGGACGGTTCTTCCTTCACATGCTCACACCTTCTCCTGCTGCCTTGTCATGATAATGAGTTCTTCTGAGATCTGATGGTTTGATGAGTGTGGGATAGTTCCTCTGACGGTTTGACGAGCGTGTGATGGTTCCTCCTTCACATGCTCACACCTCCTGCTGCCGTGTTGTGATAATGAGTTCTCACGAGGTCTGATGGTTTGATGAGCGTGTGACAGTTTCTCTGATGGTTTGGTGAGTGTATGATGGTTCCTCCTTCACATGCTCACACTTTGTCCTGCTGCCTTGCAAAGGGGCCTACTTCCCCTTCCACCATGATTGCAAGTTTCCTGAGGCCTCCCCAGCCATGCAGAACTGTGAGTCAATTCAACCTCCTCTGTTTATCAATTACCTAGTCTAGTGTAGTATCTTCATAGCAGTGTGAGAACAGACTAATACCTGCCTCTAATCTATCTCTTCAAAGAGCAAAACACCACCTGGACATACCCTTGGTGAATGCTTTCCAAACAGTGAATCTCCCAATATTAGCATTTTATGCAATCTGGATAGGCTCCAAATTTTCCAAATCATCAATACCTGAATATCACATCTAGGTCTAAAGAAGTTGAAAACACTCTTTTCACCAAGCATTCTACCTGGAAAATAAGGTCTTACTAAAGCTGTTTGGTAAATTAGCAAAAACCTGTAAAATGTCACAGAAAGGGTACCTAACCGAAAAGTAACCTGATAAAGCTCCTAGAAATTTTCCTTCAGAAAAGTTCTTTTCTAAATCCAGGAGCAATGACTGCTGTGCCTGTGCTGCCTGACACTTTTGGTCTTCCAGGGGTGTGCCGACTGCACAGTCCATCTGCTCTGGAAGCTCACGGGCAAGCATCACCATGCTCACTGGGTTGGATCCCAGACCCCTGGTAAATGAGAGGAAACCCTGTCTCCCAAGCCACACACACCCTGCACCTTCAGTGCTTTCAACAAAGCCGCTGTATTGACAAGAGGCTCCTCGGTGTTCGCAGAAAGACAAAGCCGCTGTATTGATAAGGGGTTCCTCGGTGTTCTCAGAAAGACAAAGCCGCTGTATTGATAAGGGGTTCCTCAGTGTTCGCAGAAGGAACACCTTTATCACTTTGTCAAACAATTCTGCTGGTAACACCCACATATGCCTCATGTGGGAGTAAAAACACTCTGACCCATGCTGATAAGACAGTTTTTGCATTATCAACTACACTGGTATATAGCATTTCAAAGCATATGGACGAAAGAGGTAATAATTAAAGAGGGAAGTAACTGCAAGTCCCTGACCTCAGAGAACTTTAAATGAATATAGAATTCTGATAATCAATTTTCCTTTTCTTATGAGAGATGCACAGGATTTAGGGAACATGTATGAATTTTAGAATTACAAAAGTAAAAGTTAAATACTATAATATTTTCCTTTGAAATTTACAATGTAAATTCTATCAAGTAACTCAAAATATTTTACTTCATACAGAGGAATTTTTATAAAACAGCTTAAATTTGAAAAGCCCTTTAAGAGTATTAGGACAACAGAGAAAAGAGCACTTTACTTGGGAAGACGATGTGGGCAGATCACAAGGTCAGGAGATAAAGACAATTCTGGCTAGTATGGTGAAACCTCGTCTCTACTAAAAATACAAAAAATTAGCCGGGCATGGTGGCAGCGCCTGTAGTCCCAGCTACTTGGGAGGCTGAGGCAGGAGAATGGCGTGAACCCAGGAGGCGGAGTTGGCAGTGAGCCGAGATCGCGCCACTGCACTCCAGCTTGGGTGACAGATCAAGACTCCATCTCAAAAAAAAAAAAAAAAAAAAGAAAGAAAGAAAGAAAGAAAGAAAGAAAGAAAGAAAGAAGAAAAAAGCACTTTACTTTTCAGATATGCATACCGTGCAAAACCAAAACATATTTTAGAAGTCTTACCTTTTATTCAATCCAAAAGCATATTTAGCAAATACTAGAACGTGTCGTTATTCATATTTTACGTCAACTTTGCAAAAGGAAAACAAACTTGGCTTTAATCAAATGTGAACTTTAATTCCCCGAATCATTGTCCTGTGCTTTTGACATCAACGGATCTCACCCCTGCGTGCACCCTGTGTCACTGCATCCTGAGTGAGAGAAACACGGTAGAGCCTTGTGTTGAAGTGGTGTGAGACGTTCTGGAGCCAAACAGAGGGGAAGTGAAGTGGTGTGAGATGTTCTGGAGCCAAACAGAGGGGAAGTGAAGTGGTGTGAGACGTTCTGGAGCCAAACAGAGGGGAAGTGAAGTGGTGTGAGACGTTCTGGAGCTAAACAGAGGGGAAGTGAAGTGGTGTGAGATGTTCTGGAGCTAAACAGAGGGGAAGTGAAGTGGTGTGAGATGTTCTGGAGCCAAACAGAGGGGAAGTGATAGTTCTTCCCCGAAAGCCTCTCCAAGCATGACCAAACATGCTAAACATCAAACTGTTGACTGAAAAACCAGAGCAAGAGAGACCTGCAGAAAGCCTGCCATCGTCCTCATTTTCTAAGCAGACACTAGAGAAGGATACACAGACTTAATCTGGGGTGTGGGTATTTTATGTAGATATAAATATGCATAGTCATATTTGTAAGTCTGTATAAACACACTGGAAAGGTTTGACAGAATTTGAGTACAGATAGCAGGATTACAGATCATACTTATCATCTTCTCTTATTATTAGTTTTTTTTCTTTCTTTCTTTCGAGACAGGCTCTTGCTCTGCTGCCCAGGCTGGAGTATAGTGACGTGATCTCGGCTCACTGCAGCCTCCACCTCTGGGGCTAATGCGATCCTTCTGCCTCAGCCTCCCAACTAGCTAGGATTATAGGCGCATGCCACTGTGCTTAGCTAATTTTTTGTTTGTTTGTTTGTTTTGGAGAGACCAGGTTTCACCATATTGCCCATGCTGGTCTCTAACTCCTGGACTCAAGCTATTCACCTGCCCTATTTTCTATTTTGTTTTACTATAAATACATATAATTACGAAGGTATGAAAACAAAAATTAGTTTTAGTTAAAAAATGCTTATTACATAAACTAATTTTCATAACTATGATTAATTTTTCTTGGTAACCGGATATAGGAAAAGGTCAAATCTTTCTATATTATTTTACTAAAGAAAGAAGTAACTGGAGATAGTCCATATAAATACAATATTTCACTAAAACATAATAAAAGTCCGAATACTATTCAATAGTTTGTCAGTTAAAGACAGAGGTACCCTAGATACAAAAGGAAGCAAAGCTCTCATGAGGCCTTTTACGCGATGAAAGAGAAGCAGCCTTGAAAGGAACATCATGTGACATTCTAGAACTGAAAGAAATCAACTGACTTTAAGAAAAATCAAATTAATGAGAGCAAAAAAGAAGGAATTCCTAGAAAAAGATGTGTTTGCTCGACAGACATGGGAGCAGGCGCCCTGTGCTGGAGGCTGGGGAGGCTGAGCTGGAGTGCATGTGTGCCAGCCACTGGCCGTCTCTGCTGTGCTGGGACAACGTGCTTTCTCTGCCAAGACATTTTCCCCAGGTCTTCCACAGTGGCCTCACCATGCAGGCCACTGCTTAATGAGCACCCGGTCAGGGAAGGCCCACATTGCTCTGAAGCCCTGCAAGGTTCTCTCTGTTCCAGTGCCCGGTTTGACTTTACTACACAGTGTTTTACCACTATGTAACTGCTTTCGTTTATATGCTTTCGCCTGTCCCCTCCGATTAAGAAGAGGCCAAGGGCACTGGATGGCCTGCCCACTTGCTCTGTGTCAGCAGGGGCCAGAGCGTCAGCTTTGACTACTTACTGACCACAACACTTACCTTGCTACCTTGTATTGTCTCTTTCCTTCTTTGAAACAGAGTTTTGCTCTTTTGCCTGCCCAGACTGGAGAGCAGTGGGGAGTCTTGGCCCACTGCAACCTCCGCTTCCTGGGTTCAAGCGATTCTCCTGCCTCAGCCTCTCAGGTAGGTGGGATGACGAGTGTGTGCCACCACACCCCACTAATGTTTGTATTTTTAGTAGAGACGGGATTCCATCATGATGGCCAGGCTGGTCCCAAACTCCTGACCTCACGTGATCCACCTGCTTTGGCCTCCCAAAGTGCTAGGGATTACAGGCGTGAGCCACCTCGCCCGGCCAAAAGAAAAAGTAATGGGATTGGATGTGAATAATACGCACTGTATTTTCCAAGTCTTACTTCAGACATAATCATTAAGGTTATTCTTCTGTAAATGAAATTTACCCTGCTAAAAGCCCTTATCCTCTTTGAAAAAAGACTGATCAAGAATATGTAGGATGATTCGCTAGAAATACCCTTTTACTACTGCAGTAATGGCAAGAAGGTTGCGGCCTGGAGGTCTAGTGCAAACACTGAGTATAAACCAAACAGGATGACAAGATGAAAGCAAATGTCGACTAGTAAAGCATGTAAGTGGATGGGAGAGGGGAGATGAGCTGACTTAAAATATTTTAGGGTCTTAGCATTGATTGAGAGGAGAGTAAAGATAAAGCTTAACTTTAAACTTTACTAAATATTACATATTAAATATGTAAAACTTCTAGGGAAAGCACAATAATAGAAATATAGGGTATAATTTCAAGTTAATAGAAAAAATGGAATTGAAAAAACTCCAAAGGTTGTAAGAAAGAAAAGAAAAATAAATACAGAAGTAAAACAAACAGCAAAAATAAGGTGGCATAAATTAATGCAAATAAAGTATTAATCACAGTAAGTGTAAAGACAGTAGCATGGGATTTAAGACAACATCACTACCACCTAGCTAATGCTGTTTATAAGAGATTTTCATTCACCAGAATAATAAGAGCTATCCTAAACCTGTAAGCAACTAATAACATAGCCTCACAATATATAAAGCTAGAATTCACAAAATGGTATGGGAAAATGGACAAGTTCATTATTATGGTGAGAGATTTGCACACTCTCAGTAACTAAAAAGTTAAGGAGTTTAAAAAAAAAAAAAAAACAACAGTAAAGCGCATACATTAAAGAAGATCAATCTAATGGACATAGAATAATTCATGTAAAAATACACATATTTTTAAAGCATACATGGAATATTTATAAAATGACCACATACCAATCCACAAAGCAAACAGTAATGAAAACAACATGCTATGAGGCTCTGGAAGCAACTTGCAGGGGAAGAATCCCAAACACAGTCTGTGTTATGAAGCTCTGATAAAAATGAACGCATAACCTAATATAACCCAAAAGGCAGATACCGCAAAAGTGTCTATCAACATATTTTGGGAGTTGGAATACATTTTCTCCATAGGAGAAAAATATGCCACCCTTGAGACAGGTTCTCAAGCTGGCACAAACATGTATATGTGCCTCACTATGTGCCTTACGTGGAGCTCCTGAGAACCAGAGACTCGACTCCCATTAGTCAGCAGGTCTTCGAGTGACAAGGCCACAGTGTCAGGAGGTGTTCCCTGCAGCTCTAGGAGAAGCAGCTCCTCCATCTGGGCCAGTCACTGCAGCCTGCTTTGCCTGAGACAGGCATTCCAACCAGCAGAAACTAAGAAAAGCAGGAGAAATGTCTTATTTCCTCCTTCACTTGATGGCTAACCTATCTTCTCACGTGACAATACAAAAATGGATACCAGGGTTCATTCATGTGTCTGGAGACAAAGGAGACTCTTGGGGAGTGGTGGTATCAAACAGAGGAAGCTGGTGGAGAGAAGATGCAATGTGTGAAGGGCCTGGGATCAAGGTGAGTATTTAGGCTGAACAACAAATGAGAACTACCTGAAGGACCATCACATCCGAATAAGTAAATTCTGGCATGACAGACAGATACAAAAGGCAGGTTACTTTCTGGTTATACTTTGTTAATTGCCACTTAGCCAGTGGGGGGCTGGGTATTTTGAGGACAAAGACGAACAGAGTTCACTTGTGGCACTCAATACGTGCTGGCACAAGAACTGTGATGATCTGTGCTTGGGTCCTCTGAGCAGGACGGGGCCTTTGTAATGGGTCCATTCAACAAATACTTACGGAGGCCCTACCACATCCCAAGCATGCTCCGTTTTAGGCCCTAACTAGGACACAACAACAAACGGGCCACACAAGGCCTCTATTCTCACAGGGCTTAGTGAGAAGAAAGAAACGGGCAACAAACAAGATGAATGTCATAGAGATCTACACAGAATTCAATAGGCTGCTGTGATAGCAAGTGGCTGGCTGTTTCTTGGTCTGTACTGAGCAGACAAAGGCAGCCTCTCTGAGGAAGAGTATTTAGGGTAAAAGCCAAGTGACGTGACAAGACAAGCCTAGCCACGGAATGATGAGGTACAGGAGCACCGAAGCAGAGGACACAGCTAGGGTGGGAAGCAGCTGGCACATGGGGATAGCTGCAGTGTGGTGAGAGAGGAGAGTGGGGAAGGTGGGCCTTATTAGGTTCAATCCACAAGTCAGGTTGGAATAGCCATCTCTGCAGTCAGCTTTATGGAGTGCAGAAAGTCCATGTCAGCAGCAAGTCACACAGCTGCAACGAGAAGTTGCTGTTTGCTGCGTGCTCTCTGCACAGGCCTGGCCACCATGAACCAGCAACACTGTGGAAGGGAGCATCCACAGGAATCTGTGCTGTGACGCGCAGAAAGGAGGCTGATTTCCTACCTCTCGAATATACTGGGTGAGAGCAACTGGATTCATTCCCAGTGATTGTCTGTGAGGGCAGTGCAGTGTGTACACACCCCAAGAACAGATTATAGCTCTGACTTTATGACATAACTAAATGGAAGAGACATCACCTTTTAGAGCAAATTATGGAGAAAGCTGGGGTTAGAAATAGAGATATCTTTCTCTTCAAAGTGGCTACCTCCTTGAGCCTAAGCATTCTATACTGTTTTAGTCCGTTCTCTGTTACAAAAGGTAGATGTTCTAGATTCACACTTTATCCAACGTGAGGGTCAGCTGCTCATTCCTATGAACGTCTTAAATCATATATATTAAGAATATCTTTCTTAAAATATTTTTGAAAATACTTTAAAATGGATTTATGTTCATATGGTAAAATATTAGTCTTTACATTAAATAGGCATCTAATATTAACTACTTATAGCCCAATCTGTAGTTACAATATAGGTTAATATTTTGAAATGATAGTCCATATTAAAAACACAGCCTCAATATTTTATCTAACTTGACAGATATTAGATATATTAAATAGAACTTTAAAATGCCAATGATTCCACACAGATCAAAGGGCACTGGAAATTTAAAAGTCTATCAGCAAAAAACAAAACTAATTTTGTGCAATTCTGGTTTATGTTTCATCAGGAAATATCCTCTGATTGTTGAAGAGGACACCATCAGCACGTTCACTATCAGGGAAGTATGACACCTCTAGATCATTCTACCGGCACTGACGACGTCTCCCCAGCAACACTTCCACTGAAGAATTCCTCCAGATTCCTCAGACCTCCTGGCTCTTACTTCTCTAGCTTTGTTTGGATAATTTCTTTCACACTGACAAAGATAAATTTCAATAAAATCATACTCAATGAAACCAGACATTTGTTTGACATTCGTTTTTAAACCTACCTTATGGGAATGATGTAAGAAAAGAGGAGAAGGAACCGAAAAAGATTGCGGTACCATGGACCCACAAATCCTTGTAAGGTTACCATGACAACAGAAAGAGCAACTAAAGCCAAAAATAGTGCTTTCGTCAGCCGATTGAGTTCAAGGTCCAACAAACCAACCTGAAAGAAAAACACATAATACATGAACAAGCTAACCATAATGTCCCTAATACTATAAATCAGAATGCATGGTAATGATGACAAAAAAAACTTTAAATTTTTTTGGTATTAGCCTTTATTATAATGAAATATGAAAATATTACTAACTTTTCTCCTGAAAAACCTTTAACAGATTCAGGCAGAATTTCTAGAAATGAGTCATGATTCCCAGAGTATTTCCAGAAAGGGTCTACTGACAAAACACGAGGCCAGAGCACACAGCCGCAGTGCACTCAGACATGGCCTCTGAACGGGTGGCGCATTGGTCACTGGCTCAGGCAAAGTGAAACGCAAGCCTAGAGAAGGGTACTGGAAGCTTGCTCAGGGCGCGGCCCGGGAACAGAGAGTTTTAGGGCGCGGGCGTGTCTTCCTTGCATGTGCTACGCCATGGCCATGCCTCTGTTATCTGTGTGGGCGCCTCTGCACATCCCCCATGAGGATCCTACTCTAGATGGAGAGTTCCCAAGAACAGGACAGTATGTATGTGTATGTCTTTCCCATCTACCAACAGTCTCTTTGAAAGAACTTGTCTTACAGCAAAAAAAAAAAAAAAAAAAAAAAAAAAAAAGCAATAGATAGTTAGCTTAAAATAAAACTTTTTTAATTTGCACAAATCATACACTGTATGTTCTCCTAGTCAGGTACACTACACACAAGTCCATTCTATGGATCGTTTACCAGCTGAGCAAAATGTGAGGGAAAATTATGTCAGTAAGAATCAGTTCATTTTTTTGGCTGCATTCTGTATAGGATCTCGGAAACAGTGAGAACTAGCAACCCAAAAAGCTCTCGCTGTACAAGTTAAGAGAATACAGCTCTTTTGAAGCATGTAGCTTCAATTTCGAGCTCTAGCAATCACTGTGAACTGTTTCTCTTTGCTTGCTTTCAGTCCTGAAAGACCACAAGGCAGTCCAGTGAGTGGGGTTGGGGGATGAGAGGGAACTCGGCGCTGCAGGAAGGGAGGGAGAAGTGACACAGCACAGCAACTAGGATTCCTCGGGACTCTGGATTTAGGCTAATCTAGAGGCTGACTCTGCCACTTAGCGGCATAACCTTGGGCAAGCTGGGCTTTGGCTTTCTTATCTGTAAAATAGGGATTGTGGGATGTTTTCCTTACAGCCCCCGGGGATGCGAAGAGGGAACGCAAGGCACAGTGGCCACAGTTCCTGCTGGGCAGTACGCTCCCCAGGTGTGCTGCTACTGCTCTTATTACATACTTGGATTGGAATCCACTTTCTCTGTTTACTAAATGTGTGACTTGAGGAACACCCTTAAATTCTTTGTTAAACTTCGTTTTCTTCATCTGTAAGTGGTGGTACCCCCGGGGCAGAGGTGCCAGGGTGAGAGGCCACTGCCTTCAGCACCACCAGGTTGGGGAACAGCATGTACTTAACTTACCTACTTATTTCTGATCTATGTGACATTAACAGAAGACTAAATCCTATCAGGTTGGTTATCTATCTGCCACCTCAAATTTCTCCTGAATCTGGAACAACTTTTGAAAAGGAGTACATGAAGAAAACATGATTGCAAAAAACCTGATTAAAAAAATAAAAAGTTTGAGAATTACAGAGCTAATAAATAACTTGGTTTATTCTGTAGTGCCTTTTGAAAAATCTGTAACTTTGCCCAGTAGAAAGCTAGCCTTTTCCCACAACTCATAGTTTATATCTGGTTTTGATTAATACTTTCCACAAACTCTCATAAGATCTTTAGAACCTGCAATTATCAAGCAAAAATAAAACTTTGTCAGAAAGCCCATTAAATGCAGCTGCGAAGAAAACTCAACTAATTAAACAAATAAATTTAAATGTCTACTACATTTTGTGCTAAACTCTAAGGTTATGAAAACGAGCTAACTGTAAGATTTTACCTGCAAGAAACAGCTAATCTAGTAGGAGAAATAAGACGAACACCAGTGATCTATGTTATAAAAGAGAATCATAAAATAGTAAGTTTTCTTTTCTAACCAGGCTTGTTTTGAATCACTTCCTGTGGCCGACAGTCAGCACTACCATCGGTTAATAAATAGTTCATGGCCTTTCACAACAGTGTAGGCACAACAGGAGCAATGACCAGGACTCCAAAGCCATGGGACTGGCAGTGCCCAGAGTGTGGGTTCCATGACCAACACAGACAGGGTGCTGCACTCGGCAGGGTGAGGCGGCCCCTCCTGCACTGTCCTGTGCACACTGCCACAGGGCTCACTTGGCCACTTCACTGTGTAAGACTCCTAACTGAAGACACTTTAAACACAAAGTGTCAGTTTTATATGAAAGAGCAACTGGATTCTAATGTAACAATTAATGAGACACTTGGCCTGCCACAAAAACTCTTCTCCGTGTTGCAATACAGCAACACAGACAGCAGCTCATTTTCAACAGAAACTCTTCAAAGACTGCACATTCCCAGCTGTATATTCTGCAAAAAAGCACACTGCTCTCTAATCCACAAGAGCAGATCCCCTTCTAGCCAAGTAAAATGTCCACACCAACATCTCGGAGCTCCAGCATGGGCTTTTTCATCTCTGGGTCAGCCACAAGACCAGTAACAGCGCCGCTCCCCCAGATCACAAACAGTCTGAAAGGGAGCAATACTCAACCAGTTCTGAAGTTCCCAACGCTGCTGCGGGGATGGGCTGTGCCTTCCCTTGAGAACCGGGCAGCTGAAGACCTCTGCGGCCGCTTTATCAGCTCTATTTAAAAAGCAGAACAACCAGGACAAATATCATGCAATTTCCGCTACTTCAACTACTACATAGTTTATGCTTGAATTATTGAGAAAAATAGGTTTTTGGATTAAAATGAAGAAAAATTAAGCCAGGGAAGTAGAGCATGTTTCAAAGCCCAGATCTTTTTGCTGTGACAAAGGCGGTCTAAGTTTCAGGCCTCACTGAGGATCAGATGAAGTCATTATTCATTCAGTCAGGGAAAAAAGACTCAATTACCTCAACCTAAAGATGCTATCAATGAATGCAAAGTGCATATTTTACTCTATTCATCCAAATCCCATTAAAAAGTGAAAGGAATGATTTAATCTGGCCTTCCAGAGTTGGTCTTTTTTTGTAATAAAATAAAGAATCACTGTCTTGCAAAATGCATAACCACCACCTCACACTTTCCCCTGCAACATAGCAGTGAGGAACTGTAAAAGCCAGGACAAAAACACTCAGAAATGAATACAAAGTTTCCTTTCAAAAAATGCCACGTATTGGGTGGAAACATTCAAAGCAGCCACTGCACACCGATATGCAGATCACTCAAAGCGTTAGTACCTTTCTCATTGATGAAGACAGATGTGGTCAGATGCTTGACTAGTGAATGTAACCATTTTGAAGCCAAGTACATGTTGTCTTCTCCCAACCCCTTTTAACTTAAAGAAGAGCAATAAAACATTTAGTGGAATAAAATACAACTTTTCAAAAATGGGCCGTGCCTTGCAGGTGGCCTTTTCTGAACTGTGACTCTTGTTCCTGGAATATAACTTGTAACCAAACTACAGTACATAGTGTAAATCTTGTAGGTTGCTTTTATATTATTTTAATTTTTTCAATTCTAACAAAACAGAAGAAAAGACACATTTCAACACTTGGGTTTTTTTTTTAACCCACTTCAATTAATAATCTTTTAATATTCAATTTCTCTGAAATATGCTTTTCTTCAACTCATCTAAAATACAATCTGAACTCTTATAAGCTATTTAAAATAAAAACCAGTTAACTTATAAAGTTACAGATTCTATAAAGAAGGTGGTAACTTCAGTTTTGATGTGGATCTCTTCCTTCTTTAAAAGAATGTCTTAGATACCTAGACAGACCAGGTATCTTTTGCCATGACTGTAAACTTTTCACTCACAAAATATATTAATCGCTTGAAGTAATTATGACTGTTTAAGAAAAGGTAATGTAAATACACTCAGAAGTTATTTTCAACATTCATTGTCATCTCCTATATTAGGAGATGAAGCAAATTTTCTTCTACTTGTCATAATATTTGTTTTATTTGAAACAACTGTGATAACAAAATAAAATACACTACTGGAAATTTTAACCTCCAAGGGAAAATTTGTGCATAATGTCTAAGACAACCACAATGGTTCTACAAAGGGGCTGTTCTAGGATAATGAACACAATAATTGCCTGTATAATCTAAAATGCTACTAATGGCAACGATCACACATCCATTTAGTTCCTCTTTAATTTATGTACCAAGTTTAAAATAGCTAATGGTTCTCAGTAAAATAATGGTTTATACCAACAATAAAGGGTAAATACGGTATTCTCCAGCTTAATGAAGAAAAGATCAGCCTTTTTTTTTTTTTTTTTTTTTTAACGAATGCTCGGACAAGTGAGAATCAGACCTTATCTCCATGACACAGCAACACTTCAATCCATCTCAAAGTTAAAACTCACATCACACTACTAAGTTCCTGATCAATCAATGTACACAGCAAATTGGAGTAGGCGTCGAATGCTGTAAAATCTCAGGCCCTATCCATGATTCAACAAAGTGCCTGCGCAACACTTACTGCTGATGACGTCACCCCGGGTGAACAGGATGTTGGCATCCAAACACTGTCACCCATCTTTTAAAACTCGTGCAGACTTACCCCTTACACAGAAGTAGTTTAGAATAGTAAAATGCAAAACTTCAGAGCGCCAATTTAAACTCTGGTAGAGCACTCGATTATTTTAGCTTGTCCTGTAGTTTCCCTGTGAACACAGGACAATCTGAAAAGCCTCGACTCTGACACCTCACTCATTCACGACTACTCTGCACAGGCAGAGAAGGACAGCTTTGTACATGGCTGACTATGTGCGGAAAACACAACTGTTAACGCTGCTTGTCTTTCATCCGCTGAACTATCTGTGGATCAGTTCTTCATTAAGAATTTAGACCCTGACTACAAAATGGATACAGGGCTATGCTTTAACCTAACTGAAATTCCTATAAAAAGCATATTCTTTTAAGTATCTTTGAAGTAAATAAGCCCTATATTTTCCACTGCTAGTAGAATCTTCAGAGACAAGAAAAATCTTCAGAGACAAGAAAAAAATAAGCAATTTTCAGATCTTCATTTGTGTTTCCACATTTCAAATAAATGAAACTCATGCACTAAATCTAAGTACTAAATTTTACAGCAACAACTTTTTCCATTACGAAGTTTAAATTAAAAGTATTACTTTTTAAAAAGTGATGCTACATAGTCTTTTTCCTTCTGAAGTTTATTATTTATTCTTTTTTGGATATGAACTACTAAGCCTTAAGTGTGTGTAGTACATGCAGACTGACCACACACTACAGATGTGTCTGAGCCATTATCGTTTATCACCTCAGTGATCTGCAAAATAAGAAGGGTTTCTTTTAGCCATTATAGTCTGTTGGGTCAATAATCTGTGTTTTAAGAATTCCCTAAATAAGTATCAGCACAACAATTCTTAATGTTACAATTTATCACCTTAGTTCTTAAAAATCAAAACCTGTATTTATACAATAGACAATTTAAAGTCTATTCTGAAAGAATATTTCATAACCTACATGTTTACCTACCAAGAAATTCAACATTTTGCCTATTCTATACTCAGAATTTAAGGTTTTTCCCTTGCTTGCTATATAATCATATAGAATGTTTTCCCTTGAACATTTAACATTAAAAGAGTACTATATTTTTCGTATAAACAAGAAAAGTATTAATGCAAGAATCAGCTACTAAACAGGGAAGCAAAACCACTTTTGAAACCAACATATGACACACAATTAAGAGACAAGGGAGTTCAAAGTAAACCCTCACACCTAGTTTACACAAACTGAAGCTACCCAACTTTTGATGTTACAGACAATAGATATTGTCACTCTGTCAGCAGACCTATATAAACATGTTTTTAACGACAAAATTATTACTAAAATTTGCAAGCTAAGTTTGAAGGGGGCTTCCGGAGTGCAGAATGAGGTTATCTTCTTAAACTGCTGGACTTCTAGATCACTTGAGAAGGTTCGATGCTGGCTCTAGCATTTTCCAGGACAGGTATCCACTCACCAGAATTTGTTATTATCGTCCATAATGTCAGAAAGTAGCATCATCTCTGAACACCATGTATACACATACACACATCTCATGTTTGCCCTTACAAAACTCATGCTTTCTACGTTCATACAGGACAACTGGGTCCCACCTGTTGGTGCATGCCTTTACTGATATATTAGAACCTTCATCAAAGTCAATCAATGCATGAAAAGTCAGCAAATGCAAAGCGACACATTGGCTGAAAGGTAAGAAGTGAAAAACTTTTATATTTAGTAAGTATTATAAATTCATTTGTTATAAATTCTTTCAAATGTTCTCAACTTGTGATACATCAAAACCATATTTAAAACAAAAATAAGCATGTGAGAACATGCAAAATGATCTAGAAACTATTTGGAAATTTAATTTTTGCTCTACGTATAGAAATTACATTAAAATCCAGGACTGAATATTAAGATAAGCCTATACATTTTCTAATGTACATTATTCCTCATCGTATTTTACAATCACCACATTCTTTATCTGAAAATCAGAAGGCGGAGGAGGCTGAAGTGTAAGAGTCACGTTCATTCCAACACTACACTGCCGACCACCGCCGCGCTGCTCACACCCTTCTCAGGGTCTCACACCTCACGCAGGCGGCTGGGAGGGAAGCCAGCGAGCGCGGGGAGTGCGGGGCGCGGCCAGCAGGGGGAGCGCGAGGCCGGCGCGGGTCCTCGTCTCCGCAGACCCACTCCCCAGAGAGCGCCGGCCATTTCTAACCCCGCTCTCCCGAAAGCGCCGGCCATTTCTAACCCAGCCAGTGCAGCACAATACATACACTCACTCATTTATTTGTTTCTGAAAAAAGCGTTACCCTAAATATATGTTTTGTCATGCAGAATGCAGGCCAGAATCTACAGACTTGAACATCCTGGATTATGAGGGGTGGGAAGGGGCCCCTGAATAAAAATCTGGCATCTCATAAGAAGCCCTATTTCAAGACAGGGCCTCGGAAATGCTGTGCACAGTCAGTAGGGTGGTGCCCGCCGCACAGTCAGTAAGGTGGTGCCCTCCTAAGGCTTTTCGAAGATTCCGGGCTAAAAAGTAAGTTGATAACACTGTAACAACAGCTTCCTTAATGATTTCAAGATCCTGAATATATTTCCCTTTTTTTGGTCTTAATATAGGAAGACATCAATTTTAAGTGGTTTTGCCAAGACCAGTAACCAATTTAAAATAATTCCATTAATAACATAAGCTATCCACTAACACCAGAAACCTCACAATGCAACATCATTCATAGAAGTGGCATTTGGTTTTCAGTCTAATACACAGTTTATTTGGGTAATTTTATATTTAACAAATACTTTACAAAGAGCATGAACCTATTCTCTAAGCCTTACTATCTAAACACACAATACCCAGGACTTTACGGGGGGTCATAAAGCTCTCATTGTATTTTACAAACAAGCCAGCAAGCTCTGCAGGAACTCCAAGAAGAGCAGATCCCGCCAGTGGGGGGTGGGAAGTCACTGGACCTCAGGGTCCCCAGGAGCCCAGGAGTTCTGACTGCTTCATGCTTCTTTACAAGGCGCACACTCAACTACTTCTTGCCCCAAGGCATATAAAAAATAGAATCTATTCTAATAATAACTCTAAGTGGTACTGATACTGTAAAAGAAAGTCTCTCACTAGGAGACATAAAACTTTAAGAGACATAGTAAAGGGAAGACCATGGCTTTCTTTAAAATAATTTAAAATACAGGGCACTCATCTTTCATTTTCTCAGTCTATTTCTAATAGTACACACTGAAGAGACTATGCTCTTTAGACATCTTGCTTCTGGGAGGTATCTGTCTTTTTATTTTACCCTGAATGTAGCAAGTCTTTATTTTAAATATCTCAGGGTAAGGTACAAACACTCTTAAAATATATTTCAAATATTCATTTAAGTATAATTTACAAAATATATTGCTGAACAAAAAACTTGTACAGTACTAAAATGTCATCAGATTCTATTAAAAACTCATAAAGAAAAGTACTTTAATATGTGGTCAGGGCTTCTAATGTCACAGTATTCCGAAATTCCCAAGCACAAGGTCTGTCCTTCCTTCAAAGAGCTTTGAACTCTTTTCAAGGAGCTTAAAAAAAGAAAAATTTACTTGATGTGTTTCTAGCATTCAGAATGTGAGATATTGAAGAAATTATTCTGATAAGTAGCTTCGAAATGTTGGGCCATAGATGGTGGAAAAAGGCTGAGATTCAGAAGAGAAAAACAGATGGGACGATTCCTTTTCACAAGCAAAGTGAGTCCCTGCAAATGCAGGTATACAGGAGGGCAGGGGGTGGCCCAGCAGACAGGCGCCAGCCTAGCCCTCCTTCCATGGAGCCTGCTTGGAACATGGCCATGAAAACTGTTTTTAAAGAAACTGTGCAGAATGGAGGGTGGGGTGGAGGGGAAGACCACTTTCCACCTGCTTATTTCTCTTATAAAATTTTAGAAAATAGAATGGTTAAAAGATTATTAATAAACAAGATCACTAATTTTATAATTAAAACTTTAATTTCCAACCTAGATTATCTTCATAAGAGGTAATGATACCGATTAGTTTCTACAGTAAAGTGAGAAATTTCTTCAGTAATTAATTTCAAAATGTTGGCATCGGAATTCTTTCTTTGGCATGCCAACAAGTATAATATATTTAATGGTTTGTGCAAGGGAATTTACTAAACAGTTATCAGTGAAAAATATTTTTATATAAGATTCCAGAAAGTCTGGTTTCATTAAGGGCTACTTCAAACACTAAACATACCATTTGAAGTTGCTAATTGTTCTTGTAACAGTATCTTAGGAACCACCACAAAATGACAATGATCAGGAAAATTCCTGAATGCTTAACTGCTCAACTGTGGTCCAGCTGACTTCAGCATGTTTCCACCACCTTGATAACCTACATACAGCTGTATCAGAATCAGCACAGAAGAGATGTTATAGGACCTAGTCAAGGACACAAGGCTGTCATTGTCAAGTAACATGTCACTCTCTCCTATGTTTCTTGGCTTATTGTGTAAATACGTGGAGATTTATGAGCCACTGGAAGATCTCCATCCCATTTTCCAGATATCTGGCACCTACCACTATGTAAAATTACTCGACTATTTTTAAATCAAGAGTCATTAGCTGTCTTGACAAGACATATGACTAAAATATTTGCTGATCAGAACCACAATCAGTATTCTATTTAATTCCCCTTGCAATTAAATGCATATCACCGATTTATAATTATATTTAAAATGAGGATATATAAAATATTGACCAGTGTCTGAAACACCTCAAAATTACTATCATCTTAAACAAAGTCACTAGATTCTGTACATTTTCTGTTCCGCCCACACATCTGCTTAACTAGCTATTAACCAGAAGTTAACAATAGGTAACTGTTTTAATTTTTAAGGGAGAATAGCAGAATTGCAGACATAGAATAGCAAAGAAGGAGAAAAAAGAATGAAGGATAGTTATAGCAGTCTAATAGCTAACTTTGAATTACATCATTTTCAAAAATCCATGGTTCTTAGGATTTGTATTCTTTTGTAAGTAAAATGAACTTTAGCAGATTTGCTGAGAATTTTAAATGAAAAAGGTATTATGGTTAAATAAACTTTTCATCTTGCATAATCACCGTTTTATTATTAAAACTGTCTATTTAAGAAGTTTATTACTGGTATCTTGGCAAAATGCAACATTATTTCAAACCATCTAAAAATTTTTTGTTACTTTATGTCTTCAGAGACATTTTATGAGTCATTTCATACTTAATGGTTTGTAAGCAATCCCAAGAGTTGGGAATTGTGTGAAGAGTTGCTCAGATTGACAGATAAAGTGAAAAGGTCTGTATTAATTTCCAAATAAAGAAATGCATGGCATGGTATCGCACGATGATTATACTCCAAAGTACCAATTAGAACGCATCAGAAACTAGAGCAAGTTGACACTCTACAATAAAGCAAATAATTTCCAGTTGGAGGGGCAGAAAATGTTAATATGCAACGTTCAAGACTACAAGAATCTTTGTAAAAGGAAGTAGCTAATAAGGTTTAATGATGCATGTCAGGAAGCCACAGTATGTAGGGAAACACAGCTGGCTTCATTTTGTAAACTATTTGATATACACATCTTTCTCGTTTGCGGTTATCAGCTGTGCAGTGCCATGGGGGACAGTTTAGACTTCAAATCAGGATATTCTTCTTGTTCTCTAAATTACAAGTAAAATACATTAATA
Organism: Rhinopithecus roxellana; assembly: GCF_007565055.1. Classification (NCBI taxonomy): domain Eukaryota; kingdom Metazoa; phylum Chordata; class Mammalia; order Primates; family Cercopithecidae; genus Rhinopithecus; species Rhinopithecus roxellana. Next base: position 38,844,570 of record NC_044569.1, on the reverse strand, counting down.
TAATATGGTGCTATAGGCTAGTGCCCTGACTACGGCTTATCAGTTTACGAAAGAGGATTAAAGAAGTCTTCTGTAAAATGTTGTGGAAACAATCTTGCCAGCCTAAATAGGCTACTAAGAACAAGAACCATTAAAACAAATCATAAAACAGACAAAACGCTTGGATTTAGCGAATTAATAACCCTCACAAAATGGTCACCATTTTTCATACCTCAGGCATTAAAATAAAAACTGGCTGAAAATGCTCCTGCGTGAAACCACAGGCCTAGAGCAGTGCTTCCTCTCCTGCACACACAGGTGGCTGCAAGGAGGGGCCCACTCTAAAGGCAGCAGCATCCCAGTGCTGAGGGACTCCAACGTGCAGGTGACAGCAATTAGCAGCAGATGACAGCAGCCCCTGAATCTGTGCCAGATGGCAGCGAAGGGTCACTGGGAGCCATCAACCTTCCACAAGGAAGCCCTTGTGTTTGGCGACTATCAAACTCTAAAGCTCTTAGAAACAAAGTAATTATTCAACCACCAGAAGACAACCACTAGGTCACAACGCTAATATCAGAACACTGTTCAAGCACTTAGAGTGCACTTATTCTAAATGTAATTACACATATTAGCTGTTAAAAACAAGCATGCTGCATAATGATGAAAAGGTTGCCCTAAACTCAAAGAGCTAAAATTCTAGTAATTAGTGAATTGTCTTATGGCAAAATACAGTCAACAGGTTCTAACTTTGGATGAATGCTGCTTGTAGTTAAAGCTAGAAACAGCCACTTTCTAAGTGAGACTCTGTATGGAACCTAATCAGCACCCTGGCTGATGACGGAAGGCCAGAAGAACTACAGAGAAAGAACGACATCTCTCAAGACAGACGATAGAGAAGCTGTGCGTCGTCCCACTACAGGGGATCTAAGAAAAGTCTGAAAATCTCAGAGTCGTTTGTCAAGGCTTCCTGCTCAAATGTTAAGTATCACCCTAGGTAGCGAGGCCAGAACAGAGGAGGGGCAGCAAGAGAATGGAAAGGCTGTGGAATTCTCACACAGGACAAACCCACCTGTCCATGTTCTACACAGAGAAAAAAATGCAGTCAAAATGCTTGAGACAACCAAAACATCAATGCGTGACTGATTTACCTTGACGAGACTAACTCCACACTAATAACTAATACATAAAACAGCTTACGTTTTGGTTTAAATGTATTAACAAATTATAATTGATTCATTTTTTTTCTCCTCATGACCACAAGCAGCTTTCAACCCAGTAGCCCTTTACAATTAAGAAGTGCTGCTGTGTCATGTCTGCTATTCAGCCTTCCTAACTCTGCCAGGTATTACTCTGTCTATTCCACTTCTGAGGAGGTTAGGTGCTTGGTCAAGAGCACACAGCTCATGGCAGATTGGAGACCGAGCAGCTCCCCGTCCCCAACTTCCGTTCTGCGTCCTTGGCCCGACACTGCCAAATGCCGAGGTTCCCAGGGCCCACTAGTACGCGTTAGAGGTGACATTATTTTCATTCTCATAATTGGATGTCTCTGGTTGAACTTTCTTTTGGTGTTTTTTGAGGTGGAATTTCGCTCTTGGTGCCAGGCTGGAGTGCCGTGGCACAATCTTGGCTTCACTGCAACCTCCACCTCCCAGGTCCAAGCAATTCTCCTGCCTCAGCCTCCCGAGTAGCTGGGATTTACAGGCATGCACCACCACGCCCAGCTAATTTTGTATTTTTAGTAGAGACGGGGTTTCTCCACGTTGGTCAGACTGGTCTTGAACTCCCGCCGTCAGGTGATCCACCTGCCTCAGTCTCCCAAAGTGCTGGCATTACAGGCGTGAGCCTCTGTGCCTGGCCAGATCTTTCCATTCACTACTCAAACTTCCATTAGGCTCATGAAATAAAAACAGGTTGAATTTTCTTTATCAAAATGTTTTTCTTTTACCATTTTTATTTGGATGTGGTAAAACTTCCTGCTCCACTGGTACCAATTACTATCCTTTGAGAAAAGGAGGATAGACTACATGAAATAATTAAATGTTGTAACCCAAATGACCTACCAAGGCAGCAGGCACTTAACAGAGGGGAATATTGAGCCCAGCAAAGTCACTAAGGGCAGTGCCCTCGCCTCACTTCGCCGGCTTCTACTGGAGCTTTCTAGCTGGAGGGCTCTCCTCCTGCGCTGCCAAAGTGGGCTCCGCTGAGAACACTCTGGAGGGTTCCAGAGAGCACAGGCAGGCTTGGGTCTCGAGCTCTAGGAAGAGACCACGGGTGTGGGACCCCTGAGGCTTGGTGCTGTGCTGGTCACTGTTGATGGGGATGCAGGCAGAGCGAGCCTCTCTGCTCATCCGCTGGAAACACTCAGCCCTCAGGAACCACGTTCTCCCAGCTACATTCCGACGCCTCTTCGTTAACGCCTCAGTGTAACAGTTAACCGATGATCAACTGCCCTCACAAAACAATGCTCTCAAGAAAACAGCAAGGTGAGAAAACACATTCCTCCTAAAGAATTATGTAACTTACATGAAAAAAAATTTACATGAGAAAAGAAACTGCAGTCAAGTGCCTGAAATAAACCCTGGTCCTCAGCTACCTCTTGCACAATGATGCATGCAGGGAAGCTGATTTTTCTTCCATTTCTTTTTACAAGCAGCACGGCACAATGCTAGACAATAGCGGCACAATGACTCCACGTTGAAGGAAATCATCTTCTGAAGACGATTTTAAGTGCCGTGACACCAGCATCCTACGTCCCTGTCCCTGCCACAGCAGACTTGGCTGGTGGTGCTCATACCACAACCCACTCTGGGGCTTGGTTTTATGAGGATGGTTTGTGTACATCCATGGGTAGGCTCACAGTGCCTGCAAGAAACACAATCATTTAATTTGGTTTGTTGTAAATTCCCAACCTCTCTGTTTTGGTTTCAAGATGCACTTGTCGTGGATTGTGGAGTGGTGGAAATAAGAGGGCTGAAGGGGCACACACGGTGGTCCACAGTCCACAGTCCGCCTGGGCCAGGCCCTGTCTCACCCCAGGCACCTTCCTGCATGCTTTCTGCAGTTCTTTCATACTGTCCCACCTTGGATCTGGGCACATCTGTTCTCTGCCTGAAATGCCACCTTTCCTTCCCAGCTGACACCGTTGTTTTGATGACTGGGGGTTGGGGCTCAGCGGCTGGAGGCTTGAGCCTGCCTATCTGAGGCATGAAGCAGAAAAACAGTAACTGCTAATTTCAATGCCAGTTGTGACCTTCTTCTCGTTCTTACTGACATGATAAAAATCCACCTAGTTCTCCTTTGACCTGACTTGGTTACTTCTGATTCTCCCACTTAATCTGATATCTGAGCAGTGCTTCCGTGTCATTGCCTGTGTGACCCCTGCAGATCTTTCCCACTTTGGAAATCTATTAGCGGCATCTCCGTGATCACCACAGATCACCACCCCAACAGCAAGAGGAGGAGGAAAATCATACTCACTGCCTGTCCATACCTTGAGTTGGGGTAGAGACAGGAATTGTGAAATCCAAGGCCCAGGGACAGGCCGGGGCACCACAGGCTGTGCCCACAGCTGCCGAGACAGCAGAGCCCACCAGGGCAAATCGAGGAGAGAGCAGAATGGGGCGTGAGTAGGGTCTGAATCACACTGACCACCTTAAGAGCAATCACCCTCCCAAGACCAGGGAGTGCACAGAGGGGGCACAGAAAGGGAGAAGCAACCTGGTCCTCAGAGTCCAGCTACAGCCCCGCCAGAACAGCAGCAGCCCATGCTGCTCCCAGGCAGGGGCCCTGCACATGCTCCCCGAGGTGTTCCTGGCCTGCATCAGAGACACGATGACCATTATCACCACCTCGCATAAGCACCGGAACTGACCTCCCCACAGCCTTGAGATGACAGCAGCATTCAGACAACAGCAGCCACGAGATTACTATGGAATTAGTTGCCAATGTTCTCATTAAAAAAAAAAAAAAAAAAATCAGTTACCCAGTCAGGGTAAATTTCAACATGATAGTGCTCAGCATCTGATTAGGATCTGTAATTAAAATGCAGAGTATATGAACTCAATATTTTTACTGTAGGCAATCAATTTGGAAATAAAATGCTTTTCTACTATTTAAAAATAAAAATATATCACCAAAAAAATTTTTTTTATTTTGAAATAGCAGCAAACAGAATATAAAAATTTTTTAAAGATAGTAATTGAAATAATATCCAAAAATGTCAAAGCCAGGCACAGTGGCTCACGCCTGTAATTCCAATACTTTGGGAGGCCATGGCTGGAGGATCACTTGAGGCCAGGACTTTTGATACCAGCCTAGGGAATACAGGAGGCCCAGTCTCTACAAAAAATAAAATATTAGCCAGGTATGATGGCATGTGCCTGTAGTCCCAGTTACTCAGGAGGCTGAGGTGTGAGGATGACTTTGGCCCAGGAGGTCGAGGCTGCAGTGAGCAGTGATCATGCCACTGAAATCCAGCCCAGGTGACACAGTAAGACCTTGTCTCAAAAAAAAAAAAGTCAAATACTTAGAAATAAATCCAACAAAAGGTATACCAACCTCTACAGAGAACAATCATAAGACATTATTGAAAAATAAAGGGATACACAATATTCGTTGATTAAAAGACTTAATATTATAAAAATTATCTCTGAAGATCTATAGACATTTAAATGCAATCCCTAACTCCCTACAGCAATTAAAAATTATTAGCAAAGAAAGGGATCAGCAGACCAATCATAGGAAAGGGCCAAGATGTGCGTGCACCTACTGTGGGTGGACACTGACTCGTGCACAGACCTTGCACATAGTGGGGAAGGGGCAGATTTTCGACAATCACTTCTGGGTCAACTGGAAATCCACATGGGGGAAAAACAGAAACTGGGTCCTACTTCTTCTTATACACAAAAACCAATTCTAGATGTTTAGAAATGTAACAGAAAGGAAACAATAAAGCTTCAGAAGACAGTATGAGAGAGTATCTCCGTGACCTACGGTGGAGAAAGAGTTCTTAAACCATTAAAAAAAAAAAAAGTTGATAAACAGTGTTACAACTGAGAATTGCTACTCATCAAAACACCACCAACAAAGCAAGAAGACAAACAACAGAGTGGGAGAAAACAACTTGGATATACAAAGAGCTCCTACAAAACAGCAAGAAAAAGACTAACAATTCAATGGGAAAATGAGCTATGAGCTAAGACTTTTATAGGAAATTCCCAAACCAAGACACCCCGACAGCCATGCCAATAAACACATGAATAAACCTCATAACTCATCCGAAAAATGAAAACTAAAAACCCAATGAGATATCACTACATCCCCACTAGAATGCTAAAATTAAAATAACGTAAGATAGACAATACAAGTGTGGACAAGATTATAGGGAAACCTGAGTTCTCTTGCTTGCCTGGGAAGAGTAAAAACCAGTACAATTATTATGTGAAATGAATACAGACACGCTATACGACCCAGGAATGCCACTCCCTAGGCGCACACCTTACAGAAGGCATGCAGATTGCACCAAGAGATCTGTATACACTATTCAGAACAGAGAATTCCTAACAGCAAGAAGCCCAAAGAACCCAGAGATCAATGATGTAGCAATCGGTGGCTGCATATAATTATGGCTTCCTGATGCAACAGAAGATATAAAAATGTGCTGTGACACACAACAACGGGAAACTTCACACATGCCTATGACTACACAAAAGGAGCCCAACACAAATGAATACATATGGTTTAATTCCATTTTTTGTAAACTTTAAGAACAGACCAAAATAACTGGCCCGTTAGATAAGAGGATGGTGTGGCCAGGCGCGGTGGCTCAAGCCTGTAATCCCAGCACTCTGGGAGGCCGAGACGGGCGGATCACGAGGTCAGGAGATCGAGACCATCCTGGCTAACACGGTGAAACCCCGTCTCTACTAAAAAAATATAAAAAACTAGCCGGGCGAGGTGGCGGGCGCTTGTAGTCCCAGCTACTCGGGAGGCTGAGGCAGGAGAATGGCGGGAACCCGGGAGGCGGAGCTTGCAGTGAGCTGAGATCCGGCCACTGCACTCCAGCCTGGGCGACAGAGCGAGACTCCGTCTCAAAAAAAAAAAAAAAAAAAAAAAAGATAAGAGGATGGTGGTCACCTTGGTGAGGAAGGGACACTCCTGGGAAGCTGGGAGAATTCTGCTTCTTGACAAGTATGACACACCATGAGTGGGTGCTCATTTTATGCTATTTAACTGAGCAGTGCAAGTTTTAAAATGTGTGCACTTTTGTTCATCGCTGTTGTCAATAATTTAAAAAACAAAAACCAAAAAAAGTATCACAGAAAACAAGTATTATAATTGTTATTATGCAAAATTCAAATACTGACCAAAAGCTTCACAGCTGAACGGGAGTCTAGTTTATATTGCTCTATGGCTTAAAAAGTGTTAGTAATATGATATGTGGAGGAAGGTTATTTTACAGAATTAAATTGGAGTAAAACTGGACTTAATGTCTTATAAGCTGCAAAATAAAGAGCATTTCTGAAACTTCAGAAAATGAGAGACTAATGAAGTTATATACAATAAGGCCAGGCACAGTGGCTCACACCTGTAATCCATCCTAGCACTCTGGAAAGCTGAGGCAGGCAGATCATCTGAGGTTAGGAGTTCGAGACCAGCCCGACCAATATGGTGAAACCCCGTCTCTACTAAAAATACAAAAATTAGCCAGGCATGGTCACGGGCACCTGTAGTCCCAGCTACTTGGGAGGCTGAGACAGGAGAATTGCTTGAACCCAGGAGGTGGAGGTTGCAGTGAGCCGAGACTGTGCCACTGAACTCTAGCCTAGGTGACAGAGCAAGACTCCATCTCAAAAAATAAATACATAATATACAATAAGCTTATAATACAAATATTTTTATAAAAGCTGAACCAAGGAAATCTTACACATAGAGCTGAACATGACAATAAACCAAATACCATCCATTGATTATATTCCTAAGCTGCACAAACCCACGGTTGAAACTGCAGCCACAGCAGCACGCCCACAGCAAGCACGCCCACAGCAGCATGCCCACAGCAAGCACGCCCACAGCAGCACGCCCACAGCAAGCATGCCCACAGAAAGCATGCCCACAGTGGCGGAGTATTCCATGTAGTATGCCATGGTGTATATGTGTCACACTTTCTTAATCCAGTCTGTCACTGATGGACATTTGGGTTGATTCCAAGTCTTTGCTATTACGAATAGTGCTGCAATAAACATACGTGTGCATGTGTCTTTATAGCAGCATGATTTATAATCCTTTGGGTATATACCCAGTAATGGGATGGCTGGGTCAAATGGTATTTCTAGTTCTAGATCCTTGAGGAATCGCCACACTGTTTTCCACAATGGTTGAAACAGTTTACAGTCCCACCAACAGTGTAAAAGTGTTCCTATTTCTCCACATCCTCTCCAGCACCTGCTGTTTCCTGATTTTTTAATGACCGCCATGCTAACTGGTGTGAGATGGTATCTCATTGTGGTTTTGATTTGCATTTCTCTGATGGCAAGTGATGATGAACATTTTTTCATGTGTCTGTTGGCTGTATGAATGTCTTCTTTTGAGAAGTGTCTGTTCATATCCTTTGCCCACTTTTTGATGGGGTTGTTTTTTTCTTGTAAATCTGACTGAGTTCTTTGTAGGTTCTGGATATTATCCCTTTGTCAGATAAGTAGGTTGCAAAAATTTTCTCCCATTCTGTAGGTTGCCTGTTCACTCAGATGGTAGTTTCTTTTGCTGTACAGAAGCTCTTTAGTTTAATTAGATCCCATTTGTCATTTCTGGCTTTTGCTGCCGTTGTTTTTGGTGTTTTAAACATGAAGTCCTTGCCCATGCCTATGTCCGGAATGGTACTACCTAGGTTTTCTTCTAGGGTTTTTACGGTTTTAGGTCTAACATTTAAGTCTCTATTCCATCTTGAATTAATTTTCGTATAAGGAGTAAGGAAAGGATCCAGTTTCAGCTTTCTACTTATGACTACCCAATTTTCCCAGCACCATTTATTAAACAGGGAATCCTTTCCCCATTTCTTGTTTTTGTCAGGTTTGTCAAAGATCAGAATCTCAGTTTTTTAATGGGTCTGTGCCCCTGCACTCTACCCTTCACAAGTGGGATATCCCACAATATCCCACGCCATTAGCTGAGACAGGAAGACTAGAAGGCGTGGGAGTGAAAGAATTCCTTCCCCCAGGTGAGACAGACCTGGTAAGGTCTTCTCCCCTGAGCAACAACCCTCTTTACAGGGGACACACTACTGGTTCTTCCAGACCCAGAATGGGAGCTTTCTTGGAGCTTCCCTTTGAACTGGTAAGATTCCTGCAGGTAAAGTTCACCAAAGTGTCCCCCGGAAGCCCCAAAAATGCAGCCCCCAAGTGTCTCCCTACGACGCTAGACGACATCCACTCTTCACCACCAAGCTGCTTTGCACTCCACTGGCCTGATTCGCTCCAGTCTGCACCCCTCTTAGGGAAACATAAACTTCTGATACTCTCTGGCGTCGGGGGAGCGGGGAGTGCAGGGGCTGCCTCAAGCCCTCTAAGCCTGCAGACACCATGCAGCAACCTAGGTCTGTGGCTCACCTCTCCAGCTACCCATCTCCCAGAGTCATCTTGTTTCCACATCTCACTTGGGCATCCTGTGAAGAGAGGCAAGAGCCCCACACCCACATCAACCTTTCTTGCTTCTCCAATTCCTCTTCCTCTCTTTCCCAACACAGGCTATGATGGGAAGTCTACAAAGAGGAGTTAGGACTGTGCTTGCTCTTTCTTTCCTACTGTTTAGACTTTAAGCTATCTTGATTCCTTTAAGATATGGCCTCCTGAATCTAAACAGTACTCTTTCAAACCAAAATGTTCACTTGTGGTCAGGAGCAGTGGCTCACGCCTGTAATCCCAGGACTTTGCGGGGTCAAGGTAGGCTGATCGCTTGAGGTCAAGAGTTTGAGACCAGCCTGGCCAACATGGCAAAACCCCGTCTCTGATAAAAATACAAAAATTTAGCCTAGTGTGGTGGCGCACGCCTGTAGTCCCAGCTACTAGGGAAGCTGAGGCAGGAGAATCGCTTGAAGCCAGGAGGCGGAGGTTGCAGTGAACTGAGATCACGCCACTGCACTCCAGCCCAGGTGACAGAGTGAGACTCCATCTCAGAAAAAAATAAAATAAAATAAAGCTCACTGTAAAAAAATTTCAATAGATTTCTGGGGAATAGGTGGTGTTTGGTTACATTAGTAAATTCTTTAATGGTGCTGTCTGAGATTTCAGTGCACCCATCACCAGAGTAGTGTACACTGTATCCAATGTGTAGTCTTTTATCCTTCACCTCCCTCCCACCCTTCCCCCAAATCCCCAAAGTACACTGTATCATTCTTATGCCTTTGCATATTCATAGCTTAGCTCCCACTTATGGGTGAGAACCTATGACGTTTGCTTTTCTATTCTTGAGTTACTTCACTTAGAATAATGGTCTCCAATTCCATCCAGGTTGTTGCAAATGCCATTATTTTGCTCCTTTGTATGGCTGAGCAGTATTCCATGGTGTGTGTGTGTATATGTGTGTGTGTGTATAGTGTATATATATATGCTTTATCCACTTGTTGACTGATGGGCACTTGAGCTGGTTTCATATTTCTGCAATTGTGAACTGTGCTGCTATGAACGTGTGTGTGCAAGTGTCTCTTTTGTACAGTGACTTCTGTTCCTCGGGGTAGATACCCAGTGGTGGGACGGCTGGATCAGATGGTGGATCTACTTTTAGTTCTTTAAGGAATCTCCACACTGTTTTCCACAGTGGCTGTGCTAGTTTCCATTCCCACCAGCAGTGTGGAAGTGCTCCCTGCTCACCACATCCACGCCAGCACCCACCAGTTTCCATTCCCACCAGCAGTGTGGAAGTGCTCCCTGCTCACCACATCCACGCCAGCACCCACCAGTTTCCATTCCCACCAGCAGTGTGGAAGTGCTCCCTGCTCACCACATCCACGCCAGCACCCACCAGTTTCCATTCCCACCAGCAGTGTGGAAGTGCTCCCTGCTCACCACATCCACGCCAGCACCCACCAGTTTCCATTCCCACCAGCAGTGTGGAAGTGCTCCCTGCTCACCACATCCACGCCAGCACCCACCAGTTTCCATTCCCACCAGCAGTGTGGAAGTGCTCCCTGCTCACCACATCCACGCCAGCACCCACCAGTTTCCATTCCCACCAGCAGTGTGGAAGTGCTCCCTGCTCACCACATCCACGCCAGCACCCACCAGTTTCCATTCCCACCAGCAGTGTGGAAGTGCTCCCTGCTCACCACATCCACGCCAGCACCCACCAGTTTCCATTCCCACCAGCAGTGTGGAAGTGCTCCCTGCTCACCACAACCACGCCAGCACCCACCAGTTTCCATTCCCACCAGCAGTGTGGAAGTGCTCCCTGCTCACCACATCCACGCCAGCACCCACCAGTTTCCATTCCCACCAGCAGTGTGGAAGTGCTCCCTGCTCACCACATCCACGCCAGCACCCACCAGTTTCCATTCCCACCAGCAGTGTGGAAGTGCTCCCTGCTCACCACATCCACGCCAGCACCCACCAGTTTCCATTCCCACCAGCAGTGTGGAAGTGCTCCCTGCTCACCACATCCACGCCAGCACCCACCAGTTTCCATTCCCACCAGCAGTGTGGAAGTGCTCCCTGCTCACCACATCCACGCCAGCACCCACCAGTTTCCATTCCCACCAGCAGTGTGGAAGTGCTCCCTGCTCACCACATCCACGCCAGCACCCACCAGTTTCCATTCCCACCAGCAGTGTGGAAGTGCTCCCTGCTCACCACATCCACGCCAGCACCCACCAGTTTCCATTCCCACCAGCAGTGTGGAAGTGCTCCCTGCTCGCCACATCCACGCCAGCACCCACCAGTTTCCATTCCCACCAGCAGTGTGGAAGTGCTCCCTGCTCGCCACATCCACGCCAGCACCCACCAGTTTCCATTTCCACCAGCAGTGTGGAAGTGCTCCCTGCTCGCCACATCCACGCCAGCACCCACTAGTTTCCATTCCCACCAGCAGTGTGGAAGTGCTCCCTGCTCGCCACATCCACGCCAGCACCCACTAGTTTCCATTCCCACCAGCAGTGTGGAAGTGCTCCCTGCTCGCCACATCCACGCCAGCACCCACTAGTTTCCATTCCCACCAGCAGTGTGGAAGTGCTCCCTGCTCGCCACATCCACGCCAGCACCCACTAGTTTCCATTCCCACCAGCAGTGTGGAAGTGCTCCCTGCTCGCCACATCCACGCCAGCACCCACTAGTTTCCATTCCCACCAGCAGTGTGGAAGTGCTCCCTGCTCGCCACATCCACGCCAGCACCCACTAGTTTCCATTCCCACCAGCAGTGTGGAAGTGCTCCCTGCTCGCCACATCCACGCCAGCACCCACTAGTTTCCATTCCCACCAGCAGTGTGGAAGTGCTCCCTGCTCGCCACATCCACGCCAGCACCCACTGGTTTCCATTCCCACCAGCAGTGTGGAAGTGCTCCCTGCTCGCCACATCCACGCCAGCACCCACTAGTTTCCATTCCCACCAGCAGTGTGGAAGTGCTCCCTGCTCGCCACATCCACGCCAGCACCCACTAGTTTCCATTCCCACCAGCAGTGTGGAAGTGCTCCCTGCTCGCCACATCCACGCCAGCACCCACTGGTTTCCATGCCCACCAGCAGTGTGGAAGTGCTCCCTGCTCGCCACATCCACGCCAGCACCCACTGGTTTCCATTCCCACCAGCAGTGTGGAAGTGCTCCCTGCTCGCCACATCCACGCCAGCACCCACTAGTTTCCATTCCCACCAGCAGTGTGGAAGTGCTCCCTGCTCGCCACATCCACGCCAGCACCCACTGGTTTCCATTCCCACCAGCAGTGTGGAAGTGCTCCCTGCTCGCCACATCCACGCCAGCACCCACTAGTTTCCATTCCCACCAGCAGTGTGGAAGTGCTCCCTGCTCACCACATCCACGCCAGCACCCGCTAGTTTTTGATGATGACCATTCTTGCAGGAGTAAGATGGTGCTGCCCTGTGGCTTTGATTGGCATTTCCCTGATCATTCGTGATGCTGAGCATTGTTTCAAACATCCACTGGCCATCCGTGGATCTTCTTTTGAGAACTGCCCATTCATGTCCTTAGCCCACTTTTTCATGGGATTGTTTGGTTTTTTTCTTGATGACTTGTGTTCCTTGTAGATTCTGAATATTAGTCTTTTGTCAGATGTATAGGTTGTGAAGATTTTCTCCCACTCTGTGGGCTGTCTGTTTGCTGATTATTTCTTTTGCTGTGCAGAAGCTTTTTAGTTTATGTCACATCTGTTTATCTTTGTCTTTGTTGCATTCGCTTTTGGGTTCTTGGTCATGAAGTCTTTGCATAAGCCAATGTCTAGAAGGTATTTTCCAATGTTACTTTCTAGAATTTTTATGGCTTCAGGTCTTAGATTTAAGTCTTCGATCCATCTTGAGTTCATTTTTGTATAAAGTGAGAGATGAGGCTTCTACATGTGGCTTGCCAATTATCCCAGCACCATTTGTTGAATAGGTGTCCTCTATCCACTTTATGTTTTTGTTTGCTTTGTCGGATATCAGTTGACTATAAGTATTTGGCTTTATTTCTGGGTTCTCTATTCTGTTCCATTGGTCTACATGCCTGTTTTTATCCAGTACCATGCAATTTGTTCTTTTTGCTTAGTCTTGCTTTGGCTATGCGAGCTCTTTTTTGGTTCCATATGAATTTTAGGATTATTTTTTCCAGTTCTGTGAAGAATAATGGTGGTATTTTGATGAGAATTGTACTGCATTTGTAGATTACTTTTGGCAGCATGGTCATCTTCATAATATTGATTCTACCAATCCATGAGCATGGGATGTGTTTCTATTTGTTTGTGTCATCTATGATTTCTTTCAGCAGTATTTTGTAGTTGTCCTTGTAGAGGTCTCTCACCTCCTTGGTTAAAGTATATTCCTAAGTATTACTTTTTTTTTTTTTTTTTTTTGCAGCTTTTATAAAAGGGGTTGAGTTTGTGATTTGATTCTCAGCTTGGTCACTGTTTGGTGTATAGCAGGGCTACTGATTTGTGTACATTAATTTTGTATCCTGAAACTTTGCTGAATTCATTTACTAGTTCTAGGAGCTTTTTGGATGAGTCTTCAGGGTTTTCTAGTCATACGATCATGTCATCAGCAAACAGTGACAGTTTGACTTCCTCTTTACCAATCTGGATGTGCTTTATTTTCTTCTCTTGTCTGATTGCTGTGGTTAGGACTGCCAGCCAAGGAAACCTCCACTTTATTACAGAAAACTAATATTATGATATTAATAGTAATTTTTTTTTATATTCTTTGAACTACTACATCATTTTAAGTGGGAAAGTAATTAAACTACACTTTATTCAGTCTTAGCACTTACACAAAGGTCTTTCCTGACATATCTATAAATTTCATTTTATAAAAAGTAGATTCAGATATTGAGTTCCTTTTTTCCTTTAATGCACTAAACTCAATTTTAAGACAAAAACAGGACATGTAGTGACAACCTAGCATGTCAAACATCCTTAAAATGATTCAAAGTGTATATTAAATGAAATTATGCAAATACAAGTAACATAGATACTTTAAAATGTCCAAGAATTCATTTAATTTTGTTTCAGCTTATTAACATCCATAAATTATCTTTAAAATTGTTATGGTTATTTTTATCCAGAAAGCTAAGGTTTAAGAATGTAATTTGAAAGAGAAATGATTACTGACTAAAGAATGCAAGGAAACTTGCCAATCTGGTTTTCTTCTTGCATCTAGAAACATGCAGCAGTAACCTGATATGTCTGTGAAGACAGCAGTGCGCCCGCGCCTCCGGAAACACACCCGTCTGCCTCTCTCCAAAGGACGGGGGAAACGCCTCATCTGAGACTGAAATTAAGCCTGTGAAGCAGTCATTTTTCTTTATATTGTTTGGAATTAAAAACATATTAAATTGATCCATTATGAAAATTCTGCTCTCTATACTGTGTGTTTCAGACCATGTCTGTGTCTTAAGGCTATGAAACAATTTTTGTAATTGTAATAACAAACAAATTATTGACTTTAACTTAAGAAAACTGTTGCCTGAATGACTGAATATTCAACCAAAACAGATCCCTCCCTCAATTGTATCATATGCAAGCTGCTCATTTCCACAGGTTAATGAACCTTATGTGGTACTGTTATATTTGGTTGGCTTTCTATTTCTGATTTTACATCTTTATTTTGTAGGGGTGGGAGAGTGCCCATGGTGCAGTTTTAGGAATTACATAATTCTATGTAACATGCTAGTGTGAGTTATCGACAGTACTGTACTGAAAAAAATGTTATATTTCACATCAGCACCAACAGTAACATTAAGAGAAATCTGGTTATACAACTTAGAAGTCATAACTGTGAATTGTAGCCGAGCTGCTACTTTTTTTTTTTTTTTTTTTTTGAGACAGGGTCTTGTACCATCACCCAGGCTGGAGTGTAGTGGCATGATCTCAGCTCACTACAGCCTCAACCTCCGGTTGAAGATCAAATGACCCTCCCACCTCAGCCTCCCAGATAGTTTGTACCACAGGCGTGCCCTACCACGCCCACCTAATTTTTTTTATTTTTAGAGAGACAGGGTTTCACCATGTTGCCCACGCTGGTCTCAAATTCCTGGCCTCAACTGATCTGCTTGCCTCGACTTCCCAAAGTGCTGAGATTACAGGCGAACCATGCCCAGCCAGCTTCTTTAATCCGTTCATTAACTTTGAGGTTACTTAATTTAGAAAATTAATTTTTAAAAGCCAAAAACAGTATATCTGATACCAGAACAGCAAGTCACACCTTAAGTAAATCATTATTTATTATTTACTATGTACAAAATACAGGAAAAGAGACAGAAGACAAAAGACAAATGTATCTGTGACTTCCCACTTCTGATTATAATCTCTTTAAAGACTATGCTTATTTCTAATCCCCAACCAATGACAGATGCAACAGGCAGTCACCTTAAACAGGGATTATTTTGTTTACTGAATAACAGATTTAGAAAGGAAGCTAGTGCATCCTTCAGCGATGTTTTCCTTGGCTTCACAGTAATGGGAGTTTGGTACAGCGGAGGTTGAGGAGACGGAAGTCCATGTAAAGAATGTTGTGTCAGCCCCTGTATTTATCCAGTATTTTCTATGGAAAGATAAAGGTTCTCTCACAGTGAATTCTGTCTGTTCTATGGGCACAGGAGTCTGGTACAACAGATGTGCAAAAAATTCTGCTCATCAAGCAAAATTTATCACTAGAGGAGAATTTGAAATATTCTGATGATAATTTCTCTTAAATCAATTGAAGCCAAATACTATTCCATACTCATCTAAAAGGCTATTTTTTGGGCTAATGATTTAAGTGGCTCTAATATGTCCTGCATTGATTCAATGATGAATTCATGTGTTCAGTTAATCAGCATTTATCAAATGCCTAACGTTTTTGTCTTATCACATTATGAGCTTTGGCTAATGTATACAAAGTGAACAAATATGAGATTTTAACCCTCAAGAAAGGAAACCATTTTTAAAAACAAGAGAATAGGCACTTCAATGTGTTGCTGTCTTGCTTTCTCAACACAGTGCACACACATGCCTGGGCAGAGCAGTTAAAACTTCCTGAGAAGGCACAGAGCCAGGTACTGGGCTGGAGCCCATGTGCAGTGAGGAAGGAGAAGAGTCAGGGAGTCTGGGGTGAGATGCTGAGGGATGTAAAGAGGGTCACTGGGCCGGGCGCAGTGGCTCAAGCCTGTAATCCCAGCACTTTGGGAGGCCGAGACGGGCGGAGAACGAGGTCAGGAGATCGAGACCATCCTGGCTAACACGGTGAAACCCCGTCTCTACTAAAAACTACAAAAAACTAGCCGGGCGACGTGGCAGCGCCTATAGTCCCAGCTACCCGGGAGGCTGAGGCAGGAGAATGGCGTGAACCCGGGAGGCGGAGCTTGCAGTGAGCTGAGATCTGGCCACAGCACTCCAGCCTGGGTGACAGAGCGAGACTCCGTCTCAAAAAAAAAAAAAGAAAAAAAAAGAGGGTCACTGGCTGGTAAGGCAAGGGATTGCTCAAATCAGTAAATACAGTCAGTGTAATAATAAACCGGTTTCTCACTGTCAGGGAAGGAGTTACAATGTGGAAACAAAAAAAATAGAAGAAACCCCTGGATTCATCATCCATCCACCCATCCACTTATATACTTGTCTACCCATCTACCCACTCACTCACTCACTCACCCACCCACCCATCCATCCGATTCACCCACTCACCCACCCACCCATACCTATTCACCCACCCGCCCACCCATCCATTCAGTCATCAATTCATCCACTCATCCAGCCATTAACACACACACAGGGCCTGACTGTTCACTGCAAGGACTTGGAAACAGCCTATCGCAGTGCACATGAGCAAGACCAGCTCCCAGAACCTGACTTCTAAACAGCATGTTTTGCTAAAAGGAACCCAGAGCCAAGCCCAGGGCTGGAGCAAAGAAAGTACAAGATGAGTCTGGAACATCTGTCTGTGGAAATAGGAACAAAAAATACTAAAAAATGATGGGTTCATGATAATACGACACAGAAGCCAGCTTAAAGGGCTTACAAATGCCAGAAAGGGGACAATGTAAAGGTCAACCAAGGATAGTAATAGGTTATAACCCACTGAAAAAAGAGAAAACCACAAGTCACAATATGACAACGCAAGAAGTGCCTAGTATATGGTGCCTGACGCAGAGCGGGTGTTCAGTCTGTACACAGGGCCCGACGCAGAGCGGGCGTTCGGTCAGTCCCTAGTACACAGGGCCCGACGCAGAGCGGGCGTTCGGTCAGTCCCTAGTATATAGGGCCTGACACAGAGCGGGTGTTCAATGTGCACTCCTTTCATAGCCTTCTACAGTCTCTACACTACCAGAGCATTTATCTGGTAGAGCACTGCAAAGTTTCCATTTTTATTAAAGATAGGTCCACCTCCCCCACACAAACTGTGCATTATTTTCATGCGAGTCCTCTTTAAATCCTCTTCTGACTTCTTGTGTAGACTGTCCCCCATCTACTGTGGGTGAGCAGCATGGGACAGAAGAAGGGGTAAGGCCCAGCTCCTGCCTCCAGGGCAGGTGAAGTCTTGTGGAAGAGGAGGCACGTAAGCAAACCGTTATCATGGCTTGACTCATGTGTTCACCATTGTTCACTAAGCATGGACCCTGTGCAGGGCACCAGAATACCAAGGTAAACAGAGTCCTCAAAGTCAAGAAGCCAACATTTCAGTGGAAGAGGCGACATCTACCTGCACATTTTATTACATCTCTCCTAAGAGCTGAGACAGAAAGGCAGGATGCGCTGTGGTGGTCACGGATGGGGGACAAGTCTTTGTGGCCAAGCACCAAGAGTGCAGAAGACAGCAGTCTGAGAAAAACACATGAGGAGCAAAGCAACCGTGGAACACAATGAAGATGCTGGGGCTCGCCACAGAGCAATGGAAATCTTTTGAACAGTTTTAGCCAAGGAACGAACCATATCAAACCTACATTTCATAAACACGACTCAGGCTGTGACATGCAAAACACAACGGAGGGAGAAGGGGGAGAGGGCAGCAGAGCGGCCGCCGTCGCTATCTGGGTGAGAAATGACAGGAGCTTGAACTCTGCACTATGGACTCTGAATGAGGCTCCCAGAAAGGAGGGAAGCTGAAGAGCTGGAGAAGCCCTTGCCGAATTCATGCTGCCATAGGAGGAGGCAGTGATGACAGTGGAGGGGCGGAGGACAGAAAGATGCCCTAGGAACAAAGAGTCACTCAGACACTGAAGACAGTGGCCGCCCTACGACTGTGGGACCGAACGGTCACTCAGACACTGAAGGCAGATAATTTAGCTGTACTGCTTAGAAATGATGAGATATAGTTCATCATCAAATATAGTTCTTATTTAATAAGCAACAAATAATCAGAACTTTATGTAAAGCTAAGTCTTTCCTGTGATACAGACCAATTACTTCAAATAATAAAAATGCTTGTGTTTTTTATTTGGAGCACCTGTTTTCTAATTAAATTCATATTTAAAAGGAATTTAGGGACAAAATCTAAGTTTTCTAGTTTAGATATCTGCTATACATTCTGATAGAGCATTATGCCCCAGATGCTATCAGTAGGACTGTTTTTTCAACACTTAGCATTTTGTTTCTTTATTGCTTTCCTGAAATTGTAAGTTTATGTTCACACTACAGATGAAGAACTACAACTTCTAATTGTGAGCAGCTGTCACATCTACGTATGCTGGCTACGCAAGTGAAGGCTGTGCTAATGTACCCCGAAGAGCCACCCTGGGTCTAGTCTAGAAGCTATGGAATTAGGTCATGGTGGGTTTGTTTTCTAGTTAATCTTTTCCTGATGAGGAAATGAAACACTATGATTCGTGAATATTAACAACAGTTATCAAAAAAAAAAGCATTCCAAGAGTCTTTTTATCTCTGTTGATTTACTGTAATACTACTAATATATTCTACAACATGTAGCTCTTCGGTGAAGCACATGGCCACATTTTAAAGTAAGTATTTAAACTCTAAAATATTTTATTACAAGAAGGCAACTGTTAGAAAAATTAAGGGATTCTATGATTGTATGCAACTACAAGATAAAATTATTTTATTGTAATACTTAAATATAAATCAATGTAACTTTTTTTTTTTTTTTTTTTTTTGAGGCGGAGTCTCGCTCTGTCGCCCGGACTGGAGTGCAGTGGCCGGATCTCAGCTCACTGCAAAGCCTCCCGGGTTTACGCCATTCTCCTGCCTCAGCCTCCCGAGTAGCTGGGACTACAGGCGCCCGCCACCTCGCCCGGCCAGTTTTTGTATTTTTAGTAGAGACGGGGTTTCACCGTGTTAGCCAGGATGGTCTCGATCTCCTGACCTCGTGATCCGCCCGTCTCGGCCTCCCAGAGTGCTGGGATTACAGGCTTGAGCCACCGCGCCCGGCCTAACTCTTAAAATATTAATAAATCATCCTTTTTAAAACAAGAAAGCTAGTCTCCAAAACTGCTTTGATATCTCAAGTAGCAAAGCACACCAAAGCTGGCTCTATTTTGTTCTATGATCTCAAAACGTCTCGCCAAGTATTCAGATAACAAGCACCAGCTCTAATTCACATAATGGCTCACGTCACCTCTCTCTGCCAGTGAGACATCTGAAAGCATCTTTTTATCAGAAACACAAGTCAATATACCCAAGGGATTACAATAACTGCTTGAAGCAATTTGTATTATCATTTCATCCTTGATGTTCTTGCTCTGAGTAACTGATTATGATGAATGGCATGAAAATGGCAACCTGTCACAATTGATTTTTCCTTAACCTCCACAAGAATTTTTCTCCCTTCAATGTAATCAAGTCTCTTATCATTAAATGTGTCTGAGGCTTAGCTTTTATAAACGAGTCCATTACTCAAGTTGTAGTCCTTGTAATCTGAACTTTCACCAAATACTACTAGAATAGTAATTGCTTAGTAATAAAAATTTTTGTTTAGTCTTAAAATTTTCAAACTTTGAGTAGACTCCATCTTCTTTTAAATCTCTCTGTCATAAGCACTAGGATGCAGGAAAATATTCTAATCCTCACCTTTAAGAATTCCTTTTAATCTCAGAATTTTCCTCTATCTATCAAAACGGAAGGATTTATTCTTACCTTCATGTCTGGATAAAACATGTTGCATTTTTCCAAAGTCCAGGGAGGGGAACCAGGAAGTTGTGTCCTCAGGTCCCATTCCAGGGGATGGGATCAATACAGACAGCTGTGCTGCTGACCTTGCCTACATGCGGCCACCCTCTTCACCCAGATTGTGGTGACAACTAGGCGTCACAGAAATAAGAAAGGGAGTTCAGGCAGCAGCCAAAGTGTCTTTTTTTTTTTTTTTTTTTTTTTTGAGATGTAGTCTTACTCTGTCACCCAGGCTAGAGTGCAGTGGTGTGGTCTTGGCTCACTGCAACCTCCACTTACTGGGTTCAAGCAACTCTCCTGCCTCAGCCTGCCAAGTAACTGGGATTACAGACGCCTGCCACCACGCCCGGCTAATTCTTTGTATTTTTAGTAGAGATGGGGTTTCACCATGTTGGGCAGGCTGGTGGTCTCTGCCTGCCTAAAAAAATAAAAGATAAAGACTAAGAGATAAATACAAATTTTTTTTTTGAAAAAGTGCATATTTAGGATAAAGCAGCACGGTACCCATAACTACAGGACAGGCAAGTGGGAAACATCTGTTGAACTCAGGGTTTAGGGATTTGAGTGGTTTTTCTCCTTAGTTTTCTGTACATTTAAAATTTTTCATAATACGTTTTTCTTTTAAAAAAAAAAAAAAAAAGAAGCTTTTTTAAAGAACAGAATGACCAAAATAAAGGCAAAAAAAAAAAAAAAAAAAAAAAAAAAAAAGGCCAAAGAAATTTGGGGATGTTAGATGAGAAGAATGACCAAGTTTTAAAAAAGTAAAAAAAACACCTTTACATAAAACTGGTTAAATACCTAACATCCATCAACTTAACTGGGAGGATAGGTGGAGTTTTGTTTGTTTCTTTGTTCTGAGACAGGGTCTGGCTCTGTAATCCAGGCTGCAGTGCAGTGGTATTATCTCAGCTCACTGCAACCTCCACCTCCTGTGCTAAGGTGATCCTCCCACCTCAGTCCCCTGGGTAGCTGGGATTACAGGCACATGCCACCATGCCTGGCTAACTTTTGTATTTTTTGTAGAGAGGGGGTTTTGTCATGTTGCCCAGGCTGGCCTCGAACTCCTGGGCTCAAGTGATCTGCCTGCCTTGGGCTCCAAAGTGCTAGGATTACAGGCATGAGCCACTGCGCCCAGCCTGATAGTTTTGAAAGTACTAACACACACTGTTCCTCAAGGAACCTACAGCTGAGATGGGGCAAGTCCTCCTTATCAGCTGAATCTGTGGAAGCAGATGGCTGCAGGAGGCTGGCGCTGTTCCAGATGGAGCTGAGAACTCTCCTTCATGGTCCTGCAGGAGGACATGAAGCCTCTGCTGGGGCTGGGATGACTCGAGGGGAGTCGGTAGGTAGTAAAGGTGGTGAGGGCCCATCAGAGGCTTAAGACCAACAGGGAGCGCCAGGGCTCTCTGTGTTGCTGCCTCTGCAGATGCACTGGGACTTGCACATGGTAACAACAGGTACCAAGGACTCAAGGCCTGGTCTCAGCCACGCAGTCTTACGGGCTTTACACCCTCTGCTAGAGTCAGGGAACAGCAACACACTGGAAAATGTCTACTCGCTTAACCATTCTATGTAGCAGGTATTATGTGGATGATTTTTAAGGCAATTATATCCCAGGAACTTCCTAGTCTAGGCCACACCTACAGTGGAAGGCAACAGGAGAGGACGCTGCAGGTGCTGAGGTAAAAGCACCACAAGAGGCCCAAAGGCCGAAGAGAGCGAGTCAGAGGCAGCAGGGCCCAGCAAGAGGCACGACACCCTAGAGCTCCCGCTGAAAAGAAAAGAGAAGAAAAGGGCACTCTCTTCTTTCTTACTGCTCTAGCACGGAATAAAGAAGATAAATAATAAATGTGGTAATCATTAAACTGAATTTATATAAAAGATCTACAAGCAATAGTATAAGACTTTTCTCCCTAGAAGATCAATTACTGGATAAACCTAGAAAATGTGAAATAATGCTCAATTGGCCTTGACATACAATCTACAATAGTGGCTAGATTTTTTTTTTAATTAATTAATTTTTTTAAAAATGAGACAGGGTCTCATTCTGTTGCCCAGGCTGGAGTGCAGTGGTGCAATCATGGCTCAGTGCAGCCTCAAACTCCTGGGTTCAGGCATCTACCCACCTCAGCCTCCAGAGTAGCTGGTACTACAGGCACATGCTACCACGCCCAGGTAATCTTTGTATTTTTTGGTAGAGACAAGTTTCGCCATGTTGCCCAGGCTGGTCTCGAACTCCTGGGCTCAAGCAATCTGGCCGCCTCAGCCTCCCTAAATGTTAGGACTATAGGCATGAGCCACTGCACCTGGCAGAAAATATCTGTAAGAAGGAAAGGAAGCTCTCCAAAGTATTATACAAAAGCTTATAATTTTAGATAATCCAGTGTCTGTAACAACCTCCAAACCTCAACAACTCATTTTCATCACTGTACTCCAAATCTTACCACCAACAACTACTCTGCTTCCAAAACTCCTTGTCCATAAGGAGCCCTCTCACCTGCCATCCACCATCACGACTAGCTGTCCCTGCCTTCTCTGCTGACACATCCACCTGCAAACCTCTGGACCAGCCCAGCAGCCTATCTCTGCTTCTGCACTGGGGCTCCTGAACATCAGACCCAGAACAGCCATACCCTGGTTACTGGCACCATTTTAAATTCCAGATTCCCAACAACAGCTGGGTCCTGCACATTGCCAACAATGTATGAGCCTAAATTGTTAGGCTCTCGTCCTTCTTGATCCCTTCAAGAACTGTCTCAAAGTCTTACCATGTTGCATCAATTTCACCACCTAAAGTGTTGTTACGATTAACTTCTTTCTTATATCAGACTTTACTGAAGCATTTTTTAACCTTAGGAACGTAAAGCAATTTTGTGAATTGTCAGGGTCCTGCTATACACACTGTAATGAAGATAGGAAATAAATATAAAGAGAGAAAAAAGTATGAAAGAAGAGGGAGGAGAAAGAAAGAGAAGAGGGGAGGGAGACAGAAAGAGTGACATGTTGATTCACTGTAAATATTTTCTACAAATGAAAGAAGTAATGCCATAGTTCCTGTGGTGGCCATATAATACTATATGATTTTCTTTTCAGTAATCTTATCCTCTTATGTTTAAATTACTACTGGATGCCCACTAAACTTACTCTTCCATAGAATTAATATTTTTATTTATAAGACCCTCTATTCTTTTACTAAAAACGTTAATAGTTTTGTGATAAGGATTTTTCTCACCAGGAAAAAAATACAACAAAATCAATACAATCCTTTCCTTACAGTATAATCAGTTCACTTCTCATCACCACAGGTGCCAACACAGTTTGGGCTGCCTGCTCAATATGCTCAGAATTTCCTCTCCCTCGCCCCAGACCTGGCTCCCTCAACAGAGCACTCTCTCCTTCCCCTGAACTCTTGGAAGAGTTCTCCAGCTGTGACTGCACCTGAATTCCACCCTAATAAACGTACTGTCAGTTTTAATTTTACCAAGATTTCCTCATTGCTAAAATTACTAACCTCTTTTTCACTTTTCACTCCAAATGACCTCCTCTGTCCTCAGCACACTGTTGACTACTAGCCACTCCCTAAAATGCTTTCCTCATTCATTATTCTTTTCCTGGTTTCTCTTCCTCTGCTTATCCCTTAAATATTGGTATTCTTCCGAGTTCTACAAGGTTCCTCTTTTTTATATATTGAGTAAAAGCCCTGGGAAATCTTGCTCGTGGCGTTGCTGCTCACAAAGTATTTCCAATTCTCCCTCCTTCTGCACATGAGCTAGAAGTGCAATTCCTGACTCCTTGAACTTGGCCAAGGCCATTTAATTGTTCTGGCCAATGAAATAGGACCCATATTGCTCGCTGGCAAAGCCTTAAGAATCAGTCAGTATGTAATTGGGCACATCAGTATTTTCTTATCCCAGTGGTCATGGAAATGTGTTTCCAAGATGGGCCCTGAGGGACCATGATCAGCAGGAGCTGCCAGTCTGCACTGGACCCAGAACACAAGGAAAACATGACAAGAAGCAGGAGCTGCCAGCCTGCGCCGAACCCAGAACACGAGGAACACAACGCTGGGGGAGCCACTGTGGAGTGTCAGGCACTTTATGACCACAGCATGACTCAGCCCATCCTGACTGATAACCCCACTACTCATTCAAAAATATGTATTTCCAGCTCAATTTCTCTGCTGACAATGAACTCCAATGTATCAATGTCCCAATATGGCTTCTACTCAGAAAGCTGTCAGAATTGAGTGTTAGAAACATTTTTGCTACCTGAAGAAATCCACCAAAGCTCAGGTAATGAGATGAGATTTCCCCTGTACATGTTTACCGTTTTGTTTGGCCTTCTTTGAAGCCCAAAAGTTTGCTTGTTTACTAAGCAAAAGAAAAACACTGCAATGTCGTCTTCAGAAAATAATGTACCAGCAATAAATAATAATTTCCACCTTCCCGTCTCTGTTCAGAAACCAATGTCACAATTCTTTTCCACTCAACATGTATCAACACCGAGGCTTTCCCTGGATAAATTACATGTTACCTTTTGCCCAGCGTAGCTTGCTCAAAACCTTGTCCTGAATTTTATTCTTCTAAAACTAGCATTTAACACTCAGAACTATTTAAGTCTATATTTCATTTCCCTGTTACGTTATGCCTTAATTGGATGTTTAAACACCAAGTCTAAGGAAAACCTCCTCAGGAGCTTCACTATCAGCAGTGCTTGTCTTGAGACGCGTCACGGTTCCATGCCTTGTGATCTCCCCGGCTCTACAACCGGGAACACTCTTCTCCCCGGGAGTTGTCGTGTGGATTCAAGACATAATGCATGTAAAGTTCTAGCAAAGTGCCTACCAGGTGGTCAATGCTCTCCAAGCCAGAGCTAGAACTGCTATCACGAATCCCTAACTGGGAGGGGAGAACTGAGCATGTATTAAGCAACAGGAAGATACTAGTCACTAAAAGAACACTTTTACATCAGGTTGAAAAGCTAACATCGTCAGCAGCAAGAAGTAAATCCAATTCTGTAAAAGTCAAAAAACGTCCTTTCAATTATGAGGTATATTCTGCCAACACTAAGCAAATTTAGAAGGCTATTTTTTAAGAAAGGAGAAGAGGAAGAGAGGAACAGGGAAAAGAAGAGGGAGAGAAGGAATGCACACACAGTGGAAACTGGAAGAATTTCTAGGCCATGTGGTAGCTTGACAGTACAGAACCTAGTGCCTTGCACAAACTAGTTACAAAACAACCATTTCTTGACTGGCAATAGGGGTTGGGTTGAAAAATGATGCCACTGAAAACCATTCATTTTATAGAGAAATAAAAATTTAGGTAACATTTACTGAGAATCTGTCACGTGGCAAGTTCCTTCCTAAGAGCAACGTGTACCTGAGCATGACCTTGTTCCCAGCAACCCCGCAAGTCCAACCCCACTTCAGAGAGGGGAGGGTGAGGAGGCTGAGTGACACACGAGTGTGCACCAAGACCTGGACACAGACCCAGCAGTGAGGCTCCAGGGCTGCATTCCAAACCGTGCTTGCAAAACTAAGAGGCCGCTCCAACTCAGAACCAAGACCCTGAGTAAAGAGCTTGACGAGCCAAAAAATAACAGTTGTATAAGATAGGAAGAAATAATAAAGTGGAGACTGAATTGAGGAAAAAATGACAGAAAATAAGTTGAACTGAAGAAAAAGGTGGGCTAAAAAAGGAGTCACAGTAAAAGGCAGTGTAGCTTTAAAGATTTTAAATTCATATTTAAAATTAAATTTACCCTCAAATATCATAAATGCAAAAGCAAAAAGATTTAGGGAAAAAAAATCCTAGAACTGTACATACATTAGAACATTCTAGTTTTGTGGTTGGGTGCGGTGGCTCACGCCTGTAATCCCAGCACTTTGACAGGCTGAGGCAGGCGGATCACTTGAGGTCGGGAGTTTGAGACCAGCCTAGCCACCATGGTGAAACCCCATCTCTACTAAAAATATGAAAATTAGCCAGGTGGGCTGGTGCTCATCTGTAACCCCAGCTACTCACAAGGCTGAGGCAGGAGAATCGCTTGAACCCAGGAGGTGGAGGCCTGCAGTGAGCCAAGATCACACCACTGCACTCCAGCCTGGGCGACAGAGTGAGACTCTATCTCAAAAAAAAAAAGATGTTCTAGTTTTGCTCACATGAAAGAAATAACATAGCACTTACCAGAAAACACGTATAAATACATATGTGATTCTAACTCTATACATGATTACTTTAATAATTTATTTTTAAATAATTATAATACTATTGTAGAACTACTGACTTGAATATATTTGAAATGCAAATTAAACTGCAATGCAAGTCTAAAGAGAGAACTTTCCCCATTACCACAATTAGAATTTATACTCAGTAGTAACGCAGCATTTTTCTTTGACTTTAGCAAACATGTTACACACAGATATCTGGAGTTCTGTCAGGTACAGGAGATGCACACTGGATTTCCCGAGTGCACAGCTAAGGGCATTCTCAAGGCAAGCCCAGTGAAAAAGCAAACAATCGACACAGAAGGCCTCACTCTACTTACTGCCACAAATGGCCTGGGGCTTTATAGGGTTGGTAGTATGTTACTAATTTTCGAAGAGTTAACCATTTGTAAAATAACATTCACCTGAGAAAATGGAATACATCCCAAACTTTTTGAGACAGAGTCTCACTCTGTTGCCCAGGCTGAAGTGCAATGGTGCGATCTTGGCTCACTGCAACCGCCACCTCCAGAGTCTGAGCCATCCTCCTGCTTTAGCCTCCTGAGCAGTGGGGACTACAGGTGCCCGTCACCATACTGGGCTAATTTTTGTATTTCTGGTAGAGACAGGGTTTTACCATGTCGGCCAGGCTGGTCTCAAACTTCTGG
Organism: Rhinopithecus roxellana; assembly: GCF_007565055.1. Taxonomy (NCBI): domain Eukaryota; kingdom Metazoa; phylum Chordata; class Mammalia; order Primates; family Cercopithecidae; genus Rhinopithecus; species Rhinopithecus roxellana. The sequence continues at coordinate 38,817,938 of NC_044569.1, read as the reverse complement.
CCTCAAGTGATTCACCTGTCCCAGCCTCCCAAAGTGCTGTGATTAGAGGCGTGAGCCACTGCGCTTAGCCTGTCTTTTCAAAGAATTATTTGATTTCCACTGCGTTGTAATAAGACTTTCAGCAAAAGACAGCAAAAGATAACCTTCACTATTAATTATCCACAGTGTGAGGCATAAATCCATGTGAGGATTTTTTGTTTCCTCTAAATGCACACAAATTACATTTTAAATAAAAATGAGTAAAATCAATACTTAGGAAGAGCTTCTCATTAACTGTACATTAGCACATACTGTGAATTCATCTCATATACAGCATCATGATGACAGCAACTACTGAGGAGTCAGACTTTTTGTTAATGATTTTACACACATGTTGGATGCATAAATAACAATTTCAGAAATATAATCAATTCAGGATATAATCAAGCAGTCTTTAAAACTAATCTTTGGCTTTCAATATGCTTCTTCTGACGTGGAAATAAATAAAACTGGCTTAATACTATAACATCAAATTAAATACTATAAAAACATTAATACCACTTCCTTTATTTTAAAATGAACCATCAACATAAAAGAGTGCAAACTGTAAAATAAATAGACTGAAGATAAGAAATTAGCCACAATTAACTGTCAAATTACGGGCAAATTATATGTCTAACCATGAAAATTTAAGACACATATAAAACTGATTAGCCAAGCAACGATACTTTTGGAAATTCGCCAGTATGAGAATGTTGTTATATAAATACAGAGAATTCATATGGTAAGTCACCAACATTTTCCAAAGTCTACTTTAAGACAAAAGAACGAGCTTTCAGAACTATGCAGACTTTCTTGCTGAAAGGAAAAACACGTTCGTTAAAGCAGTTGCTCCTCAATCTAGCCTACCTTATTTTTTGGATTGGATGTGTTCATTACACTTCGAGTCTCTTTTCCAGTATAAATGACAACACCTATTACAGTACCTGCAAAAACATGAAAGTGGTCCTTATACAAATACTTTACAGATGAGTAAAAGATAACACTTTCTAATTAACTGTTTTCATGGAAAGCATTATCACACTATTTGATTTTATATAAATTTATCCAACAGTGTATTTAATTTGGCTAATTCAAGAAAATCTAATCTTAGCTTTAAAAATGGCCTTTGAAAATGTCAAACGACCTGTTAAGCAATACAAATGTACCTACATACAACATTAGGAAATGTACTAATATTCTTTTCACTGACAACAGAGACAATGACAATGGCCTTTCACTACTGTCTACTAAAATGGTGGTTCTATCATCGAAGGTCAATTAAGAGGCTATATTCTTAACTGATCAAACTTGTCCTTTGACCTTCAAATAAAGATGGTACCAGTTGAACCAGTTTCTTTTAATGTATTTCCACTGTAAAGATCAAAGTATTACTAAATATCGGTGACAGTCTTTGCTAATATTTCAAAATGTATACAATTAAAATAGAAATATTATAAAAAAACAGTATTTGACTTCGCATTTATAGAAGCTATTACTCTCTTTTATACATGTCAAAAAGATAACAATAATTTTTAAATTCAAGAGAAAAGAATAAAAAAAAACCCTTGGTATGACCGATAGATTGCAAAGGCTAAAGGGCACTTAGCTCTAGAATGTCAGTATTAAAAATCATGGCAGTCTCTTTCTGCAACTACAGCTATATATTATCTATATTCCTAATTTTCATCCTTAATTTTTTGTAAATGTTGAAGGTGAGAAACACAATTAAGTTGAGAAAGTACACACACATAATGTGCAATCACCATTACAGAATTAACTATAATAATTACACAAACACTCTTTGATGTCACATTAATTTAACATGTAAAATGGAGAGTGTCATACGACAGGCTCTTTGAAGTAAAGATGATTGATACGAACTCTCGGCTTTTTGTGAACCTTGGTATTTAACATATTATACATATTACATAGCTTATACCTTCCTCTAGAAAATGTAGGAACGTGGAAGATCTGAAGTGTTCCCCAGCAGGGATGTGTGCAGGGATTATATCTATTTCTCTCTTAACTGAGTGCCACTGAGAAAGTGTGAGGCTTCCGTTTGTAAAGTTCATGGAAGGCAAGGCCAGCTCACACCTGGAATACAAGCTCCCTGATGCACAAATGCCATCTTTATTATTATCATCCACACAAACTTCTGAGATCAGATGACTGTACTTACTCTGCAGGGAAATATTAAATACATAATAACACAATACTATAAAAAGCTTTCAAAAAGAGATCACAGAATTACTTTACATCAGTGAAGCTAAATATTAAATATCACCTGATCAGTATTTTGTTTTGTCAATCTAGTTTAACTGAATCAAACTATCAACATCCCACTAATGTGAAATTATCACAATGATGTAACAAGGCAAACCGCACAATTAACTTATTTTAAACATTAACAGAATAAGCAATTCTCAGAGAAGTCTTTGCAAGAATTAATCAAGCCAGAAACCCTTGACCTGAAAGCAGGTTGATGAGCCAAGTGGACTCTAGAGTGGCCTTACAATGTACAGCACCGCAATTCAATGTGATAAAGGACCAGGCACACATTATACATTTTTAACAGAGGTCCTGGTACAATATTTGTTTAATCTGTTAAAGTTTGCTAAAGGCTCTCCTAAGTATTCTCTCACTCGAGTCTCATGAAAAATGAATACTTACTAGAATTAGATTAAATGAATTTTTCTGACTGTCATGCTTTTTAATATCTAACGTATAGTATCAGTGCAGAAATATTTGGAACATTTTCCATTCTCTTTGACAAAGGGTATGTACTTATGAAGTAGAATAGGCTAAAAGACTGAATAAAACCTGTATACAAGGCAAAAAGAAAGAGAGGAAAGGGGTTAACTGTGGATTGTGAAAATGAGACACGAGAGGGCAACAAAATATGACAAACTCATTTTGTGTCTCAAAAGAGAACGGGAGACTGAGTATGACAAATATAAAATGTCACAAAGATTTCTCAGTAAATGAAATACTTAAACAGGAGAATTCCACAACTTTAACCCATATTTTCAGTGTAAAATCAAGACCCACCTCCCTCACAACGGGCTCTACCTGCAGAAACTTCTACTTCAGAAAGACCCGAGTTCAGGATCATGTTGGTAGATTAAAACCACAACCACCACAACAAACCAGTTCTTAACAGGACCCTAAAAATGGTGGTGGTCCAGTATTCATCATTAAATCAAAAATTGAACTCCATTTATCCCAAGAAAACATTTAAAAAGATTTAGGAGCACTTAATCTTCAAAGCCAGTGGATTCCATTTGCCTGATCCATAACTGGACACTTCAGACTGACTACAGGTAAAAATTAATATAAAATATTCAGATGCTTTGGGTCCAAAAAGGGAGGCATAAAATATGACCACATTTACTCCTACACTCCACAGACCCCGTGACTAGGGCCCTTGAGACTTGGCCTACTTCCAAGAGGCTACTATGTGGACAGTCTGCAAGTCACTCTACAGTCCAACTCTAGTATGTCCAACTTCTGTTCAATCACAATTTCTTTTTTTTTTTTTTTTTTTTTTTTGAGACAGAGTCTCGCTCTGTCGCCCAGGCTGGAGTGCAGTGGCCGGATCTCAGCTCACTGCAAGCTCCGCCTCCCGGGTTCAGGCCATTCTCCTGCCTCAGCCTCCTGAGTAGCTGGGACTACAGGCACCCGCCACCGCGCCCAGCTAATTTTTTGTATTTTTAGTAGAGATGGGGTTTCACTGTGGTCTCGATCTCCTGACCTTGTGATCCGCCCGCCTCGGCCTCCCAAAGTGCTGGGATTACAGGCGTGAGCCACCGCGCCCGGCCCACAATTTCATGTGAGTAGGATAATTACTCTCTTGGTTATTATGTGCCTTCCTTGCTACATGCTATATAGAAAATTTCATGCAAAATTATACAACCTTCTATTGACTACAGTTGTATTTTAAGCAAATAACTTCCATGACGCAAAGCAAGACAAAGAATACTAACAAGGTCAAATTTTGTAGAAAAAGATACTCTCCTTTATTTAAACGTTTCTAGTTTATATCACAAAACATAATCCAGCACTTCAAAACAAGTAGTCCACTCAGTATTTCAAGTGACAGGCCTATTGCAACACTTTTAATTGCTATTTTTAACCACTGATATATTATGTTTAATTTGCAGATAATCAATCAATCCTCACAAATTCAAATTAAGATGATTCACAGAAAATTATATAAAAACACAAAATACAAAACCTAGACCACTTTAACAAAACAACTAATGGCCTTAAGCTATAAAATCAAAACGATGTGAAATGCTTACTAAAAGTCAACACGTATTTCATGTGTGTCTAATGAGAGACAGAGGTATTAATAAATCAACGTATTTGTTGACTCTCAATTATACACCCAAAACCTGCTAGATGCCATTAGCAAAAGCAGGCAGGACCACATACACCATCCTCTGGAACACACTCCAACTTGCAGATGCCCTCCAGGAGCCAATTTCCATAGAACCCCAGTGTGCACTGCTCCCTGGGGCAGGTGCTCCTGGGCTGGACCCAAAGATAGCAAGGCAGACACTGAGCACTACACATACAACTCCAATCACGCACCAAGTACAGGAAAACTGATGAAGACCATGAACTGAGCCCCAGAATGTAAACGACCTAGACCAAAACTGATGCACAGAGTACAAAGGAGACCCCCAACCAAGGTCTAGCGTCCACACAGCCAGGACACAGAGACACAGGAGACCCGCACCCAGGTCTAGAGTCCACATGGCCGAGACACAGAGACACAGAAGACCCTCACCCAGGTCTAGACACCACGCAGCTGGCCCACCGAGTGACAAGGAGACCCGCACCCAGGTGTGGGTCCACATGGTCAGGGACTGCCCTCTGACAGCCCTGTCACACTTTTGTCAACCTTGCCTTAGGGAGCCGAGCTTTCCTTCCAGTTTTGTGACAGGTGAGTATCAGGAACACTCCTTTCTATGCTCATCAGGAACACTCCTTTCCATGCTCATCATGACAGTAAACACAACAGTTCTCCAGGACTCCATTCTGCATTTTACAGAACAAGTTTTCTAAATCCACATGGGAAGTGAAACCTCAGGCAGCACAGCAGACTCCCTGTGTCCTGCCTTGGGTCGCCTGTCTGTGTCTAACCTGAGTCCTGGTTCCCATGCATTGAGAACTCTAGGACGGGGAGGAAGGGCCGAGTTCACTTCCCTCCAGAGTCAACTTGAATTCAACTGAGATACGACTTTTAAAGTATAAGAGTAAAAGGAATTCTCAACTTGTAATCAATTACAAAGAATACAAGAGTGCTTAGGTTACTCTGTAAATCTTAGAGTCTTTCAAACATTCTTTAGGATATAGCAGTGTGGTAAATATATAGAATGTGGTAACTGTTCACATTAATAAGGCTTTTAAATAAAGATATGTATGAACTAAAAGAGTTGTAATTAAAGAAAAAGCTTACATTTAAAGATGTTCGAATACAAACTAACATTAAAGGCACCTTAATTAAGCTTCTCGAGTGGATGGTTTTGTTTTTGTTTTTGTTTTTGTTTTTGAGACGGAGTCTGGTTCTGTGGCCCAGGCTGGAGTGCAGTGGCGCGATCTCAGCTCACTGCAAGCTCCACCTCTTGGGTTCACGCCATTCTCCTGCCTCAGCCTCCCGAGTAGCTGGGACTACAGGCGCCCACCACCACGCCCGGCTAATTTTTTGTATTTCTTAGTAGAGACGGGGTTACACCGTGTTAGCCAGGATGGTCTCGATCTCCTGACCTCGTGATCCGCCCACCTCAGCCTCCCAAAGTGCTGGGATTACAGGCGTGAGCCACCGCGCCCAGCCGAGTGGATGGTTTTAAAGTCATCTTCATGCCCACTAGGAAGACACAACACCGAATGCTAGATGGCAAAGAGAACAGAACGGGCAGGATGAGGCCGGCATGTTACAATGCCTAATTAGCGTCCAATTGGTCGGGTCCACTTGCCAAGGTCATCAAGAGAACCGAGGTCAGGAGAGAAAACTTTGTTCAGGGAACTGTATTGGATGTCTCAAAAGCCTTTAGCTCGAGCAACTTCAGTCTCCCTCAGGAGAAGGGCCACAAATCAACAGTACTAGGGATCAGTAACATTTCATACACGTTTACATAGCACCCAGGAAAAAAAGATGAAATTTATTCTAAAAAGAGAAGCATTACTATCTTCACGAATGATCCTTAATTAAGAATAATAAATATCAGTGAGATGGAAGAAATAGGCTGCAATAACTACGTATGGAAAATGTAAGCTTTCTCCCCATGTGTCAGCTTCTGAGTCCTGTATCATAAATGCTTTCGTGTAACTACTGAAAGCCGAGCGCTCAAGGACACTGGCTTCCAGGGAAGGCAGAGCTGGACTCCGTTCTGGTCTCGGTGTGGCCTGGCTTGACGGTAACTGGCAGAGGGAACACACCTGCTGAGTGCAGTCATTCAGCGTGAGGCCAGACCGGCACTGACCATACTCACCACCTGGCGGAGAGGCTGGCAACACTCATGCCTCTCAGCAATGCCAAGGCAGCAGCATGAAGAAAGCTGGAGGGCAGGTTTCCCCGGCCGAATGTGCCTGCCCATGGTGTGAAGACCCTTACAGAGCCCAGGGTCCACGTGTTCAACCCGGAAGAGTCCTCCTGGCATGAAGTCCTTCTCAAGGCCTACAGAGCCCAGAAACTGGCCTGCTCACCTCTGAAGTCTCTTCATGGAAAACTGTCCTTATTCTCTTTGTATGTTGAGAAATTTATATATGTATGTTTTTTATATATATACACACACACACGTATGTAACATTTATATCATACATAGATGTAATTTATATATAAATAACATCAAACACCCACAGAATTGCCACCTATTAAAACTGTCATATACCCATCAGGTATTTTGTAAAGACACAGAACACTAGGATAAGATTTATCCTCTTTCAAATTCTATCCTCCAAAAAGCTAACATGTGTACTCCTCCTGGAGTTCGTTGTATAGTTTTGCACAGTGCAGGCCAACAGTCAAACACAAGCACACAAAGCTGCCCTGTTGTGTGACACCTGCCTTCTCCATGGGCCTGGCACACTGGCCCTTGGATCCTTTTCTTCAAGGTACTGTCTCTTGGTACCAGGCTGCTAGCAGGAATGGTCCTCACACTGTTCCTGCCACCCGCCTCATCCTGCCACATCTGCATATTCTTTAAATCTAATTTAAATGTTTCTTTTTTTTTTATTTTCATTTCTTTTTATTTATTTATTTATTTATTTTAAATTATACTTTAAGTTCTAGGGTACATGTGCATAACGTGCAGGTTTGTTACATATGTATACTTATGCCATGTTGGTGTGCTGCACCCATCAACTCGTCAGCACCCATCAGTTCATCATTTATATCATGTATAACTCCCCAGTGCAATCCCTCCCTCCTCCCCCCTCCCCATGATAGGCTCCAGTGTGTGATGTTCCCCTTCCCGAGTCCAAGTGATCTCATTGTTCAGTTCCCACCTATGAGTGAGAACATGCGGTGTTTGGTTTTCTGTTCTTGTGATAGTTTGCTAAGAATGATGGTTTCCAGCTGCATCCATGTCCCTACAAAGGACGCAAACTCATCCTTTTTTATGGCTGCATAGTATTCCATGGTGTATATGTGCCACATTTTCTTAATCCAGTCTGTCACAGATGGACATTTGGGTTGATTCCAAGTCTTTGCTATTGTGAATAGTGCCGCAATAAACATACGTGTGCATGTGTCTTTGTAGTAGACTAATTTATAATCCTTTGGGTATATACCCAGTAGTGGGATGGCTGGGTCATATGGTACATCTAGTTCTAGATCCTTGAGGAATTGCCATACTGTTTTCCATAATGGTTGAACTAGTTTACAATCCCACCAACAGTGTAGAAGTGTTCCTATTTCTCCACATCCTCTCCAACAACTGTTGTTTCCTGACTTCTTAATGATTGCCATTCTAATTGGTGTGAGATGGTATCTCATTGTGGTTTTGATTTGCATTTCTCTGATGGCCAGTGATGATGAGCATTTTTTCATGTGTCTGTTGGCTGTATGCATGTCTTCTTTTGAGAAATGTCTGTTCATATCCTTTGCCCACTTTTTGATGGGGTTGTTTGTTTTTTAATTTAAATGTTTCTTCTTCAGAAAAGCTGCCCTTAGACCTGGTCTATATAAGCTTCTTTTCTTTTGTGAGACAGAGTCTCGCCCTGTCACCCAGGCTGGAGTGCAGTGGTGCCATCTCAGCTCACTGCAAGCTCTGTCTCCCGGGTTCATGCCATTCTCCTGCTTCAGCCTCCCGAGTAGCTGGGACTACACATGCCCGCCACCACGCCCAGCTAATACTTTGTATTTTTAGTAAAGACGGGTTTTACCGTGTTAGCCAGGATGGTATCGATCTCCTGACCTTGTGATCTGCCTACCTCGGCCTCCCAAAGATCGTCTTGATCTCCTGACCTTGTGATCTGCCCGCCTCAGCCTCCCAAAGTGCTGGGATTATAGGCTTGAGCCACCATGTCTGGCCTATAAGCTTCTTTAATTACAAAATTTCCATGGCATTCTGTACTTGTTTGTGATACTTAGCACAGTAACGTTATCTAGATCACCTTCTTAATCTCTGTCCACAAAGCCATAAGCTCCCTGAAGCCAGGAACTGTAACTGCCTTGCCCCAGACTACATCACCATGCCTGGTGTAGAACAGGTGCTCCATGCACATGCATCGGGGAGTGAGTGGCACCCAGGCGAGAAGGGCTACCAGCATTGGGCAGCACTGAGAAGACATAGCTCTGACAATCTAGCCTCACATTCCGGGCTGCCATCACCTTTCGGGCACTCTCTTCCAGGGCGCCTTGCTGCTAAGCCCCATTACTGGCACCAGCATCAACATCAACCCATTCCTGCTTCTGTAGCGTCTCTCATTAAGGAACACTGACAAGTTTGTCAAGAAACAGGTCAAAGACGAACAGAATATCCCTATACTCCTGCACGAAGGCTGCATCACCTCTCCCCGTCTCTGGCCTTGCGAACCACGTGCAGTGTCTGAGGAGCAGCAGAAGCCTCACCACAAGCTCCCAGGACTGTCTCAGACCCACTGAGCTGGAGTCTGCGTTTAGCAAGGTCCCTAAATATTTCAGGGCACTGTGAGAAACACTTGTTTGGAGTCCCTGGACAAAACAAAGCATCATCTATCCGGGAGCAATCACACTCAGAGGAGAATGCTTTCCTTACCCGATGCAACAATGGTGCTTGCCCACAATGTATTTTCTATGCTGAGACTTTCATGAATGGGTGGGTCACTGTCTTCCTGTGCAGGGAGACAAAAAGAAAACACAACTGTCAAATAAGTGACTGTTCATTATTCATACCTTAGATATCCTCAGTGTTAGAAACAGGTCCACAAGCTCAATCCAAGTGAAGAGCAGTGCAAAGGCCCTGCAAAACAGAAGTTAGAAAAAAGGGACTATAAAAAATTGAAAGTGTAAGTTCAAAGAAGTCCTGTAATCAATTAATTGCTTTCAGTGCTTAACATTAATACACAAACAAAATAATTCTAAATTTTCATGAAAGTACTACATCTTCTAATATTTATTTATTTATTTATGAGGTGTTATTATGTCGCCCAGGCTGGTCTCAAACTCCTGGGCTCAAGCAATCCTCCCATCTCAGACTCCCAAGTAGCTGGGTTTACAGGTGCATCCAGCATGCCTAGCTTATTCAACTACATCTTTAACATGTCATTTAACAACACTCCTGGAAAGGTAGAAAATATTAGCACAGAAACAGCCACAAGTCAACTCTTCAACATTTCTTTTGCATGCATAGCATAATGTCCTCTACCCATCTCTCGTGAAGGACAAGGGCAATGCTTTTTAACTGTACATGTATTCACGAGAGAGAAAATGTTTCTGTGAATATTGTTATAAAATAAACATATGTTTTTAAAATGTATTTCTCTTAAATTCCTCTTTAAAATTATGCCATTATTGACCAGGCGTGGGGGCTCACGCCTGTAATCCCAGCACTTTGGGAGGCCGAGGCGGGCAGATCACCAGGTCAGGAGATCGAGACCATCCTGGCTAACACAGTGAAACCCCATCTTTACTAAAAATACAAAAAACTAGCCAGGCATGGTGGCGGGCACCTGGAGTCCCAGCTACTCGGGAGGCTGAGGCAGGAGAATGGCACGAACCCGTGAGGTGGAGCTTGCAGTGAGCCGAGATCGCGCCACTGCACTCCGGCCTGGGTGACAGAGGGAGACTCCGTCTCAAAAACAAAAAGGTATGCTCTTATTACACTAAATACTCTTAAACAAAATTCAAGTAAGTTATATGATGCTAACTACCTAAACAGATAGCAAACAAATATGGCCACACATCAGTATCACAACAGCAATACATATAGTCTAGTTTTACATTTACACTTTCAATGTTCATATTCAGAGAAGAAAATTACAATTTAAAATCTGGGAATTTTTCATCTTGATGTAAAGTCACAGCCTACATTTTGGTTACGGAAGCCTTATTAGAATAAAGGACCGCAAGTGTCCACAGCCCTGCATCTAGAAGTAACACAGGGAAGAGGTCCCGTGTGGGAGGTAAGGACCTCGCCATCTGGATAGGGTAAAAGCCACACACTGTCCCGACTGCTGGGCGTCTCCCATCAAATAATGCCACCTCCACAGAACTGTATTTTACTATGAAATGGTAATTTGCTATCAGGATATAGCTTAAGAAAAAAAAAAGAAATCAAATTTGAAAAGGAAAGAAATGGAAAACATATTTTCCAAAATAATCTGCATGTACAAAATACGTTTATGCTACTGGTGTTTCCCTTCTATTTACTTATCAAACCACTTTTAAATGATGTAATTTTGGCCATTTTGCTCATTACTTGGGAGATATTTGCTAGATATTTGATTCTCTCATATACTTATTTGTGAAGCACAGAATCTAAACCAATCCTAACAGTTTCCAAAATATTTCCCCTAATATGTCAATTCTTTAGAAACTAAGGTATTTTCAATTACATTCAGTTTGAGGAAGGGGTTTGGCCTCCAGTTGCCTTGTATGCCCGAAATAGCAAGCCCGGGAGTTGGGAAGCGTCCTGCAACGCAGGTGCAGCTCAGGGCCAGGCTCTCCGGGCCCTGGGGATCGTGACCCTTCCACCACATCCCTTCACAAGAAGCAACCACCTGACCTGAAGACTGACCTCAGCATCTGAGCCTTTGGGAGACTGAAGTCTATGATGCTGGGAACTGTTTACAACACAGCTGGAGTGCTGTTTCTTCGGAAAAAAAATCATTTCAAAAATAGACACTGGCATCTAAATAAACAGTACCTTGGTTACATCATCTACAATATGATCTCAGTAGGCACAAGTGCAATGCCAGCCACAACAAAAGACACAAACAGGTCTTCTCAGCGATGTCAAGGGTTTTAAGGAGCAGGTGCCCTGCAGTCACAGCTGGGATGGAACCAATCTGTCTGCAGTATGTGCTGACTCCAGCATGGACCAACTACTATTTCTGCAGATACACAAACACCTTCAATTCTACGGTCCCTTAGGAAGTTTTTCCTTCAACCCCACAACGCCTTAGGAAGTCCTTCCTTCAATTCCAGTTTATCAAGTACAACACGTTGCACGCTTTGCTGAACTTAGCAGTTACACTTACAAAAATCTGATAAGTAACCTGTATTGATATGCAAAATAGTAAGGATATACATTTTTAAGTGGAAAATCTGAGAATTATATTATCCCAATATAAGTCTGCATGTTTACAGGGGAAAAGAACTTAAAAGGAAGAGTCAAAAGAGTAATACTAGTATCTGTATCAGGAAGGGAGGAGGGCTGTAAAAGTGGTTTATACCTTTAACTACTTTATTTTTACATAGTTTCATACTAATGGTAATATGTTTACAAATGTCAAAATATACTGGAATCAAATTAAGCTTCTGCACAGTAGCAAACACACCACCATTACAGTCTTTAAAACACAGAAGAACATTCAAGTACTTAATTTTCCAACACTCTTGTTTTTTCCACAGAAAATGCCAGATGGAAATTGCCTTTTGTTTACTTTGTTTATAACTAAAGTAGCTGCTCAAAGTAAAGGCATACAATTTATCCAATGCTGAGATAAACAATCCAGAAAAACTGAGTTACCTCTATGACTTTTATGATTTGATAGAACAACAAAAATATCAACTTTAAAGAAAAAGCAAGTAGCGTCTATGTATTAGACCACTTTGTAACTGAATTTAGGATTGCACCGAAATGGGTAATTTCTGACTCATTCAAAAAATGGTGTTACAGTCTAACTCAGCTTCACACTGTGGAAGAAACAAAAAAAGATACATACCCTCATTCCTACTTCCCAGATACAGTTGGCACGGTATATCCTTTACCTCCTTTACCTGCTGGGGGTCTAGAGGTTCCAGCGTTGGCAGAGCCAGCTGAGCATACAGTTGGCATTAAGAAGTCAAATACTGAATTCTATATTTATCATTTTAAAGCATGAAACAATACAATTTCTGTCTACCATAAATTCAGAAGTTTATTTTATCAGAGCAACTGACATGTTTCTAATCCCATGTTTTATGGGTTTTACCTTCCTAGCACAGAATAGGCAATGAACATTGTCCAATAAATAAAAGAACACTCATGAAATTCTTTTTCTAATATCCACAGGAATCAAGATGTCTTTACCTCCAGTGCCTACTAGCACGATGCTAAAGAAATGAGTCACCTGCCTGTAGTTAATTTGAGTCTCCTTCTTTTATGAAGCATCAGATACTTGCTCCTCCATGCCCTCCTGCCTGCTGTTACTCAGCCTCCTGCCTCTACGAAGCGAAGCATCGGGTGCCTGCTCCTCCACGCCCTCCTGCCTGCTGTTACTCTAAGCTTCCTGCCTCTATCATTCATTAGGTACTTGCTCCTCCACGCCCTACTGCCTCCATGATGCACCAGGTACCTGCTCCTCCAGGTTCGACTGCCTGAAGATGCCCATCATGACTTCACCACCCCAGTAGAAATTCACACAACTGTATTCCCTTTAAACTCTTCCTAATGATTCACTTCACATGAAAGTTTAATTATTGATGCATGTCAATCTTTTAGTACTATATTTTCTCCTAATGTCAAAGTCCAAGAGATAGGGGCATTAAAAAACATAAAAATTTAGAAGTGTTTCTCAAATGTAAACAAAAGTTTCTATATAATTTACTTTTAGAAATTTTAGCTGGTTTCCTGTTACTTTTATATGACCATTTTTTCATTATGAATGTTTCTGTTTCTCTCTAACACAATTTTACGTTGAAGAAAACACAATACCTACGCATTTTTCTTTCAGTTCTGGAATGGCAGTGATTGACTATAAACATTAAACATTTTTCTAACATGGAGAAAATTATTCCAAAAGATAGTTTTTTACCAGTCTCATGAAGCACAGAATAAATGACTGGGAAGACTTTATCCTCCCAGTCTTTTAGAGAAATAAATTATCTCTAAAATGTTCTATTTTGCTTTCCTTCTCTTTAATGGTCTATAGTGTGAATAGATAAAATATGCTTGGGTGAGGATGCAAAATGTTACCATCTCATGCTGTTCTCTCAACAGCATACCCTACTTAACAAACAGCAGAGGTTTGCTTTTTTGAAGGAGAGTATTTTGGCTGAAGACAACATGAACAATGATAAGTGTGCTATGGTTTGCAAAAGAAATTACAGCAGAAAATACATTCTCAAAATGACGACCTCGGAATGTGATGTTAAAGGACTATAAATACTGCTAATATTTCAAAACTGGCTACAATTTCCAAATCTAAACTTCCAGGAGAATACACATAGATTTTGAACAATTAGTAATATTAGCAATATCAATCATTCACATAATGAAAAAGATTATACAATCAGTAATTTAGGTTGTTCTCACATTACCTGAGAAAAGCAGAAGCAGACACCATCACAGCCCCACATCTATATTAAATTCTGCACAGGCATCAGCATGCATATTGGGTATACTGCCACATGGACCTTGAATTAATTTGCTCTAATTCCGTATTTATTTATTTTTTAAGACAGGGTCTCACTCTGTCACCCAGGTTGCAGTGCAGCGGTGCAATCACAGCTCAGGGCAGGCTCCACCTCAATCTCGCAGGCTCCAGCAATCCTCCCACCTCAGCCTCCCAAGTAGCTGAGGCTACAGGCGTGCTCCAGCTGTAGCCACCCCACTAGGCTAATTAAAAAAAAAAAAAAATTTAATTTAAATTAGAAATCAGGGGCTGGGCACAGTGACTCACGCCTGTAATCCCAGCACTTTGGGAGGCCGAGGCGGGTGGATCACTAGGTCAGCAGTCCGAGACCAATATGGTGAAACCCCGTCTCTACTAAAAATACAAAAATTAGCTGGGCTTGGTGGCACACGCCTGTAGTCCCAACTGCTCGGGAGGCTGAGGCAGGAGAATCGCTTGAACCCGGGAGGTGGAGGCTGCAGTGAGCCGAGATCACGCCACTGCACTCCAGCCTGGGCAACACAGCGAGACTCCATCCCAAAAAATAAATAAGTAAGTAAATTAGGTCTCCCTGCGTTGTCCAGGCTGGTCTCGAACTCCTGGGCTCAATTCCCACCTCAGTCTCCCAAAGTGCTAGGATTACAAGCATGAGCCACCATGCCCAGCCAATTTGTTCTAATTCTTATTTAAGTATTTAAGCTGACACAAAAGAAAGATATATTTTGTCTTATGTATATTACACTATAAGAAAGGAAGTTAAGTGGATACCACTCCTTAACAATGCCCAGTTGATAAATTTGAATTTAACTGAATTCGATTTTCTCGTTACAAACAAGTTATTTATCATGTCTTTATTTTCTTCCTTTTTGAAAAATACACACAAAAATCAAGAATTTTCATCAAAATAATTCAGATTTCAGAAAGGATATATCTTAAAATGAGAAAACCCTGTTAGAAAACATCAACTAGAGGCAATGAAAGGCTATCTGTTTGAATGAACTCGCAGGCACTTGCACAAGGTAAATGTGTCTTCAATTAGCTTGAAAACCAGAAGGAAGTTTCTCTCTTTTGAGTGGCACAGCCTCCCCCAAGTGGCCACCATCACCAGGTCATTGGCACATGTCTTGTGCCTCATGGGGTGAAGCCATTCCCATTCCTAAATTCAGTTTGTGCTCAACACTTGGCACGTGCACCTGAGAGGCCAATCGACTGTCCTAAAGTAACCAGGGCAGCAGCCAGCACCTGCTCCTAAAAGGGTGGGCGGGAGCCTCAGGCTCTAGAACCTGGATGGCAACTCAGCATTGTGGCCTGGAAATTCAGTGCCCCATCCAAGTCTGTTCTGATGAAAACAATTCCATCACCACTTCTGCCCTGACCCCAAACGTTCCCGCCTCCACCTCTGCTCTGAACTGGATGGATCCCACCTCCGCCTCTGCTATGACCCCCGCGGTTCCCACCTTCCCCTCTGCTCTGACCAAGAGAGTTCCCACCTCCACCTCCGCTCTGACCTGGACTTTTCCCACCTTAACCTCTGCTCTGACTTGGTCTGTTCTCGTCCGCCTCCGCTCTGACCTGGATAGATCCCTCCTCCACCTCCGCTCTGACCTGGACTTTTCCCACCTTAACCTCTGCTCTGACTTGGTCTGTTCTCATCCGCCTCCGCTCTGACCTGGATAGATCCCTCCTCCACCTCCGCTCTGACCTGGACTTTTCCCACCTTAACCTCTGCTCTGACTTGGTCTGTTCTCATCCGCCTCCGCTCTGACCTGGATAGATCCCTCCTCCACCTCTGCTCTGACATAAACAAATTTACTCACAAGATATTCAGAAATGTATCCTTTATTATCTGATATTTGGCAATTTCCCAGAAACCTTTATTATAATTTCTTAATTAAGCCCACTTGGTCAGACAGCATTTTTATCAGTTGGCTTTTTTTTTCCCTAAGCTTTTTTCTGGCACATCTTAATAAATGTTCTGTGTGCACTGGGTAAACTACCCATCCTGCTGCCTTAAGTCTCTGTTATCTATCAATGGGGTCAACTTCACGGACAGTGTTCTTCAACACTATAGTGTTCTACTATATCCTTACTGATTGTCTCCCTACTCATTTGTTCAATTATTGAGAAGTGGGTATTAAAATCTTCAACTATCATAATGGGTTTGTCCATTTCTCCTTGAAGTTCTAACAGTTTCTGCTTCAGGTACAACCGTGTACAACATAACAACATTTCAGTAGACAATGGATGGCACAAACCACAGTAGTCCCATCAGGGTATAACAGAGATGAAGCATTCCTACCGCATGGTCATGCTGCAGCTATCAGAATGTCATAGCATTAGACATTACTCACGTTTTGTGGTGACGCTGGTGAAAACAAAACTATGGGGCTGCCAGTCGTGAAAGCCTAGTGCATACAATTATGTACAGTACGTAATATTAAATAACAAACAACTGTGTTACTAGTTTGTGTTAAACTAGTGTTTTTTAACAAAAACAGTTCAAAAAGTAAAATTTTTAAAACTTAATTTAAAAACTAAAAAAGACCACAGACTAGGTATATAAAGAAAATATTTTTGTACAGGTGTACAATGTGTTTGTGTTTTAAGCTAAGTGTTATTAATTTTTAAAAATACTAAAAGTATTTTTAAAAATTAAAGTTATAGGGCTGGGCACGGTGGCTCACGCCTACAATCCCAGCACTTTGGGAGGCGGAGGCAGGCGGATCACGAGGTTAGGAGTTTGAGACTAGCCCAACCAACATGGTGAAACCCCCATCTCTTTAAAAATAGAAAAAATTAGCCAGGCGTGGCAGTGCGTGCCTGTAACCCCAGCTACTCAGGAGGCTGAGGCAGGAGAACCACTTGAACCTGGGAGGCGGAGGTTGCAGTGAGCTGAGGTTGTGCCACTGCACTCCATCTTGGGCAACAGAGTGAGACTCTGTCTCAAAAAAAAAAAAGATAAAGTTATAGGAAGCTGAGATTAATTTACTATTTAAGAAAAACATTTTAAAATAGGTTAAGTGTAGCCTACATGTACAGTGTTTAAAAAGTCTACAGTAGTGTGCAGTCATGTCCAGGCCATCACATTCACTCACCACTCACTCACTGACTCACCCAGACCAACTTCCAGTTCTGGAAACTCCATTTGTGGTTAGCAGTCTATACAGGTATACCAATTCTTTATCTTTTACACAGCATTTTTTACTGTACCTTTTCTGTGGTTAGATACACAGATGCTTATCACTGTGTTACAACTGGCACATTACTAAACACAGTAACACGTTGTACAAGTTTGAAGTACAGGAGCAACAGACTACACCATACAGCCTGGGTGCGTAGCAGGCTACACTATCTAGGTTTGTGTAAGTGCACTCCGTAACGTTTGCACAATGACGAAATGGTCTAACTTACTTCTCAGAATGTAACTCTGCTATTAAGCAATTCATGACTGTATTTTGCAGCTCTGTTATTAGTGCATAAATGTTTAAGGTTTGTCTCCATAATAAACCCTTTTCTCATTATGCTCTGAAATGTACTTTGTGTGATATTACTGTAAGTAACTCCAGCTTTGATTAGTGTTGGTACGTTATCTATTTTTCTTTTTACTTTTTACCTGTGTTTTTAAAGTGTTTTCTTATAGGTACCATATATTTGAATCTTGCTTTTTTACACAACTTGACAATCCTGGCCATTTAATTGGGGATTTAAACCATCTAATTTTAAACTTAGGTTTATGAGTTTAATTTCCAAATACCTGAGGATTTTTAAGATTTTTTATTTATTTCTAATTCCATATTGTAATTAGCGTGTGTGTGTATATATATATATATATATATATAATAACAATTTTTAAAAAATATACTAAGACTTGTTTTCTATTCAACTATAGTTGGGATTGTTCCATGAGATTTTGAAAAATGTGTATTATGTAGCTGTTGCATTTAATAATATCTGTCAATATGCTAAAGTGCCTTCCTAATGCTATTTTAATATTCTATAGTTTTAATAAACTACATGTCCATATTCTATAGATTAGAAGGAAAAAATCCATTCTTGTAGATTTTCTGTTGCCTATTAGTTCTATCAATCTGGGGGTACCATGTTTTCTCCAGTCTGACAGTCTGTGCCTTTTAACTGCAGAGATGTTGAATTACTGAGTCAACCATCTTGCTTTTCTGCTTGCTTTTCTACTTTTGTTTTCTACTTGTCACACCTGGTATTTCGTTTCCTGCACCTGTCTTTTTTCAGGGGGAAAGAAACCAGTTGATCCCACTTTAGCATCTAACTTCATCACCTCTAATGACCTCTTTCTTTTTTTAGTGGTTGCTCTGAGAATTATTGTATGCAACCTTTACTTATCACAGTTTACTCTGAATCAATATTATATCACTTAACACATAATATTTTTTTAAAAACTTACCTCCATTTATTACCTGGCCTCTGAAATCCTCACCCTAACAGAATGGTTTTGTAGTTATGTGACCTTAACATACACGTTTATATGTTCTTTCCTCTGCACACTTTTTGTTCACTTTTTCATATCCTTAATTCATTAATTTTAATTCTTTTATTTTTATTGCTCTCTCTATATATAAAGATTATAAATTTTCCTATTTCTACACATATCCAACAGATTCAGATTTTGATATGCAGTGTCTCCATTACCAGTATTTTTTAGAAATTCTCCAATTTCAGTTCATATTTCTCCTTTGATACAAAAATTAATTAATATATAGTATTTACATTTACAGGCAGAAAGTCGTTTCATTCACTGATTTTGTTACTGCTTACCAATTTTATTGCACTGTGATCAGAGAATATTGTCTGTATGAGTTCTATGTTACGGAACTAAAAATTTCTTAACAAACAAATGTATGTTCAACTTTTGGTGACACCCTATATATGCTGAAATAAAAATTACTGGGGAACAAAGTTCAATAAAAATTTAAAATGATATATTTCACTGCTCATGTTCTGAGCTCTCTCTTCTATACCTCTCCTACCTTTCTGTCCACCTGACCCACTAGGCACTGCAGGTAGATGTTAAAGTTTCCTATGACGGACTTTATTATCTTATAGCATCTTTCTCCACCTCATTCTAAATGCTTTCTCAATTCTATACTGGTATTCTTGTTAAATACCAAGGCTGCAACTCCTGCTTCCTTTTTATTTGTATTTGCTTGATGTATCTTTCCTTAACCCTTTGGCCTTTCTGATCCAATTTTCTGTGTGAAAAAGCCTGCGTACTATGCGTCTTTAGCCATATGAATTGATAAACTGTTGTCTAATTTTTAAAACCAAATTTATTTTTTGGTGAGGTGTGTATTTTCTGGTCACTACCATTTTACCAGTGTCCCAGGAGCCTGCCTTCATCCTACTCTCCTTGCTTAGACAGCTACTATTGAGCTTGTCAGCTTTCAATAAAGTCTCTGACTGTCTTTCCACCGATGTAGCAACCAATGAGCTCCTTCTATTTTCTCCTCTCCTCCTCTTCTTGCTTTTCAGCTGATTATTTGAGGAAGCATATAAAATTCATACACACTGTACCATCTTCCACCCATCCTCCCTCCACTGTTTTATTCTTAGATCTGTTAGAGCTTCAGTGCTCAGCATAAAACTTCCACCCAGGTCATCCATCGGCTGGGCAGAGCTAATCCTCTGTGAGATTATTCACAAAAGGCTCGTGTGTACAACACACCTGAATTCTGAGAGCTTGAGACTGCTCTCCACGGAACTGGCACCTGCAGGACAGTCTCGAAGGAGCAAAACGCTCCACTCACACATTCTTCCCCTGCGCCTCCTGGAAAGGCTGCCCTGCTCTTGTATGGCTCTGCGTGCTGAAAACACTGACACCAACCTGGCCCCTTCCAACTGTGGGGAGCTAGTCATTTTCCCAGGGAGACCAAAGGATTTTTCCCTGTACATGTAAAATATGACAGCAGCTACATGTCTTGGAGTTTTCTCACGTGCATGCTGGGCCCTTTCAGTGTGTACCTTCAGACATCCTTGTATTTAGTAACACATACTTGAGCTGTCAACGTTTCAAACCGCTTCATGATTTTGTTTCAAGACTCTGATGTTGGGTATTTCTTGCCGTTCTTCCACATCTATCAACCTCTAGTCCTTTTCACCTCTTTGATCATCTCGTTTCCTCGACTCTTTTCTTTACAACCTCCCTATCTCTTACTGTGCATCCCCCACAGGCATGCTGTGATTCAGTCCTCCCTTCTCAGATGCTCACGTTCAGTGTTCTCCTGAGCTCAGTTAGCCTTCTCATTCACATTGTCCTGTTTTATTCTGAAGCTTTTATTCTTACATTCTTGAGAAATTTATTCCATTTTGATTCTTGTGTTTTTAAATGTCTGATTTACGGTGTTCTTTCCCAAGTACCATTGTTTGGTTAATTACATTTAAATCAGGCTTGTTGCATTGTTATAGAATTACTTTGCATTGAGGTTTTTTCTTTCCCTGTTTTTAGAAATTTTTTATCAATTGAAAATGTGCTTCTCACTTATCTGTTTTCTTCTGTTAATAACTACATTTGCCCAGGCACGATGGCTCTCGTGTCTACAATCCCAACACTTTAGGAGGCTGAGGCAGGAGGACTGCGTGAGCCTAGGAGTTTGAGGTTGCAATGAGTTATGATCACACCACTGCACTCTAGCCTGGGCAAGACAGCAAAAGGGGTTCCTTCTTCTATTCATAAGCATAAAGGCTGTTTTTCTTGAATCTGTACAAATAGGAAATCCTATTCCAAGGATGGGAGGTGGAATCTGTTTCTTAATCCAAGAGTGCCTTCTTCTACAGGCACAACGAAGTTCAATGTCTTCAGTGAAAAGCATCCTTTTGGGGTGGTGTGGGTTGACTCTTCTGATTGCTATTATCATGTTTCAGAAAGGTCAACTTTGTCTATTTCTTCCTAACTAAGCCTCCTAGAGCCACCAACTCTTTACCAGTGCCCCTTGCCCCTGTACATTCCCCCAAGGTCACTTCCAATCTGTACTTCTCCACAAGTCCCTTCAATGTCCCATAGCTTTGCTTACCCAATTCATTCACAGGATGAATTATCCTACTTACGAATCCTTTTTCTTCTGAGGGCAAAACCTGGATGATATCAGAATCCCAAGACAATCTCCTTCTGCTGCACCATCCTGGCTCTGGAGCTAACTGTGTTATTTTGGATATTTTCCCCACTTACAGTAAATTGAAGTTCACAGTATTTTCTGTCTCACATTTCTGCTAAACATGAGCTACAGATTACACTCTCTACTCTCACAGTTAGCCTGTATGATTTTGGAAGGCTGTGTGGTATGTAACAAAATTAAGTGGCCACCATTATCCTAAGGGAATCAGAACTTATGAATGAATCTTTTAAAAACATCTGTATTTATCATTTCTCTTCTAAGCTGAAGATCCTTCAATGGCTTCTTCTGGTCAAGCCTGGATATCTTTCTAGTCCCATACGACCCAGCCCTGGTCACACCTGCATACTGAGCCATATGCTCCCCTTTGAACCAGGTTTTTCAGCCAACCCGCACCTGCTCTCTGACTTCCTTGTACTTCTACACACTGTCTAGCAAACATTTCCGACTTTTCAAAGTCATGAGCAATATAAATTAGAGAAAAGAGCAAGAAAAGGAAAGGAAGAAAGCAAATAATATTTCAAATTCTTAATAGTGGTTACATAAATAACTTTTCATTTATCATACTAAGGGTACCTTTTTGTAACATTTATTCTCATATGTTGTCTTTAATAAGAACACACTGTTTTCATAATAACTACTTTTGTTAAAAAAAAAAAAGATATGAGTTTATTTCAGAATTCATTGCATGATACTTCTCACCAGGACGTGCTTCCTCCTCTGTCCCTCCATGAACATCTTATGCATGCTTGTGTGCAGCACCTATGGAAATAGGCAGCTGCAAAAGGCCCAGAGCACCACAGGACTGTAACGACCTCACAGTGCCCGCACTTCACATCCCCAGAGTTTGCACACTAACTGTCACATTATATAAGCTCTGAAAATGCTTTTTCAAGTGATGACAACTGCTTGCCAATCCCTGCATGTGACCAAGAGTGAAATAAAAGGTGAATTCACCAAGAAAAGTATTTTTAAAATAACTGCAGCAATTACAAATAACCTATAGTCATGTACTAAAATCCCTTACTATAAAGCATTTATAATATCAGCTATAAGCTGTTAAAGAGTTACGGAGTCTCTCAAGCCCTATTAGTCAGGGGCAAAGTTCTTCCAGCTTTAACAAAACTCTATAATAATATAAAGTGTATGGCATGAAATATACATGTGTGTCTAAAGAAACATAACATGCACATACAGACTCACAGACATACATACAAATACCCACCCAACTCAGACAGTAAAAAGCTAGACATGATGTGGATATTATGGTATACCAACTATTCAGTCAAAATGAAAATAAATTACTTCATTTAACTGATTCGCAATATTTTAAGAGATAAATATCTTATTAGTAAATATGCTAAAAAAAATTCCAAAAACTGTACTAAATGTATCCCAAAGACATATTAAATATGGGTACACTTAAGAACGTCAAACATTATATAGTTTTCCCTTCCTAGTTTGAAACTTCTGTTTGAATTTATTCTTGATTGAACTACTGTCTCAAAATAAAGGGTTGCTACTTTTAACTTACACAATAACTCTATTTGTATTGAACAACAGGTTTAACTTACCCTGGTAAATGTGCCTTCAAAACTGTGAATGTCCATTTGTGGTTTCTGAGCATAAACATAAGCATTGATCGAAAACAGGTCCTGGAATACAGAACATTTGAATTGATTATAAAGTTATAGTTTAGCAAAATTACTTGGAAATTTCTCATTTGCTAATTAACATTTTTCATATATTATTTACCAAAAGCAATCATTGATTTTCTTAGATTTTTGTGTGTCAACACTATAAATTACAATGTCAGATGAAGACAGAAACCACTTTTAAGCTTGACAGGGTGTGCCCTTGAACAGCAGGTGTGAATCAAAATCACGCAGGAGACACTCACACCAGGCGGCCCGGGAGCCTGCCGGGGGCTCCAATGGTAGAGGTGGAGCCTGTTTAGGAATATCTTGAAGTCACCTGGGTATCACAGTGTTCAGGGGGAATTAAGGAACCATCACAATTCCTCATAAGTTTTATAAAAGTTTAATAAATTCCTAGATCTGTTCACATGTTTTCATTCAAGCAGGCACTGATCACTATAAGCTAAGGGTGGCCTTCCTTACAGCCATGAGGACATGCTTGTTCCGTGTGTCTGAACCACATGCTCATGACGCATACTTATAAAATCACATGGGAAAGCGTTCACGAAACACACATCATAGCTACTTTTATACCATTAATTTTGGAGCAGAAAAGACATAGGCTTTAGGTTGTTTCACTCACTGACTACACATAAAGGTTAAATCAGAAAGTCTCCAGAGGCGAGGCTGAGCCTGGTCTCCGCTGGACGCCACCCCAGTGCCTCTTCTTGCTGCTGACTGTGCTCTATGCTTTTGCTGTCACAAATCACAGCCAGGACGAGGATCATGTGCTGAGTCCTGGGAGTCCTCCTATCAAACCATCTAATTTTGAGTGGTCTTGTGACCCACCCCCCATGACCCTTTAATACACAGAGTTTGCCATTTCTGTAATTCTGATTTCCATTCTGTACATGTGAGTGTATCAAGTTCTGTCATGGCTGCTAAAACTCAAACAGAAAACTCCCAGACTCCCAGACATGAAGAAGCAGAGGTGAGAGATTAGGGTGACCACAGCAGCTGCAAAGTGAGAAAGAAATGGAAGCTCAGAAAGGAGAGTGCCTCAGAAGGGGCCGAATGTGTATGATCTCATTCTGACACCTAACCCATCATGCCCTAACCTATATCCACTAAAAGAATGGAACCAAGACGACCACAGCAGCTCCCTAATGCCAGAAAGGTAGAGTCTAGAGTTTGACTTCAGTCAAGTTAGCTACCAGTTAAAACAGAACCAAATAAAAAACCAGTACTCTTCAGGAGAACATAACAGAATCCTGAATCCTGCCTCTCTACATGAATCATTTTAAAAAATGAAGAGATGATCCAAATGTCTAAACATATGAAGAAACAAAAACACAAAGTCCATACCCAAGAAAGCACATAATCAGTGAAGACCAGCCCTGAGACCACCACATAATCAGTGAAGACTGGCCCTGAGACCACCACATAATCAGTGAAGACCAGCCCTGAGACCACCACATAATCAGTGAAGACCAGCCCTGAGACCACCACATAATCAGTGAAGACCAGCCCTGAGACCACCAAGCGTCAGAATTAAGAAGGGAGACTTTAAAGCAGCTTTAGCACATCTGAAAGAAAAGCATGCTCCTAACGAGTAAACAAGGAAATCACAACAAAGAAAGAGAAAGTGTATTTAAGAACAAAGAATCACATAGAAATTCCAAAACTGAAAAAATGCAATGTCTGCAATAAATTCTTCAGATGGGATTAATAGATTATAGATGATGGCGAATCTGAACGCGGGTCAAGAGATAATGATTCCAAAGGACATAGGAAAAAATTATTTTGACCATGAATACAGTCATAGAACCATGAAGGGAATATCACGGAGTCTAACATGCATGTAACTGGGGTTCAGAATGAGTGGACAGACAGAGAATCAAAAAACAAAAACTACTTGAAGAAATAACGACTAAAAACATGCCAAATTTGGCCGAGCACGGTGGCTCACGCCTGTAATCCCAGCACTTTGGGAGGTCGAGACGGGCGGATCACGAGGTCAGCAGATCGAGACCATCCTGGCTAATACAGTGAAACCCCGTCTCTACTAAAAAATACAAAAAAACTAGCCGGGCAAGGTGGCGGGCGCCTGTAGTCCCAGCTACTCGAGAGGCTGAGGCAGGAGAATGGCGTAAACCCGGGAGGCGGAGCTTGCAGTGAGCAGAGATCCGGCCACTGCACCCCAGCCTGGGCGACAGAGCAAGACTCCATCTCAAAAAAAAAAAAAAAAATGACAAATTTATTGTCAGCCAGAAATGTACAGATTCGGGAAGCCCAGAAAACCCCTAAAAAGACAAATAAAATTTAGAAATAAAAGTCAAATTGCTAAAAAAAAAAAAAAAAAAAAAAAATCTCAAAAATACCTAGAGAAAAATAACATTATACACAAGAGAAGAACTATCAAAATACCACTGATTTCTTATAAATAATGGAGTCGGAAGACAATGGAACAAAATATTTAAAGTGAGGGGTGGAGTGTGTGGAGGGCAGACTTGTCAAGCAAGAATTCAATATCCAGCTAATATTCTTTAAGAATACAGGTGAAATAAAGACACTGTACAGATAAATAAAATGAAAACTCCATTCCAGCAGACATCCACTAGAGGAGTATCAGCAGAGGTCCTTTAGGCTGAAAAGAAACAGTATCAGGCAGAAACTGATATCGTCAAGAAAGAATGGTAAGGAACAAAAGTGGTAAATATCTAAGTAAATATTTAACAAAAAGAAAAACCCAAATCCAATTTTTAATCTTAATTCCCTCAAAATATAAATAAAATGGGCCAGGCACGGTGGCTCATGCCTGTAATCCCACCACTTTGGGAGGCTGAGGCAGGTAGATCACATGAGGCCAGGAGTTTGAGACTAGCCTGGCCCTCATGGAGAAACCTCATCTCTACGAAAACTACAAAAATTAACCACACATGCTGCTGCATGTCTGTAGTCCCAGCTACTCATGAGGCTAAAGCAAGAGAACTGGTTGAACCCAGGAGGCAGAGGTTGCACTAAGCCGAGATCACACCACCTGCACTCCAGCCTGGGTGACAGAGCAAGATTCCGTGCCAAAAAACTATATGGGTGTGGGGGTGTGTGTACGTATATAAATAAAATATGCTGGAACCGTTTATAATATGTGTAGATATACTACATATTAAAAAGTACAGTGAGCTCTTGAACAACATGGGTTGGAACTATGCAGGTCCACTTATACAAGAATCTTTTTCAATAAATCTATTAGAAAACTTGGAGATTTGTTGATAATCTGAAAAACCTTGAAGATACATCACATAGCCTAGAAATATTTTTTAAATGTTTAAAGTTAGGTATAACATGAGAACATAAAATGTATGTAGACGTAGTCTATTGTATCACTTACTACTATAAAATATACACAAATCTATTACAAAAAATTAAAAGTAAAATAAAACCTAAACACACAGGTCATGACAACATCTGCAGTTAACTGACTTGCAAATTGATTCTGAAGATGCAGTATCAAACCCTAACTGCACAGAACTAAGTGCAGTACACGCTGTGCTCCCGGAAACGTGTCGCAGCCCCTCCTGCTGTTGCTGCGGGGAGTGAGTGCGAGGGTTTGCTGGAAATGCGGTGCGGCACCATTGACCTCTGTGTGAGCCTTCTCCACTCCAGGACCCCGTGCATCTGTGTGAGCCGTCTCCGCTCCAGGACCCCGTGCATCTGTGTGAGCCGTCTCCGCTCCAGGACCCCGTGCATCTGTGTGAGCCATCTCCAATCCAGGACCCTGTGCATCACAGTACCGAGTGCTCGCTCATGGCGCTCACATATTTTCCATCGTGTTTAGCATAATACCATGGTGTGAACCTTGAATAACACCACAGGACCCATAAGAAGTGCCTCTAGTGATGCTGGATGGAAATGTTCTCAAAAAGTAGACAAAAGTTATGACATTACAAGAAAAAGCTGAGTTGCTCAGCATGTGTGGTGGATTAAAGTCTGCAGCTATGGCTGCCCACCATTTCAGACAGTGCACCTTGTACACAGGTGATGTCAACTTGTGCAATCAATAAATTCAGTACTGTACTATAAGTGTATTTTCTCTTCAGTATGATTTTCTTAATAATATTTTCTTTTTTCTAGCTTACTTGATTGTAAGGATACAGTATATAACACATATGACATCCAAAATATGTGTTAATCAACTGTTTAGGTTATCAGCAAGGTTTCCAGTGAACAGCAGGCTATTAACAGTTAAATTTGGGGGCAGTTAAAAGTTTACACACAGATTTTTGACTTCATGGGGGATTGACACCCTTGTTCCCTGTATTGTTCAAGGGGACTGTATAGTACAAAGGGTGAGTGGGGGAAACAGGTCTATTCAAGGACAAAATTCTTTTTTTTTTTTTTTTTTTTAAATGGAGTCTCGCTCTGTCGCCCAGGCTGGAGTACAGCGGCAGGATCTCGGCTCACTGCAATCTCCGCCTCCCGGGTTCAAGTGATTCTCTGGTCTCAGCCTCCTGAGTAGCTGGGATGACAGGTGCATGCCACCATGCCCAGCTAATTTTTATATTTTTATTAGAGACGGGGTTTCACCACATTGGTCAGGCTGGTCTTGAACTCCTGACCTTGTGATCCGCCCACCTCAGCCTCCCAAAGTGCTGGAATACAGGCATGAGCCACCGTACCTGGTCTCAAGGACAAAATTATTATATTTTATGTGAAGTGGTATAATTTTCACTTTTCACAATACACTTTTAGTTAAAGGCATATTGCAAACTCTAAAGGCATACTGTAACTAGTTAAAAACTCTAGTTAAAGGCATATTTTAGTTAAGAGCATACTGCAAACTAAAAAAAAGTGCTAAAAAGTCAAGAGATAAAATAGTATTCCAAAAATATTCAATTACGGAAATACTGAAGAAAGATCTAAAGGAAGACTTGAGAAGCCGAGGTACACTTGAAGGCCTTAAGGGATAACAGAAAGAAACTAACAGAGAAAGATTCGAAAAAGAGAGAAGAAACTACTCATCTACCAAGGTCTCTAAAAAGCACAATTAGATAACATCAGTTGAAAGTTATAAAATAATTATTCTCAGAAGGATTATTTAGTGTAATTATAGGCAAAACAGGGGAATAAAGATAATGTTCTTTATTTATGGGATAATGAAGGAATTTCCAATTTATAGAATGCTTTTTCCATGTAAGTTAAGACAAACTGGTCTTACCGGTGAAGGAAAAGACAGTTGGATCAGAAATTAAAGGAGAGTGGAAAGTCGGAAAGCATTGTCATCAATAAGAAGAACCACAGTTGATTATAACTTCTAACAAGGATTCCAGGGAGCACTGAGGGCTGAGCTAAAACTGGTAACCATCACTTTGTATTTCCCAACCTTGCCCTGTATTCTGAGGGATGCAGGACAATTCATTTTCCACTCTTATTTGCTTTTTTAAAATTTCAGCAACTATATATATTTCTAAGAGTTTTTATTTTCCACATGATCCTTTTTCCTAGCTTGTTTTATTTAGGTTGCTAGTAACATCCTCTCAGATTTCTTAAAGTATATTAGACATTGGAATTGATTCTCTTCTGTTCCTGGAACATCTACTTCCTCTGGGCTCGGCTTTGACATTTGTATCGGGCTGTCTCTTCCCTGTTGATTCTACACACACATTCCAACAATCCTTTCAAAAAAGGGGTAGCATGGCTACAGGGCATCCTCATGTTTTCTACACAGGACTCTTCCTGCCAGATCGCTTCTTAAAGGGACTGGAGAGTTGTATGTCACGCTCAATCACTTAAAAAAAATCTTTAACAGAGAAGATTCGATCATCTAAAATTGATACGGTCTTTTTCATTTCTAGAAGACATATTTACTATTTTTCCGTTAACATTTCATTCATTTTTATATTTTAATCTATGTGAGTCATTAACATACAAATTTGTAAATTGCTTTGAGTTCCTTGAAGAATGCACATGAAATAACTGATGCTAATAAAACAGGTAATGATAACAACAATTCTAAAGGGAGCATCCTGTTCTCAGGGCAGCACAGT
The DNA here is from genome assembly GCF_007565055.1 of Rhinopithecus roxellana. Classification (NCBI taxonomy): domain Eukaryota; kingdom Metazoa; phylum Chordata; class Mammalia; order Primates; family Cercopithecidae; genus Rhinopithecus; species Rhinopithecus roxellana. The sequence continues at coordinate 38,789,066 of NC_044569.1, read as the reverse complement.
CCTCTGAGAACTGCTGGAATGGTTTTGTGCGCTCCATGCAGCAGCAGCACAGGGGGAATCAGACACTCAACAGAAAACAAAATGAAGAAATGGCTCGGCAGAGACCACCTTCCATCTTTCTTCCCATTTCCTTTGAAAAATAGAACTTCGGAGCTGTAGATGGGTAGGCGGCTTCTCACTTAAAGGACGCATTTCTCAGCCTTCTTTGCAGCTGGTTAGGACCATATAACTGATTCTGGCCAGCAGAGCATGTGAAAGGACATGTGCCCCTCTGAGTCCAAGTACTCACCAGGCCCTTCCTTCCCCTCCCCTGTGGGGCAGTGTGGAGGTGGGGCAGCCACTGGAACCCACCCTGCAAAACCGCATATCACGTAGCAGCAGAGATCAGCTTTTGACCACCCACCTGGGCTATTGTGAGGGTGAAAATCTGTTTTGATTCAAGGTGTGTCCGTCCCGTTTCAGCACAGGAAACAGAAGCTATCCTAGACCGTGTAGCAGAAAGTGATTTCATACACAGAACAAGATGCTTCCCAAATCAATGAAAGGATAAAGCTCAGGACTGAAGCTCCAAAGCTACTCTCAGAATGTTACCAAAATATCCATCCAAGGAAAGCACCACGGCAAGGAACACATCTGAGACACGTGGTTTGGAGACCCCATGCACACAGTGCACTCCCACCCAAGCCCTAAAGCTGGAGAGCAGGAGCAGGAGCTCAGACCCCTGAGAACACCTGTCAGCAGAGAATACACAGGCAAAAAGATACCTCCTCCTCACTCCTGCCTTACAAGCTCTGTGAAAGTACATTCAACGTGAAAGCGAATCCACGTATCTTTCAAGAAACTGTGAAAAATACGTGCAGGCTAGTTTCCAAATCTCTAAAGAACAGAGGCTGCGGGAAGGGTGGACTAAAGGTTGAACATACTAGTTTACCACAGTGCAACTGTTACAGTAGCTTAGACTATGTATTAACTGTTAATAGCAAAAATTTATTTTCAATTAAGCTGGTTTACACAAAGAGAAATATTCTCTAGTAACTTGAGAATTATGAAACTTCTATAGAATGTTTAATAAGCAATCAAATGATTCCAGCAATAAGGCAAGTCTGAGAATCACTCATCATTTAAATATGACACTGTCACACTAATTTCCAAAACATGAAACTTTCATACCTCAAACTACCTTTTGATATATGAAAATAAAAAACAGGCTGGCAAGCTCATTTCCACACACACATCAGCATTTAGAGTAATGCATTTCATCTAGTATAGTAGACATCAAATGACTGAATAAATGGCACAGTAATGAGAATGTCATTTGAAGCTTTTCACGATAATTTAAAAATCATTCTGAAGTTTTCAATAATGGAGGAAAGCCTCTGCTGTGAGGTCAAGGGCAACATTTGTTCGCATTACTTAAAGGTCATTAAAATACATCCTTAATCATAACATGTGGTTCATTACAAATAAAATTGCCTTTCGTTCAATAAAACTAATTAAATGTAAATGGTATTGTTTACTGCTATATGGATCTTTTGAAATAAATCAGCATGTCATGATTTATTGGAAATTACTGTGGCCTTGTGGTTGTTAATAAATTTGTTTGATCACAAAAGCCAGAAACATATTTCCCAAATGTCTACAATGCCTGAAAACTGTGCCTCTAGACAGCTATGAAGCCACAAGAAACCGCACCTGCCATTACACAGGCTCTGCAGCACAGCTATTATTACATGACTCTTTGAAATTTTAATTCTCTGATCATATTAAGTTCCTGAAAATATAACAGAATTGACGAAGGTTATTCTTGGCTGTGTCCTCAGCTCCTCCAGATGGGTTCTCGGGTCTCTAAGTTTACTTTGCCTGGCTGTCACCATGGACACAGTCTGATGTGACACAACTGGGATACAACAAACAGCTCACAACACAGAAGACCCTCAGATCTACACCACGAGAGACACAAATGTCAGAATGAGGGACGATTATGGGCATAAGCTATTACATGAAAAACTCAATTGCCTTGCCTGTATCCATAATGGAATCAGAGCTTTCTTCTCTAAGGAGAAAAGATCTATACCTAACATATCAAGTTATGTGAAGCTAAAATTTAAAACTGATTAATGAATCAGATATTCAGTTGAACTTCCTTTTTTCCTAGGATATACTGTTTTTTGGTGGTGTGGTCATAGCAAAAATTAAAATGATTTCATTTTACCATATAGTTATGTCATTAAAATCCTTAATCAGACTCTGTATTAAAGTGTACTGGCCACAAAAATTTAAAAGTTGCATTGTATGAATTGTTTAATTCTGTAAATATTTTTGAATTTATATATGTGTATCTATCTGTCACTAATAAAAATAAAAACATCCTATAATATTGAAGAAAATAAAATGTCACTTCCTGTAATCATGGCAAAGAGCACTACTCAAAGTTATAGATAACAGTATGAAAAACTGTAACTACTTCATTAAGGTGTGGTTTACTGCAATAAACTTCACGTTTAAAGTGTACCGTTTTGTTTTGATATATGTGTATGCCTGTGACCATCACCACCTCATGATACTGAACATTTCCATTATTCACAAAAGTGCCCCCGTCCCCCCTTGCAGCCCGCCTATCCCTGCACTGCTAACTTCTATCACCTGCTGGTCACTTGTACAGATTTGTGTGTTAATGGAATCATACACCAATATTCTTGCTTGGCTGGATTTTTTTGCTTTCTTTTTTTTTCAGACAAATTTTTTCTAACATAGTGTTTTGATTCTGTATTTTCCTCTCTACTACCCTTAGCAAAATTAAATCTGCTAGAAAAATATCATTTAGTGTGACTTGCTCCCAAGCTGCCTACTGAATCCTTGGAAGGCTCTTCAGGAGGAGGACCCAGAGGGTGGAGCTTTCGTCCAAGTGTTACAGTCAACCAAAACCCCCCCCAGTCGTTTAAGGACTCATACTATCCCCGCTTTAGTTCTGCAGAGATTACTTGAGGATGTATACAAGAAAAAGAAGGACACGAGGAGGAAATATGTAACCACGAAACAGTAGCACTAACCTAGCAATCAGTTCCAATTACATTAGAAAGTCAATAGGTTGCAAGAATATCTCTATGATGAAACTTACCTTAATAAATAGTATGAGAATAATAAGCTAGATGTCAAGTAATAAGATAATAGAACAGATTTATTTCATAACATAAAAAAAAGAAAAGCAAGTTGAAAACCCTGGGAAGCACAGTAAGGATGGGAAAGGGCTGAGGAGGGAAATGATGACACAGAAGATGCAGGCTGGAGTGAGGCATGATTCTGCTCAGCTCATAACATGAAATAAAAAAATAAAATAAAATAAAATAAAGAACCAACTTAACCTTAACTCTAAAACAATTCTTTAGCCACACATACTAAGTGACATGATTCAACTTCCCTCTCCTAGGTCTTTGTGCATCAGATGGAACTGTAGGAACTATTTTAATAATTATAATACTGTAAATGCAAATTACTTGGCTCTCACCTTTCAATTCCAGCTACTGACAAACATTTAAAAGTGGTTAAAATGATAAATGAATATTGGTGGGCAAACAGCCTCCTGGCTATAAATGCATAAAGAAAAACATATAAACAGTAAAAGAAAACATATAAATATTTACCTAAATAAAATTTGAAATATTTACATGGCAAAGATATTATAAGGCTAGAAGTTAAGAAACAGATTGGAGAACATATTTGCAATGTGTACTGGGTAAAGTTATGGAGAAACAGACACGCTCATACCCTGATGTTGAAAAGTTAGAATTGTATAACCATTTGGGGACAATATTAAATTTGTGAAAAAATAAAAAACTAACAAAACAGTTCTTCAGTGAATGGTACTGATGCAAATAACAGCTTTTTTTTTCTTTTTAACTTTAATTAAACTTAAAAAAAAAAAAAAACTCCCCCCAAAAATGGTAATCAGATTTTATATGTAAAGCAGGAATTATTTTAAAACTAATTATTTAAAATATAATCATGAGTAGAAATAGTCTAAGCATAAAACCAAAAAGCAGAAACCATTTAAAAAATATTGGTAGGTCACATTATATAAACACACTGAACTTTCATATGGGCAACAGAAACTATAAACGAAAGTATTTAGAAAAATTGGAAAATAAAAAGTTATTAACAAACTTTACATACAAAGAACTTTAAAAACACACAGTAGAAAACTAAGCAGATAACATGAACAGACTTAGAAAATAGCCGGGCACGGTGGCTCAAGCCTGTAATCCCAGCACTTTGGGAGGCCGAGGCGGGTGGATCACAAGGTCAGGAGATCGAGACCATCCTGGCTAACACGGTGAAACCCCGTCTCTACTAAAAAATACAAAAAACTAGCCGGGCGAGGTGGCGGGCGCCTGTAGTCCAAGCTACTCGGGAGGCTGAGGCAGGAGAATGGCGTAAACCCAGGAGGCGGAGCTTGCAGTGAGCTGAGATCCGGCCACTGCATTCCAGCCTGGGCGGCAGAGCGAGACTCCGTCTCAAAAAAAAAAAAGAAAGAAAGAAAAGAAAAATATGACAAATATACTTTCTTAGGTAAGAATTATCTTCGACCTCACACATTAAAATCTAACCAAAAATTTAAATGGGATACCTATTGTTACAGTTATCAGATCGGAAAACAGTGAAAGATTAATTGATTAATTAATACACAGTAGATAAGTTGCATAGTCTTCTGAAGAGCATTTTGGCCAAATAACCAAAATTCCTGAAATATGCTTATTTTTTTAATGTAGAATTTCAAAATAACTTTTAAATTCACCAATATCAGGCCAGTTACAGAAGCTATAATTTATCAGAAACTATGCAGCTAATAAAACACTTGCAAGGACACACAATTTCTAACATGAAAGGATGACCCATAGCATACTGTTGAATAAATATTCTACTGGAAAAAACAGTAATATACAGCATTATCCAACCATGCAAGAATGTGGCTAGGGGAAGGTACTGTCAGAAAGGATTTACACCAAAATGCTCATGAGAGCCAATGCAGACTGGCAGGGTTTTCTTTTCTATTTTGTGATTTATGTATTATTTTCAATGCACACATTACTATTAGAATCAGGACTCAAAATTGACATCCACCTCTTTTTTAAAGGAAAGCCCCCTAAGAGAGGGCAGGAACATCTAAAGATGGTAGAAGGGCTGGCATTCAGGCTCTCTGCAGGGTGGTCACAAGCCTCCCAGCAGGTAGATCCCTACCAACAAGCAATTTCTCAATAAACAAATACATGCTTGTTTGTTTGTTTTAGTTTAATCATAATTTGAAATGTCACGTAGTTTGCTTCATCCACAAGGAACTTAATATTTTTCATTAAAAATTAATCAAGGGCTTCTACAAGCAATGTTGTGGTAACTAATATGAGACTTGCCCTCCCAGGAAAACAACTGGAAAATGGACAATATTTATAAAATATCTCTTTTCAGACACTAGATACAGTGTCCCAGGGAGAAGAGAAACAAAGCCATGTGCCCCACATAAGCCCAGGTAAAGAGACTGACCACTTCATAGGGCAGAAGCCAGGCAGAGGGAGGCAGCTATTTTGAATTTAGGAGACTGAGACCAGAATTCAGGGAAACTGACAGCTAGCATTTGCAAAATACTCAAAAAGGGGCAAGGAAGAAAAAGAATTGCAGAAATATGCAGAGTGTTGTACCTGAGTGTTACTGAATGTGAGTACACACAGCATACAGGGTAAGAGTGTGTCTGGTCAAAAGAGAACCACAGAGTTCCAGCCCCAACCACCCGCAGAGACTACAGAGTTGGAGAGAGTTGAGTTTTGACTAGCCAGAGTTCAGAGGCACCTGTGAACCAGCAAGGATTTCAGCAGATATCAGAAGGATCCCAGCAGGATCATGCTCTAGCAATAGGATTAATTAGCATTCCAATAAAGGAGCCTCTAGGCCTCTAACAAAGTTTAAGAACAAGCCTTGAAGACATCAAGTTGACCCACAAGTTGCTGAACTAATTTGATAAAGATCAAGATGCTTTAAAGATAGAAATGAAAATCTCAGACATTAAATGTAACACTTATATACTCAGCATACAATAAAAAATTACCAGACATGGAAAGAAGCAGGAAAGTATGGGTCTATAACGAGGACCAAAAAACTTAAATAGAAACATACCCAAAAGGGACAGAGATAAATGAGTTAACACACATGGAATTCAGCATTATAAACCGTGGAAATAGTCCAATGAAGCCATATACATAGTGGGAAAGAACAGAAAAGGTATTTAAACAAAAATGAGAGAAACATATGGAACATCCAGAGATTACAACACTCGGAATAACAAAATTCATTGGGTGGGCTTAACAGAAGACTAGATACTGAAAAAGATAAATGTTAGTGAATTTAATGACAGAGTAACAGATACTATCGAAATTGAGTTACAGAAGGAAAAAAAGGCTGAGAAAAAGAGTAAGAGAGCATCAACGGCGCGCAGGAATCTAAGTACTTGATATTCCCACATCACTGAAGCGCTTACTCTTTTTTGATATGAGTAGTTAGACTAATTTACTTGATATTAGTAGTTAGACTAATTCTGTTGGTCATGTCTCAGAGGGGTTTGGGCAGAGAGATAAGAAAAATAAAGGCTGAAAATCTTGAAACTGGATAAAAACCAGGAAACTCCAGATACAAGAAGCCCAACAAACCCAAGCAAGACAAATGAGAACACATCATACTTAAATTCCTGAAAGCCAGTCAGAACAGGAAAGGCTTTCAAAATACCCACAGAAAAAGGCACAGAGGATAAAGAAGAGTCAGGGTAAGAATGCCTGTAAGCGTCTTTTCAGGACTATGGATGCCATAAGATGAAATAAAAGCTCTGAAAGGCAAAGATGAAAAAGAAAGACTGTCAAATGAAAACTTCAAGACATCCTTCAAAAGTGAAGGCAAAATAGGCCCCACGTGATGGCTCACACCTGTAACCCCCGATTTTGGGAGGCCGAGGTGGGCGGATCATCTGAGGTCAGGAGTTCAAGACCAGCCTGGCCAACATGGTGAAACCCTGTCTCTACTTAAAAAAAAAAAAACTACAAAATTTAGCCAGGCGTGGTGGTGGTACGTGCCTATAATCCCAGCTACTCAGGAGGCTGAGGCAGGAGAACCGCTTAAACCCAGGAGGCGGAGGCTGCAGTGAGTCGAGATTGCGCCACTGCACTTAAGCCTCTGACAGAGTCTCGCTCTGTCTCAAAAAAAAAAAAAAAAAAAAAAAGAAAGAAAGAAAGAAAGAAAGAAAGAAAAAGGCAAAATAAAGACAATTTTCAAACAAACAAAAATTGACATCATCTCTAGCAGACTTCACTACAAGACACGTTGAAAGAAGTTCTTAGAGCTAAAGGAAATTGGCAGTAAATGGAAACTTGGATCAGCACACAGGAAAGAAAAGTTCCAGAACAGGTAAACACATGGGTGAACAGAAAATACTGTTTTCATTTTTTACTATCTTTAAAATACACTTGACAACTTTAAACAAAAAAAAACAGTAATGCACTGTGTGGCTGATAATATGCAGAAGTAAGACAGACGACACAAATACAAAGGATGGGAAGGAAGCCATGGACATCTACTGTGCATGACGCTTACACTGTAAGTGACACGGAGAAAGACTGTGATAAGTTAAAAACACACTGGAAACACGATAATGACACAAAACAGAACTAATGCACATAGCTAATTAGCCAACAATGGTAACTAAATGGAAACATAACACAACACCAAAAGATGAAGAAAAGAAAGAAATGGGATAAATCGAACCTAAGGAGTCAAAGGACTGACTTCAGCCCAACCACATTAATGATTACAGTAAATGTACACAATAAAAATGCAGCAATTCTCAGAATAAAAAAAGCAGTACCTACTTTTATTACATTAAGAAACACTTTAAAATCAAAGAAAAAGATATATAAAACAAAAACTAATGGACGATATACCATGTAAATGCTAATTTTAAAAAAGCTGGAATTACTATAATAGTAAAGAACAAAACAGATGTCTCAACAAAGAATATTACCAGGAATAATGAAAAAGGGCATATTCAAGAAAATAGAATAATTGTGAAAGTGTATGAACCCAGTAACAGTGCTTCAATATAGATAAGGCAACAAGTAACAGGGCCAAAAGGAGAACTCGTTCAATCTACAAAAGATACGGGATCTTAAAAGTTTTCTTCAGTAATTCAGAGAACGAACGGTAGAAAACAACTATAAAACTTTTAAAACAAGTTTCCATTAGCTTGACCTAATGAACATTTACAGAACATCCAGACAAGAGCAGAACAAACATTATTTTTAGGCTCACACGGAATACTGACCCAGAGAGCCGTATCACAAGTTTCAATACAGATGAAAGGACTGAAATAGAACAGAGTATGTTCCGTGACCATAAGATCATTAAATAACAATAAATTACCAGACATTGGGAAAATCCCCAACTATTTAGCAAATAACAATGTATTTCCAAATAATCAAGGGATGAAAAGAAGAAATCATGAAGGAATTAGAAAATACTTTTAACTAAATGAAAATGATTTTTTAACTAAATTATTAACTATTGTTAACTAAACAAATCAAAATTTGTGTGACATAGGTAAACAATGCTTGGAAACAGGTTTATAGCTTTGAGTTTATAAATAGAAAATAGTAAGTTATAAAATCAAAGGTCCAACTTCCTCAGAGGAAGAAACAAAAAAAATTATATATAAACTATGTAGAATGAAGGAAATAAAGAGCAGAAATTAATAACACAGAAAATGAACAAACAATAAAGATAATCAGTGAAACCAAAGACAAGTTCTTTGAAATGATCGATAAAACAGAGACAAACTACCAATATTGGGAGTGAAAGAAGGCATCCTAAATGGCTAAAAAATAATGGAATATTATGAACTTTATGCCATTAATGTTGTCAACTTACATGAAATGAACCAGTTCTCTGAAAAACACAAATTTCCAATGAAGAGAAAATCTGATTTAACTCTATACCAAAGAAATTCAATTCACAATCAAGTGTTTTCCCAAAAAGTAATCTCTAGGATCACAGTTCCAAAAGCGAATTTGTTCAACATTTAAAAAATAAGTAATACCAATATTATGCCAACTATTTGAAAAATTACAGGAGGCAAAGAGACTCCCAACTTATTATAAGGCCAGCTTACCCCTAGATATCCAACTAAAAACATTAAACAAAGGCAATACAGATCCATATCTTTCATGAACATCAGCACAAAACATCCTTAACAAAATGTCAGCATATCAAATACTGTGACATAATAAAAAGACATGCAGTATGACTACTAGGTGAGGTTTATGCCAGTAACACAAGACTGGTGTAACACATAAGAAATCAGTCCACATACCATCGTATTAACAGATAAAGGAGAAAATCCATATGATCATCCCTACAGATGCAGAAAAGCTTTGGAAACATCTAACACCCATTCATGATAAAACCTCTCAGCAAACTAAGACTAGAAAGAACTTCCTCACCCTGACAGGGACTTCCTGAACAAGCTGCAGCTAGCATTATCCACCAAGGCAGAATGCTTTTGCTCCGAGATTGTCAACAGAACACATCACCAAAGAGGATAAGCAGATGGCAAACAAGCACACGAAACAGTGTTCAACACAACCGGCCATTACAGAAACACAAACTGAAACCACAATAGGGTATCACTGCACACACCCGTCAGAATGACTACAATAAAAACTGGTGACAACACTGAAGGCGACAAGGACACAGAGAAACCAGGTCACTCATCCGGTGCTGGTGAGGACAGGGAATGGCACGGCCACTCTGGAAAACTGTTTGGCAGCTCCTTTGAAAGCCACACTGTGTGATCCAGGAACTGCCGCATGTACACACACCCCAGCCCCATCCTCAGGTGAGGAGGTGCTGCTTCCTGACATATGACTTCACGATGTAATAGCTGCCTGGTTGACTCTACCCACCACCAAGCAGGTAAAAGGCAGCTGTCAACAGCCCAGCCTCTCCAATCTGCTCATCTGTTGGTCCAGCAGAACCTACCTTCCTTCATTCACTAACCATGAAAAAATGTAAGTTGTAATAACTCTAAACATATAAATTATGCACAGTGTCCTAGAGAATTTAAGTAAACAATCACATAACACTGAAAATTAAAAACCCATGAGAACAAATCATCTGAGTAGCACCTCGCTGCCTGGCTTTGACTGAGAAGCCTGACCCAGTGAAGCAGCTTGGACGATTTTCAAACAGAGCTCCTGACCTGAAGGCTAATGAAGCCCATGTGATGTACAGAGAGAAAATAGAAGAAAGAAAAACACTTTTATGTGCCTAAGTAGGTGAAAATTAAAAACAGGATATTCATCTGTGAATATCTGGTTTTACTGATTTGAAAGATTCTACACACACGAGCATGTATGTACTTTTTAATTGGCAAACACCAATACAAAATCACAAAGGAGAGGAGCAAACAGCCAAATAAGAAATAAAAATGTCTGGCTGGGTGTGATGGCTCAAACCTGTAATCCCAGCACTTTGAAAGACCAAGGTGAGAGGACTGCTTGAGGCCAGGAGTTCAAGACCAGCTGGGCAACATAGCAAGACCTCCATCTCTAAAAAAAAAAAAACAACTAAGAACTGACTGGGCATGGTGGTGTGCACCTGTACTCCCATCTACTCAGGAGAGCATCACTTGAGCCCAGGAGTTTGTGGCTGCAGTGAGCTATGACCATGTTACTGTATTTCAGTCTGGGCAACAGAGTGACAACCTGTCACATAAAAAATAAAATAAATTGAAAAAGAAAAAAGACATTAAGAGGAGGGGGAGGAGGAGGCGGAAGAGGGGGAGGAGGGCAAGGAGAGGAAGGAAGGAGGGCAAGGTGAGCAAAAGGAGAAAGAAAACCTAAGTGTCAAGGAAAATTCACAATTACCTAAAACTGATTATGTGCTAAGACATCACAGAAATTATTTTGGCATAATTCTTCAATGAACCTTCATGAGGAATAAAGAAATTATAAAACAAATTCTCAATGCATTAAATAAATTAGCTGGTATAAACAGAAATATGCGTGAAACCTAGAAACTACCACTAAAGATAAAAGGATGGAGTAGTCTTGATGCTGCTCACCCCCAGAGCCGGCAGCCGTTGCGTGCAGCTCACTGCCACCTTCAGCTTCCAGTCAGTTTCACCATCTAGTTGATCAGTTCGAATAAAACACGAACCTTGGAAGTAGAAAATAAAAATTTACCACTCTTGAATTGTGTTACAGAAGGTTTTTCCTGAGCTACAGGTGCCATCAAAGAGTAATTCCAGGGCACAGTAGGACAAATAAATAACAACCTAGATATTCCCAGGAATAAAAATCCTTAAAAACCTTTATTTTACACAATGATCCTTGATTCACAAAACAAGTTTCATGAAAAGATGTAGGCCATTACATTCTTTTAAATCACTTATTTCCTATTTGACACTCTTGCCTATTAGGTCTAACATTAATCAGTCTTCTATTTTAGAAAAACTGCATTGATCATTTCTACTTTCAATGTATGTTCTGATAATAACAAAATGACAAATACACAAAAATATCCAAGAGTGTATGGTATTATCTTGCTAATAAAATATCAGATTTACCATCATAAAAAATGTTCAATCATAAAAGCACATCTACAATGCTAAGACCGACGTAAATGTTACCATATGCCCACAGGCCTATCTAGTTTCAAACGTGCTAAGATATTCTATCAAGAAAATCCATTACTCTTTGGCCGTGCTATCATCCCACTTCTCAGAGACGATTCTAATGATGGAATAGCAAAAGCACAAAATGACATACACACAAGGCTGCTCCCTGCAGCATTATTTATAGTAACAGAAGACTGTTGTGAAACAAAGGGGAACAAACAGAGAACTAGCTGAATAAAACAGAGCACATACGGCAATAGAGAGAGAGAAGAAAGTAAAGCAAACAAGATGACCTCAATACACTGTCATGGAAAGATCTCTAGGATATAGATTGTGAAATGAAGCAAGCAAGGTGCTGGACATTATATATAGAAAAATACATTATAGTTAAGAACAAGGGAGGGAGGAGAGAGAATCTGTATATGTCCATACATATCTCTATGCATGTATAACTGTATACATGCATGTTCATCCGTGGGTGGATATGTATCTATGTGTGTATCTGTGTGTGTACATGTATATACGAGTGTGCGTGCATGGCTAACTTGTGTGTGTGCAAGCATATCTGTGTGCACACATGCATGTGTATACATGTATTTGTGTGTGTGTGCGTGTATGTTTGTGTACATGGGTATCTGTGTATAATATGCATGTATAACTGTGAACAAGTACTTGAGGATCTGTGTGTTTCTGTGTGTGTGCATACTGGTGTGTGAACATATCTGTGCACACACGTGTACCTATGTACGCATGCAAGCATATCTGTGTGAGGGATGTGAGGGCATGCAAATCTGTGTTTCTATGTGTGCTCCTCTGAGTGTATCTGTATGCATGCAAATGCTTCCGTGTGTGTGCACATATATCTGTGTGTGCATGTATGTGTGTATAATACCTATAGAGGGAGGAAGGGAACAGGATTAGATGCTAAGACTTCTGAATATATCTTATACTGTTCACTTTAAAATCAGTTACATTTTATATAATTAAAAAGCCAAATTACAGCAAACTTTTAAAAAACTCCTAAAAAATAAAAAGCAGCGTATAAAACATAATTCACAGTTTAACCACAGTGAGAATTCATCCAGGTGACTTTTGAGGTTTCAGAAATTTTTTTTTTTTTTTTTTTTTTGAGACAGAGTCTAGCTCTGTCGCCAGGCTGGAGTGCAGTGGCACAATCTCGGCTCACTGCAACCTCCACCTCCCGGGTTCAAGTGATTCTCCTGCCTCAGCCTTCCGAGTAGCTGGGACTACAGGTGTGTGCCACCACGCCCAGCTAATTTTTTTGTATTTTTAGTAGAGACGGGTTTTCACCATGTTGGCCAGGATGGTCTCGATCTCTTGACCTCGTGATCCGCCTGCCTCAGCCTCCCAAAGTGCTGTGATGACAGGCGTGAGCCACCGCGCCCGGCCTGGTGGAGAACGTTATACTGGGAAGATCAGTTGATGGCACCTGTATCTATTCATCACTAAAAGAGAGACATGCAGACATCTGCCTACAGTTATAAACAGGACTACACAGAAGCACCACTGTAGTATTCTTTCACCAAAATCATGAAAAGCTAAAAGAAAACTGAAAATGAGTACGGTCAACCCTTTAGATCCACCTACCAGTCAACAAAAATAAAAGAAATAAAGAGATGTATTAATTAATAACATAGTTGTTTTGTGTATGCACTCACACAAATCTAGAGTATCAGATATTCTCTATGTCCAATAACTCTGTTTTTTCAACAAATAAAAAAACAAAGAAAGATAAGGAATTGTTGTAGATGAAAACAGATTTGAGAGATACCTGTAACAAGTGCAAGAGAAGGGCCCTCGCATCCTGACTAGAACAGATCAACTGTAAGAAGAGGTGTGTGAGACAATCAGAAACCGGGAGACTCACCAAGTGTTAATCTAAGAAATCCTTGTTCAATAGTTTATGGTATGATAATGGAATTGTGGTTGTAATTTGTAAATGCTGAATTTGTTAACGCAATCAAATTATACACAGGATTTTATCCAAATAGGACATACGGATGAAACAAGACTGGTCATTTAAAGAGAAGTCTTCAGGCCGGGTGCGGTGGCTCACGCCTGTAATCCCAGCACTTTGGGAGGCCGAGACGGGCGGATCACGAGGTCAGGAGATCGAGACCATCCTGGCTAACACGGTGAAACCCCGTCTCTACAAAAAAATACAAAAAAAACTAGCCGGGCGAGGTGGCGGGCACCTGTAGTCCCAGCTACTTGGGAGGCTGAGGCAGGAGAATGGCAGGAACCCGGGAGGCGGAGCTTGCAGTGAGCTGAGATCCGGCCACTGCACTCCAGCCTGGGCGACAGAGCGAGACTCTGTCTCAACAAAAGAAAAAAAAAAAAAAAAAAAAGAGAAGTCTTCCAAGGGACGATGGTGATGCAGCAGTTCATTACACTATGGCTTCATGCAGTGAAAATTCCTATAATAAAGTTTAAGATCCAATTTAAAAAACAGAAAATGAATAAAACCTTTAAGGGAATTTTATTTCCAGAAGGATACAGCAGATGTACTTTCTTATTCTTCCTAAATAAAGCAAAAAAAATGCTGAACATTAAATTTTTAAAAATGATGATGATTCTAGAAGAGGAGGAAAAGTGCAGTCTAGCTCGAGTCCTCGGGTATTAAGAAAGGACAGTGGTGATTTCCTGTTTTCATCTCGCCCTTTTTATCTCAAACTAGCCACTGAAGAACCACCCATAAATGCCAGCAGGTACAGACTTCGTGACTATTATAGTCCCATGAAGACTTTCTTTAAAGATACAGGCAAGATTCTTCTAAAATGTGTATAGAAAGGCAAAATTGTTTAAAAGAGCTAAAAGTTGTTTAGAAGAGCTAAAAAAAAGGCGGGGGGAGGGGGAGGAAGAAAAACTGGGAGAAATCAGCCTACCAGATTATAAGACTTATCAGATAGCTGCAGTAACCAAGATTGTTTGATACTGGAGAAGGAACAGAAACACAGATCAATGGAACAAAATAAAGAACTCAGAGAGAGTCCCCCCAACATACAAGTATGGCAACTAATTTTGATGCATTCACAAAGGTAATTTATGGAGAATAGACTCTTCACTATAAATGACGCTAGAGCATTTGGATATACACAGCCCAACAACCCCAAAGCCTTGACCTAAACCTTACATCTTATACAGTAATTAACTCAAAATAGATCACAGATCTCAACGTAAAACTTTTCGGACAAAAAAAAAAAAAAACCACTACAAGAAGAAATCCGCAGGGCATACGGCTGGAAGATGAGTTCCTAAACAGGACATGAAATGCATAACCCATAAAAAAAAATCAATTGGACTTTGATAAAATTAAATACTTCGAATATGTAAAGATCTTTGCAGAAGATGAAAAGACAAATTACAAACTAGTGGAAAGTATTTGTAAGCCGCGTATCTGACCAAAGGACGCCTATGTAGAATATATAAAGAACTCTCAATATCAATAGTTAAAAAAAAATCCAATTAGAAAATGGGCCAAAGACATGAAGAGACACTTTCCTAGAGTCCTGAGGATGGCAAACATGCAGCAAGAACGTGCTTAATGTCACAGCCTACAATGGAGCGGCACGTGCAAACCACGAGGAAGCACCGCTACACATACCACCAAACATCGGCCAGATGTGGCAAAACTAGATGTCCCAGGCATTGCTGGTGGGAATGTAAAACAAAACAGTAACTCTGGAAAAGGGTCTGTCAGTCTTAAAATAAGCATATAATTACCATAAAAACCAGCAACCCCACTGCTGGACATCGATCTGGAGAAATAAAAACTTAAGTCCACAAAAAAGCTGTACATAATTGTTCAAAGCAGTTTTATTTATAACAAAAACCTGTAAACAACAAAAAACTCCGACCAACAATGATGAACGGTTTAAAACGTGCTGTGGTACATCCATCCATGAAATCCTAGTTAGCAGTAAAAAAGGAACAAACTGCTGACTTATACAACAACTTGGATGGATCTCAAGGGTGTTGTGCTAAGTAGAGAAAGAGTCTCTAGGCCAGGCGCAGTGGCTCATGCCTGTAATCACAGCACTTTCGGAAGCCAAGGCAGATCACGAAGTCAGGAGCTCGAGACCAGCCTGAACCAGCTTGGTGAAACCCTATCTCTACTAAAAATATAAAAATTAGCTGGGTGTAGGGGCGTGTGCCTGTAATCCCAGCTACTCAGGAAGCTGAGGCAGGAGAATCGCTTGAACCCAGGAGGCGGAAGTTGCAGTAAGCTGAGATCGCGCCATAGCCCTCCAGCCTGGGTGACAGAGGACTCTGTCTCAAAAAAAAAAAAGAGTCTCTGAAAGTCATGAATGGTTTATTTCATTTATATAGCACTCCAGAAATGACAAATTTATAGAAATGGAGAACAAATTCACAGTTACCCAGGGTGAAGTCTGCTGGAAGCAGAGGGATGGCTGAGCCCACAGGGCTAGTGTGAGGGAGATCCTCAGGGTAGTGCAACAGTTCTACACCTTGACTGCATTGGTAGTGACAGGAACCCACACCCAAGATGAAATAACACAGCCTTACGTGCACACACTGTACCAGTGTCAACATCCTGGTCTGATATTCTACTACAGGTAAGTTGTCAACCACTGGAGGAATCTGGGTGAAGGGGACACACGGGGTCTCCCTGTACTATCTCTGCAACTTCCCAGGAGTTATTAATTATTTCAATGTAAAACATATTTTTTAAAAAGGTGTTGTTCACTCTAGGAGTAAGTTTTAAATGGCAAATTAAAGCTCTCAATTTAGGCTGCTAATACAACTGCAATCTATCTTTCCTATTAATATGCATCTATATAACTCAACTATACTGGTATAAAAATACTCACATTTGACAAGTGAATTGCTTCATAACACCCTTTCTCAAACATGAACAGTCTTAAATTTTGGAAATGAACAAAATTTCAACAGTGCTAATATACTACAATGGTACTGAAGCAACAATCAGATTTAAATAATATGTAGATTTTTAAAAATAGATTTTTAATAAAAAAGCTCTATCAAGTTTCAAATATTTCAAATATACTTTCAAATCTTGAATTTTAATTCTGTTTTTAAGTAACAAAGTTACTTAACACTATAGGGAGAAGGTGGCATCAGTTAGACTAAACGAAATATGCTCATTGGCAAATAATCTTTCATGTACAACTTGAAAAAATCTAGAAAGATTCTGAAGCATACCACGTATAGCTGCACTGCACAGCCAAGGCAAAAACAAGAAACCAGGGAAGAAAACGGTTTTTCCTCCAAATTTTGAAAGCCAAGATTCGGGCAATAAGTACTATGTGTTTTAGTGACTACAACTTAATAGATTGAATAAATTTGGGGTCACAATCAGGTAAGGTCTAGTTTTCAGAACTCAGTATTATACTGGCTAATGCTTATAAACAAGCAGCTCAGCAGACGAACTAATCTGACATGCAGGAGAGAGACCTCTGACACTACACTGGACCAGAAGGGGGTCTTCACACACCAGCCTTTCCAGCAACTGATGGAAATGTTTAAACTCAGAAACAACAATTCCAACACAATCTAAAATTTGATTCCAGAAACCTAAAAAATACGTTAAGATGCTTTCCCAAACAAATTCTACAGAATGGCATAAAAATCATATTATAAACCCAGAGATTAAAAATCTGTTTTAAAAACACATTTAGATTAAATAAATATCAACCTAAAAGTATGACTCAAACATCTGGTGTTTGCAATAAAGAGATAAATAATGCAAGTAACTAGACTTAACCTCGAAGTCTTGCACTACAGGAAGCACACTGTAACTATTTCAACACCTACAGAGGAGGAGTCTCATCTCAGTTGTTCTTGGCTCCCACTGCCATTCTAGGAGAATATCAGTGTTTGCTCCCATTCATCAATTTCATTCAGAATCACACGAGGAATCGATGCCACCCAGGCCCAGGGTGGCTCTGGGGAGTTCCTGACATGAGCTTGTGCTCATCCGACAGAGCCAGTGCATGAAAGTTACTGGCCGGCTGCAGCTCCTCCCTACCTTGGCAGCCACGGTCAGCCATAACAGAGCTCCTGGCCTTTCCCTCTGTCCAGAGGAAGAGACAGTCTGAGCTCAGTCAGCTTGCAAGTGATCACCACAGCAAAACGGAAGCATTAAATAAAAGGTTCTTACACAGTAACATTACAGTAATGACAGTATGACTTTAAGTACTGGGGAGTCGTAAGGCAATTTTGTAACTTTGCTGGAAGTCCTAAGACAACTTTGTAATTTACTGTTAGAAGGAAAAAACAGGTGAAGGGCCTTTCAAAGTTCCTCCCTGCTTAGAGGTTGCAACCATGTAGCAAACAGCCTAAAACTTCTGATTGTGGTCATTTCTAAGTCATTCAGCATTCAGGAAACATTTTTCCCACAGAAATAACTAAGCTTTTATAGATCTAATAAAGTCCTGATGAAGATCACCTAATGCATAAAGCAGCTGAAATACTATGATATAGTGGTCAAAATAATTCAAAATGGCTAAACTAATACTATTAAGTACTCATAATTAAAACAACAAATAAATAACTAAATAATGGTTAAGAAAAGGTATGCTAAGGAAAGGTTTACTTTTATCTTCAAGAAAGTTAACGAAGACTTGATGAAGATTTTACAGGAAATGTCCAGAAACACTCCATGGGAACGCCGAGTCCAGAAACTCTGGGTGAAGACTCGTGGCTTTCCCACAGTCCAGCACAGGTGACACACAGCATGCTCTCACATATTTCACCAATATTTACTGAACACCTACTATACTGAAAGCATTACTCTGGCTACCAAGTTTCCTACTGACCTTAACAGTGTTAGGTGACAGTCTAACAAGTAAAGACAGGCAAACAAATGCGAAAGAGAAAATAAGAGGTTCTAGAAGGACCTATTAATAGTATGGGGTTGATCATACAAATAGCCTAGCCTCAGAAATCACCAAGAGAACTCACTGTTCACCATTTGGAAGACAGGGAAAGTCCCATTCCAGAGACAGGTGGAAGCCCCTGAGGGACCCCTCATGGGAAAAACGCCTCCACCGTACAGGAAGTAGGTGACCAACAACAGCCTGTATCAGGTCTTCTCAAAGTCTCAACGCGGCAGGACGCTGCCTCCGCAAATATGTTGCCTCTGCAAGCATCATGGTCTTTTCTGTCAGGAACCTCAAAGGCCAAAGGGTCAAGATCAGAGAGAACAAGGGCGGAGAGGAGGAGAGAGAAGGACAGGGAAAATGTGGCAAGGAGAAGAATGAGGCATGGGAGAGATTTAAGACAAGCACACACACTGGTGGCTTGGCTCATTCAGAAAATAACCCCCAAAGACTCTCAGGGGAGAAATAGATATAGCACTCCAAATTAAGGAAGGAGTCATGGAATTTATTCCATACTGTACTCCAAACTTGCCCACCGCTACCCCTTCTTCGAAAAATGTATGGAGTTATACATGTCTACTGGAGAGTCACTTCTTTCTCCCCCAAAAAAGGGGAAGGTTACTAAAATTCACTAACCATCTACTTACGAGCTGCCAGTCATGGCCTACATACAATATCTGATGTCCTGTGAGACAGAAGGAAAAACTGTCCCTATTTTAGGCTCAGAGGTAAAGTACCCCAAGGTCTCCCAAGTGAGTGAAGAGTGCCATGATTAGGTCCATCTAACTCCAAACCCGTTATACAAGAACACATAGCTCAGTCCCCCACCTCAGCACTTCAACCAAGAGTTGACTTACTGAAGAGCTGCAACTGCAATACACAAATGTCAAAACAAAAAACAAAAAACAAAAACCAAAAAATAAAACAGCACTTGGGTTGTTTGTTGTTTCAGTCATTTGTTTATTTTTATATTCACTCGGCTGAACTACTACTAGGAAATCTATCCCCCTGCAGGATGCAGCCACGGACCCCCTGCTCAGACTCTGCAGTCGCCAGGCTGAACTACCATGGCCAAGTCTCCTTCTATTTTTCTTGGCTTTCCGGAGGTTGCTCCTGGCTCCACGTAAACCACTTTCTGATCAATGTGATGGCAGCAGTGGCCCCTCTAGAGGGGAGGCTGCAAAGACGCCAGCTGCAGTGAGGGAGGCGTGCCCAGGGCTGTATGCTCCACGGAGCTGGCAGGATCTCCATTCCCTTCCGAGTTGGCAGGTATACATGTGCTCGGGGCAGTGCTGACATGCCCGGCACGCTGCCGGCTCGGCGCCCTCCAGACTTTGGACGCCAACAAGCGTGGGAGAGTGGCTCCGGGCAGGCCTGCAGGCACCCCTTGGGACAAACAGCATGGGCGCCATACATGGCATGTTGATGGTGGGAGTCAGACAAGTTCCTGGGCAAAAACGGGCAGGTCCCCTGTGAAACCCCACCTTCAAGCCAGGAACAACCTGAAGCCTGGGGGCCGGGCTGCCCGTTCCCAGTGAAGTCCACTGCCGGGAGCGAGGACTTCATTGATGACCATACAGCCAATCAGATAGTGCTGTTCCCAGGCCCACCCATGGCTGTCCATGGACCAATCAGCACGCACCTCCTCCTTTCTGAGTCCATAAAAATCGCCAGTTTCAGCCAGACTCGCTCAGAAATTGGGACTACCAGCTGTGGGAAGGAGCTACCCACTCCAGGTCCTCTCTACGCTGAGGGCTGCACACTCCACGAGCCAACGTGCCTGCGGAGAGAAACTACCCACTCCAGGTCCCCTCTCCGCTGGGGGATGCACACTCAATGGGACGACCTGCCTGCTGATAGGAGCTACCGACTCCAGGTCTCCTCTCCACTAAGAGCTGCAATCATCGTGACGACCTGCCTGTGGAGAGGAGCTACCCACTTAGGGTCTCCTGAGAGCTGCACTGTGGCTCAATAAAGCACCTATTTGCTTTGCTTACCCTCCAGTTGTCCATATACCTTGTTCTTCCTGGATGCGGGACAAGAACTTAGGACCAGCTGAATGGCGGGAATGAAAGAGCTGTAACACAAACAGGGCTGAAACACGCCCTGCCACTCGCCATATTGCAAGCAATGAGAAGGACAGAAGAGCTGTGGCCCTCAGAGAGCCCAGACCTAATGGCTCACTGAACCAGGGCTGTGACATCCTCTTTGGGGCTCTGCGGTTCTTAGTGTCTCCAAGCCTCCTGGGGCCACGTTTCCTGGTGCCCACAATGGAAGCCGCTTACGGAGCGCCCGGTTCAACCACAGCCTCACACACAGCCAGCACCTGGAGCTGCCTGCCCTGCCACAGTCGGCATGCCTGGCTGTGAGCAGTGGCTAGACCCCACGCTCGCTCACACACCTCTTGCCGCTCTGTTCCTGGGTCGCCCTCAGCAGGCGTGGGATCCCAGCCGGCAGCACAAGCTGAACAAAGCCTGCTGAGCCAAGTAGGCAGAATGAGCCCAGTGGGCCTGAGCAAAACTCAGACAAGGGCGCCACGGGCCATAGAGGTTTCTGGCTGGAAAAGTGACACCTCAAAGATCCTGTGACAAAAGGTGATGCTTAGGCTGGCTCAGCTAGTTGGACTTCCATGCTTCATCACTGGCTGTGTGTGGCCTGGAGACCTCCCACAATTCAGGGAGTTCATGACCTTGCCCGTGTTCAGTCAGGGATGGGTGGATGGGTGACTTGAAGGTGTCCTCCATTGACTCCTGAGACCATCACCTTGGGTGCACAAACCATCTTCCAGACTGACAGGGATGCCTGTGATGTCATGTGTAAGCTCAGCATTGTAGGACTCACCTTGGGGACAGAGGACCATGTATCATTTGGCCAGCTCAGAGGTTGTAGATAAGCCCCTTGGGTCGGTGAGCTCTCGCATCATGGAGGGCTGTTCATCACCCAGGGAGTCCTTTCACATTTGCCCCGAGTCCCACTGCAGCTGCTTCTGAGAGCGCCTAGCACATGCACACAGCCTCCCGGCCCCAGGATAGGTTGGATCCAGTACTCTCCAAGAAGCTTCTGGCTGGGTTGCTGTTTCTGCCCTCTGAAATGGTGACCACCAAGCTCTCCAGTGTTCTCAACGACATCCTCAGAAATGAACTCTGCCAGGATATTTTTCAAACAAAGTCTGTAGGTAAAGCTGCAGACATCTCAGTCCTTAGGACCTATCTCTCACCCTGGGCACTCAGAGTCCTTAGGACCTGTCTCTCACTGTGGAGAACGGCACTGGAATTGGGGACAGGACAGCAGCCAGCTCTACCAGGAGTGACACTCAGGTCATCAAGTGGACACTGGGGTTGGGGTTGTGGTGTAGCCCCTCCAGCACTGTCAGCTCTGCCTTACAAGCTGCTGGGGCTGGGACTCACTGGGCTAGAATGCTCAGGAGCTCAGGTAGAGTCTAGAATCTAGTCCACTTTAGGTTACTTGACGTTAGTGCCGTAGGCCAAGTCTGTCAGGAATTGGGCTTCTGCCACATGAGTCTGGGGAAAATAAGAGCCATGGCCAGGCCTTCCTGGGTGGGGCTGTAGCTGTAGCCTAGGAAGTGCAGAAGACAGAGCCCCTGACTTTCTGGCTGCACAGGCTTAGAGTAGAGCTTCCTGCACATGGAGTTGGGGTAGAGATGAAGATAATAGGCCGTGGCTCAATTTCTGCAGACTCAATCTGCTCTCACTGAGAAAGAAGGTCTCTGAAAAATATTAAAAGAAGTATTCCTAAAGGTAAATAACTGAACAATTACGGTTAATTTTAGAGATTCTCTTCAATGGATGAAAAGCCCTCCATAGTTTTTCAACTAGGGACAATTTACATTTGGCAACTTAGAGAGACACTGTTGGTTTTCACAACTGGAAAGGAAGTTAGGGGAATGCTACTGCTTCTGGTGGAATGAGGACAAGAATATTCTCAACACCCAACAGTGCAGAAGACAGACCCACCCACCACGGCAAAGACATATTGGGCCCAAAGCACCAAGAGTGCTAGACAGAGCTGAGAATGCCTGCTCTGGAGGCTTCCATCCCAAAGCTGGCATAACAGAGAAGGCAGAGCCAGAGAGTCAGAAGCTGAACACCAGCCCTGTAACTGACTACTCAATGCCCCTGAATTTCAAGTAACTTGACTTGTTAGACCTCAGGTTTTTTTTTATCTGTATAAGACTTACCCTGAAGTTATGTTGTAAAATTTCATGGAAAATACGTGAAAGCCTGTCATGAATGTCATATACTGGGAACTCATATCATGGTACCTACTTGTTTCTCAAATTTGGAGAAATCATTTGATTATGTAAGAACAGATCTTCACATAGCTTAGTCCAGCCTACCCTTTCCACAGAACATTCTACAACTGAAATGTCCATGCAAATCTACATCCATAACACCCTCCTTTCCCTGCCCCCGAACCTCCTAGAAGTATTTCCGCCTGCTACTGAGTATTCTTGAGGTATCTTACTCTACACAAGTATTAAACATTTTTTCTCTCCTAGCTGATACATTTTCAACTAATTGTAGCTTCCAGCAACTCAGCGCCTAAAAGTACCCTATCTATGTATTCACCCCACCAATTTTATTTTTAATCCTTTTAATGACCCTGTACTATGGGAATTATCATTGTTAAAATGGAATCTGAGAAATACAGAGACATTAACCCACTTGTCTGAGGCACAAAAAGATCAAGAGCCATGAAAAAATTCTCCAGTTATCAGCATTATCAATTAAAGTTATATCTGAGACAATGTCATCTGATTACAGGGCACAGTGGCTCACGCCTGTAACCCCAACACTTTAGGAGGCCAAGACATGAGAATGGCTTGGGCCCAGAGGTGCAAGACCAGCTTGGGCAACATGGCAAAACCCCATCTCTACAAAAAATAAAAAATAAAAAATTAGTGCATGGTGGCGAGCACCTGTAGTCCCAGCCGGGAAACTGAGGTGGAAGGATCACTTGAGCCCAGGAGCTCGAGACTGCAGTAAGCTATGATTAAGCCACAGCACTCCAGCCTGGGTGACAGAGTGAGACTTTGTCTCTGTCGCTCTCTCTCTCTCTCTCTCTCTCTCTCTTCGTGTGTGTGTGTATAAAATAAAATACAAAAACAAAATATAAAAATATTAAAACGAGTATTCCTAAAGTTAAATAACTGAACAATTAAGGTTAATTTTAAAGATTTTAGAGACATATACTTATACACGTGTATATATATACACACACACACAAGGATATATTTAAATAAACCGTGTTATGGATCTGTCAAAAGAATTATAAAAAAATATGTTGCACAAGCTCACTGGTTTCAGCTAAGAAGTAGTACATGAAAGTTTGCAGCGCATATTACTTCAAAGTTACGGTATTTTTTCTAGATTGAATTTCCCCCTTTATGTATGTGTGAATATTCTGATATAAAATATAAAAGTAACATAAAATGGACTGGATTCTAGACTCTATCTGACACATCTGTGAGATGCCAGAGTGCCATTCACTCTGCTCTAGATTTTATATTACATAAAGAAAAAACAAGTGAGAATCTCTGGAGTCTCATAAATTTCCCGCATTCTGTGTTTCTAAAAGTGAAATAAGTATCTAAATTTCTGTAAACTTATTAAACACTGAAAAAATAGCTGCCTTTGTTTAAAGAAAAAAGACATGCCTCATGTTAAATCATATGCTATTTTTTAAACTTAGAAGAAAAACGACATGTTATCACTGTTACTCAAGTTAAGTACAGTTAAAAATACTAACCTTGCAGTAACTGATGTGATTTAAAGAGAGAAAGAATGAACTCTAGCAAATCAGAAGTATGGCCAGTTTGACTTGTTTCACAAGAACTGCATCTAATAATTTTTTAACAGAAAGCACTCGCTACAACTGACGCCAGTTAAGGCTCAGCAAAACACGGATTATTAAATTGGTCTGCTTATATCCTATTACAGACTGCTTATGAATACTTGATTTTATTTTATACAATTGACAAGAGTCGACAGGAAAGGACAGGCTTAACGACAATTAAATTAAGATCAACTCGTGTATGTGTCACACAGGAGGATGTATCAAGTGTGCTGAAGAAACTGACGGGACATCATCGGCGCACGAGTCTGTCATATCGCACAAGTCACCCTGGAATATTAGCAGACTTCCTACAACAGCTCACAAATCCAATAGCTCTGAAAGAGATGATGGGCCAACAAAAGAAAGACAGGCATTGGACTCTGCACTTACAACACCAGGTCACCCGCCATTAAACTTAATTTTTAAATCACTTATATGATTTAATGACTCGGCATGAAATCTTCAAGCTGGTAGCAAGATGAATAGCACTACAGAGATCATGTGGATGAGTACAGCGTCACTTAACCACCCCCCGTCCCACTAACAAGTGACAGCTGAGGTACTATAATATGTCCCAAACACTTAAAGTATAATGTCATCACTTAGGAGACAAGTGAAAAAGATATTGGCATTTATAAGAGATTGATGAAATTAGTTCTAAAGCATTAATTTCTCTTAATACCACTAAAAGAATTGTGTGCACTCTGGAGATGTTTAATCTGAATTAAGAAAGTGATGAAGCAATTGATTAATTGGAATTTAAGCCATCAGTCACCAGATCCATCAACAGCTTCATTTACATTCTAAACAATCAGCTCACAGTCCAACAGATTACTCTGTGTTAATACACAGTCAATATGATGCCATAAGCAACCTGCCATGCTGTACTGACAAGCACCCAGCTGCCAGTGTTTAAGCTGGGATACGCTGCATATATTAACACTTAGGATTTCTATCATATCTAAGATTTAAAATGTTCTTATTATAATAACAATGTATTATCAGATTTTTTTCAAACCAAAACTAAAAAGCAATAAAACAGTATTAAAAGTGTTAGCAGATACAAAACTTCAGTACATTTATAGTCTACTGAAAACAAGTAGGCAATAAGAAAACCTTCAATTACTTAAAAATCACACAATTTCTAAAGCTAAGAATTCTTGAAAGCAATATTATAACACAAATTTTATATAGCTTGAAAGCTCTTTAGTCTATTTTATAAGGAGAAGAAAAATAGCATGAAAAAACAACCTGACTTCTTTTTTTTTTTTTTTTTGAGATGGAGTCTCGTGCTGTTGCCCAGGCTGGAGTACAGTGGCTGGATCTCAGCTCACTGTAAGCTCTGCCTCCCGGGTTCACGCCATTCTCCTGCCTCAGTCTCCCAAGTAGCTGGGACTACAGGCGTCTGCCACCGCGTCCGGCTAATTTTTTGTATTTTTAGTAGAGACGGGGTTTCACTGTGTTCGCCAGGATGGTCTCGATCTCCTGACCTCGTTATCTGCCCGTCTTGGCCTCCCAAAGTGTTGGAATTACAGGTGTGAGCCACCGCGCCCGGCCCTGACTTCTTAATATGTGCATTTGAGTAACTACTATTTTAACAATTTAAATTTGACAGAAAAAATAAAACTGAGGATGAAAATAGAAGCACAGGTTAAAACAAACTACAGCAGGGTCTTAACTTGAACCCATCAATAATCTTCCAGGGATAACAATAAAATATCTAGTGTACGTGTGCACTGTATACATTTTTCTGAGGAAACAGGTGATAATTCTTAAGATTCTCAAAGGGATCCACGACGTTCAAAATATTAAATATCACTCCACTACAAAGAGTGATTCTCCCTACAATGTGGAATGTAAGACAAAATTAGAGAGGAATGTTTTAAAACATCATCAATTTGAAAGTGTTATTTATCCAAGGTTAACACAAAAGAGTATCTCATTTGAGTAATGTTCTACTACTCCATTTATGTTTTACTGTCTTACTATGGCTTAAAAATGATGCAGTGAAAAGATTTTTAAGAGGCTGAGGAAGAATTTCCAAAATTGCTATTAGTGGTCGGGCTCGGTGGTTTACACCTATAATCCCAGCACTTTGGGAAGCCGAGGTAGGTGGATCACTTGAGGTCAGCAGTACAAGACCAGTCTAGTCAATGTGGTAAAACCCCATCTCTACTAAAAATACAAAAATCAGCCAGGCATGGTGGTGTGCCTGGAGTCCTAGCTACTAAGGAGGCGGAGGCAGGAGAATCGCTGGAACTCGGGAGGCAGAGGCTGCAGTGAGCCAAGATCGCACCACTGCACTCCAGCCTGGGTGACAAAGCAAGACCTCCTCCAAAAAGAGAAAAAACAAACAAAAACAAAAAAACAAAAACCCATAAAATTGCTATTAGTCATATAATGTTAAGCAAGGTATTTACATTCTCCAGCCCTCAGATTCCTCTTCTGAAAAGTGAACATTTCCAAACACCCTTTCAGCTTTAAAGTGCTTGACTTTGTTCATAATTTATCTTCTTTTTTTTTTTTTTTGAGGCGGAGTCTCGCTCTGTCGCCCGGGCTGGAGTGCAGTGGCCCGATCTCAGCTCACTGCAAGCTCCGCCTCCCGGGTTTACGCCATTCTCCTGCCTCAGCCTCCCGAGTAGCTGGGACTACAGGCGCCCGCCACCTCGCCCGGCTAGTTTTTGTATTTTTAGTAGAGACGGGGTTTCACCGTGTTAGCCAGGATGGTCTCGATCTCCTGACCTCGTGATCCGCCCGTCTCGGCCTCCCAAAGTGCTGGGATTACAGGCTTGAGCCACCGCGCCCGGCCCATAATTTATCTTCTAACACAATCTACATAATCTTTTCCTCTTAAATTAATTACTCAAAACTGTTTTCATATTTGGAATAGTATCTTCCATATATTTCTATCATAATTGTTAAAAGGGCAATTAATACAATAGCATCTCCCAAATCAAAGCATTTTGTTATTCATTATACTGGATACACATTTGTAAAACAGGACAAATAAATAAATAAGTAGGTGAAGTAAGCAGGGATGGCAGTATAAAAACCTCTGAAAATATACTTCTGTATAACTGCAATGAGAAGACTAGTGAAAATTATCAAAAGCAACTGTTTCAGAACTCTGGAAAATAACTAGACTTGAAAGAATTCCAGTAGCATTTACTCAACAAAAACACTAAACCTAGTTAAGAGTGAGTTGTGTTAGTTAAAATCCCTGGTGCAACCACTAACAAAATAGTTTTTTAAGTACATTACAATAGAAATGATGAGGAATTAAAACATCACGTTAGAAAATATTTAAAACAAAAGAAGGCAGTAATGGAGCTACAAAGACACACAAAAATGTCACAAGACACACAGAAAACAAACAGCAAAATTGCAGATGTAAATTCTGCCTTATCAATAATTACATTAAATAGAAATGGATTAAAGGCTCCAATCAACATGCAGAGACCGATGGAAACTTTTGAGTGTGCCACCTACAACCCATCAGGCTCTGGTGTATAATCAGATGATATAAAGCCATGAATGAAGTTACAGTTTCCCAGGAAGAACATGTACATCACAAACGTAGGTGTGCTTAGGACAGAATCCTGAGAAACACCATTTAAATTTCACGGAGAAAGGGGGTGTAGGGTGAGGTCATGACGAAAAACATCTTATTCAAAAGGTTTGGCTGCAAAGCAAAGGACAGAGACAGGATGGTAGCTAGATAGCTGCAGTCGTGTCACTGGGGGTTGGGGGTGGTCTTTGGTGACTGGGTAGAGACATTTTTCAATGCCTACAGGAAGAAGGCAATGGAGATGTAGTTGAAAGCGGTGGAGCTGAGAAGAGGGTTGATGGCTGAGAGTGAAGGAACAGGTGGTAAAGGCAGGCAGGAGAAACACTGAGAAAGTTGGAATAAGCCACCTTCAAGAACAGGCCTAGTCAACAGGAACACTGTGGGGTACACAGTGAACTCTACTGATTCACACAGCTCCAGTCAGATGCCTGTGTGGCCTTCTCAGCTGGAGCTCTACAGCCAGGTATGAGAGAAGAGACACTGGAGGGACTGAGGTAGGCCTGTAGGGCTGATCAGGCAGGACAACAAGGCAAAGGGAGCTTGAGAATAATAATAATTAGCAAGTGTACATACCTGCTAAGATTATAAATCGATACATTTTATTGGATGTGAATTTTCCTAAATAAAGCTGATTACGGATTGACAGAATGAATGAAAAATCATGATGCAATTACATACTGTCTACAAGACACATACTCCGCGTTCAAAGACACAAATAGGTAGAAAGCATGACAACAGAAAAAAGGTGCAAACAGTAACCAAAAGAGAGGTGGCACAGCTGAAGACATTTTATAATGGTAAAAGCGTCAATCTGCCTAGCAAACATTAATATATTTACATCTAACAGCAGAACTTCAAATACATGAATCCAAATCTGACAGAATAGAAGGAAAAACAGAGAAAGAGTGACAAACTTCAGTACTCCGCTTTCAATAATGGATAGGACAACCAGACAGAAGATGAACGAAAAAAGATATGAACAAAGATGCAGACCAACTAGAACAAAAATCTATGGAACATTCCACTCAACAGGAACAGAATGTAGATTTTCCTCAAGTGCATACAGAATATTCTCAAGGATACCCAATATGTTAGGACATTTTTCACAAATGTAAATAAACTTCAAAGGATAGAAATCATATAAAGTACATTCTCCAACTACAATGGAATGAAATTAGAAATCAATAACAGAAGGAAATTTAGAAAATGTATACATATGTAGAAATTCATATTCATTAATAAACAACGAATCAGGCCAGATAAGGTGACTCCACACCTGTAATCCCAGTGCTTTGGGAGGCTAAGGTGGGAGGATCACGTGAGGCCAGGAAGTCGAGACCAGCCTGGGCAACATAGCAACAGACAGAGCCTGTCGCTACAACAAAATTTAAAAATTACCCAGATGTGGTGTTGTGTGCCTGTATTGCTAGCTACCTGGGAGGCCGAGGCAGGAGAACTGCTTGAGTCCAGGGGTTCAAAGTTACAGTGATCGTCATAGTGAACTATAATCATGTCACTGCACTCCAGCCTGGGTAACAAAACAAGACCCTGTCTCTACAAAAAAAAAATAAAAATAGAAACTAAAAATAAATAAGCAATGAATCAAGGAAAACATCACAAGGGAAATTAGAAATTAATTTTGAGATGTATGGCCAAATCTCATGAAATACAGCAAAAGCAGGACTTAGATGGAAATTTGTAGTTATAAACACCTGTACTAAAAAAGACCCTCAAGTAAATAATCTAACTTTCCACCCTAAACTACAAAAACAAGACTAAACTGAACAGAAAACAAGCGGAAAGAAGAAAACAATAAAAACAGAAACCAATAAATGAAATAAAGAACAGAAAAACAAGTATGAAAAATCATTAAAACCAAAAGCTGGATATTTTAAAAGATCAACAAGATTGACAAACCTTTAAGCTAGAGTGACCAAGAAAAAAAGAGAGGAGCTCAAAAGAGTTACTAGGAGCACAGGAGGGCACATGACTATCAACATGACAGAAACAAAAAGGACCGTAAGGAGATCCTGAAAACAACTGCATGGCAACAAATTAGACAGCCTAGATAAAGCGGACAAATTATGAAAAAGACACAAACCACCAAAACTGACTGGGTCTACAGATAATCTGAATAATCCTGTAACAAGTAAAGAAACTGAATTAGAAATTTTTTAAAAATCAGAGTCCAGTCCCAGAGGGTTTCATGGGTGAATTCTATCAAACACTCAACAAAGATTAATAATTCTTCACAAACTCTTCCAAAAAATAGAAGAAAGATCACTTCTTAACTCATTCCACTGAGGCCAGTGTTACCCTGACACCAAAACAAAAATAACACAAGAAAAAGAAAAAAAAAAAACACTGTACGTCAATACATGTTTTTTTGTTTGTGAAGACAGAGTTGCACTCTCGTCACCCAGGCTGGAGTGCAGTAGCGCCAACTCGGCTCACTGCAA
This sequence comes from Rhinopithecus roxellana, assembly GCF_007565055.1. Taxonomy (NCBI): domain Eukaryota; kingdom Metazoa; phylum Chordata; class Mammalia; order Primates; family Cercopithecidae; genus Rhinopithecus; species Rhinopithecus roxellana. Next base: position 38,758,595 of record NC_044569.1, on the reverse strand, counting down.
CTTCTGCCTCCCAGGTTCCAGTGACTCTCCTGCTTCAGCGTCCTGAGTAGCTAGAATTACATGCCTGTGTCACCACGACTGGCTAAAGTAGAGATGGGGTTTTGCCATGTTGGCCAGGCTAGTCTCGAACTCCTGACCTCAAGTGATCCACCCACCTCGGCCTCCCAAAGTGCTGGGACTACAGGTGTGAGTCAACGTGCCCAGTCCAATACATCCTTTAAAAATAGATGCAAAAAAAGCCTTAACAAAACAGTTGCAAATCAAATCCAGCAACACACAGAAGGACCACATGCCCGTGATCAAGGGTTATATATTCTGGCCTCCATCTGTGGTTGAGGAGTTCAGCCTTTCTGGGGACTGGAGGGCCTGCAGAGTTCTCCCACTCAGCCGTCTGTGCTGTGAAGCAATACACTAGGAGGTGAGTCATTCACATGTGACAAACTATGACGGCAGCCTACCCACTGGACTGTAAAAGCACCTAAATGGTCTTATTACACTATTGTTAAGAAGAACAGAAATACTTGAAAAAAGAGCACATTCTACTCCAATATTGGCAAATGATGGCTTTAAAATATAAACATTAACATTTCAAAAGCAAATAATGCCACTTGCAAAGAGAATTAGTAAGAAGGCTTCCAGAATGAAGAGCAATTAGGATGAGAAATCAGTTAAGGAAACACCAGCCAGCATAAAAGATGAACCTTGCAAATGGAACTGCTTAACAATAGGAGTTTACTTCTCTTTCATATGCAGTCCATTTGGTAATGGAAGGGGAGGGGCTCTGTTCCACACATTCATTCAGGACACCAGGCTGATGGAAGCTTTGGCATCTTTAACAAGCAGTTTCCACGACTGCCCTAGTCATGGCCATCTAACCAGCAAGGGGCAAGAGATGAGCAGGAGCCTGCAGGAGAGGTTAGCTGCAGGGCTAGATATGGCATACAGACTTTTGGCTCTCCCCCTTTGGCCAGAGTTCAGTGACATGGGACCAGCTAACTGGGCAGGAAAGGCAGTCCAGCAGTGTTTCCAACAGGAAAGAGAAATGGGTTGGAAAAGTAGCCAGCCAGTCCCTGCCACAGTTGGGAAAATAAAAGCTCACATGAAACAACACATAATAAAATAAACATATCAAGTGTACATAAGTCACTTGATTATCGGGTAGAGCTGATCTCCTGTTAATGGCAGAATTCATCTCACAATGTAAATAATCATAACAACAACTGGTAGAAAGAGAAAACACTTTTCTTCTTTCTCATGACAAAAATGTCACTTCTAAAAGTATGTTTATAGAGAAAAATTAAATCAACAACTCTGAAATCTAACAGTCCTTTCTACAGTTATCACACTAGAAATAAGATAAATGCTGAGTTTCTAATAAAAATAGTAACATGCCTCGCTTCCTATAAAAACTACGGTTCATTTATAAAAAATGTCAGGAATGTAGAGCAGAAAGAAACTCTGGATGTTACTTGATATACCTCCCTCATTTCAGAGATGATGAAAACGTGTGCCCACCTGGCAAGGTCACATAACTAGAAACTGGCCAAAGTGATTCGAACTCAGGTTTCCCGATTTCCAACAATTTTTCTATTTGGCCACACCAGGCTTCTATCCAATTACCTCTTTTCCATCTTTATATTTTTGAAAGCTCAGGTCATACAAATAGCGTTTTTTCTGCAAAGTCTGCATCAACTCAATAGGCAAAATTATCTGTTCCCACACAGCCCCAAACATTTCTGAGTCCAGCACCTACACAATCAGGATTATCACTGTCCATGGATGCACTTCCACTGAGACCATCCACGCTGTAAAAGTTGCTCCCAAGGCCGGGCGCGGTGGCTCAAGCCTGTAATCTCAGCACTTTGGGATTTGGAAGGCTGAGACGGGCGGATCACGAGGTCAGGAGATCGAGACCATCCTGGCGAACACGGTGAAACCCCGTCTCTACTAAAAAATACAAAAAACTAGCCGGGCGAGGTGGCGGGCGCCTGTAGTCCCAGCTACTCAGGAGGCTGAGGCAGGAGAATGGCCTAAACCCGGGAGGCGGAGCTTGTAGTGAGCTGAGATCCGGCCACTGCACTCCAGCCTGGGCGACACAGCCAGACTCTGTCTCAAAAAAAAAAAAAAAAAAAAAAACAGTTGCTCCCCTTTGTATCTTAAGCAACAATTAGTGCCTGGTACATATTAACAGTAAGTGGTAAACAAGTATTTCCTGAATTGCTGAATAAAACTGCAAATGCAAAATAGCCATCAAATTTTAAGTAACATCATCATTTAATTAGATGTCAGTATGAATTTGAATGAAAACACTCATCGGATACATAGGTCCTGATAGGATTATTTTTAAACAAATATATTTCACAGCAAACACCCTTTTAAATATTGACTATTAAATATAATTTAGGTGTTAATGAATTCAATATATTATTCAAAGAAAATTTTTACAGGATAATTTTTACTTTTACCTTTTAAAATGAAAATTAAACTATGAAAATACTAAATCATCAGCAAGGTAACTGGAGTACATGTATTTTCTTTGTAAAGTAGCTTCATATGAAAATGTGGACTCTTTTTTCAGAGGTTTCATGTGTTTATATTTAAAGTAAAATACCATTTCTACAGAATATTCCTCATTGCTGCAGCCTACTAAAAATGTAAGGAAAACAGTTTTCGCTTATATAGATATTTGTAAATTTGTTTTTGCAATTATAATATACAGTTAGGTAAGTTTTTTTAAATGTAAAAATACCTGCTTTTTCTGAAGTCCTAAGAAACACCATGTCCGATGGAATTCTTTGATTCTGCAAAGAGCATTATAAAAGATTAATTATCTATATGCAGGTTTATAAATTAACACAATTTCATTCCAAAGAAGAAATAGCTATGAAAACAACTAATATAATTAAAATTCTGCTGAAATAACTAACACAATTTGTATATAAAAAATTGATATTTTAATTCACATTTTAGTTGAAATGCTAAGATTTTTTTCCCATGAGTGAATCATATACTGGTATGTAGTAGTGACTTTAAAAATGCTTCATGTCCAGTGGCTCAGGCCTGTAATCCCAGCACTTTGGGAGGCCGAGGCAGGCAGATCATGAAAGTCAGGAGATCGAGACCATCCTAGCCAACATGGTGAAACCCCGTCTCTACTAAAAAAATGCAAAAAATTAGCCGGGCGTGTTGGCAGGTGCCTGTAGTCCCAACTACTCGTGAGGCTGAGACAGGAGAATGGCGTGAACCCAGGAGGCGGAGCTTGCAGTGAGCCGAGATCGCACCACTGCACTCCAGCCTGGGCGACAGAGCGAGACTCCATCTAAAAAAAAAAAGGCTTCATGTCAGCCAGGCATGGTGGCTCACGCCTGTAATCCCAGCACTTTGGAAGGCCAACATGGGAGGATCACTTGAGCCCAGGAGTTTGAGACCAGCTAGGGCAACATGGCAAAACTCCACCTCTACAAAAAGTTGAAAAAGTAGCCGGTGTGGTGGCATGCCTGCGGTCTCAGCTACTAGGGAGGCTGAGGGTTGAGGATGGCTTGAGCACCAGGAAGGTCAAGGCTGCAGTAAGGCATGTTCATGCCACTGCACTTCAGCCTGGGCAGCAGAGCAAGACCCTGTCTCAAAAAAAAAAAAAGCTTTATTTCTGAAAAAAACGTTAAATATTGCCATTTCTGTGGCCTCTGTTAGTCTGTACATGTAATACAGCAGGTATCGCCTTATAACTACGTCCTCCCCATGAGACGAAATGGCCCTGGAAAGCGAGGACTGTGGTCCTCCAATGCCCACAAAACAGAGCACACCACACCCAAAACACTTAACAGATGTGAAAGAGTGAATCAATGACTGAACAAGCCAACAAGCAAAACCCCACAGATGTGAGATATTCTTTCATGACACAGAAAAACTCAAAAGATATTTTATGACATACACAAACTTTTACAAGTCACTATTCATACATTTAATCATTATGTTCTATCAACTGGGAAAGCTATATCGGTCTAAAGAAAAAATATATAATTGTACTAAGAATACTTCACATAATCTAATGAATTATGTATGATTTTTGAGACCTAAGTAAAGACTTACCTACCCATGGTAAATAAATGGATAATAATTGGTAAATAAATGGATTGTCAGTCAACACATAACACATTAAAGCTGAACAAAAGCTATGTTATTGGATAGAACTATTTCTTTCTAACACTAGGAAAATAACTAATATTAGAATGAAACCAATAAAAGATGTGCAAGACCTCTACACAAAAAACTGTAAAATATTATTAAGAGAAATTAAATGTGAGGATTAACTGTACAACCTAATAAAACTAAATTAAACTAGAGTAGTTAAGAAAAGATGGGATTACACCAAGATAGATTATACCAATACAAAACCATATGTCCAAAAATAGGTCCACATATATAGGGATGAAACTGCCCATCAGTGAGGAAATAATTGTGTTTTCAATCAATAGCGCTGAGAAAACCCAGTACCATCAGGGGATGATGAGAGACGATACCTGACCTCGACTTCAATGTAAACACAAAAATCTACCTAGAATTACAGTTCTAAATCTGAAAGACAAAACAATAAAATACCTAAAAGAAAAAAAAAAATAGTTCTTTCCCCACTGAACTGTCAGTCACCAAACATGACAAGAATATTTTCTTTTTTTTTTTTTTTTTTTTTTTTGAGAAGGAGTCTTGCTCTGTCGCCCAGGCTGGAGTGCAGTGGCCGAATCTCAGCTCACTGCAAGCTCCGCCTCCTGGGTTGACGCCATTCTCCTGCCTCAGCCTCCCGAGTAGCTGGGACCACAGGCGCCTGCCACCTTGCCCGGCTAGTTTTTTGTATTTTTTAGTAGAGACGGGGTTTCACCGTGTTCGCCAGGATGGTCTTGATCTCCTGACCTCGTGATCCGCCCGTCTCAGCCTCCCAAAGTGCTGGGATTACAGGCTTGAGCCACCGCGCCCGGCAGACAAGAATATTTTCATGACTTTTTGAGAGGTAAAGATGCTTATAAAGACCATCAACTAAAATTGTCTTAAAAAAACTAACCTTAAATGAAAAGATTAATAGCAGACTTCATTAAATTTAGGAATTTCTGTTCAATACAGCCTAACAGGAAAGAAGAGGAAGATAACTGCAACACATATATAACTAACAAAAGACTCCAAACCGGAACACACAAAAGTCCACAAACTGATAAGAAAAGAAAATATAACTCAGAAGAGAAATTCCAAGGGATTTTAGCAGGCTTGTCACATGACAGACACACACAAAATCATATGAAAAAGTACTGAATCTTATTAGACTTCATAGAAATATGCACTAAAACCACTTCTACTGATTTACACTCCCACACCAACAGTGTAGAAGTGTTCCTATTTCTCCACATCCTCTCCAGCATCTGTTGTTTCCTGACTTTTTAATGATCACTATTCTAATGGGCGTGAGATGGTATCTCATTGTGGTTTTGATTTGCTTTTCCCTAACGACCAGTGATGATGTTTTTTTGCATGTTTGCTGGCTGCATAAATGTCTTCTTTTGAGAAGTGTCTGTTCATATCCTTCGCCCACTTTTTGATGGGGTTGTTTTTTTTCTTGTAAATTTGTTTAAATTCTTGGTAGATTTTGGATATTGGCCCTCTGTCAGATGCACAGATTGCAAAAATTTTCTTCCATTCTGTAGGTTGCCTGCTCACTCTGGGTCTAGGAGAGGGATAGCATCAGGAGAAATACCTAATGTAGATGACGGGCTGATGGGTGCAGCAAACCACCATGACACGTTTATGCCTATGTAACAAACCTGCACGTTCTGCACATGTACCCCAGAACTTAATTTAAAAAAAAACAAAAAACACTTCTACATACATATCAGAAATGCTAACTTTAAAAGGCTGAAAATGCACATGCTGGCAAATATGCCAAGGCACTGCTGATTGGAGCAGAATTTGGTACACCACTTTGCAAAACCATGTGCAGGGTCTACCACAGCGGAACTGCATAACCCAAAACACAGCAGCTCCACTCCTAGGCACACCTGCAACAGCAACGTGTGGATGCGTGCACCAAGAAATATAGTCAAATATGACACAAAAGTATCCTTCATGATAGGCAAAACTTACATGTAACCTAAAAACCCATCAACAGGATAACAGATAAAAACCATACTATATAACCCCCAAATGGGTGGGTAACAACTACACACAACAACATGGATGTATCTCATAAAGAACACGGGGCCAAAAGAGCGCCTATCTAAACACACTCCCACCTCGGTAAATTTTCTAGGCACTCTGGCCAAAAATCAATTCACCATAAATTTCAGAGTTTATTTCTGGATTCTCAATGTAATGCTAGCTCCTGTAAATGCGGATTACTGTAAATCTGTATTAAGTTTTGAAATAGTGAAGTACAAATATTCAAAGTTTGTCCATCTTTTTCAAAATTGTTTTGGCCATGCTGGGTCCCTTCAATGGCCGTATGAATTTCAGAATCAGCTTGTCAATTTCTGCAAAGACATCAACTGGATTCTGAGAGGGATTAACACTGAATCTATAGATCAATTTAGGGAAGCACCACCTTTTGAACAACATATACTTCTAACCATGGGCATGAAATGTCTTTACATTTACTTTGGTCTCTAATATGTTTCAACAATGATCACGTTTCACTGCAGCCTTGAATTCCCAGGCCCAACTAAGCCTCCCAAGTAGCTAGGACAGCAGATATGTGCCACTGTGCCTGGCTAACTCTTTAAACTTTGGTCTATGTTGTCCAGGCTGGTCTCAAATTCCTAGCTTTATGTGATCCTCTTGCCTTGGCCTCCCAAAGTGCTGGGATTACAGGTATGAGTCATCATGCCCGGCCCTAAAAAGTATTTTTTTTTAATTTCATATTCAGACTCTTTATGTCCTTATTCTGTCTTATTTTCTATGGAGCACTCATAAACAAACTAGATAATTTCAAACAATTACTGGACACTTTTGTTTCTTTTTCCTTCCCCTCAGGACTAGGGGCACCACAAGAGCAAGGAGCCCTGTGTTCTCCTAACACCGCATGCCACAGCATGAACACACAGCTGCTTCTCCGACCAGTCACCCACCTGGGATATATAGACTTTCTGGAATTGAGCTACTGTGAATAACGTAGATATAGACATTCCTGCACAGGTTTTTTGCATCAACATAATTTAACATTTCTCTGATAAAGATCCAGGAGTGCAACTGTTGGGTAGTATGATGGCTACACAGTTTTTTTAAAGAAACAATCCAGTGATTTTCCAGAATAACTGTATTATTCGTATTTTCACAAGCAATATACAAGTGATCCGATTCTTCACATTGTTTCCAACATTTGGTACTGTCACCATTTTTTCATTTTAGCTGTTCTGATAGATGCATACTGATATTTCATTGTGTTTTAATTTACATTTCCTGATGACTAATGATGTTGAATTCCTGTTCATGTGTTTATTTTTATTTTATTTATTTATTTATTTTTTTGAGATAGAGTCTCGCTCTGTCACCAGGCTGGAGTGCAGTGGCGCAATCTCGGTTCACTGCAACCTCCACCTCCCGGGTTCTAGTGATTCTCCTGCCTCAGCCTCCCAAGCAGCTGAGACTATAGGCGCCCACCACCACATCCAACTATTTGTTTGTATTTTCAGTAGAGACAGGGTTTCACCATGTTGGCGAAGATGGTCTCGATCTCTTGACCTCGTGATCCGCCCCCTTCGGCCTCCCAAAGTGCTGGGATTACAGGCGTGAGCCACCGTGCCTGGCCCATGTGCTTATTTTCTATCTGTAAATCTCTGTCATAATGTCTCTTGAAATCTTTTGCCCATTTTCTAATTTCAATTTTTTTTAATGCTAAGTTTTAGGAGTTTTTATATATTCTAGATAGAAATCTTCATCAAATATATGGTTTACAAATATTTTCTCCATCTGTAGATTTTCATTGTATTCACATGGTTTTTCACAAGGCACACAGTTTTACTTTTAATGATATGCAATTTATCAAGTTTTCCTTTTGCACATTGTCCTTGTGGTGTCAATTCTAAGAAATAGTTTCCAATCCCTAGATTCTAAATATTTTTTTTTCTAAAAGTTTTGCAGTTTCACATTTTACACTGAGTCCATGACCTTCTTTTTTAGCCTCTGGATGCCCAGTCCCGTGTGAGAAGGCTACCTTTTCTCCACTGAATCATTTTCACCTTTGTCTCATTCTGGTTTCCCTATAATGTTTTGTTAACTTTTGTTTCTATCCTCCTTCCACACTATGTTGACTAATGTAACCAAGTAATATGCCTTAACATCAAGAAGGATGATTCCTCCCACTTTGCCTTGTCAAAGTTGGTTTAGCTATTCTACAGCCTGTGCCTTTCCAAATTAATTTTAGAATAAGATTATCTATGTCTTTAAAAATAAGAAGAAAAAAAAAACCCTGCTGAGATTTTTACAGGAATGGTATTAAGCATACAGAACAATTTTGGGAAAACTGAAATGTAGAATGTTCCAATCGAAAAGAGACGGGTCTATTTACACATGTTTCCTTAAATTACTTTTATCAACACATTGTAAATTTCAGCATAGATTTCATTTTCACAGAATGACTGTAAGAGTACTGCATTTTAAATTTCTGTGCCCACATGTTCATTGTTATTATATAAAAATGAGGTTCATATTTGTGCATCGATCTTATAACCCAACTCCGTGTTGAACTCACTAGTTCCAGATTTTCTATAGATCCGTTGGGATTTTCAACATATATGTATATGTATTTATGTACATGTATACATAGTTGTATCATCTGCAAATTGAGACATTTTTATTTCTTTTCTAATCCCTCTTTTATTTTCTTGCCTTACAGACTAGAAGTGCCATTGAATAAGAGTAGTAACAGCAAACATCCTTGTCTTGTCCCCAGTCTCAGAGAGGCAGCATTCAGTTCTACACCATTAAGTATGATGTTGACTACAGGTTTTTTTGTAGATTCTTTTTAAACAAGATATGGTTATTCCCCCTCTAATCCAACCTGCTCAAAGTTTTTATCATGAATGAGTGTTGGGTTAAGTCAAATGATCTTCCTGCAACAACTGATTGCGTGATTTTTCCTTATTCTGTTGATAGGGTAAATTACATTGCTTGATTTTAGAATGCTGAACCCCATTTACATACCTGGAACAACCTGTACTGGGATGTGATGTATTACTCTTCTTTACATATTGCTGATATCAATTGGGCTGTAGTTTTCTTTTATTGTACTGTTTTTTTTCTGGTGTTGAGATAAAGACATTCCTGACCTCATAAAATGAGTTGGGTAGTGTAGCATTCTCAATTATTTTCTGAAAACAGTTGTGTGAAGTTGATGCTAAGTCTTCTTTAATGGTTTTAAGGAATTCTCCTGGACCTAGATATTTCCTTCCTAGAGCTTTAAATTACTAATTCAGTTTCTTTACTGGCTACAGGACTATTCATACTATCTATTTCATTTTGACTGAATTCTTATACTTTATGGTTTCAGAAGAATTTGTCCATTTCTTCTATTTATGAGCATCAAGGTGTTTGTAGTATTTCGTAGCTGTCTTTTTAATGGCTGCAGGATCTATAGTGAAAGCCTCTATTTCATTACTGATACTGGCGATTTGTGACATTATTCTTTTTATTTTGATCAGTCTTGCTTGCTAGAGGTTTATCAATTTTATTAACTTATTTAGAAGAACCAGCTTTTGTATTCATTGATTTTCTGTCTTGTCTTCCTATTTTCCATTTTACTGACTTCTACTTGTATCTTTATTATTGCCTTCCTTCTGCTTGCCTTGGTTTAACTTTGCTGTCTTCTCCTAGTTTCCTGCAGTAGGGATTTAGATTACTGACCCAAGACCTCTGCTTGTTTCCACATAGGAGTTTCACGCTACAGTTAATCCCAGCACTGCCCTTACATGCATCCCACTTATTCCAGAATGCAGAATTTTCATTTTTATTCAGCTGTATGTATTGTTTCCTTGAGACTTACTATCTATCCTATAAATTCAAAGTGTGCTGTTTACTTTCCACATGTTTTAGAGTTTTCCTGTTGCCTTTGTTACTGATTTTTAAGAATTCTATTACAGTGAGAGAACACACTCTGTGTGATTTCAATTCTTTTCAATTTGTTGAGGTTTATGGTACAGAATTTGTCTTATCTTGGTGAATGTTCTATAGACACTTGAAATAAATGTGTTCTCTCCTACTGACAGGTACAGTGGTCTATGCATGCTAGACAACTCCTGCTGGTTGGTCCTATGCAAATCTTCCACATCCCTGCAGAGCGTCTGTCCACTACTTCTATCCAATGCCTGAAGGGTGGTGCTGAAGTGTCCACTTGTAACTGGACTTGTCTACTTTTTTCAGCTCTGACAGTTGTTGATTCACGAATTTTATGGATCTGTTGTTTGGTGAGTACCACTTTAGGATCATTGTATCTTCCTGATGGATTAATCCTATTATTGTTATATAATATCTCTTTTTGTATGTAGTAATTTTCTTCACTCTGAAGTACACTTTCTTGGACATTAATATAGCTCCTACTACTTTTGTTTAAGTTTACATTGTATATATTTTTCTATCCTTTTACTTTCATCCTATCTATGTCACCATATTTGAAGAGACTTTTGTGTAAACAACATAGAGATGCATCTTGGGGTTTTGGTGTGTTTTTTATCTATTCTGTCTCTTGATTGCTGTATTTAGACCATTAGAATGTACGTCTGCATTTTATTATTTGTTTTCAGTTGGTTTCCTCTGATATTTGTTCCTGGGTTTCCAATTTCTCCCTTCCTGTGTATGACCTGAGCTCTTTTTACTCACACAGTCATGGAAGTAGGCAGATGAGAGCACTTGAGAACAAACTCCCTTAACACAGACACAGGTGTCCTGCGCACAGCACTCATATGGTCGGGGACAAGGCAGATGAGACCACTCTGAATGCACTCACCCAACATGTAGCCTGCACCTTCAGTCACTCTCCACACCACCAGCTCCCCCCACGTGAAGCCTGCACCTTCAGTCACTCTCCACACCACCAGCTCCCCCCACATGCAGCCCGCACCTTCAGTCACTCTCCACACCACCAGCTCCCCCCACATGCAGCCCGCACCTTCAGTCACTCTCCACACCACCAGCTCCCCCCACATGCAGCCCGCACCTTCAGTCACTCTCCCACCACCAGCTCCCCCCACATGCAGCCCGCACCTTCAGTCACTCTCCTTACCACCAGCTCCCCCCACATGCAGCCCGCACCTTCAGTCACTCTCCACACCACCAGCTCCCCCCACGTGAAGCCTGCACCTTCAGTCACTCTCCACACCACCAGCTCCCCCCATGCAGCCCGCACCTTCAGTCACTCTCCACACCACCAGCTCCCCCACGTGAAGCCTGCACCTTCAGTCACTCTCCACACCACCAGCTCCCCCCATGCAGCCCGCACCTTCAGTCACTCTCCACACCACCAGCTCCCCCCACGTGAAGCCTGCACCTTCAGTCACTCTCCACACCACCAGCTCCCCCCACATGCAGCCCGCACCTTCAGTCACTCTCCACCACCAGCTCCCCCCACATGCAGCCCGCACCTTCAGTCACTCTCCACACCACCACAGCTCCCCCCACGTGAAGCCTGCACCTTCAGTCACTCTCCACACCACCAGCTCCCCCCACATGCAGCCCGCCCTTCAGTCACTCTCCTTACCACCAGCTCCCCCCACATGCAGCCCGCACCTTCAGTCACTCTCCACACCACCAGCTCCCCCCACGTGAAGCCTGCACCTTCAGTCACTCTCCACACCACCAGCTCCCCCCACATGCAGCCCGCACCTTCAGTCACTCTCCACACCACCAGCTCCCCCCACGTGAAGCCTGCACCTTCAGTCACTCTCCACACCACCAGCTCCCCCCATGCAGCCCGCACCTTCAGTCACTCTCCACACCACCAGCTCCCCCCACATGCAGCCCGCACCTTCAGTCACTCTCCACACCACCAGCAGCCCTGACGATCTCCACGTCGGACCTGATGTTTTTCTTACAGCTTCTTCCTACATTGATCTAAACTTTTTCTTTTGTAATGCTTTTACTTCTATTCACTTTTCCCTCTTAAATTTTTTAACCATATGAATCATATCCAATAATTATGTGTAATATAACTACAGTTGGCCCTCTGTATCCACGGGTTCCACAGATGGGGATTCAACCAAGCATTGAGAGAAAATATTCAGGAAAAAAATAAAAAATAAGAAAACAAAAATAAAAAAATACTGTATAACTATTTAGATAGCATTTCCATCGTATTAAGTACTATAAATCATCTAGAGATAATTTAAAGCTGAGGTCCCTAACCCTGGGCCTTTTAAGAATGGCACTGTACAGCAGGAGGAGAGTGGAGGGCAAGGGAGCATTACCTCCTGAGCTCCACCTCCTGTGAGATCAGCAGCAGCATTAGATTCTCATGGGAGCACGAACCCTACTGTGAACTGCGCACGAAAGGGACCTAGGCTGCACACTCCTCATGAGAATCTAATGCCTGATGATCTGAGGTGGAACAGTTTCATCCCAAAAACAAGCCCACTGAACCTTGGTCCATGGAAAAATTGTCTTCCATAAAACTGGTTCCTGGTGCTGAAAAGGTTGGGGACCACTGATTTAAAGTATACGGAGGATTTATTAATGCATAGACTGTGCAATTTTATATAAGAAATTTGAGCATCAGTGGATTCTGGTATCCTTGGCAGGGTCCTGGAACTACTCTCTCATGGATATTGAGGGATGATTATCTCTGTAGGAGGAAGGTTCTGAAAACTGAAGCATAGTACAATAAATAGGTTCGAATACAATTCTGTGATGACATAATCTTGATAATGTAATGTTAAGCAGTTAACCATCTTATTTCAGAAAAAAATATGACTGCTTGCACACACTGAAATATACTTTAGCAAAACAGAATATATAAAAATCTAGATTCTTCTTCACATACAACAAATCTTACACAAGGATATTATGATTCAAAATATATGTCTCAAACAATCTCTTTCAAATTCAAAAGTTACTTGCAATCAGGCTAAACATTAATAACCAGTATATATAGGTCTAAAATATATTAAAAATTCATCAACCTTTTCCACTATGATGAGGTCTCCAACTTGTATGTCTGAACTCTTAACTTGCACTTTACCTTAAAAAAAGAAGAAGTACAGTCAACTCAAGGAAACAGTGGCACACCCAAGTTCAACTTTCAATTAAAAAATAATTACTTTAGAAATAAGATGCAGAAAAAAAATACTTCAGAAATTTCCCTGTACTTATACTTTCAGACAGTCACTAATAATTAACTTCTCTTAGTAAACTTCCAAACACAACTTTTTATCTCCCAATAAAAACACAGAGGGAGAATTTCTTCACAGTAATTTAAAAGGCGACAACACTCAGAAGGTTATTACCATGTTTTGTCATTGTTTCAGTTCCAAGTCAAGTCAACAATGATCAGAAATATTACTAAATGATTTGAGCATAATTAAAACTTAACACAGAGATGTAAAAATCCTAAGTTAGGCCGGGCGCGGTGGCTCACGCCTGTAATCCCAGCACTTTGGGAGGCCGAGACGGGCGGACCACGAGGTCAGGAGATCGAGACCATCCTGGCTAACACGGTGAAACCCCGTCTCTACTAAAAAATACAAAAAACTAGCCGGGTGAGGTGGCGGCGCCTGTAGTCCCAGCTACTCGGGAGGCTGAGGCAGGAGAATGGCGGGAACCCGGGAGGCGGAGCTTGCAGTGAGCCGAGATCCGGCCACTGCACTCCAGCCCGGGCGACAGAGCGAGACTCCACCTCAAAAAAAAAAAAAAAAATCCTTAAGTTAATACCATAAATGGCATTAATTAGCACATAACTGACCAAAAAAGAAATAAAGCGAATTATATATAAAATCAGCCTCTATTAATAGCTTTACCAACACAGGAGAGGACTGAAAAAGTTATATCTAAACCTTTATTACTAAAAGTGATTTATCTATGTGAATAAATTCTTATCTACAAAATATCTAACGTAGAATAGTCATTGATAAAGTTTCATATATACTTAAATATCTATAAAATATCATGTATAATAGGATGTACAGTAGATGAATGTTGCATGCATAATTTGAGACATACTTAGGTAACAAAACAGGCAAATTCATTCTCTCCCTTCCTCCCTTTCTCTCTGTATCTGTCCCTCTTTCTCCCCCTGGGACTCCCCCAACCTCCTTCCCTCACTTCCTCACTCTATCCATCTCACTCTCTTATGACTAGCAATGGCCTTGTGTGTTAATTTTTACATTTTTGAAATTACTGTCCTAACAAGGGAAAATGTTCCTTCCTTTTACATTTAGTTTATGTTGACAACTATCAAAAACTAACATCACACTCGTTACACTGACTTTAAAGATTTAAAGATCTTTAATAAGATCTTATTAAAAGATCTTATTTCCCAAACACCTCTTAAAGCAGCTGTATTTCAGTAGTATCACATTGTTCCTAAAGATCTGCTTTGGAGATATCAAAACTTTTATATGCTTTATGTTGTATTTTTTTCTACATGCCTCAATTATATAAGCCAATAAGCGCTGAAGCTATTTTTATTTATATTATAAAATAGCAATGCTCTTTAGAATTATGTGTGAAACAAATCTTAATGTAGCTTCAAAACCACTAAGTATATGCCTACACACAACCAGAAAACAGATTCACAAAACAATGTCCACTCTAATTCCTGTGAGCACGGTCACTCAGGCTTCAGGTCTCCACCCCCGCTGCTACGCTTTTCATAGCAAAGCATCTGGCAGTAGAGACGCCCCACTGACCTAGAGTTCCTACTTCATCATCTAATTTCACTCTCTCTCCTGCCTATCCATCCACCCTTCCTTCCTTGTATTTTTTTCACATTCTCTGAAATCAACACATTTTAAAAGGAGAGAAAAGGAAATACTATAGTCATAACACACAATACAGTAAACAATTTTAAAACATTTTGAAGATAAAACATATCCTTTTTGACTCTGTAATTAAGATCTAACACTTCTGAAAGATTTATTATTCTGTAACACAGTAAAGAGAGAGAATATATTTAAGAGTCCTTTAATTTTCAGGCATATAGTGATTATGATTCATTTCTATGGAAATTATCTTCAATTACCTGTTTAAGGAAAAAAGTTTATGATAAAAAACAGCATAAAAAGTTCTCAAAATGTTAATATTACACTATGAACAAAGTATTAGAAAGCTAAACAGAGTACAGTAACAAAATAGTATGACCATCTGCCTTATGTATCTGCTCAAAGTACACACATCTAAATTTTGAAAAAATGATCACACTGTTATCAAGTCCTAGCATCCTGAATAACTGATTTGCTGTCCTCTTTGCCAAAGAACATTTAGGGCACTGGACAGAGAAGATACAGGAGGAAAATTACCCACTTTCACAGACCTGTCCACCAGTGAAGGTCCAGCACGAATGCACATTCTAACAACCCACACTTACATTAAGTATTTGATTTCTGGCCAATACTTTGTTAACTGAGCTGACAACTGATCCTAGTAATATAGTAATATCGTATTTGAGAGAGTCTGGTAACAACAGAAAAAATCTCTCAATTTTAAGAGTCACTGTGCACATACAAAACACACAACTGTCACCTGGCCTCAATAATCCTACAGAGCAATCAACAACACAAAGTGTTTATGAAATGGACACTCAACATTTAATAATCTCAGAGCTGCACTTGATAGAGAAGGAAGCTCTAAATACAGCAGCAAAGATATTTCAATGTAAATGCTAGCATTTAAATCTAATGACATTTTTTTCTTAAAACTACCTATTCAATATACTATCAAGTGCACATTCAGTAAGTCATGTATTATCAGCTTTTTGTTTTTTAATGAACTAGTTAATAGTGACTATTACCAAGTATATTAGTCCGTTCTCACACTGCTAATAAAGACAGACCCTAAACTGGGTAATTTATAAAGGAAAGAGGTTTAATTGCCTCACCGGTCAGCATAACTGGGGAGGTCTCAGAAAACTTACAATCAATAATGGCGAAGGGAAAGCAAACACGTCCTTTTTCACATGGTGACAGCAAGGAGAAGTGCCGAGCAAAGGGAGAAAAGCCCCTTATAAAACCATCAGATCTCATGAGAACTCACCCACCATCACAAGAACAGCATGGGGGTAACCGCCCCTATGATTGAATTACTTCCCACTGGGTCCCTCCCATGACACATGGGGATTATGGGAACTGTAAGTGAAGATGAGATTTGGGTGGGGACACAGCCAAACGGTATCACCAAGTAAGGTAACAACAGTACTTTCCGCTCTCTAAACTATTTCAATTAAATATTTCCAGTACGTCTTTCTAGCGATAAATGTTCCCTTCCATTATTCTTCAGAAACATACTAGTATTAAGTGGGTTTTTTCTCATAGAGGAAAAGCATTCATCTCACTTGCTCCCATGCACAAGTTCTATAAGCTCCTCTGAGAAAGATGCAAATGTATATCAAATAACTATATACTCTTTTTTTTTTTTTTTTTTTTTTTTGGTTGCTGTTTGAGGCGGAGTTTCGCTCTTGTTGCCCAGGCTGGAGTGCAGTGGCGCGATTTTGGCTCACTGCAACCTGCGCCTCCTGGGTTTAGGCGATTCTCCTGCCTCAGTCTCCCGAGTAGCTGGGATTACAAGCGCCCGCCACCACGGTCGGCTAATTTTGTTTTGTATTTTCAGTAGAGATAGGGTTTCGCTATGTTGGCCAGGCTTGTCTTGAACTCCTAACCTCAGGTGATCCACCCGCCTTGGCCTCCCAAAGTCCTGGGATTACAGGTGTAGGCCACCACACCCAGCCATAACTACCTATTCTTAAGCCAATGCTTCTTAAACATATAACCTTGCCCGCCAACCCCACTACCAGTCATTAATTTCTGCCTGTGTAAAGAAAATATAACATCATAATTTCCCTAATTCCAAATGAATGAGTTGAAAAAACTAAGGACTGTGTTTATCCCCCCCAAAAAATTCCATTCTATGATAATTATTTAGAAGATAATCATATTTGTATCAAAAACTGTAAGTTCCTCAAAACAGACCCTAAGTTAACTGCCAGGCTTTACCAACTGGCTCCTCCATCTCTGTTGGCCCCGGCTCTACCTCGCCAGGAAGCTCGTCCCTCCACTGTAAGGTGCCCTCTACTGACTCGCAGAAGCTCCCAGCACTTGCTCCCTTGGATTGAAATCCCTCCCTTCCCAGAATTAATTACACAGCAAATCTAACCTCTGTGAAGCTTTTAATAACCCACATAAACACCAGTAATACTTTATATACACCTGTAAATAATGTGCTTAAAATGCTATCAATATTTAAGTTTCTGAATATCAACTAAATTTCAGATCCTATGATAGGTTTAAAGTGCAACTGAAATATACTTTAACGACATGTAGTTTCTTCTTTCCAAATGCATATCCAAAATTTACCCATATTAAATTAAACTCATGGAGACAGAGACTAGAGATTACCACAGGCAGGGAAGGTTAGTGGGAGTTGTTGGGGGAAGCAGGGATGGTTAATAGGTACCGAAAAATAGAAAGAATGAATAAGACAGTATTTGCTAGAGCAACAAGGTGACTACAGTCAAAAATACTTGTACATTTTAAAATAACTAAAAGAGTGTAAGTAGATTGTTTGTAACACAAAGGATACATGCTTGAGGGCATGGATATCTCATTTACCCTGATGTGACTATTCCCCATTGAATGCCTGCATCAAAATATCTCATGTAACCTGCAAATATATATATATACCTACTATGTACTCACAAAAATTTAAAAAATAAAAATGAAAACAAAATAAAATAGAGCCACTTTGGGGAAAATAAGATGATAATGGAGCTGAAAAATTCTTACTGTCCCAGTGATGTAGTAGCCGACATGCCACCACAGCACGAGGAGGGAGTCACGTGTTTGCAGTGACGCTGCTGTAAACCCCATCCACCGCACTGCAGTTGTGTCAAAGTCTAGCACACATGATTATGTACAGAACAGATTGATAATGATAATAAATGACCACATTACTGATTTGTGGATTTACTATAAAAAAGTTAACCTATTTTAAAATCAAAGGAATTTACAACCATTCTAGTCCTAAGTAGTTAAAATGAGTCCATGTCATAATGGATTAAAGCACAAAGCAAAGTAAGACCTACTAAACACAAATACTAGCAACTAAGGATAAAAATGTATTTATATCCAAACACACACAAGGTATAAGATTGGTAGATAAGTAACTTTTTTTTATTATTTTCTGTCACCCAGTTTGTAGTGGCACAATCACGGCTCATTGCAGCCTCAACCTCCCTGGCTCAGGTGATCCTCCCATCTCAGCCTCTGGAGCAGATGGGACTACAGGTACGCACCACCACACTTGGCTAATTTTTGTATTTTTTGTAGAGATGAGATTTCACCGTGTTCTCAGACTGGTCTCAAACTTCTGAGCTCAAGCAATCCACCTACATCAGCCTTCCAAAGAGCTATGAATACGGGCATGAGCCACCACACCCAGGCAATACTGATTTTTTTTTAATGCAAGAACAACAATAATGAACAGAAGGTTCTAATACTTCTAGTAATTAATCATTAAATCTTAGTATCCACCCATTAAAGTGAAATAGTATAACTTACTTTTCTATAAACAAATTTAGTTGAGATGATAGTTTACCACCTCACATTTAAACTAAATAAATATGCTGATCAAAGTAAACAAAACTTAGATCTCTAAGACCTTCAACTGCAAAAGCAGGTAGTCTCATTGCCAAATTACTCACATCCATGTGTCTCTGTAGAGTCTGAGGCATATTGTTTAAGTAAGTAAATGGGATGTGCCAAAGCCCTAAGCAGGTACACAACAAACATTCTGTGATGAAGTGGCTGAGTGAACAAACTAGGATTCCTCTTCATTCCGCTTGCAAAGGTGCTCTGAAATGTAAGTCAAAAACACTGAGGTCCAGGCCTGAGCCTGCTCATGTAAAACTGTGTCACTTGAGCGTATTCGTTTCTTTGCAGGCCACAACATCCACATATTTCATATAAATGTTCCTAATAATAATTACATGAAACTGAGTTGAACAAAATTACTGTTATCTTCTAGCTAATTCTAAAATTTCTTACCTAATAAAAGTGAATACTGGTAAAAATTCGAGTTTAACAAAAAGTTACAATTTATCTTATGATGTAGATGGCATTACTACTCTTGGCTGTAAAACGCTCCACAAAAGCAAATTCAAATGGATGAAATCCTAAAATGTATTAAAGCACTCAGAACATACTTCAAGAAAGAAGTACAGGAAACCCCCACAAAATCTGAAGACAGTACTTAACCCATTTCCTCAACACCTACTACGTTCCAGTTCCTACTGCAGGCGCCCGTACTACACTAGTGACAACAGCACACGTTTACAGGGTGCAATGGCTGGAATGTAGCAGGTGCTATGGAAAGATGAGGGCAGAGCACATGGCACAGGATGCTGGCAGAGGGCAAAGGTGGGCATTTGTGACTGTTGCAGGGTTAGGAGAGGACTCCTAGAAACGGAGGCATTGGAGCCAGGAGTCAGGAACAGTGGGGAGGCCACGAACAGGCGTCTAAGACAGAGCATGCAGGCTGAAGGAAGGGCCAGAGCAGAGCTCCTGAAAGAGAACATGCGTGGATGCTGAGAAAAAGTGAGTGTCCAGAAAGGAAGGCAGTGACAGGGGGATATCCAAAAGAACAGAGAATGCCCATGTTCACAAAGTGCCCTTCCAGCCAGACTGGAGAAGCCCATGACTCACAGACCACGTCTGGCCTCACGCTGGGGAATAACCAACCCCATGGAGCATGCACCAGATCTGTCCAATGATGTAACAAAGCAAGGCCTATCCAAGTAGCTCAACAGCATCCCACAACAATACTCAACAGTATGTGCAGGAATATAAAGATATCCACCACCCAAAAAGGTAAAATTCACAATGTTTGACATCCAATAAAAAATTAATAGGTATGCAAAGAAGCAAGAAGAGATGACCCACAAGAGGAGACAAAACATTCCATCAAAACTGACCCACAATGGACACAAATGTTAAAATTAGCAGACACGGACATGAAAACAGCTATGAAAACTGTATTCCAATCATCAGAAAGTTAGAGACATGAAAGATACAAAAAAGACCCAAATCAAACTTCCAGACACAAAACAACAACGCTTGAGATAAAAAAACACAACAAACGAAATTAACAGTATGATATGATTTGGCTGTGTCTCCACCCAACTCTCATCTTGAATTGTAGTTGTCAGAGGGAGCGGGGGGGAGGTAAATGAATCATGGGGCGGTTACCCTCATGCTGTTCTCATGATAGTGTGTTCTAATGGTTTTGTAAGTGGCTTTTCCCCTCTTTGCACGGCACTTCTTGCTGCCACCATGTGAAGAAGGACGTTTTTGCTTCTCCTTCCTCTATGGTTCTAAGTTTCCTGAGGCCTCCCCCAGCCATGCTGAGCTGTGAGTCAATTAAACCTCTTTCCTTATAAATTACTTGGTCTTGGGTATGTCTTTATTAGCAGCCTGAGAACAGACTAACACACAACAGAACAGACATTCTGGAAGGAAAGAATAGTGAATCTGAATAACAGCAATAGAACTGTGCAAAATAAAACAGAAAAAGAATTTAAAAGAAAAATTTAAAAACATCCATGAGTGTCACTACCTCGAACAGTCTAACACAGGTATAACTGAAAACCTTGACACTGGAGAGGGAAGAAAAAAATATTTGAAGAAATAAAGGCTAAATACTTTCCATATTTAATGAAACTTACATCCCACAGACTCAAAAAGTTAAATGAACCCCAAGCATAAAAACATAAAGAAAATTACACATAGGCACATCATAAACAAATCGCTCAAAACCATGAACAAAATCTTCAAAGCAGAGATAAAAGACAACTAACCCCCAAAAAGCAACAAAACACTGCTGAGAAAAGAATTTTAAAAGGAAAGATGCATTTCACACATGGGTCAAAAGATTAAATACTATTTAAATGTCAGTTCTCTGCCAAATGGATTTACAGATCCAAAGAAATCCCATTCAAAACTGCAGAAAGCTTTTTTGTAGAAATTGGCAAGCCGATTATAAAAGTCATAGGCCTACAACTAACAAAAACAACTCCAAAAATGAAGAACAAAGGTTGAGGGCTTGATTTCAAAAATTATGATAAAGCAACAGTAACCAAAAGAGCATGATGTTTACAGACAGACAAACAGATCAATGGAGCAGAAAGACAGTCCAGAGGTAAACTCACATGAAGAGTTCAAAGGCAATGCAGTAGAAAAAGGATCACTTTTTCAAAAAACAGTACTGACAACAACTGAATGTCCACATGCAAAAAAAAAAAAACACCCTATTCTGCACAGTAGAGAAAAACAGACTCAAAATGGATATTCATAAGTATAATCCTAAAACTAAAAAACTTCTAGAAGAAAACAGGAGAAACAGTGGAAACATTTGTAAACGTGGGTTAGGTAAAGAGTTCTTAGAAAAACAAAAGCACAATCATAAATAAAATTGACCAACTGGACTTCTTCAAATAGAAGATCGAAGGGGCTAGGAATGGTAGGAAGGATGCAGTCAATAAACTGGAGGTTGAAAAATAACTGGAGTCCGGGCACGAAAGAGAATGAGCTAGAGAGAGGGGCCTAACTGCAGGTGGAGTGGCACTAAGGCTACAGGAGCCAAAACTAGGGCCACCAAGAGTCTGTTTAGGACGTGGGCCCTCAGAATAGAGCCACAGTTTAGTGACAGCAGGAAGGCACATTCAGAGAGGAATCCATAGATAGAAAAGCTTCAGGTTATGAAGGAAAAAAAGAATGTGATTTCTGGAAACTCAGTGAAAAAAGACCAAGGGTAAGAATAAAGACACACAGTATCCCATGGTGATTAAAATGGAGAATCTGAAGGATGACTTGGAGTCTGGGGCTTTTCATGCTAAGTAACATAAAACATAAAACTCATCTTGAGATCAGTCCTGGTGCACACAAGGCCCATACTGTGCTCAGGCGGAGAGGCACAGGTTCAGGGGAGGCAGCTCATATTCCGAGTCCTTGGACAAGAAACCTGGTTAAGTCTCAAAGGTTTGGGGAAGAACTCTGCTAACTTTAAACATGGTTTCAAAACAACTGCTGAGCATTTGTGGGGAAAAAAAGAAAAGAAAGGTCCCTTCTCCACATAGTATACATCTTAAGTGTAAAATTACGAATGCAGTAAAACTTAACTACAAAAAATGAAAATCCAGAAACACTTTATGAAAACACAAAGCTCACTTATATTGGGAATGAATAGACTTTCTAAGATTAAAGTAAAAATCACAAAAGATCAGGAGATTTAAATTATGTAAAAATTATATATTACATCCAAGAAAAATGATTTTTAAAAAATAAGTCAAGGTAAAAATATTTGCTACATGTGACAAAGGCAAATTCCTTTTAGTAGAAAAATTGTAATAAGGTAAAAATGTAAGAAGGTAAAAATAGAAACAAAAGGTATTAAATAAGTAATTTATAAAAGATCACAAATGAACAATGAAATTTTTTCTAATAAGGTAAAAACAGAAACAAAAGGTATTAAATAAGTAATTTATAAAAGATCACAAATGAACAATGACTTTTTTTTAACTGGAGTGAGTGGGCAAGGGTGTCGGAAGGACATTTGTGGGCACAACGGAAACGCAAACTGGTGCCACCTCACAGGGCAGCCCCCTTCTTAGACCGGACTCAGCACTTTCATCTAGATCTGGAACTTTTTTCTTTCTTGACTCTCTCCGTTTACTGAGTGCTCACCACGTGCCAATGACTCTGCTTACTCTAGGGGAAACCAGAACCCCATGCTCATGAAACTGAGAGTCCAGGAATTGAAGTAGTCTTCAGAGTAATGCCACTTCCCACAGGGAGGTACAGGTGCCATGGGACGTATGTGTGGGCTGGGGTGGGGAGTAACATTTGAAGAAATCGAGGCAGACCTCTCTAAGATAATCTTTTAATAAAACCTGAAGTTTTGAGTAGGAAGTGGCCAAACAGTACAGGACAGAACAAGAACCCCCAGGCAGAGTGGCTATTACTTTAAAAGCCAGTCTCTAAGAGGGAGAAGGAGAGGCCTATTCAAGGAACTAAAGGAAAAACCAGTGCAACCACACTTCAGAAATCACAGGAGCTGGAGCAGGCAGCCAGAGCCAGGCCACAGGGAGTTGGAGAGTCACATGCGACTCAAGGGTTCTAAGCCATAAAATGGCATCAGATTCACTTTTTGAAAATACTTTTTACTTTGAAAGGAAAGGGCTACTGCCAAGGAAAGATGGAGCAGTATCAGCAGTGAGGAGTCCATTTCCCACTTCAGGCAGAACAGACAGCTGGAGCCAGAGCTGGAGCCAGGCCAGGAGCTATAGGCTCGCCGGTCAAGTCCCATTAGCCAGGCCCAGCTAAGGGCCGTTCAAGGGCTGCAGGGGGCAGACCTCAGTTGGCTTTAGTGACTAAGAAGTATCTCCCTGGTTAGAAGCACTGGTTAGACTTGGAGGTGGCACACACATATCAAGTGAAAAGGAAGGATGGAAAGACTTGTAGTCAACATATCATGAAGAAATGAATTCATGCAGACCCTCTAAGGGTGACCTGAGAAAAAACAGTGGTAATGAGTTTTTATATCTACCTTAGTGTGTGTATATGTATGTTTATAACCACTCCTGAGTCTATGTGGCCATGCCTGAGTATATCTACCCTGGTCCAGCCACAGAGAACTAAAAATATGAGATAATAAATGGAAAGTGCTCGTGAAATATCATTACATAGCAGAAACACAGGTTGGTGCAAAAGTCATTGCAGTTTTTGCTATTAGTTCCAATGACAAAATTACTTGGTGCAACTATTTTTGCACCAATCTAATACTATGATGTATACTGAATGTTCCTAAATGAAATACTGGGATGGATTCTTTTCGAACGCTGCTCAGATGTTAGACCACGGAAACAAAAATGATTTAAGTACACTTCAAGAAAGGCCAGGCATAGTGGCTCACACCTATAATCCCAGCACTCTGAGAGGCTAAGGAGGGTGGATTACTTGAGGCCAGGAGTTTGAGACCAACCTGGACAACATAGTGAAACCCTGTCTCTACTAAAAACAAAACAAAACAAAAATAAGCAGCCATAAACAAGAAGAAAGTAAAGTAACAGCAACATACATAGAAAAGTCCTACACCCAAAAAAGTGTCAGAAAATAAAACACAAGATAACTCAAAATATGTGTGACTGTGATAATATACTGGTTAAAATACTTTCTGCTTCCAAACAAAGCAATTTATAAGTGGCTTTCCTTTTCAAAAGAAAAAAGTAACAGAGAACATTCCTCCGGTTTACTTCCATAAGTGTATGCTTGAGAACTCCAAAATAACACAGTCCAAATGCTGTAAATACGGTTCAGCAAACCACAGAAAGGCACACAAGGAGGCTGCCATCAACGCCATTCAAAGAGGTAACTGTGAAATACTGGAAACTGAGGAGGAGGTAAACAGCAAACATTCTTAACGAAAAAATAAATTCTAAACTGTGCTCAATAATAAGCTAAACTGATGCACTTTTTAACACTACCGATTTTACTCATCAAACATCTGTATCAGAACCACCAGCCATGAAGCAGTGTGCCACAGCTGAAAGAACACTGGATTGGAGTCAGATGATCTAGGTTCAAGCACCAGCTCTACCTAAAACTACTGTGACTCAGGGCAAACAGTTCACAAACCGCAGGTTTCTCATCTAGAAATTGGAGAGCACATCAACTTCCCTTTGGATGATGCTGGATATGAGAACTAGTACTCTGAATGTTATCTGACACACACAAGGAAGTCAAAAAGTAGCTGTCATTATCATTATTGACATGTGAAACTTCTACTTCTTAGATGACCAGCAATGATGGCTTTTTTAAATGGTAAATTTTCATGTACATTTGAAATAAACATACTGAAAATTATTTTTAAAGTACTTGAAGTTCAAGTATCACAGACGTACAAAAGACATAACAGCAGAATGTCTTCTTGAACATTTTATGCCATTTTGGGGTGAAACTAACATAACATAAAAAGCCGTTTTACAGTGCATCATTCAGTGGCACTGACTGTATTCACGATGTTGTGCGACCAACTCTATCAAGTCCCAAAACATTTTCATCACCAAAACACGAAACCCAATGCCCGTTAGGCAGATGCTTCGTGCTCCCTTCTTCCGCTCGTCCATGACCACCTCCAATCTGCAGTCTCTACTAATTTACCAATTGTGGATATTTCATATAGATGAAGTCACACAGTGTGGGACCTTTCGCATCTGGCTTCTTCCACATAGCATAATGTCTTTGAGGTTCACCCCGGTTGTAGCATGTAGCAACCCTTCATGATTTCTCAATTTGCTACCCATTTGTTTATCCGCTCATCTTTTAGTGAACATCCGGGCTATTATCACGTTTTGGTTATTGTGAATAGTGAATAAACACTAAATAAACACTGGGTCCCTGCTTTAAATTCTTTTTAACTATTTGAGAAACTGAAAGTGTGTTTTCCGCAGTTGCTGAACCGCTTTGTTCCCACAAGCAATGTGCAGATTCCAATTTCTCCAGATCCTCTCTCGCACGCAATATTCCATATTTTAAAAATTATAGCCAACCTAGTGGTGTACGGTGGTGTCTCACACAGATTCGCACTTCCCTATGGTCTAAGGCTGTTGACTATCATTTCACATGCATGTTGGCCATCTGCATGTCTTCTTCGGAGAACTGTCTGTTCAGGTCCTTTGTCTATTTTCTAATTGGATTATCTTTCTGATGTTGAAATTGTAAGAGTTCTTTATGTATCCTGGATACTGGATCCTTATCAGATATACAATTTTCTCTCTCTTTGTTTTTACATTTTTGATAGTGCCCTTAGATGCACGAAGCACATTCGCTTTTGTTTATCTGTGAGTGTCTTAACAACTTCTTTTTGGTGTTTTTTGAGATGGAGTCTTGCTCTGTCACCCAGGCTGGAGTGGCGCGATCTCAGCTCACTGCAACCTCCGCCTCCCAGGTTCAAGCGGCTCTCCTGCCTCAGCCTCCTGACTAACTGGGATTACGGGTGCATGCCACCATGCCCAGCTAATGTTTGTATTTTTAGTACAGACAGGGTTTCACCACATGGGCCAGGCTGGTCTCGAACTCCTGACCTCAGGAAATCCACCTGCCTCGGCCTCCCAAAGTGCTGAGATGACAGGCATGAGCCACCAGGCCCAGAAAACTTCTTCATTTCTGAATGACAGTTTTACCACATACAGAATTCTTAGTTTTGTTTTGTTTTGTTTTGTTTGAGATGGAGTCTGGCTCTGTTGCCCAGGCTGGAGTGCAGTGGCCGGATCTCAGCTCACTGCAAGCTCCGCCTCCCGGGTTTACGCCACTCTCCTGCCTCAGCCTCCCGAGTAGCTGGGACTACAGGCACCGCCACCTCGCCCGGCTAGTTTTTGTATTTTTAGTAGAGACGGGGTTTCACTGTGTTACCCAGGATGGTCTCGATCTCCTGACCTCGTGATCCGCCCGTCTCAGCCTCCCAAAGTGCTGGGATTACAGGCTTGAGCCACCGCACCTGGCCAGAATTCTTAGTTGACAGGTTTTTTTTTGTTCCTCTCTCACCATTTTTAAAATGTCACCCCAATGCCTTCAGACCCCCCATGGCTTCTGATAAATCCTACTGAGGGTCCTTTGTGTGTGACCAGTTACTTCTCTCTCTCTCTGCTTTCAGGGTGTCCTCTTAGTCTGTGGGTGTCAGCTGCTTGGTTATGTATCTCATTATGGATTTTTCTCATGTTATCCTTCACGGGCTTTGCTGTACTTCCTCAATGTACAGATTAATGTCTTTTATCAAATTTAGAAAGTTTTTGGCCATTATCCCTTCATGTATTTTCTCTGTCCTCTTTCTCCTCGCCTTCTTGCATCTCCATCATGTGTATTTGGTATGCTTGATGCCGTCCCATAGGTCTCTTAAGAGCTGCTTTTTTTTTTTTTTTTTTTTTTTTCCATTCTTTCTGCTCCTCAAACTGGATAAGTACCATTGACCTAGGCTTAAGTTCACTGATTCTCTGGTGTGCTCAATTCCGCTACTGAAACCCCCTAGTGTTTTTTTTCACTTACTATACTTGTCAGTGCCAGAATTTGTTTGCTTCCTTTAGATAATCCTCTACTTGTTCTTACATCATTCTCCTGGTATCTTTTAAGCAATATCCCCACGATTTCCTTGAGCACCTTGGCACACTTAAGTCAGCTGATCTAAACTTTTTGTCTCCTAAGTCTGATGTCTGGCTTTCCTCAGGGGCAGCTACTATTACCTTCTTCTGGGAGTGGGCCACACTTTGTTTTGTTGCATACTTTGTAACGTTTTTTGTAGAAAACTGGACATACACCGGGCGCAGAGGCTCACACCTATAATCACAGCACTTTGGGAGGCCAAGGCAGGTGGATCACCTGAGGTCAGCAGTTCGAGACCAGCCTGGCCAACATGACAAAACCCCATCTCTACAAAATACAAAAAATAGCCAGGCATCATGGCACATGCCTATAATTCCAGCTACTCGGGAGGCGGAGGCAGGAGAATCACTTGAACCCAGGGGGTGGAGATTGCACTGAGCTGAGATCGCGCCATTGCACTCCAGCCTGGGCGACAGAGCAAGACTCTGTCTAAAAAAAGAAAAAAAAAAGAAAACTGGACATATAACCGGGTAATTCTTGAAATTAGCTATTTCTCCCTCTTCTTGATTTTATTGTTACATGCTATAACTGTGTTCGTCTACTGATTTTTCTACACTATTTCTGTAAAGTGTGTATTCTTTATCATGGATGGTCTCTAAAGTCTCTCTTCTATTCTTACATTCAGACAGTGTTCTGACAAAGATTTCCTTCAATATGGAGAGAGAAAAAGGAGGGGCAGGGGAGGAGGAAACAAACCCAAACAAAACCTGTCCTGGGCTTTGCAGCCTGGCTGTGCTGCAGCCTCATGCAGGATTTAGCCAGGCCATTAACAATTCTGCTGCATCCTTCCCTTCCTACTTGCACTAAGCCTAGAAACTAGCCAGAGGGAAAGACTTTAGATCTGAGTGTTCCTCCAGTTCTTGGCTTGCATGTCACTTCCAAACTTCCCGGCATGCACAGGGGAATTTCTGAATGCTCAAATTTCCCAAAGAAACTCCCTCCCCAGCTTCTGCTGCCTGGCACTTGACACTCTACTGTCTGGCTTGACTGTCATCTTTTGCCCTAGGCTACTATAGGCTGTTCATTAGCCTTGCATATGTTTTGAGAAATCCCGCTACATTTCTGCTTTTCTGTCCTGAGTTCAGGTAGGTGAAAAAAGACAAGCACCTAGTGTCAACCCTCCAAGCAGTCCCCCAACTGGTTAGATGCAGAAACAATTCTTCTGGAATAAGCTGAAAATGGGAAACATGGGCCATCATCTTCAAGACTAGTGCCCTGTTACAGGATTGGGAGAAGGTGTTGAGATCAGGGCAATCGTGGGGAAAAAAGCTTTCCAACTGTTTCTAGGTTGACTTTTTCTGGATGCAGCAATTTCCTGGGTGCTGTAAACCTTTGACTTTTCTAGAGCTCTGAAATAGTTAGTTCTAACAGTTTCTGCTTGATTTTCAATGTTTCTGTGGAAGGGCAGACATATGGAGCCGCCAACTCTGCCATTTCACTGCCATCACCACTCTAGTTATTTCTGAATAATGCAATTAATACACCAGAAAAACATCTCTGTCTAGCCCCTCCGTTACAACAATTTTAAAAATAAGATAGATCTATATTATATTCTTACAAAGACAATGCAAAGTTATACATAATTTACCGGGCCATTTGGGGGTTTTTTCCTCCAATACTAAGGTTTACCTTCTTCATCCTTCCTCCACCATGCCACCATTCAAGCATCGAAGAGTTTTAATAATTTTTCAACTCCATGGAGAAAAAACATTGTTTTCAACAGATCATACTAGGACAACCTGATAGTCATACAAAAGAATATGGATCCACACCTTACCCCATACACAAAATGAATTAAACAACCCAGTTAAAAAGTTGGCAAAAGGGATGGGCGTGGCTCACACCTGTAATCCCAGCACTTTGGGAAGCCGAGGCGGGTGGATCACGAGGTCAGGAGTTCAAGACCAGTCTGGCCAACACAGTGAAACCCGTATCTACTAACAATACAAAAAATCAGCCAGGCACAGTGGCAGGCACCTGTAAACCCAGTTACTTGGGAGGCTGAGGCAGGAGGATTGTTTGAACCTGGGAGGCGGAGGCTGCAGTGAACGGAGATCGTGTCACTGCCCTCCAGCCTGGGCGACAGAGCAAGACTCCGTCTCAAAAAAAGAAAAAAAAAAAAAAAAAACCTGGCAAAGGATCTGAGCAGTTATTTACCCAGAAAAGATATACAAACAGCTAGTCAGCTAATAAGCAAACTAAAGATGCTCAACATCACTAATCATTAGAAAAATACAAACCCAAACCACGATGAGATACTACTTCACACCCACTATAATCAAAAAGCAGTGGCTACAATCAAATAGGCAGAGAGTAGTGTACATGTGAGGATGTGGGAAAACTGGAACCCTCATCCACTGCTGGTAGGGATGTAAAGTGGTGTGGCCAATTAGGAAAGCAGGTTGACAATTCTTTAAAACGCTAACCATAGAGTTACCAAATAATCCAGCAATTTCACTCCTAGGTATGTATCCAAGATAAATGAAAACAATTTTCACACAAAAGCTTGTACACAAATGTCCATAGCTACATTATTCACAACAGTCACATAGTAGAAACAACCCCAAATGTCCATCACTAATGAATGGACACACAAAACGTGCTCTATCATATGTTGGAATATTACTGAGCAGCAAAAGGAAATAAAGCACTGATGAAAGCTACTACCAGATGAATCTTGAAAACATGCCCAGTGAAAGCTGCTGGTGACAAAGGATCACATATTGCCTAATTCCATTGATATGAAATGTGCAGAGTGGGCAAAACCACAGAGACAAAAAAGGAGAACAGCAGCTGCCTGGAGCTGGGGTAGGGTGGTGAGGAAAACAGAGAATGACTACTGCCTTCTAATGTATTCAGGGCTCCTTCTGAGAATGTCAAAAGTGTGCTAAACTTAAATGACGGTGATGGTGATGGCTGCACAACTTTATGAATACACCAAAAAACACTGAGTTGTATACTTTACATGGATAAATTTTATGTTACGTGAAATACAGCCCAATAAGGTGTTAAAAGTAAGTCATTTTTGAAGGTACCATCTCAAGTTAAATAATTCATTGTAAATGTCCTCTTACATACAGAAGATAAAAATCCACTGTAAATTTTTTAAACAGACTTTGGAGTTATTATGAATACCCATTCAGTTTCTGAGTATCTCCCTTATTCCCAAGGTTTTCAGTCACTTTTTTACTGTCTCATGCCTACCTGTAATCATTTTCCTCACTCTCTTCTTAATACATTGCTTCTTTTACTACTGTGGACTGAAAAATCATATGAACAAGCGCTTGAAAGATGTTAAGTGAAGCAAGAGTGAAGGCCCTGAATGAAGGTTAAGGAGAAACGTGCACGCATCAGTTACCATCTCGGGTCACGGCATTCATTTCTGTTGTTCAAAGGCCTCTGTACTTAAGAATAGGCTAGTGCCATGGTGTAGACGTTTGACCTTTATGAGTGTGTTTAAAACATAATACCAAGATAGATTTTAGATAAAGTGACATTATGCCTCTCAGAAAATACGTATATACCATAGAGCACATTATATGATTATTAATAATATATGTACATGCCTGTGTGGTTGTGTGTGCGTTTGTATATACGTGTGTATGACATACATCCAAACATCTAGAGAATGAACAAAAGTCTACCCTAAAATTGCATGCACTATACATTATAAGGAAATTAATTAGATATCATACACAATCACATAATACTATTTTCAGTAATAGAATTAAAATGTTTTCATACATTTGTTATGTTAACTCTAAAATGATAATTACAGTAAGCAAACGCTAAACAGGATTAAAGCATCTTGCTGACCTCTTACTGTAAGCTTGCTATATAGCTGTGAATTCACCTCCTTGTCACGCTGAAAACGCCGAAATTCATCGATTGCTTCCCGTGTCATAGTCACAGCCAAGACAAATCCCTATAAAACAAAATAAGGTATTTTTAGAAAACTGAACTTTAACAAAAAAGAGAAAATTATTTGTTACTTGATTTAACTTTTTCCCTTCCATTTATATTACTCTCTAAAACATAAAATAAATGAAAACCAAAAACGTCAAAAAGTAACAATGATATATTACAAAAGGATTCACTGTAAAAGGTTTACAACTCTTAGTATACTCCCAAAATTTTTAATTCACCTCCTAATATATACTTCAAGCTAAATGTCAGAAAATACCCAGTAACCCAAAGAAAAAAAAATTAACAATCTTCAATAAACCCACAAATTACATTTAGAATAGTTGGGCATTCAAATACAAAATTTACAATGACTGACATAAAAATCTTACACTTAATCTCCGCACTTAAATTTTTCTTACAGAATAAAAGTATTTAGGAACACAAAACAATTCCCAGATAATCACATCAATTTTCTTACATAGTGCATTATTATATAACTGCAGTAGAATGAACTATAGTGCTTTCATCTCACTTTTTAAGTAAAAATCTGACTATACTAATATGATGCTATCTAGAAAAAAAATTTTATATCCTCATAATTTATTGTGAAGCCCATTATACCACTAATATGAAGCTGATGCCCATCATTTTTAGAGGCTGCACACGTATTTTCTGACATGTTACAGAAATATTCTTCAAGTCAATCTCTATTATTGATGATGACCTTGCTTCAGTCAAAACTGTAAATAACAGAACAGTGGATGTATGTCCACTGAAAGCACAACAATCTATTTTATTTCAGTTATTTGTTTTCTGTATAACCAATAGGCCAAATTAAGTGTGCTGCTGGAGAATGTTTCTTATATTTACTGAAATAGTATTTTTCTCATGTGTCCTATTTGAAAACCCTTCAACAGTCATGACTTAAACATGGATTCTTCTAGTCTCTTTCCCATTCAAAATCAACCTGACAGCCTGTGTCTCTCACTCCTTTTCAGCCCCTCTGCCATCTCTCTTCAGCCACACTGTGTGCTCTCCCCCTAATCATGAGCCTCCCTCGGCCCTACAACCATCTCTCCCTGAGCACATCAAGCCCTTAGTCTGCACTCTGCACCATCAGAAACCTTTTCACATCCAGTTTACTTCTCCACTTGCCACAATTTCCTTCCACCACCACTTGACTAAAACTACTCTCAAGTAAGGTGGACCATCTCAAGAAACTTCCCATTCCTCTGTGCACTACAACCGTTCACCAGGCCCTCTTTCTAATTCCCCATCCCTTGGCTTCCTGGACAACACATTCTCCTGGTGCCATGCACCCCTCTTTATCCAGTCACCCCAAAGCTGGCCTTAGTCCACTGATGGCCCAATTCTCTACCCATCCCACTGTCATCGTCTATAAGCAATACTATGGCTCCTTCCTCCAAATGCTAACTGTGCTTCCTTCTACACCTCTCTCCAGCCTGACTGCATTCTGTGTGGCACTCCAGCCAGACCCAGGCTCTCCCCAGCTCTCCTACTGAAATACAGTGCTCTCCCCAAGTCCCTAACCTTACGAATAGACAGATCTCTAGCCTTGTCCCCCACTCAATATGGCTGTATCCTTCAACACTAAGGAACTATGAGTCGTCTCCTGAAATACCATGATGTCTTTCTGATCTTTGCCAGTGTATTCCCAGGGGTTATTGGAAGCATTGTTTTGAGAAGTCTCCTAAAGCCACTCTTGGACTCAAGGAAAAAGAAGCCATAAACAATTTGTGATGTGCCCCACTTGCAAGAAAGGCAGGCATGGCACGGCATGCGCCATGTATTTGCCCTGGTCTCCATGAAGACAACGGCTGCTGAGCAGAGTAAGACCTCACTTAGGTCCTTTAGCACACACTGTGTTCTTTTTTTAGATAATAGTTTTATTGACATATAATTCACATGCCATAAAATTAACACTAAAAAAGTATACAGTTCATTTTTTAGTGCCTTCACAGAGTTGTACAACCTTCACTATCATCTAATTTTAGAAGATTTCCATCACCCCAAAAAGAAGCACCATACCCATCGCAAGTCACCTCCCATTCCCTCCCACTCCTAGGCCCTGGCAATGACTCATCTCCTTTCTGTCTCTATGGGTTTGCCTATTCTGGGTGACATGGTAATTCTGTGTGTAGTATTTTGAGGAACTGCCAAACTGTTCCTCAAAGTGGCTCCACCACTTTACATTCCCACCAGCAACTAATGAGGGTTCCAAGGTCTCCACATCCTCACCAACACTTGTTACTGTCTGCCCTTTATATTGTAGCTATCCTACTAGGTGTGAAGTAGTATCTCTGGTTTTAACTGGCATTCCTCTACAGACTAATGACGTTGAACAACTTTTCACATGCTTATGGCCATTTGTATATCTTCTTCGGGTAAATGTCTATTCAGATCCTTTACCTACTTCTTTCCAAGGTTAATTGTTGAGTTATAAGAGTTACTATTTTGGTGCCCTAGTTGAAAATCAATGTGTCATAAATGTCAAGGTTTATTTCTGGACTCTCAATTACATTGATCTATGCACCTATCTTTACATCAGTACCATACTGTCTTGATCACGCAGTTTGTAGGAAGTTTGGGAATGGGAAAGTGTGAGTCCTCCAACTTTGATCTATTTTTCTCTATGATGTATTAGCTACTCTGAGTCCCTTGTATTTTCATATGGGTTTTAGGATCAATCTGTCAATTTCTCCAAAAAAATTTTTTTTTAATTAAAAAAAACCAGCTAGGATTCTGTTAGGTGTTGGATTAAATTTGTAGGTCAATTTGGAGAGTGCTGCCATCTTAACAATATTAAGTCCTTCAACTAATGAACATGACTTTCCACTTATTCAGACCTTTCATTTTTTTCAAAATTCTTTTATAGTTTTCAGTATGTAATTTCATGCTTTAAGTTTATTCCTATTATTTTCTTTTTGATGAAATTATAAATGGAATTGTTATCCTAATTTCATTTTGGGATGGTCATTGCTAGAAATACAAGTGACTTTTGTATGTTCATCTTGTATCCTGCAACCCTGCTAATTCATTTTGTTTAGTTACAATATTTTTGTGTGTAGATTCCCTAGGTTTTCCTATAAACAAGATCATGCCATCTGTGACTAGAGACAAACAGACTTTCTTCTTTCTTTCCATCTAGATGCCTTTTACTTCATTTTCTTCTAACTGCCCTATTTAATTTACCTTCAATACAATGTTGAACAGAACTGGTGGGAGCAAACACCCTTGTTCCTAAGCTTAAGGGGAACACATTCAGTCTTTTATGACTAAGAGTGATGCCAGATACGTGAAGTACAAAATTTTAAGAATATAAGAAATTTTTATATTATGATAAACGTCTCCATAATAGAGTGAAGAATATACAAGGAATGATGGCTAGTTTCTTCAAAGCTGATAACAAGTCATAACAAAGCAGCAATGAAATAAAAGTAGTTATCAAAAAGCCTATTCGAGACAAAGAAGAACTTGAATATAAATTCATCGTTTTATTGAACTAGAGTGAGCAACAGAAAAACAAAGAAAATGAATATGAAAAGCCAAAAGCAGCAGACATCCCCAAAAAAGTTCAAAGAAAGTTGGTGTTATCAAAAGCCTTAAAATTTGCACACATTTAACCAAGTGGTTTTACTTCTAGAAACTTATCCTAAAGGAAAAATTCTAGGATCACAGCATGAATATGAAAAATTAGAAATAACCTGAATGTCCACAAGTAAGAAATTTATAGCACAGAGTCATATGAGGAAATGCTCTATTTCCTTGATTCAACGATGTCACTGGTTTTAAGATATATCAGTATTATTTTAGTAGTAGTCTTGGGTGGGAAGACAACAGCATTGTAAATATATACATTTTATAAGCCACAGCTCAATTTTAGTCACATAAAAAACATGCATCTTTGAATCCAGGAAATATACTTGTCTGCGGCTACTCCCACGTAAGAGAAGATTTACTGCTACAGACTCGTGTTCATGATGAAGACGTAACTTCTTAAAGTTCTGTTTGTGACTCACTGAGACAGAGAATGAAAGTGATTAGCAAGCACATTTTATTTATATAGTATAGACAATATTTTAAAGGAGTGTTTTTTAATCAGGTAAGCATATCATAATCACCTGAAAGACTTTTGGAACATAAATTTGCTCCAACCCTATCTGAAACGTGTACTTTTACCTCTAATTTCCAGGGAGGAGACCTCAGACACATATGTTAAACTCTCCAGGTGACTCTAATTTTCACCCCTTTAAACTTACGGCTTAAAGACAGCAAACGTTAACCAAGTTCATTAAGTAATCATAAACCACAAAAATGTGCTAGTTCCTAAGAACTCAAGGAAGTCGGTGAAATTAAGCTCCCCCCTCAAATGAAGCAGTATTAAAGAAGACAGAATAAAGAAGGTTAGGGCCCAAGTCCTGAAAACGGGAGATAAACACTGTTAAGAGGAAACAGGATCCTGGTCACAGGCAAGGACTGTGAGAGTGTGCAAGCTGCTTTACAACACATTTCCAAATCTG
The DNA here is from genome assembly GCF_007565055.1 of Rhinopithecus roxellana. Taxonomy (NCBI): domain Eukaryota; kingdom Metazoa; phylum Chordata; class Mammalia; order Primates; family Cercopithecidae; genus Rhinopithecus; species Rhinopithecus roxellana. The sequence continues at coordinate 38,722,768 of NC_044569.1, read as the reverse complement.
TTTTCTCGGAATAAGGAACACAAGCGTAGGATTCTCAACACCCAAAAGATGTCACCACCATCACATCCATCTCCAGCATATCTATCCTGAGGAAATGCCCAATGGCCAGCCTAGGAACATAACAGAGACTAAAGGAAAGGGAAGTTAAGGCCACCATTTCCTTCTGCCACTGGAGTCTACAATAAATGAGCCTCTACCGTAAGAGTTTAGATCTGAGTTCTTAAATGGATCATTACAGATCGGTGGTTTATGGAGGACTGGAGTAAGCAAGTCTTACTGTAGGAGCACTTGGGTCTTCCCATTACCTCGGTACCAACCAGGTCAGAGGTTTATGCTATAACACTGCTCCCTAGAAAAATCAAAACTGGAAGCAGAAGGGCCATATAAACTACTGTCATCCTGGAAACAGCAGTATTTGTGCATGAGTGTGTCAGACAGACTGGACAACATGGACTTCTTCTCACATGGCTTGTCCACAGCCTTTCTCCTATTTCTCCAGATAACCCAACAACCATGTGGAGCGAGTCCAAAACAATACACATTTTTGTAAAAGGAGAAAAAGTTAGATGGGTACATTACTGGTTTGCCTTTGACGGCTTACCATGTGCCATACACTTTTCCAAGTATCCTAAATGAGTTACCCCTTTTAAATGGCGCAAAAGTCTTACAAAGTATGTATCTTTACCTCTAATTTACAGATAAGCAAACTGAGACACACACAGCCTATCTGGTTGCCAATTATCTATTAACAAAGTAGCAGAAGACATTTTATCTAGAAGATACAATGTTAAAAATTGTTAGAGCCAGAGCTGTCTTTATCTAAAGATCTTCTGCATAGACAAATCTATTCTATCTCATTCATTTTGATAGAAGCATGACATTCTGTTTTGTTACTCTGATTACACAAGCTTTGCTTTAAAGAATTGTTCTGAAAGCTGAATATGAAAAGTAATCTTCATCCAGACATGATAATGTAATGAAATCAACTTATTTTCAATTTACACTTCTACTATATGGGAAAATATAACACAAATTAGTTCAGACCTAAAGCTAATAAATAATATTACCAAAAGTAACTTAAAAAGAAATATTAACTAAGCTATCACTGTTTTCAAAAACATCTCAATTTTAGTTAGAGAACAGAGGAAGTAAGTTTGAAGTAACTTGTTTTATTTAAAATTAGTGAACAACAGAAACAGAATTTTACAACCGACAACTGTAAAATGGTTTTATGCCTCAGTGGCAGGATTTTGGCTAGAAGAAATCTGGAAATGTTAACTAGTATCTTTTTCTCGAGAACGTTACAGAACCTTAGAGAACAAGAAAAGACTGGAAAAAAGTCAATGTATATATAAAGATCACATGGTGTTACTGGCACTGGACACAACGGGGTTAATATAAACTGGTACAGAAAATGCAAGAACTCAAGGGCTTATGAGGAATTCTTGTGGAAGAACATTTTCTTCAGTTAAAAAGAGACACCTATACGTATTTTCAAATTTGCATTATTTTAAATAGTTTCCTTTGAAGAGATTTCTTTAGATTTAATTATTCCTTAACTTTGTCTAATTTTTCAAGCCGTCTTGATTTTCAGCGCTTTTAAGAGCTTTCTGAAAGAACCAATATGCCCTCGTAAGCTTACTTCTCGGATTCGAAGGTGAGCCTAAGGCGCACACCAACTTTTTAAGAGATTTGCTCAATCAAAGGTTAAGGTGCATATCAACAGTGAACGCATGCTAGTCATCACTTGTTATCTGAAAGGCAGCATCAATTGTGGCTGCTGCCAAACCAAAGAACAAAAGAAAATCATTTAAAAAGTAGATCAATTCTCAGATCTCACAATATACTCAGGACACGAGAGAAATCATCTAGGTGTATCAGAAGGCAACGTCAAGCATCATTCAAATGGTAAAAGTGGCTTTTCACTTCTCTAAAATCTTAAAATGCAAATGTAGTGGAATAACAACATCTTTTACATGAATATTGAAGTAGATGCTCATTGAGGTACTTATCCAAAAATAATTAAAGCTAATATATGTCAAAAAATGATAAAGTACTTCAAAATAACAGGATGAAAATTCAAGTTAAAGGACTAAAAATTGCAGCTAGAACTGGAAATGAACGAGCATATGAAAAGAAAAAACAAAGAAATGTTTTCTTGTCTTGATAAACAGACGTGTGTGCGCTTGCATGCACACTTCACTCAAGTATGGCCAAGATCATCAATTTTGTGAACAAATCAAATAAAGTTCTTCATAAAGAACCATCTAAAGGACATTTTCTTTGGTTGAAAGCTAGTTAAATCACAGTAAGTACAAAAGGCCAAAGCAAAATATACATAAATACATTTTCCTTTACTTTTTTAAGAAGAATTTGTGTTCTCAGACCATCATTGTTTCAGCTAAAACAATTTTAACCCACGAGGCAATTTTTTGTTTTTTTAAGACAGGGTCTCACTCTGTCACCGAGGCCACCGTGCAGTGGCGTAATTTTGGCTCACTACAACCTCTGCCTCCCAGGCTCAAGCAATTCTCCAACCTCAGCCTCCTGAGTAGGTGGGACTAAAGATATGCACCACCACACACAACTAATTTTTCTATTTTTTGGTAGAGATGGAATTTTACCATCTTACCCAGGTTGGTCTTGAACTCCTGAGCTCAAGATATCCTCCCGCCTTGGCCTCCCACAGTGCTGGGATTACAGGCATGAGCACCCAGCTGGGAAACAATATTTAAGCAGTAAATACAACTGTGAAAGCAATGAACAGAAAAAAAGGGGCTAGAAATAAATACACTAAAATCATAAATATAATTGGCCAGGCGTGGTCACTCACGCCTGTAATCCCAGCACTTTGGGAGGCCGAGACGGGTGGATCACGAGGTCAGGAGATCGAGACCATCCTGGCTAACACGGTGAAACACCATCTCTACTAAAAATACAAAAAATTAGCCGGGCGTGGTGGCGGGTGCCTGTAGTCCCAGCTACTCAGGAGGCTGAGGCAGGAGAATGGCGTGAACCCGGGAGGCGGAGCTTGCAGTGGGCAGAGACTGCACCAGCGCACTCCAGCCTGGGCGACAGAGCGAAACTCCGTCTCAAAATAAAAAAAAAAAGAGTATGTTGCAATACGCCACACAGATTAAGATAATCTTTATAAAAATTTTTAAAGCATACAAAATAATATTGCGTATTATTTTAACGATAAATATAAACATAGTAAAACTATTAACAGATACACAGGAATTATAATCTCACATTCAGAACTGGTTACTGATAATGTGGTGGAAGGTGAAGAAAAGAAAGGAAAAATAGTTATCTATACCCCCTTCCACGGTTACCTAGCTTCAACAACAACTTTCAAAATTCTGTTGTATACACTTCAGTGTTTCTTCTGTGTGTGAATATATGCAATACATACACAAACACACGGCTTCCTTTTCCACCCAGGACGAAATCTGCGAGGCTTGGAAGAGTTGACGCCAGGCCCTCTGACCTCCTTTCCAGCTGCTTCTTCCCACCCACACCCTTCTCTGGATGATCTCCTCACACCCTGGAGCACGCTAAAACAGTCCAAGACCTCTGCAGCTGCTCCTCTGCCTGCAACCCTCTTCCCTGTTTCATATCCGTCTGACTGTTTTACCAGTAAGATGTCATTCCAATGTCACCTCACAAGAGAGGCCTTCCTTGACCATCCCATATAGAACACCCCCTTCATCCTCTACTCGTTTTTCCTGCTTTACATTTTCTTCTTCATAGCCTGATGGTTGGCTACGTTGGCATTAGGAGTTTATATACTGCCTTCTCGCTCAGAATTTTAATTCTATTAGAACAGGCTTTGGTTTGTCTTGTTCACTGTTGTATCAACATTTCCTAGACTAGGGCTGGACATGAAGGAGCTCAATACTGACTGATCAAAAGAACTGTGGATTTCATTCTATACATATTTTGAGTCACCTTTTAAAACTTATTCTAATACATATGTAACTAAACACTTCCTAATCACCATTTTTAAAGCTACACAGTCTTCCAACAAGTACACAGGATATAGCAGAGTTTAAATAATCTATTGTTAGACATTTGATTTTTTAAAATACTTATAATGGACATTCTTTAGACTTTGTGATCAATCATTATTTCTTTAGGATAAATTCCTCAAGTAAGAGGTCTTTAATATATATGATCAATGACCCTCCATAAAGGCAACACAGGTGTGCATGCACATTATGCACACCAACGGGGGAGCTCACCGCATCTATACTAATGGGATGAGCACCACAGTGTTACAGTTTTACCCATGCTCAGCTCCAACGTCTCTTTCAATCTTACTAATAAGCTAAAAATGTATTCATTTATCTAGTAATTTTGTGTTTATATTACATATAAAGTTACTCATTCCTCAAATCCACCCTACTATGAAGTCTATGTGAAAGAGAAATCAAAAAATGTCCCTCAGCATGGTTTTACTACAGGCAAACAGGAAAGCCTGACTGTGCCTGTCCAGGAAACAAGAATTTAATCTGTCTTCCAGTTCTCCTGCTTCATTTGGAGGGAGATGGAGCCTAGCCAGGCCAGGACAGATCCCTCAGGAGCAGACAGCTCGGCTCTCCATGTGGAAGGCCACAACTCATGTGGACCCCCAAGGACTGCACTCTTCTTTCACTGAAGGAACCCTTTCACTCTCTGTGTTTCCTACCTAGATCCCTCGGGTCATCTGCCCAAAAGGGAGCAAATCCAAAAAAGGAAGTAGTGGCCAGCCGCGGTGGCTCATGCCTGTAATCCCAGCACTTTGGGAGGCTGAGGCAGGTGGATCATTTGAGGTGAAGAGTTCAAGACCAGCCTAGCCAACATGGTGATAGGCAGGTGTAGTGGTACACGCCTGTAATCCTAGCTACTCAGGAGGCTGAGGTAGGAGAACTGTGTGAGTCCAGGAGGCAGAGGTTGCCGTGAGCCGAGATTGTGCCACTACACTCCAGCCTGGGCAACAGGGTGAGACTCTAGCTCCAAAAAAATAAAAATAAAGGAAGTAGTACATTTTTCCATGAAAGGAGGAAAGATGATGTATATCTTGCCTGTACAAGCTAAAAGTCAACGAAAACTATCAGCCAATAGCTTAAGACTATCAAGACAGCATACGTTTGAAATGGAAACATTCACTGACAAGCATCATTGTATCATTGGCCTTTTGAAAAACTTTATGCACTGAGATGTCAACCAGACATCGTATGTACTGCACTTGGATATTTCAGAATGCTCACCATGGTCAGGGTGTGAAGAGAGTAACACAACAGACCCACATCCCCAGCCCCCATTCCCAACAGCTGCATCACACAGGAGGGAGCTGCTGATGACCTGCACCCTTAACACAGGTGCAGAATGACCAAGGAAAACCCCTCTGCCACCGCTCTACAGGCAGTGTGCTACCACCACGCTTCCCATTGTTCTCAGAGGGACTGAAGTCACTCAGCAAAATCTTTTAAAAGAAGTTCAGTGATGCACTGCAACAACATCGTGTTTGTAAAATCTGGTCAATTTAACTTTTAACCATCTCAACTCTTAAAGCTATATTCTAAATATTCCATAATTTAACTTAATTTTTAAAGTCTTTTCTTTTACCAGAGGAGCCCAGTAGGTGTAGAGATAGCCTATTTTCAATGCTGGCACAAACTGTGAGCAGGATATTACCAGAAAATAGAGATTCAAGAAAAACTTGAATTGTTCATACAAAACCTAAAAAGGAAAAGAGAAAATTAACAAAATTCCTACAAGGAAAAAATTTAATACCTAAATTAAACAGTTAAAATCAGCACAACATATAACCACATTTCCATCAAACAGTGAGAACATGTTCTGATTCAAAGTAAATGTATTAATTTTCACGTTGGCTTTCTAATAGCTATATCACAAAGAAAGGTAAGGTTACTCCCAAAATATATTTTAAATAAACTGAAAATAAGACAATTAGGACATTCAATTATGTTAAAAAATGTCACCTAGAAGTTTTTTTATCTTTCTCATATGAAATTTTCCAGTTTTCCATACTCATTTAGTAAGTCTTTACATGAACATCAAAAAAAGATAGCAAAACCTTCCCAATGTTAGCAAGCCAGTAAATATACAGGTATATCTTGATAATGACTCAGAAAATCTTACAATGGAAAAGACATAGCAATCTTATATTTATGAAATGGTAAAAAACAAATAAACAGCCACTTTTTTTTAACACAGACTATCCAGGTAGCTTTACAAAGACTGAGTGAGCAAGCCAAATGTGAACAGGTTGACTTCACGAGATAGACTGCCTTAATCTCCTGTGGGTATTCACTTCCCTCAAAACATTAAAAAAGACAAAATATAAGAAGTTGTAACTGCAGACCAATTTTCAAGAAGACAACTACCCACCTACTCTTATGGTCTTTGGGTTGTTCATTCTTAATATTTTCAAATATAAAAGAAATTTCATCATTCAATAAAATATTAGAAATGTCAATACTGCAAGGTTTTGGTTTTGGTTTTCACTTCAAATAGTTATCTTTAGGGACGAAAACCCAAGATCTAATATATTAATAGATCTCAATTTACAAATGTCTCTAATTATTAGATTTACATTGAAAATCAAAATGGAACAAAACTTATGTTTACAGATGAGAATAATTCAAACAGCACACTACAATTAAAATCAAACTTACAAACCTGCAACTTACAAATCACAATCTCTTTGCATGCCGTTTCTATGCCGCTTGGAAGGTATGAAAATTTCACCAAGCAGGGCAATGGGTTAAGTGCTCATTGCTGACCTACAGAGTCTGCAACTCGTTTTCAGAAAATGAGGTTATCTGCATCATCATACAGTGATGTATGGGACTCAAAATCAGTTACACTGACAATGCATTTATGTTCATAATCACGTTCAACCCACTGTCTAAGAATGTTTTGAATTATTTCATAAATTAATCTCAGCAGGAAATAAAGTGCTTTTTCCTTAGTGATTTCTTTAAAATTTCAGTTAGCATAAATTATATCTATTAGCAATTTAGAAACTGCCATTCGTGGTAAAAATGACATAGAATTCCTACTGTGTAATTACCAAATGTTTCTAAAATACTACATTTTAGATGAAAAGACTAATTTCAGAGACAATCTAAGATAAAAAGCTCATATACATGGTAATCATCATACAGTCACATCCACAGGTATTTTCAGCATGCAGCCAATCTGGGCAGGCTGTGTGGACTTACACTGATCAAAGTTAAGCTGCACTGCTGGCTTTAAACGACTGTAATCAATACTCTACTGTCTACTGATTGAACCTGCTGACCTTTAGGAAAACGTACACTGCTTAGCCAATCTCTGAGATCTGTGAGTATTTAATAATTTAAACCTAAGCAGAAAACAGTGGCTTCATTCAATAAAGATGTGAATATTTATCTGCCTATAAGACAGTTTACATTTTATTATCCTGACAAAAGATCAGTCTTTTAATTATGAAGCCATTAGTTTTGTGGGTTTTAATAAAGAAGTACATTAGATACCAAGTATTTGCCAATCACTAGGTGGATGGGGATGAGGTGAGGGTGGGGGTAAAATCAATGCCCAATACAATGTCAGCATGATTATTTAAATTAAATATACAAGATAAAGTCGCCCACATTACATGTAATCAAGAGCTTTTCTTGCAAATAAAAGACCTAAAACATGCCAAAAACTTTGGTATAGAAATATAATCAATACCAGCTTCCTTTTCCTTTAGAAAGATAGATAAACCTATTAAAATAAGGAACAAAATACAAAAAACAAAAGTTATTCAACTATTTCAATTGTATGTTAACTGTTTTGTAATTTAAGCCAGTAACATCACTAGCAACAAAAAAGTAATAAAATATTTAAACTACAGTATTTAAAATTAACATAATACCCAATTAAACATAACTAATGACACAACAATATAACAAGGTCTGAGATTTATAATGTGAAGTAGCAAAGACATCTATCTATAAATATGCATATTACAGACACTTTGTTACTGTATCATGTCAATATAAAAAAATTCATTTTCTTCGTGAAATCTCTTGGCAGGGCTTAAACATTACATTTACTCTTTTCTCCAAACTAGTTCCCCGCCAAACAAAATGTGTAACTTGTTTTCTGATCATTTTATTTACCTTTACTACTTCATTATGTCTACACTGTATTTCTAAAATAATATAAATACTATGTTTATCAAGAACTGAAGGCAATAATCAAATTGTACATTTTCCTGAGCTGAACTCTACGATGTAGACATTAAAAATACACATGAATTATTTAACAATTATTGGGAACACAGATGGTTCAAAAGCAAAAGGACACTGATTTGGATGTGACACAACTCAATACCTAAGTCAGAGTCTCAACAGGCTCCATCCTGCAGCAAAGGAAGCCAGCAATGTCTGACACACAACCCATCTCCAAGAATGCAATAGTCTTACCCCAGGTATAAAGGTAAACACATTGTATTTTTGATTTTTTATAGAATTCCTGGGATGTTTTTCTTCACACTTTTCAGGACATCCAAGCCATACTGTGCGAGCTTTCAGTTCTTTCTTTCTTTGACAAATATTTATCAGCCAATCACAGCAACTGTATGAAACAAAAGATACATATTGTGTTTTTTTTTTTTTTGCTTTTTAAAAAAGTTCAAACTAATTGTACATATTTAGAGCCAATATTGATTGTTTCTGTATTTATCAGACACTAATAGCACACCTAATGCTAATCTGTGGGGTTTTTCTCATAACAGGTTGGTTACACAAATTTAAATTTGACATAAAAATACAAAGTCTTATATAAATATACAATGGCTTCTAGAACCCCAGGGGAATTATCTTTCTGTTTAGACACTCTTACTGGCAAAATAAAACCATTAATATTCTGAAGTGGTCAGTGCTCTGTATGTTGAGAAAAGGTATAGCTATAGGTTACCTACTGGTAATTCCCAATATACCATTCCATGATAAAGCTCCTTAGATTTCAATTAATCCAGGATGTGGCTCATTCTCTGAAGCAATAATCACTTTTTCCACTCTTAAAAAATGACTTTTCCAGTAGTATTAACTAATGCAATATTAAGACTTACAGCTCAGGCCAGGCATGGTAGCTCACATCTGTAATCCCAGCACTTTGGGAGGCCAAGGCAGGCAGATCACCTGAGGTCAGGAGTTCAAGACCAGACTGGCCAACGTGGTAAAACCCTGTCTCTACTAAAAATATAAAAATTAGCTAGCTGTGGTGGCAGGCACCTGTAATCCCAGCTACTCAGGAGGCTGAGACAGGAGAATAGCTTGAATCTGGGAGGCAGAGGTTGCAGTGAGCCAAGACAACGCCACTGCACTTTAGCCTGGGCAAGTCTCCATCTTAAAAAAAAAAAAAAAAGATTTACAGCTCAATCCAATATTTAAAGAGAATACAAATGTTTCCTGTGATATTCTAATGATAAAAGCTTGACTGTATTTCCACATAGCTCTCTTCATCTATGCAGTAAACATTTTAATTTTAAATTTACCCTGTTCCAACAGTGTCTGGGTTTCAGGAGCACTCTTCCCCTTCTTGGTCATCCAAACCATTATTTGGGGGTGGAGAGTACAGAGTTTCTAGTAAAGTAACTTTTCTTAAAATACCTCAGAAAATGATGAAAAGGTATCAAAATCATCCCTTTTAAGCACAAAACAATCATGAACTTAAACTTCAGTATTAAAACTTTGGTTTAATTCAAATTTTCGAAATGTAGAGAAAGACCCAGAATGGCTTATTAAAGGAAGTTGTTAAATCTCACCTTCTAATTATATTCAAGGCTAGAATAGAAAGCCTGCTGTATAAGCCAAATATTCTTCATTTCTGTGACAAAGGAAGCTTAAAAGTTAACAAGAAATTTTGCATAAAAATGACAGCATACGGCTGATTATAAAATGAGGCTGCCACATCAGAGCTCCATCTCAGAATTGCTGTCTCCCACGCTGGAGTGCCACATCCTTACTACAATCGTAATGCTCTCATGCTTTACAAATCACTTTACAAACACTGAAAACTTGCAGGTTTCAGTATTTGAATTTATCAATTTGAATATATGAAGTAAACTTCATAAATCTCCTATAGTAGCATTCCTTATGAGGTCGCATGTGTGTGTGTCTCAACTGAAGTTGGTACTATCCCTATGAATATTCACCTAATTCTCAGCTGTGCTGGGAAGATCTTCACATTGAAAGGTCAGAGGTTGGTTTTTCGGACGCTGCCCATCCCTAACAGGGACTGTTCTAGCATGTGAAGGACTGCCAAGCACTGCTCCCTTAAGCAGCACTCTCACGGGGCTGATGTTCTGCCACGGGGATAGCCAAGGAAGCCAGCTCCCCCCACCTTTATTCTAGAACTTCCACTGCAGCACACAAAGACTGAGCTTTGCAAGAATGGGATATCTTAGCACTGCCATCATCACTTTTGAAACAATAAACCCAAACACCTCCAAACTGAAAGCATACTTTCAAGTCCACAACAGTTATAAATCAGGGTGGCATTAAAGTGATTTAAGATTGTCAAAACAAGTATGTTCACCATTACTATTTTTTGGTAAGGTAAGAAAGGAAATGGTCAAGTAGATTTCAGTAAAATGATGATAATATTTGATCTGTTTATGCTTGAATGAAGAATTAAATAAGGCTTCAAATAAAAGAGTAAGCTTTCAATGACTATTTCTCTCACCTTACCTGTTGTCTGTACTGTCCAGTTCGATTGCTCTCACATGCCTCCTTCCCTCCAGCACCCCACTGTGGTGCCACGCAGACTGCGACTGCTCTGTGCTCTTCTCCACACTCTGAGTCGTCTTCCCCTGTGGCAGGGGCTCATGGGCACTCCTTCCCCAACGCCTCCCACCAACAGCAGCTATAAATCATCACTCTTTTACCTGGTGACAGCACACACTCCTAGCGCCAGGAAAATCCTAGTTATGTTACCTGAGAATTACCATCTCAGACACCTGCAACTACACTATACTGATGCTGGACTCCCACATTACATAGTTGAGAAAACTGGAGGTCCCACAGGCAAGTGACTTCTCTAAGACTAAACCACTAGTTAATGGCAGAGTTGAAACCAGAGCCTAGATCTCAAACCCCCACCACATCAGCATCATGTCCATTCACTGAGCTGACAACAGGCAGAGGCCAGCTCTTACTCAAGTTCATGTACCACCTTTTCTCAGCCCAGGCATGACACCACAGCCATTCAAGAGATGATGGAAAAAAAAAAAAATGAATCACTTGTGAGCAGGCAACAAAACACAATGGAAAAACATGGACTTTCAAGTCATGTTTTTGGAAACAATCACCAGCAAGTGACCCTACGGAAGATCCTCGGTCTGAGTCTTTGTTCACTCATCTGCAAAGCACTGACGAAAGTGGACTTAATACATTACGAAGGCGCAGCACAATGCCGCCCACGAAGGAAGCCCCCGAGGCCTGTCTTCACTCTCCTGCTTCCCAACATCCCACTCAAAAGGTCACCCTCCTTACAATAGTAACTTGGGCACAGAGAGTAGCCAGGCCTGGACCGTGCAAATGAGCATCCATTGGCCCCATGTGGCAACTTTCATTACAATTAATTAGAATTAAATAAAACTTACAATCCAGTTCCCTCAGTCACATTAGCCACATCTCAAGAGCTCAGTGGGCACCCAGGCTAGTGGCTACCATAGTGGACATCACAGATGGAGAATATTCCATTACTGCAGTGAGTTCTACTGGACAGCACTGGCATCAACAGAGCACACTGCAAGCTGGGTCACAGGTGCAAGACAGGCTTCAAATGAACACATTTCTCTTCAGCATTTCAAATAGCGCAAAATTCTTCAAGAATGGAATCAGATACGAATTTTTGCTCTACGACACATAATTATCTACTCTGATGTTCTAGTATACAAAAGTCAGACAAATTCAAAATGAAAAATCAAATATTTAGATCTAAGTATTTGAAAAGATACATATAAAATTTAGAAAATATAAACTTTATAGCATTATCTGATATTAACATGTTCTTCCAGACAAAAGACACTATAAATGCAAGACCACTGTCTGCAAAACATGAGCACTGTAAACAAGAGCCGCAACAGAAACCTTAACGTCAACATCACTGTCAGCAACTACATGAACTAACGCCTCACTGACATCACTCTCCTAATTTAGAAACTCTAAATTAAATGCCCGCTGCTAAAAACATATATATTCCAACATTTTACTCGGTTTTTCCTCTATAACCCTGTACCAGTAAATCTAAGATGCCTAGACTTTGATGATACAATTATATTATTCATATCACTGTGCTACTAACACCTGTTAACATGTAAAAATGTTATTACTAATAATTTTATTCCATACAGACAGAATAAAGTAGTGGTTAAGACGTCACTATCAAATCATGTGCTACTACACAAAACTGAACGAATATACTCGCAACAGGCGTGAGGTATGAAAGCCCTGCAGGTGTGCCAGAACTACCCCTGGATCATGTAGCCAGAAACCACTACGCAGGGGAGTCAGGCGACTTCCACGCTAGGAGTAAAGGGCGTGAGTCCCAAGGATACAGAAACACTGTAACGAAAACGGTAAGTTTAAGCCTTACTGAGTAGTAGAGCTGAAAAGGGAAAATGAAATATGGGGAATTTTTTGAGGACAAAAATGTGAGGAAGGCATACTGGTAAATATTGCAAAACAAGAGGGAGAAGCAAACAGAAGTCCTTGGGAGACAGTAACTGGGAGCTTTCCTCAATAGCATTTCTATGTATGCGAAATAGTTTCTAAATTATTGATTATTCAGAAACATTTTCCCCTTTATATTTAAATTGCCTTACACCATCAAGTCCAGCTGAAACTAAATCCAGTAGTGTACAAGTTATACTTTCTCTTAAAATGTTTGATTAGTAGCTTTTCATAAAATGCCTCTATAACCAAATCATAACATTAAACAAAGCATTTTAACATATCAAGAGCCTATCTTCTAAAATTTTAACTAGTCATAATTAAATAATTCCCATAGTTTTTGCCTCCTTTCTCTCCACCCCCCAAAAATTAGACAATTATTATACCCAACAGATACCTACGGTCACCAATTTAAAAGCAACACAATGCTAATGTCTTCTTAAAAGATGACATGCTTCTGTGCCCCCAACGTCTGCCAATTAGTTGAGGACGTTAGAACTAGGAATGATCCCAGCATTTGACACCTCCCCTCCCTTCTTATGGAAATGCCATTCACTGGCTCCACTTTCCTAAGGACAAAGCGATTTTTGATAACAGGTGAAATGTAAATCTCGTGAGAAAGACATTAACCCAGACCAGAGAACTATCAATGTGCCTCACAACAGCTTACAGAAAGGTGTATTCACCCGCAGGAAAAAGATTCCAAGTTGTGAAAGACAGAAACCAGAACAATTTTTCCAAGTGTCCAAGTTGGGGTTTTTGTCAAATAAAAATGAGAAAGCAGGTCTCAAGCCATGAAGAAATTAAAGCCTACTCGCTCAGTCTTTTAATCATAATTTTTAAATGATCCTTACTACTTACAGGATCTACAAATAGAAATACACTGAAATATTCACAACTCATCAATATGAGTTACAATCTACCTGTATTGCAATATTCCAAACATTTTCCTCCTGCAGTTAAACTAACTGTATAAATCTTCTATTCTTTGAGCCACCAAATAATAATGTTAGTAACAGTGAATTTTATAATGCCTGGTTATTTGGGAAATTAAAAAGTAGCAAACATTCACAACTGAAAATTGATAAGAAATAAATAAACAAGACTAATCTACTTGCTAAATGTATAATTTGGTTCTCTATGGTGCAGGGTTTAATTTCCATAACAATTTCTCATTGTAGCAGATATCTTTTGAACAAGAAGAGCATGACAATACCTCAGGATGCTTCTCATCCCATACGGCAGTAGGACATTCCTTAGTGCCACATAGACTGATTACAGGTTGTCAAGATGGCTCAGCTAGCTTTTTCCACATGATCCCAATTTATTAAGATAAAGACTTTCAGCCTGGGCAACACAGAAAGACCCTGCCTCTATAAAAATAAAGTATCCAGGTGTGGTGGCACATGACTATAGTCCCAGCTACTCGGGAGGCTGTGCTGAAAGAACTGCTTGAGCCCTGGAGGTCAAGGCTGCTGTAAGCCATAATGGCACCACTGCACTCCAGCCCGGGCAAGAGAGTGAGATCCTGTCTCAAAAAGAAAAAAAAAAAAAAAGATAAAGACTTTATAGACAAATCTAAGATATTTTACTAAGCTGTTTTAACTCCCCCAAACACGGGTGTTTTTGCTGCTACCATCTACATTTTCAAGTATATTCTTAATATTTTCCTTAAGAAAAGGAGTATATTACAAGTAAAACCTAAAATTTGGCTGTTATGTTCCATTTGGTAAAAACAAAATCATGTGAAAAACCAGAAAAATTCAATAACGCATTTAACACTATGATGAGACTGAGAACATTCTGAAGTTCACAATTCTTGTTAACTACCTGACTAGTACAGTACTGGTATGGTACTGTTACTAATACGGCCAAATAAGTACCATTTCCAAAACATACGGGGTCTGTTAAGAGTCCCCACCATGAACACTGCACTGCCCATGTCCCCAGCACTGCACCCATCGGTGCCCAGTTCCCACTTCCTCTATGAACGTCCTGCAGTCTCCCCCAGTACCCAGTGATTTTCCACACACACTAAAAACCACCTAACAGCCTGGACACAGATTCTCAACCTTCTCAACCCAATGATCTCCACGGTGATGTCCCTCTAGGATGGGGAGACCAGGCATTTACCACAGAGCTATTCTACTTCAAAGACGGCAAATCAGGATCTTATTCGGGCCACAACTCCATGTCCTAGCAAATTTTCCAGTTCAGAAAGCAAAAAGGAAGGGCTTTAGGTCACCAGGTTGGGACCTGGTTCAATTTCTGGGCTGGCCCTTACCTGTCACAAAAGGCACTCTTCCGGTTCTTGGCTGTAAACAGTGGTGAGAACACCCACCTTCTTTAAGAAGGGAACATATGGACCACAGAAGAAAAGCACTTAGCCTTTCCCCACACAAATTCAGAACACTTGCTTCTGAGCCACTCCCACAGCCAGTAAATTGGTAGCAGTCAACCCCTCTGCCCCTACAAACTCATCAATTCCCATCGTCATGGTGGCCTACCTCACCACAACTCCCCACACCACACTTCCTCAGCTCTGTCATCACCCAGGCTCTTCCCTGATGGATACGTCACCGTAAATTTATGCCTAGTTCAAGACAAATTATTATTGATTTTCTTTTGCTGATTACTGATGCTCTCTACCAAAGCATGACCAAATTTTCCCATTTTTTTTTAGCCCTCATCTGAATCCTAATCACATCCTTACTCAATTGACCTGATGTTACCAATTGAGGATAAAAGTCATAGTCACCACCACTATTTCATTCTTCCTCCCCTAGTTTTCCTCCTGCCAAAAAGGATGGATATTATTCTTCCTTTCCAATACATCCTCTTTCCAAAGGTGTCACCTCCTTATTCTTCACAGAGCTATACCACGTCTCCCAACCTTTTCAAGAACATCATCCTTCTGTGTGGCTTCCACTATCACCACAATGATAAGGACTCTGCAACTTACATCTCCAAAGCCTGCTTCTGGGTCTGACAAAACTATGTATTAGACCACTTCTCCTGCCAATGCTTTGTTCTGTTTCTTAATATAAGATAGATTTCTTAAAAAAAAAAAAAAAAAAAAAAAAAACTACAAATAGTTATCTGGTTTAGTTAAGCAGTACCTTTAAAAACCTACAGTCCCTATCTGTTCAATGCCGCAATACCGTCAGCTCCTGCCTGGGAAAGAACAAGGTGGTGGTGCCCCTTCTCGCCGCCACTGCACAATGCTGTACGTTCTAGCCAGCTCCACAAGGCGAGGCACACAGACCATAAAGGAAGAAGTAATACCACTGCTATTTGCAGATGGCATGACTGTCTTTATAGATTACAAGGAATCTACAAAACCACTCTTACCACCAGTGAGTTCAGCAAGGTTATAGAATAAAGGATCAAACATACAAAATCAATTGTATTTCTATACACTAGCAATGAAAATGTGGAATCAAAAATTTAAAATACCAAACCATTTACAATCACTACAAAAAAATTCAATACTTAGGAGTAAATCTTGCATGCTGAAAACTACAAAACGCTGGTGAAAGAGATCAAATTATCTCCAAATAAAATGGAGCAAAAGGTACTATGTTCATGATCTAGAAGACTCAACATAGGAAACATGTCAATTCCCCCCCAAACTAATATAATATATAGGTTCAACACAAGTCCTAACAAAACCCTAGTAAGGATTTTGTAGATATGAACAAGATTATTCTAAAATTTATATGGGAAGGCAAAGGAACTAGAATAACTTAAAGATTTCTGAAAAAGAAGAAGAAGAAGAATCAGCCTACCCACGTTAAGACTTTCCATAAAGCCACAGTACAGCACACTGTGTGGTACTGGCAGGAACTGACACACTGACGAGATGGAGAAGAGAACAGAACCAAGGTTACAGAGAGCCCCGCTCATGTACAATCAAGTGGTATTAGAACATTTGGATACACACTGGCTAAAAAATGAACTTCAACCTAAATCTCTCACCTTACCAAAAAAAATTTTTTTAAATATTCAAACATAAAGCTATAATACGCATACAAGAAAATCTTCAACAAGGAGTTTTGTGAAATTCTTAGATGTGATACCAAAAGCACAACTCACAAAAGTAACAAAAGCAATAAATCAGACCTCACCAAAATTAAAAACACTGGATCCACTGAAGTCTCTCTGAATCTCAACGGATGGAAAGACAAGATACAGACTGGCAACATGGCGAAACCCTGTCTCTAGTAAAATACACACACAAAAAACTCAGCCAGGCATGGTGGTGGGCACCTGTAGTCCCAGCTACTCGAGAGGCTGAGGCAGGAGAATGGACCCAAGAGGCGGAAGCTGCAGTGAGCCAAGATACAGCCACTTCACTCCAGCCTGGGCAATAGAGCGAGACTCCGTCTTAAAAAAAAAAGAAAGTATGTCCAACTACATATCTGACAGAGGACCCATAGTTAGAACATGTAAAGAACTCTCCAAATTCAACAAGAAAAAAAATAATCAAACAACACAACTAGAAATTAAAGATGGAAAAACATTTACTTAACAGAGTACACAAATGGCAAAAAGATGTCCAACCTCACTAGCATTAGGAAAACGGAAATGAAAAACACAATCAACCATCACTCCACATCTACTAGAACAGCTATAATCAAAAACAGTGACAACACCCAATGTTGGCACAGACGAAAATAAACTGGATCTCTCAAATACTGCTAGCGCAAATGTAAACTGGTATAGCCACTCTGGGAAATAGTTTGACAGTTTCTTAAAAAGCTAAATATACAGCCGGGCCCAGTAGCTCACGCCTGCATTCGCAACACTTTGTGAGGCCAAGACGGGCGGACCACAAGGTCAGGAGATCGAAACCATCCTGGTTAACACGGTGAAACCCCGTCTCTACTAAAAATACAAAAAATTAGCCGGGTGTGGTGGTGGGCGCCTGTAGTCTCAGGCACTCGGGAGGCTGAGGCAGGAGAATGGCGTGAACCCAGGAGGCAGAGCTTGCAGTGAGCCGAGATTGCGCCACTGCACTCCAGCCTGGGCGACAGAGCAAGACTCTTTCAAAAAAAAAAAAAGCTAAATATACACCTACCCCTACCATACAACCCAGCAGTGAAGTTTCTGGACATTTATTCCAGAGAAATGAAAACTTATGCCCACACACACACAAACATACACAATTGCTCATGGCAGCCTTATTTCTAATATCCAAAAACTTGAAACAACCTACACAACAGCTTGGATGGCTCTCACAGCATTATGTTGAATGAAATAGGCCAACCTCAAAAAACAAATCACATGATACAGATATCACTACAATACGGAAAAAAATAGAAAAATTTTTAAGTATCACATATTGAGTAATTTCAGTTATATAACATTCTTGATATTAAAACGAGATGGAGAATCGATGAGAGGTTTCCAAGGCCAGGGGTCAGAGGGACGGGAGTGGCTGTGGCACAGGAAGCTCCCTGTGGGGCTGGAATGGTTCTGCATCTTGGCTGCAGTGGTGATTACACAGATCAACACCTGATGAAATCACAAAGAACCGCACACACACACACACACACACACACACACACACACACACTGTGCCAAGGTAAGTGTCCTGGTTTCATATTATAGTTACGTAAGATGTAACCACTGGGATAAACTGGGTGAAAAATACAAGAAACCTGATACGGTTTGGCTGTGTCCCCACCCAAATCTCATCTTGAAGTTAACTCCCACAATTCTCATGTGTTGTGGGAGGAACCCGGTGGGAGGTGATTGAGGTATAGGGAAGGGTCTTTCCTGGGCTGTTCTCGTAATAGTGCATGAGTCTCACGAGATCTGATGATTTTAAAAATGGGTTTTTCTACACAAGCTCTCTTTGCCTGCTGCCATCCACATAAGATGTGACTTGTTCCTCCTTGTCTTCCGCCATGATTGTGAGGCCTCCCCAGCCATGTGGAACTGTGAGTCCAACAGAACCTCTTTCTTTTGTAAATTGCCCAGTCTCAGGTATGTCTTTATTAGCAGTGTGAAAATGAACTAATACAGGACCCGTCTATACTATTTTTGCAATTCCTGTAACTCTCTAATTATTTCCAAATTCAAAATTTTAAAAAAAATAAGTAAAAGAATGACAATATATACCATGCAAACATTAATCAAAGAAAGCTGGTACAGTTTTATTGAAATTAGACAAGTCTTCACAAAGCATTTTTAAAGATAAAAGAGGGCATTTAAAGACAATAAAAGGTCAATTGAATAGGTTAATAATCCTAAATGTGCATCATCTAATAACACGCTCCAAAATTAACCAATAGACATATCCACAATGATGTTTAGAAACTCATGAAGTCTCTCAGTAACTGACAAACAAGCAAACCATGAACAGCAACAGATTTGAACCAGACAACCAACAACTATGACTTCACTGACATACAGAGCAGTGCACTTAACTGAAAAGTACAAATTATTTTCAAATACACAAAGAAAATTTGCTACAAGTTGTCTATATGATGAACCATAAAGCAAGTCTCAACACATTACAAAGACTGTAATTTTTATTTTATTTTATTTTATTTTTTGAGACAAAGTCTCGCTCTGTTGCCAGGCTGGAGTGCAGTGGCATGATCTCGGCTCACTGCAACCTCCGCCTCCTGGGTTCAAGCGATTCTCCTGTGCCTCAGCCTCCCGAGTAGCTGGGATTACAGGCGCGCGCCATCATGCCCAGCTAAGTTTTGTACTTTTAGTAGAGATAGGGTTTCACTATGTTGGTCAGGATGGTCTCAATCTCTGGACCTCGTGATCCGCCTGCCTCAGCCTCCCAAAGTGCTGGGATTATAGGCGTAAGCCACCGTATCTGGCCCGTTTTTTTAAATTATAAGTAAACGGCCTCATGATATTCAGATACAAATCAATTACAAAAAGATAACTGCAAAAAACAGATCAGGCATGGTGACTCATGCCTGTAACCCTGGCACTTTGGGGGGCTGAGGTGGACCACTTGAGCTCAGGAGTCCAAGACCAGCCCGGGCAACAGAGCAAGACCTGGTCTCTATTTAAAATGATAATAATTATAAAAAGTTAACTAGAAAAAATCTCTAACTTTGGAAATTAAGCAACATAGTTCTAAATTAAACATGGATTTAGAGTAGAAATGACAATGGAAATTAGAAAATATTTGGGCCCGGGTACGGTGGCTCACACCTATAATCCCAACACTAAGGGAGACCGAGCCGGGTCTAGTAGATGGGATTACAGGCACTCACCATCTCACCCAGCTAATTTTTGTATTTTTAGTAGAAATAGGGTTTCGTCATGTTGTCCAGGCTGGTCTCGAACTCCTGAGCTCAAAGTGATCTGCCCGCCTTAGCCTCCCGAAGTGCTGGGATTACAGGCATGAGCCACCACACCCAGCCTCCAGGTTTTAACCATTAAAACTTCTCATAAGATAATTAATTTGGCTCTCCTTTCTTTTCATATTAGCACTGTTTGGCTTTGATTAATGTACTAATAATCTGCATGATATCATTTAAGAAATATCTCCTTGAGTTTTTATATTAATACAGCTAATAAGTATATTAGAAGCTAAGCTTATAAGTAAGCTTAGCGTATAAGGAAATTAGGTAGCAACGGATAACAAACCTGGTACAGAGGAACTTCCAGCCATCACAGACAAACCACTCCAGTCCTCTTTTCCTTTGCATTATCCTGGCCCGTGGTAAGGTATGGTAATCACTTTCCTCATTCTCAAAGCCTTCTTCAGACATCATTAGTGGCATTTCATCCAAATGCGCAGACTCATCCTCCAGCTGGTACCTAGTTGGAGTGAAAACAGAGTGCTGAGACAGGCCAGGCAGGCTTTTACAGTGTGTTTCAGTTAGGGACAGTATTTCCTCAAATTAGGCTGTCTTCAGCTGAGGTAAAGCATTATAAATAAGACTGCAGAGGCTGCCTTCTTTTGCAAAGGAATGTGAGCTAAGGTAAAAAAGCTGCCCAACGAGGCCTGTGCTAGCTGAAGAAGTCTCTGTTAACTGTGCTGTGAGCGTAATCCTGGAAGCATCTGTGCTGCGGATGGCCAGCCTGACAGCACAACCCATGCTGCTCAACAGCTCCTCGCTGCATTTGATCCAGTCAGAAAACACCAATCTTCTGAAACATGACTATAGCAAAGAATGTTCACTCCAAGCAACATCTAAACACTCTATGTTACACAACTTTACATCATCAGCCAACATTCTAGAAGTGACTTTCAACAATATGTAGCTGTCTGTATCTGAAAAGTATCAACATCATCCTTTGGTTTGCTGACAGTCTTGATAATCTTTGGGGAATGATGCTATGTCCCATTTATTCTGTTATGCTCTTCACTAAAACATGCTATTCAATGAAAAAATCTCAACAACCAGCATATCTTTTAAAGCTCAACAATCTTCTTGATTCCAAGAAACAGGCAGCCTATCATCAAAACTGTTCCTTTTATCCTTCCTCAATCACAAACATAATCTATCTTTAAAAAATAAAAACTTACCTTTTTGAGAACAATTTGTCAGAAACGATAATGGTGATTCAACAAGTGCTACCTTACTGAATTCTGCATCAAGTATTTGTGGAGGCATTGTCACAATGTGAAAAATACGAAAGCAGACTTGTGGGTTCCTCTCTGGGATAAATGCAGTCACTTATATTGAAATCTTTTTTCACAGTCTCTAAATTCCATATAGAAAACAGCTAAAACTAACCAAAACCCACTACTAAAACATAAATAAGGGACAGAGATAGTACCATCCTTAACTGACACATAAGGAAAAAAGTAAGTATTCCAAATCAACAAAGCCAGGTCCAGAGTCCAGTCTGGGTCACAGCCAGGCAGCTTAGGGGGAAAACAGGGCTGAGGGCCCTAGCAATGGCAGACCATGGATAAAAATTATACCCAGACAGAATCTACCCTGAGAGCAATAGGTCTGTGATCACAGCACTGGTTACTGGGGGACCTACAGGAGGGGGCACAGAGCTTGGTTAGTAAGGCATCAATGTCAGGGGCAGAAGTCCACATGGGAAGAAGGATGCACCTCTTGGAAGGCTTGTTGGTGAGGGGAAGTAAAGGGGCAATAAGTGGAAATTAAGAGTTCTTCAGAAACGAAAAATAGGAATCAAACACATAAGCAGGCAATTCTAGTACATTCTGCTAAAGTGCAATTTAGAGAGAGGTCAGTATTGTGGAAGACTTTTCCTTTTTCAAGAGAATACAGTGAGTCTCAGGAACCCAGTCATGCAGTCCTCACTGCCTAGAAAACTCAAAGAGAAAGAGCACGTTGTAAGTACCCAGAGGCCAAAAGGCACGGATGATGTGAAGGTAAGCGCATGAGTGGCCGAGTGTACGTGTCATGTACGATGGAATCATATTTCTGACCATGACCTGGCGTATTTTCTTCCTAGTAATTCTTCCTCTTTTCAGACCTCCAACTGATGGGCCTGACGTGCACAGTTTCCAGACAAGGGCAGCTTAGCTCCAGGCGTCTAAAACAGACTCTGAAGTCCAGTGCAGAGTTCCTGCCAAAGTGAAGACTCTAACTGCACTGCACGTAATATGCAGAGTGCAGACTCCAGAAGAAGCCCATCCTTTCTAGCCACAGCCCCAGCAAAGGGGGCTCTTGCAAAGCAGAATGTTTTTTCTGTTTTCCAGTTTTCTCTCTCCTAGCCCTCCCAGGGCTACCCAGTAGTCCCCTCTACGAGAGCAAGGGAAACAGGAAGACGGGCTCCTGGAGTCCAAACAGGATGTGGACGTCCCTGGTAATTCTCTCTTTTCTCACACAACTTTTCCCTGAGAACCGCCCCAGTCAGGTAGACTTTCACAACAACACGAAGGTCTAAAACTCTGAGAGAAAACCCTGACTTTCAGAAAGCATAAAGCTGAGAAAAAACAACCCTGGAAATTGGAGACGTGGGATAAACCAGAGAGTGGAGAAAGCTGGACAAGGGATGCCCTAATTCTGTATATGAATCAACAGAAGTCCCGGGCTCACCCCCGAGCTGCAAAAATGTGCCCAAACCCAAATAAGCACAGGACAAGCTCTGGGAACTACTCAGGTCCTATACAACAGGCCCGACAAGCACTAGTGGGCAGCCGGTGGCCTGGTCAAGGCTTTGCAGCTGAACTGACATGGCAACCACCACCCACTGGTGGTGAAACAGAACTGGGGGTCGAAACCTACCCAGGTCAATGCACTGCTAAAACAAAACATTCTTCAAAGGATTATGAGACTCAGAGTCCCACAACACAATATTCAGAATGTCCAGGATACAAGCCAAACTTACTCAACATACAAAGTAATAGGGAAATATGGCCAATAGTCAAGAGAAAGAACAACCAACAAACGCTACTTGCAGTATGAAAAACATACTGGAGTTTTAAAGCAGCCATTATATCCATGCTCCATGAGATAAAGCTGAACAGTCTTGAAGTGAACAGAAAAACAGAAGTTCTTTTTTTCTTTTTTTTTTAAATACTCTACAAGTATCCTAGGGAAGACAGAGATTCTAAGCAGATGGGGGAGGTGGTGTGTGCACATGCACCCACGTATACACATTGTTTATCTATATTTCTTTATATATGAAAAGGTCTAACATGCATGCATGTCATTAGAATACCAGAAAAACTGAGGCAGAAAAATATGTGAAGAAAAAATGGATAAACACTTCCCAAATCTGTTGAAAGAAATCTAATTAAAAAAGACAGTAAACTAAAAACAGCGTGCAAAGATACTACATAAAGATACATCATAATCAAACTACTAGAAGCAAAGATGAAGGAAAAAATCTTGAAAGCAGCCAGAGAAACACAACTCATTACATATAGAGGAACATCAATTCAAATGCCTGTAAATTTCTCATGGAGAAAAATGGAGGCCAAAGCACAGTGGAACTTGATGTTTGAAGTGCTAAAAGAACTGTGAACCCAGAAATCTATATCCAGCAACAATGTCCTTCAGGAATGAAGGAAAAACAAAGATATTCTCAGATGAAAGAAAACTAAGAGAATTTGCTGTCAACAGATCTGCCCTGAAAGAATGCTAAAGAAAGACTCACGATGGAGAAAATGATACCAGAAGGAAACACGGAACTTCTAGAATGAAGGAAGAGCAACAGAAAGTTCTTTAAAATATGTATGACTATTAAAAATAAAACGTATTAAATTGTCAGGGTAAGTTTTTAACACAAACAGATGCGAATACATATAAGAAGCCTAACACGGAAGAGTAGGTGACTCTCTAGTTTATATGAGGTGGTAAAATACTAACCTTAAGTAGACAGCGAAAAGTTAGCCACATTATCATAAGTCCTGGAGTGGGATTTCCCAGCAGAGGCACATTAACATTTTGGGCCACAGAACTCTATTGGGGTGAAGCTGTCCTATGCACATATTTATTCCACAGTATCCCCAGCCTCTATGCACTAGATGCTAGTAGCAGCCCCACACTCACCCCTTGTTGTGGCAATCAAAGATGTTTCCAGACATTGCCAAACATCCCCTGGAGTATAAAAATCACTATCTAAAGGAAGTACTTTAAATATAATGGTATTTAATATTAAAAGATTAAAAGTAAAAAAAAAATGGAAAAATAAACAGTTAATCACTGCATAATGACATACCAGTCAACAATGGATTGCATATAGAACAGTGGTCCCACTAAGGAAGCTAAAAATTCCTAACACCTAGTGACATCACAGCCATAATAACATTCATAGTACAACGCATTACTCACATCTTTGTGGTGATGCTGGTGTAAACCAAATCTATTGGGCTACCAGTCATTCATATAAAAGTCTAGCATATACACCTATGTACAGTATCTAATACCTGACAATCATAACTAATGACTATGCTATTAGTTTATGTATTTACTATACTATACTATTATTATTTTAGATCGTACCATTTCTATTTATTTTTTTTTTTAAAGCTAACTGTAAAACTGCCTCAGGCAGGTCCTTCAGGAGGTATTCCAGCAGAAGACATTGTTATCACAGAAGATGACAGCTCCGTGTGTTATTGCCTTCCAGTGTGGCAAAATGCGGAGGTGAAAGATAGTGATTAGATGATCCTGACCCTATGTAGGCCTAGGCTAATATGTGTGCTTTTGTCTTAGTTTTTAACATTAAAAAAAAAAAAAAGTTTAAGTAAACATAAATTTAAAAAAAAAAAGAAAAAAGCATATAGAACAAGAATATTAAAAAAGAAAATATTTTTGTGCAACAATATAATCTCTTCATGTTTTAAACTAAGTGTTATTACAAAAAAGCCAGTAAGTTTTTAAAAATTAAAAAAATTATAAAGTAAAAAAGTTGAAGTAAGCTAAAGATTAATTTACATGCTAAGTGTCCTGTACAGGTGTATGATTGTTTATGTTTTATAGTGCATTTTACTATGTTCAGTATGCTTAGATACACAGATGCACGATTGTGTCACATCTGCCTGCCGTATTCAGGAGAGTAACACGCTGCACAGGTTTGCAGCCTAGGAGCAACAGGCTCTACCATTACAGGCTAGATGCGTAGTAGGCTCTATCATCTTGGTCTGTGTGAGTACACTCTAGAATGGCTGCACAACAATGAAATTGCCAAACTTATTTCTGGAGTACAAAACTCAGTATCTAGGGGAAGTATTTTAAGTATTAATGGTATTTAACATTTCTCAGAACATCACATCCCCATCCTTCAGCAACACATGACTGTGTTGTTCCATATAATGGAAACACTAGTCAAAAGAAAGCTAAGTAGCTATATTAATATAAGACAAACACATCAAAAAAAGAACTGCCTAGCATAAAGAGGAACATAATGAAATAATAAAAGGATCAATCACCACTAAGATCTAAAAGTCCCAAATACGTATGCACCTACCACCAGAGCTTCAAAACACATAAACCAAAACTGACACAAGTGGAAGGAAAAATAGACAAATCCACAATAGTAACTGAAGACTTCAAAACTCTCAGCCCACTGTCACCACTGTTACTTGACATAGTACTGGAAGTCCTAGCTAGAGCTATCAGACAAGAGAAACATATAGGGGGAATCCAAATTGGAGGGGGAATCCAAATTGGAAAGGAAATAATCAAATTATCTTTGCTGATGATACGAACTTCTATTTGCAAAAACCTAAAGACTCCACAAGAATACTATTAGAACTGATCAATTCAGTAGCTGCAGGATACAAAATCATCATACAAAAACCAGTAGCATTTCTATATGCGAACAGTAAACACTGTGAAAAAGAAATTTTCAAAGTAATCCCATTTACAATAGCCACACATAAAATTAAATACCTAGGAATTAACTTCACCAAAGAAGTAAAAGATCTCTATAATGAAAAATATAAAACACTGATGAAGGAAATTGAAGAGGACACCAAAAAATGAAAAAATATTCCATGTACATCGATTGGAAAAATCAATATTGTTAAAATGTCCATATTACCCAAAGCAATCTACAGATTCAATGCAATCCCTATCAAAATGCCAATGACATTCTTCACATAAATAGAAAAAACAATCTGAAAATTTATATGAAACTACAAAAGACCCAGAATAGTTAAAGCTATCCTAAGCAAAAAGAACAAAACTGGAGGAATCACATTACCTAACTTCAAATTATACTGAAGAGCTACAGTAATCAAAACAGCAAGTTACTGGCATAAAAACAGACACATAGACCAATGGACCAGAACAGAGAACCCAGAAACAAATCCACACATTAATGGTGAGCTTGTTTTTGACAAAGGTGCCAAGAACATACAATGGGGAAAAGACAGTCTCTTCAATAAATGGTGCTGGGAAAACTGGATATCCATACGCCAAAGAATGAAAATAGATCCCATCTCTATCTACAAAAATCAAATTAAAGCAGATTAAAGGCTTAAATCTAAGACCTCAAACTATGAAACTATTACAAGAAAATACTGGGGGAAATCTCCAGGACAATGGTCTGGGCAAAGACTTCTTTGGCAATACCCCTCAAGCACAGGCAACTAAAGCAAACATGGACAAACGAGATCACATCAAGTTCAAAAGTTTCTGCAGAACAAAGGATACAATCAACAAAGTGAAGAGACAACCCACAGAATGGGGGAAAATATCTGCCAACTACCCCTTTGACAAGGGATTAATAATCAGAATTTATAAGGAGCTCAAACAACTCCATATGGAAAATTCTAACAATCTAATCAAAAATGGGCAAAAGATCTAAATAGACATTTCTCAAAAGAAGACATACAAATCACAAACAGGCATATGAAAAGGTGCTTGACGTCGCTGATCATCAGAGAAATGCAAATCAAAGTTACAAAGAGAGATCATCTCACCCAAGTTAAAACGGCTTATATCCAAAGGACAAGCAATGACAAATGCTGGCAAGGATGTAAAGAAAAGGTAACCCTTGTACACTGTTGGTGGGAATGTAAATTAGTACAATCACTATGAAGAACAGTTTGGAACTTCCTAAAAAACTAAAAATTGAGCTACTATATGATCCAGCAATCCCACTGCTGGGTATATACCAAAAATAAAGGAAATCAGTGTTATCAAAGAGATACCTGCATTCCTATGTTTGCTGCAGTACTGTTTACAACAGTTAAAATTTGGAAGCACCCTAAGTGTCCATCAACAGATGACTGGATAAAGAAAATGTGGTGCATAAACACAATGGAGCACTATTCAACAGTAAAAAAGAATGAGATCCAGTCATTTACACCAACATTGATGGAACAAGAGGACATTATTTTAAGTAAAATAAGCCAAGTACAGAAACATAAATATCACACATTCTCACTCACATGTGGGAGCTCAAAAAAGAGTTGGACTCATGGAGACAGAGAGTAAATGATGCTTATCAGAGGCTGGGAAGGGTAGTACAGAGTAGGGGACAAAGAAGGGATGGGTAACGGGTATAAAAATACAGTGAGATACAAGGAATAAGAACTAGTGTTCAGTAGCACAACAGGGCAACTATAATTAAGAGTAATTTAGTGTGTATTTCAAATAAATAAAAGAATAAAATTGGGAAGTTCCTAACACAAAGAAATGATAAATGCTGGAGGTGACGGATATCCCAATTACCCAATTCGATCATTACACATTGTATGCATGTATCAAAACATCATATGTACCTCATAAATGTGCATAACCATTATGTATCCATAACAATGAATAATTAAAAATAATTTTTTTCGTAAGACTGGAAGTGAGGGAGAGGTCTTCCTTAGCTCACCCAAGATGCTAGGCCCCAAGTAGTGACATCTGGAGGTAAAGCAGCCAATCCCTGAAGGCCTAGGAAGACTGGCCAACTAGTGCAGAGACCTTGTAGAGAGCCACAACACAAAGCCAGCAGGACACGTGCACAGCGGGCCAAGGGGAGCAGGACACCAGAAGCAGCTGAAGAGATGGGTAGGAACAAGGGACACAGTGCAGGCCAAGCATCAGGAAGGGGTTTAACTGTAAGTGCAATGGAAAGTTATTGAAAGGTTTTAAACCTGGAATAACTTTTGTTTTCACAAAGGACTTTTATTTTTTTATAATTTTTTATTTCCATAGGCTTTTGGGGAACAGGTGGTATTTAGTTACATAAGTTCTTTAGTAGTGATTTGTGAGATTTTGCTGCACCCATCTCCCGAGCAGTATACAATGAACTCAATTTGTAGTCTTTTATCCCTCACCCCCTTCCCAACCTTTCCCCCTGCATCCCCGAAGTCCATTGCATCATTCTTATGCCTTCACAGAGGACTTTTAAATATGCAAATTCAAACAAGAAGAGACCATGTCTTGCTTACCAAATGTAAAAAAGAATTCTTAACATTCAATATGGCCAACAGTCTTGGATAAACAGGCACTCGTAATCGCTGGTAAAAGTGGAGAACAATTTTTGAAGATGCATTGAAAGCTTTTTATTTCTGTAATGTAAATAAACTTTAACCAGGGTTTCTCATTATCCCATGGAAATTTAAAATGTGTTCAGTATTTCTCTACAAAGGTAACCACCACTGTGCTGTGATGTTGAAAAAGACCCAAGGAAACACGGCAAAAAGCACACTATCCATGAATAAACAACTGGTGAAATATACAATGGAATCAGAATATTGTCACTAAAAATAATCACGGAGAAGAACTTTGTTGAAAGGAAATGTGTTAGGAGAAATGGTAGTCACTTCTTTTCACCCCTCTTTTAAACACCCTACTCTACCAATCCAAATGCTACTTGCTGAAGTGTCTCCAGATAATCTTTTATACACAACTCCAACCACTATTGACAGCATCACAGAACATCCTTACAACATACAAGTTTCATTATAATTTAGGCAAAAAATTACATGATCTGTGAAGTAACAGACCTAAAACATTAATAATATGCTTCCCTTAAAATGTCATTTTTTTCTTCTCTGTATGAGATTGCTTCTTTTAAAACAGTCAACTAGAAAATGAATATTTATACAAAATGCGAATAAAATTCAAAACACCACATAAATATACCGTAATATAATACACAAAATGAGACTTTTGGTCTTTTTCATTATTTCAACAGTTATGTCTTATTTTAGTAAAAGTCACAATCTTATCAAGTTTAATGCAGGAAACTCAGCACAACAAGTTCTGAAAGATAAGGAATACAAGCAACATCATGTTTTGTAACCTCAACTCCAGAAATGGAGCCTTTGAACTGGCAGGCAATTTATTCCATTTCCAAGACAATTTTCCTATTGTATTGAAAATTTTACCTCAGTATTTAAAAACAGTAAGATGATGAATAATGGATTTTTTCAGAGACAGGAAAAGTGCAGAATCTTAAGTGTCTTTGTTGCCTGGTGTCATACACACTTAATTGGTTTGTCACTCAAGAAAAATCAACGTTTCCAGCAATTAAGTATAATTCTGGGAACATACTTTTAAAATGAGTAAAAACAACTATGAACAAAGACGACAGAATGGATGATACCAAACCCAAGAGCACTGCCATGGTAAGAAACAAGGACAGCTATCTGAACTGCAGCCAAAGGTTTAAAAAAAAAAAAAAATTAGGAACTCTCAACTCGCAAGTACTGGAAGGCACATAATTTACATGTATCTAAGTAAAAGTAAATCAATACAATAACTAGCTTAAAAACTTACATTTTATCTTAAATATCTAATAGCCTTATTGTTTCCATTTCGATGAGAAACACTTCTTAGAAGCCAATCGATATTAAAGAAATATATTTAAAACATGTCTAATGCTCAAAGCTTCTTTAAAAATAAACACTCCCCCTTTGCCTGCATGTCAGTAAAGTAGAAAAACAAAGCAAAAAAACTAAGTGCTATAAAGAAATGTGCATATTTCCTTCATCAAATACAACTACAAGGTTGAACTATCATTGATAAGTCATTAGTAAGCAGCAAAGCTGCATAAACTAATGAGAAATTGGGACTCTCCCCTCTATAGCAGCAAAGGAGACAAATGGTGCTATGGTTGAAATGTTTTTGTCCCCTCCAAATTCATGTGTTGGAAGCTTCATCCTCAATGCAACAGTCTTAGGAGATAGTGCCTAATGGGAAGCATTTAGGCTACAATAGTTCCACCCTCATGATGCATTAATGCCATCATAAAGAGGGCATATTGCAATGGGTTCGCTCTATCCTGCTCTTCTGCCATGTGAGGAAACCACATTCTTCCTCTCTTGCCCTCCCATCCTCCCCCATGTGAGGACACAGCAAGAAGGTCTCACCAGATGTCAATACCTTGATTTTGGACTTCTAGCCTCCAGAAGTGTGAGAAATAAATTTCTGTTCTTTATAAATTATCTAGTTTCAGATATTCTGTTACAGCACCACAAAATGGACTAAGACAAAGGGTAAGGTGTTAAAATAAATAAATAAGCCAGCAGATAAATGAATAAAATTAAAGGGATGGCTGCCTGAAAAATATGCCTTGACTTTAGTAGCAAAATGCAGCAAAAGGAACATGGAAATAGTCCCCTAAGCTGAGATGTCATTTCCCCCATGGGAATTATATATACAGTAACCTTGGAGCTAATGATTTCTAAAATGTTCTACAAGAAAACTGAACACCAATTTATTGAAATAACACTGCTATACATAAACTGAGAAAAACTTCTGAATTAGAGTTAATGGTACAATATCCAATGTTATGTAAATGCAAACCCAGAAATTTGAAGCTATATAGCCAATTAGCTCAGGATACATACTTCAGTTACCTAAAATTGTGATGTTCCCTATTATCAACTCTGTCTTCAGGCTAATACTATTAGGTGTAAAAAATAAATAAAGAAGTAAAACATTTCTATTCTGGCAAGTGTAAATAATTTTTTAAACTTGAGATTATTTTATTTTTACTTCTTTTTTTTTTTTTTTTTTTTTTTTTTGGAAATAGAGTCTTGCTCTGTCTCCCAGGCTAGAGTGCAGAGGTGCAATCTCAGCTCACTGTAACCTCAGACTCCCAGGTTCAAGCGATTCTTCTGCCTTGGCTTCCCAAGTAGCTGGGATTACAGGTGCTCGCCATCACATCCAGCTAATTTTTACATTTTTAGTAGAGACAGGGTTTCACCACCTTGGCCAGGCTGGTCTCAAACTCCTGACCTCAGGTGATCCGCCCACCTCAGACTCCGAAAGTGCTGAGATTACAGGTGTTAGCCACCGCGCCCGGCCTACATAGACCTTTTAAAGGAAACTTCTATAGGACCCCTAAGAAAATGTCTCTGATTTCAACGAATCCTGGGACTGGACAATTAGATAAATACTGTCTTAAGAATTAGTACTATGCCTTTAAAAAAAAAAAAAAAAAAAAGGCATTTCAATTGTGAACCATCACAGCAAAAGAAGTTTCATTTTTACAACTAGTAAAATATTAGACTATCATAATTATCAAAGTTTTATTATTCATAGAAAATTGTGTATAGACTCTCAGAATGAGAAATCTAACATTAAAAAAAATTGTGTTGCTTCTACCAAGAAACACTAATATTTTACCAATAATCAGACAATAGACATCTGTTCTTAACACCAGTATCTTTCAATGCTAAAACTTAACTATTAGAAGATTGCAAATGCCTCTGGGCAGGGCCAGTAGTCACACTGCTGGCAAAAGCAAAGAAAAACTAATAACGGACATGGATAAACAAAACAATGCTTAGTGTCATTCATTCTTCATTTAACTGCAAAGATAATTTGAATGACACCACCATCACTTAAAACGCAAAAATGGGAAACACCAATTTAACAAATACCTTATTTTCACCCAGATGTTAACAATGCGAAGGAGAAATCAATGTCTCACATGACTTTGTAGAAAACAGACTTAACAAGTAATTGCATTCCCAGTGAACTATGAGCTACTACGTGTGATACACATCATTTTGTTTACTTAATGACACATGAAAACAGTAACATCCTCATCCTCAATGATAATAAAGGCAATGTGCTATTGAATGTTTCAATCTTCCTTAACCATATGATACGGTTTGGATGTGTGTCCCTTGCAAATTTCATGTTGAAATGTGATCCCCAATGTCAGAGGTGGGGCCTAGTGGGAGATACTGAATCATGGGGTAGGGGTGGTCCCCTCATGAATCCCCATGGTGATTGATAAGTGAGTTCTCACTTAGTTCACGTGAGATCTGGTTGTTTATAAGAGTCTGGGACCTCCCATTCTCTCTTGCTCCCTTTTGTCATGTGACATGCTGGCTCCCCAATACCTTCCACCATGATTGTATACTTCCTGAGGCCTCCCCAGAAGCAGATGCCAGCACCATGCTTCCTGAAAAGCTTACAGAAGCATGAGCCAATTAAATCTCTCTCTCTTTTATTTTTGTGTGTAAATTACCCGGCCTCAAGTATTATATTTCTTTATAGCAATGCAAAAATGGACTAACATCATACTCAAATCACATCTAATTCTTCCCTTGGAAATTTTTATAAAATATAAGCCCAATCATGAAAATTTTTATACATTTTAACAACCAACCAACATTATCTTTTAAATATACTGTGTTCTAAAGTAGTATGATTATAATGAAATAAAAATAATTCCACTTCAAGGAAAACCTGAGAACTTCTAAAATACAGTAACTACAATTCTTTATACATAAGAACAAAATGTCATTTTCATATGGTCAAGGAAGGAAACTTTCAAAGCTCACAAAGCGAAGTAAAGCTCCTATGAAAGCTGTTTTTCTAATAACTATTTCGTTTTCAACTGCCAATGTGGATATCTAGGCTACACAAAGTAAAATTCTGCTTCTGGTAAATTAAGACAATACACTAACTTACATTTCTTTTTTTTTTTTTTTCTTTACTTCTATTCTATAGCACACACTTTCCAAAATTTAAATTGGGAAGTGAATAAAGTTTATAGCAAAATCGTTATGTTCTAATATTTCTATTTTGGGAAATGTGTACCATTGTGAAATTAGTGACTTGTTACAAATAGTTAAAATGGTAAATTTTAAATTACCTGTATTTTACCACAATGAAAAAACTCTATAGATAGGAGGTTGGGGGATAAGTGGAATGGAAAATGACAGGATGAGGGTGGTAGCTCCAGGGTACGAGGTTTTTTTTGGACATGATGAACATGTTCAAACATTGACTTTGGTGATGGTTACATTTATCTATAAATATTCTAAAAAACACTGGGCTGGGCGCAGTGGCTCACGCCTGTAATCGCAGCACTTTGGGAGGCCGAGGTGGGTGGATCATGAGATCCGGAGATGGAGATCATCCTGGCCAACATGGTGAAAGCCTGCCTCTACTAAAACAAAAAAAAAACTAGCCAGGCACGGTGGCACGAGCCTGTAGTCGCAGCTACTCAGGAGGCTAAGGCAGGGGAATCGCTTGAACCTGGGAGGCAAAGGTTGCAGTGAGCCGAGATCATGCCACTGTACTCCTGCCTAGCAACAGAGCAAGACTCCCTCTCAAAAAAAAAAAAAAAAAAAAAAAATGCTTGAATAGGAATAGCTCTGGTCTGCAGTTCCCAGTGAGATCAAGGCAGAAGGCAAGTGATTTCTGCATTTCCAACTCAGGTACCCAGCTCATCTCACTGGGACTGGGGAGACAGTGGGTGCAGCCCACGGAGGGCAAGCTAAAGCAAAGAGGGGTGTTGCTTCACCCGGGAAGCGCAAGGGGTCAGGCAAACTCCCACCCCTAGTCAAGGGAAGACCTGAAGGACTGTGCTGTGAGAAACAGTGCATTTTGGTCCAAATACTACGCTCTCCCCACGGTCTCTGTAACCCTCAGACCAGGAGATTCCTTTGGGTGCCTACACCACCAGGGCCCTGCGTTTCAAGCACAAAACTGGGCAGCCATTTGGGCAGACACCGAGCTAGCTGCAGGAGTCTTTTTTCATACCCCATGGCACCTGGAATGCCAACAAGACAGAAGCGTTCACTCTCCTGGAAAGGCTGAAGCCAGGGAGCCAAGTGGTCTACCTCAGTGGATCCCACCCCCACGGAGCCCAGCAAGCTAAGATTCATTGGCTTGAAATGCTCACTGCCAGCACAGCAGTCTGACGTCAACCTGGGATGCCCGAGCTTGGTGGGGCAAGGGGCGCCTGCCATTACTGAGGCTTGAGTAGGTGGTTTTCCCCTCACAATGTAAACAAAGCCGCCATCAGGGCTCAGCAAAGCCACTGCAGCCAGACTGCCTCTCTAGATTCTTCCGCTCTGGGTAGGCCATCTCTGAAAGAAAGGCAGCTGCCCCAGTCAGGGGCTTATAGATAAAACTCCCATCTTCCTGGGACAGAGCACTAAGGGGAAGGGCAGGTTGTGGGCACAGCCTCAGCAGACTTAAATGCTCCTGTCTGCCAACTCTGAAGAGAGCAGCGTATCTCCCAGCACAGCGCTTGAGCTCTGCTGAGGGACAGATTGCCTCCTCAAGTGGGTCCCTGACCGCCGTGTATCCTGACTGGGAGACACTTCCTAGCAGGGGTCAACAGACACCTCATACAGAAGAGCTCCAGGTGGCATCTGGCAGGTGCCCCTCTAAGACAAAGCTTCCAAGGGAAGCAACAGACAGAAATCTTTGCTGTTCTGCAACCTCCGCTGGTGAAACCCAGGTAAACAGGATCTGGAATGGATCTCCAGCAAACTCCAGCAGACCTGCAGCAGAGGAGCCTGACTGTTAGAAGTAAAACTAACAAACAAAGAAATTGCATCAACATCAACAAAAAGGACATCCACACAAACACTCAATCCGAAGGACACCAGCATCAAAGACCAAAGGTAGATAAATCTACGAAGATGAGGAAAAACCCGCACAAAAATGCTGGTAATTCCTAAAACCAGAATGCCTCTTCTCCTCCAAAGGATCACAACTCCTCACCAGCACGGGGACAAAACTGGACGGAGAATGAATTTGATGAACTGACAAAAGTAGGCTTCAGACGGTGGGTAATAACAAACTCCTCCGAGCCAAAGGAGCATGTTCTAACCCAATGCAAGGAAGCTAAGAACTTGAAAAAAGGTTAGAGGAATTGCTAACTAGAATAACCAGTATAGAGAAAAACATAAATGACCTGACGGAGCTGAAAAACACAGCACGAGAACTTCATGAAGCATACACAAGTATCAACAGCCAAATCAAACGGAAGAAAGGATATCAGAGACTGATAATCAATTTAATGAAATAAAGCGTGAAGACAAGATCAGAGAAAAATGAATGAAACAGAATGAACAAAGCCTCCAAGAAACATGGGACTATGTGAAAAGACCAGACCTACGTTTGATTGGTGTACCTGAAGGTAATGGGGAGCATGGAACCAAGTCGGAAAACACTCTTCAGGATATTATCCAGGAGAACTTCCCCAACCTAGCAAGACAGGCCAAAATTCAAATTCAGGAAATACAGAGACCACCACAAAGATACTCCTTGAGAAGAGCAACCCCAAGACATAATCGTCAGATTCAACAAGGCTGAAATGAAGGAAAAAATGTTAAGGGCAGCCAGAAAGAAAGGTCGGGTTACCCACAAAGGGAAGCCCATCAGACTAACAGCAGATCTCTCTGCAGAAATCCTACAAGCCAGAAGAGAGTGAGGTCCAATATTCAACATTCTTAAATAAAAGAATTTTCAACCCAGAATTGTATATCCGGCCCAACTAAACTGAAGGAGATAGACACGAAAAACCCTTCAAACCCTTTTCTTTGAAGGGTTTTTCGTGTCTATATCTCCTTCACTTTAGTTTGGCTGGATATAATAATGAATATCCAGGAGCCGGTTTTTTTAAAAGATTAACAAGACAGACCACTAGCCAGAATAATAAAGAAGTAAAGAGAGAAGAATCAGACACAATAAAAAATGATAAAGGGGATATCACCACTGACCCCACAGAAATACAAACTACCATCAGGGAATACTATAAACACCTCTATGCAAATAAACTAGAAAATCTAGAAGAAATGGATAAATTCCTGGACACATACACCCTCCCAAGACTAAACCAGGAAGAAGTCAAATCCCTGAATAGACCGATAACAAGTTCTGAAATTGAGGCAGTAATAGCCTACCAACCAAAAAAAGCCCACGACCAGACAGATTCACAGTCGAATTCTATCAGAAGTACAAAGACGAGCTGGTACCATTCCTTCTGAAACTATTCCAAAGAACAGAAAAAGAGGGACTCCTCCCTAACTCATTTTATGAGGCCATCATCATCCTGATACCAAAACCTGGCAGAGACACAACAAAAAAAGAAAATTTCAGGCCAATATCCCTGATGAACATCGATGTGAAAAATCCTCAATAAAATACTGGCAAACCAAATCCAGCAGCACATCAAAAAGTTTATCCACCACGACCAAGTCAGCTTCATCCCTGGGATGCAAGGCTGGTTCAACATCCACAAATCAATAAACGTAATCCATCACATAAACAGAACCAATGACAAAAACCACATGATTATCTCAATAGATGCAGAAAAGGCCTTTGATAAAATTCAACACCACTTCATGCTAAAAACTCTCAATAAAGAAGGTATTGATGGAATGTATCTCAAAATAATACGAGCTATTTATGAGACACCCACAGCCAATATCATACTGAATGGGCCAAAGCTGGAAGCATTCCCTCTGAAAACTGGCACAAGACAAGGATGCCCTCTCTCACCACTCCTATTCAACATAGTATTGGAAGTCCTGGCCAGGGCAATCAGGCAAGAGAAATAAATAAAGGGTATTCAAATAGGGAAAGAGGAAGTCTAATTGCTTCTGTTTGCAGATAGGATTGTATACTTGGAAAACCCAAAATCTGCTTAAGCTGATAAGCAACTTCACCAAAGTCTCAGGATACAAAACGAATGTGCAAAAATCACAGGCATTCCTATACACCAATAATAGACAAACAGAGAGCCAAATCATGAGTGAATTCCCATTCACAACTGCTACAAAGAGAATAAAATAACTAGGAATACAACTTACATGGGATGTGAAGGACTTCTTCAAGAAGAACTACAAACCACTGCTCAAGGAAATAAGAGAGGACACAAACAAATGGAAAACATTCCATGCTCACGGATAGGAAGAATCAATATTGTGAAAATGGCCATACTGCCCAAAGTAATTTATAGATTCAATGCTATCCCGATCAAACTACCACTGACTTTCTTCACAGAATTAGAAAAAAACTACTTTAAATTTCATACGGAACCAAAAAAGAGCCCACATAGCCAAGACAATCCTAAGCAAAAAGAACAAAGCTGGAGGCATCATGCTACCTGACTTCAACTATACTACAAGGCTATAGTAACCAAAACAGCATGGTACTGGTACCAAAACAGATATACAGACCAATGGAACAGAACAGAGGCCTCAGAAGTAATGCCACACATCTACAACCATCTGATCTTTGACAAACCTGACAAAAACAAGCAATGGGGAAAGGATTCCCTATTTAACAAATGGTGTTGGGAAAACTGGCTAGCCATACGCAGAAAACAAACTGGACCCCTTCCTTATACCTTATACGAAAATTAACTCAAAGTGGATTAAAGACTTAAATGTAAGACCTCAAACTATAAAAACCCTAAAAGAAAACCTAGGCAATACCATTCAGGACATAGGCATGGGCAAAGACTTCACGACTAAAACACCAAAAGCAACGGCAACAAAAGCCAAAATTGCCAAATGGGATCTAATTAAACTAAAGAGCTTCTGCACAGCAAAAGAAACGACCATCAGAGTGAACAGGCAACCTACAGAATGGGAGAAAATTTTTGTCATCTATCCATCTGACAAAGGGCTAATATCCAGAATCTACAAGGAACTTAAATTTACAATAAAAAAAAAAAACAAACCAATCCCATCAAAAAGCAGACGAAGGATATGAACAGACACTTTTCAAATGAAGATATTTATGCGGCCAACAAACATATGAAAAAAAGCTCATCAGAGAAATGCAAATCAAAACCACAAGGAGATACCATCTCACACCAGTTAGAATGGCAATCGCTAAAAAGTCAGGAAACTACAGATGCTGGAGAGAATGTGGAGAAATGGAAATGCTTTTATACTGTTGGTGGGAGTCTAAATTAGTTCAACCATTGTGGAAGACTGTGTGGCAATTTCTCAAGGATCTAGAACTAGAAATACCATTTGACCCAGCCATCCCATTACTGGGTATACACCGAAAGGATTATAAATCATTCTACTATAAAGACACATGCATATGTATGTTTATTGGAGCACTATTCACAATAGCAAAGACTTGGAACCAACCCAAATGCCCATCAATGATAGATTGGATAAAGAAAATGTGGCACAAACACACCATGGAATACTATGCGGCCATAAAAAAAGGACGAGTTCATGTCCTTTGTGGTGACAAGGATGAAGCTGGAAACTATTACTCTCAGCAAACTAACACAGGAACAGAAAACCAAACACCGCATGTTCTCACTCATAAATGGGAGCTGAACAATGAGAACACATGGACACAGGGAGGGGAACAACACACACCAGGGCCTGACAGGGGGTTAGGGGCTAGGTGAGGGATAGCATTAGGAGAAATACCTAATGTAGATGATGGGTTGACAGGTGCAGCAAATCACCATGACATGTGTATACCTATGTAACAAACCTGCACATTCTGCACATGTATCCCAGAACTTAAAGCATAAAAAAAAAAAAAAAAACACTGAACTATACACTTTAAGTAGGGTAACTTGTATGTATATAAACTGTATCAAAAAAGCTGTTAAAATGAGTAAATGAAGCAATTTTAAAATAAAAAAGAGTACATAAAAAGAAGAAAAAAGAAAAAATGTAAAATGCTCCTTCCTTCCAGTTCTAGAGCAAGATAGAGTAAATGTGCTACTCCCTATTCTTCCCACTAAACACAGATAAAAACTCTGCACATTAAACATCAAAAGGTGGAGAGAAGAGGGCAGACCAGTAAGGTCCTTGGACTCAGAGAACAAGACATCAGTGAGTTTCCAGTATTCCCTTTTGGTCTCGTGCCCATGTTGTGTACTAGAGAGTTGGCAACCAGAAAAGTAATAGACACAGACCAAAAAAGTCCCCAAGAAAAGTCTGGTCTTTCTAGCCAAAGGACTAGGAAACGGGCAGCCTAGCAGAACCAAAAATTTTGATAGGAATATCCCATCCAAAGATGACAGAAAAAGCACAGCCTCACCCACACTGAAACAGCAAAGAGTGAGTGAAGCCTGGACTCCCACACTGCCCAGCTGTAAGAAGATACTCTCCCCACTGCCCAGATGGTGTCAGGGCAGACCAAGTGGGGAGTGGAGACATCCATCCAGGCCTGGCAGTCATTGTAGGGTACATGCACAAGGGTGCCAGACGCTCATCCCTGTTAAAGTTTCAAAAACTTTAGTTTAAAGATCAAACTGGCTTTTATTAGCAAATCAGGCAGTATTTCATCTATGAAATAGAAAGATACTCAGATCAGCTGAGCAGCAGAAGTAAACTTGGCAGCCAGAAAAGGCTGCAGAAAGTAGATTCAGGGAACAAAATACAGATTGGGCATTTCAAAGTTACTTTCCTTACAGGGTAGAGAGGACTCTCTTATGCTGGCTCAGTTTGGCCCCCTTATGACTGGTTGCTGTGAATCTCTTGTTTGGGGGGAAATTGGTCTGTTTTTAATTTAGTTTGATTGTGGCACCTAGCACAAGTGACTCCATTCTGGTTTGTTCTGGTCTGCTTGGCCTAGGGCAGGAGCTTAGTCTGAAATAATGGCCTCTGGTACATTTTATTTAATACCCCCAACTGGCAGTAATAAAGCACTCCTACCCATCTCTATCACTGTCAGAGGAGGCCTAGTGAAAAGTGGAAAATCTAACCACCTTCTAAAAGGTAACACCACCCATGCAATGTCAGTGGAGGCCACAGGCATGCAGTAACCAGGCACTCCTCCCCTTCCCAGCCAAGGTGGTGCTAGCAGAGACCACTGGGGAGCCAGCAGTCACATGGCACCTTCCCTTTCCAGATGTCAAAAGGGGCTGTGAAGGGAACCTGGCTCTTCACCCCCTTCTGGCAGTAACCCCCACATTCCACTACCACTACCACCAGGCCCGATAAGCAAAAGATTTAAATAAGATCCCAAATCTCATAACAAAATGTCTAGGCTATACTGGAAAATCACTCATTATCCCCAAAACCAGAAAAATTTCAACTCAAATGAGAAAAGAGAATCAATAGATGTCAACATCAAAACAACACAGACACTGAAATTATCTAACAAGGATTTTTAAACACATATCATAAAAATGTCTCAATGGACAATTATGAACACACTTGAAACAAATGAAAAAAATATAAAGTCTCAGAAGAGACACTGCTAGTATGAAGAAGAATCAACTGGAAATTCTGAAACTAAAAACCTTAATGGATGGGCTCAACAGTAAAATTTTAAAAATGGGGAAAAAAATCAGTGAACTTTAAGACAAAACAATAGAAACTGCCCAAGATGAACAGGAAATGGACTTAGAAAAAATGAGTAGAAACTCAGGACCCAACGGGACAACAAGATTTCACAAGGTGTCACCAGGGTAAAAGAAGAGATGGAGAGTAGAGCTCAAAAAGCACTCAAAGAATGGCTGCAAACTTCTCAGATCTGACAAAAGATACAAACTTAAAGAATCAGGATGCTAAGCAAACCCCAAACAGGGTAATCCTGAAGAAATTCATACCAACACCCAGAATAGTCAAAACGACTAAAAACTAAAGACTAAAAAAAATGCTTGAAAGTAGTAAGAGAAAAGTGACACCTATCTCAAAAGGAAAAATAACTCAAATGATATCAGATTTCTCATCAGAAAGCACGGAGACCAGAAAGAAGTGGCATAATAACATTTTTCAAGCGCTGAAAGAAAAGAACTGTCAACTCCAAATTCTG
Source organism: Rhinopithecus roxellana (assembly GCF_007565055.1). Lineage (NCBI taxonomy): Eukaryota > Metazoa > Chordata > Mammalia > Primates > Cercopithecidae > Rhinopithecus > Rhinopithecus roxellana. The sequence continues at coordinate 38,681,685 of NC_044569.1, read as the reverse complement.
TATCTGGTGAAATTATCCTTCAGGAATGAAGGAGAAATACAAGCATCTTCAGATGAAGGAAAACGAACAGAATTTGCTTCCAGTAGACTTACCATAAGAGAACAGAGAATTACTGAAATAGAACAAAAATGAGAAATTGTGAACTATCAGGAAATAAGAAAACAGGGCAAAAAGGGTAGGTCAATATCATAGGCTTTCCTTTGCCTCTTCAATATTCTAGATTGTTAGAGAGATAAAGCAAAAATTATAACATTGTCTGATATGGGGTTCTAATTGTATATAAGGGAAATATTTATATACTTTTATGTATGTAAAATCTACATGTACTTTTACATGAGTATTATATTACCAACGGGAGGATAAAGGGATTTAAAGAGGCGAAGCTCTTACACTTCACCCAACAACTGTTCAAATACCAACAGTACACTGCAATGAGTTATGTATACATAATGTAATTCCTGGAGCTACCACTAAGTAATATCTATACAAAGAAATACACTGAGGAACACTATAGATAAAGCAGAATTCTAAAACATGTTGACGCATAACCCATAAGGCAGGAAAAAGAAAAGAGAAACAAACACAGAAAGCAAAAAGTAAAATGGCATTATCAAACATTATGCTGAACATAAACCCTCTAAATACATCAATCAAAAGACAGACAATGGCAGTGGGTAAAAAAAGAACCAACTGTGTGACAACTACCAGAAACTCACTTCAAATATAAGTTACCTGAGAGTGAAAGGATGGAAAATTATATACCATGCAAACATTAATTGAAGGAAAGCAGAGGTGGCTATATTAGTGTCAGATAAAGTAGATTTCAGAGCAGAAAAATTACCAGAGACACACAGGTGAACTACGTAATGATAAAAGTGTCAATCCGTCAAGAACACACAGGAATCGCAAACGTGTATGCACCAAACAATAGACCTACAAAATATGCCAAACAAAAATTGATAAAACTCTAAAAAGAGGCAGGGTGCACTGTCTCATGCTTGTAATCCCAGCGCTTTGGAAGGCCGACAGAAGGCAATCACTGAACCCAGGAGTTCAAGTCCAGTGGAACCCCATCTCTACAAAAAAAAACTTTTTTAATCAGTTGGGCATGTTGGCATGTGCCTACAATCCCAGCTACTCTGGAGGCTGAAGCAGGAGGATGGCTTGAGCCCAAAAGGTCGAGGCTGTATTGAGCCATGATCATGCCACTGCACTCTAGCCCGGGTAACAGACTGAGACCATGTCAAAAAAAAGAAAAGAGAAAAAAAGAGAATAAACAAAGCTGCAAGGAAAGACGAACTCAACAGGACCATTAACTAAAAGGAAATAAACAACACTTCAGAACACTCCGCCTAACAAGAGCAAAATAAATGTTCTTTTCAAGAGCCAAATAATACTTACCAACATACAGGTAGAGTCACAGTATCTTACTGTACGCCTTGCAAAAGCATCACTTAACTTTTTAAACTATGCGTATGTTACCACGATAAAATAAAACCCAACTTCAGAAAATAATGTAGAAGCACAACTTCTGGTCCAGATAAAATGCCACAGACCCATTTCTCTGCTCCTCCCCAGTAAGTCCAACTATAAACCCTGGTAATTAAGCAAGAGCCAATCAAAGGAGAGTTCTGAAAGAAGGTAAGAAGGCAGCAGTGACTTACTGAGACTCCCCTCTCCCAGCAAGGGATACTGGGGCCTGAGACTCCCCTCTCCCACCAAGGGATATTGGGGCCTGAGACTCCCCTCTCCCATCAAAGGATACTGGGGCATCTGGGCAGGAGCAGTAAGGGGAACTTGACACTACAAGCTGCTGGCCCAACAAGGCTCTGTGCCTCTCATGCCTGAGACTCCTCTCTCTCATTAGGGAGAGCCAGGCAGCACCAACAGGTGCAACCCTACCATATAAGGAGCCCAGTCCAGAAAACCTTTTTATCCATAACCTAAGATCTTGCTCCAAGACATCAGAGCATCAAGGTGTCACCAGCAAGAGGGATTGTGCCACAGGAACCCTTTTGCCACAGTGGTGCTAACACTCCTCTTCTCCAACCCAGAGACACCAGGGCAGCCACTGGGTCCATATGGATGGGATACAGCCACAGCCAGGGCCCAGCCAAAGAAGCCTCTTCATCCCCATGCATCTGACACTTCCATCTTTTAACAAGAGAAACCAGGCCTAGGAAAATCCACCTTTCGCTCTCACGCAGCACCAACAGAGACCAGGAAGAGCCCCAGTGATACCACATAAACCAAGCAGACCAAAGATCACAGCACAAAGGCTCTGAGAATTAAAATGTCATTTAGAACCACAGGCCACAAATGTAGTCCAGGACCTATGTGCTGAATCTAAACAGGGTGGCTGCACGCCAAAATAAAAGATATAAATAGAACCCAAATTCTCCTAATATACAAAATACCCAAGAGACAATCGAAAACCATCTGTCAAACCAAGAGCCAAAACATTCACAGAATAGAGTGGAGACAACAGAGTAAAGAATTAGGGAACTTGAGAACAGATTAATAGAATGTACACAATCTGAACAACACAGAGAAAAGAAACAAGGAAAAAGCCTAAGGGAATTATGAAACACCAACATAAGATCCAACTTTCTTAACATTGGAAATTCAAATGGAGAGAAGAGAGTGGGAGCAACTCTCCATTATTTCAACAACAACAAAGAGTAGTTGAAGAAATAATGGCTAAAAACCTCCTAAATTTAGTCGAAGACCAAAAAAAAAAAAAAAAAAAACAAAAAACCAAACATAAAATCCATGACAAGACACATCATAATTAAACTTCTGAAAACTAGACAAAGTAAAAACTTGAAAGCAGCCAGAGAGAAATGACACATTATCTACAGGGGAACATCAATCTGAGTGACAGCAGCATCCTAATCAGAAACCATGGACGCAAGAAGGAAGCAGCACAAGATTTTTCAAGTGCTAAGAATAGAATGGCAGGCTAGCAGCCATGGCTCACGCCTTAATCATAACACTCTGGGAGGATGACACAGGAGGATCACTTGAGACCAGCTGGGCAATATAGCAAGATCCTGTCTCTTAAAAAATTTTTTGTAATTAGCCAGGCATGGTGGTATGTGCCTGTAGTCCCAGCTACATGGGTGGATTGCCTGGGCCCAACAGGTCAAGGCTGTAATGAGCTATGATCACATCACTAACTCCAGCCAGGACAAAAGAGCAAGATTCTGTCTCAAAAAAAAAAAAAAAAAAAAAAAAAGGAAGAACAATAGAAAAAGGGGAAATACGGGCACGTGGTATGTGCAATACACTATCCTTATCATCATGAGTTTTACAAACCATATTTGACAACTGACACAAAAACTGTGTCAACCATCTGTAACACCATCTGATACCCAGGACATGATATTTAAAGTGAGGACCTAACTGAAAGAAGGGTTTCCACACTTGACTGGAAGTGGTGAAATACAGCAATACAACATGGTGATAAGTCACACATGTATACTGTAATACCCAGATCAAGCACTGTGAAAACTATACAAACACCTAATCTCAAACACACTATACGGATACCAAAAGTGTCCAAGTAACCCAAAAAGTGGCAAAAAAAAAAAAAAAGAAAGAAAGAAACAGCAATGAGAATCAGAAGAAACAGAACACAGATAATAAATAGCACACTTATATTCTAACATATCAATAATTACTGTAACTGTAAATGGTGTAAATATGCCAATCAAAAGAGAATGGCATAGTCAATAAAAAATAGGATCATAAGATCCAACAAGAAACTCACTTCAAATTCAACACAGGTAAGTTGAAAGCTAATACCACGCAAACATTAATCCAAAAAAAGCATAAATGGCGACATCAATATCTAACAAAGAAGATTTCAGAGCAAAGAAAATTTGGTACCAGACACAGAGGAACATTAACCATGAAAGGAACAATCCACCGAGAAGACAAAAAATCTTGAATGTGTGTGCACCACATGACAGTGCTTCAAAGTACATGAGGCAAAAACGGATTCAATCTGTGACGGAAACCTATTTTGAAACAGGTGGCACATTTCCAAATAATGAACTCCTAAAATAATGAACATAACTACTGCTATAGGTAACACCAAGGAGGAAAGGAGAAATGGTAGTTCCAGAGAACCCACTTTCAACCAAACACTGAAAAAAGGGCACCTTACACATGTTCTACTGTAATCTCCAATAATTCCGTAAGAAAAAATATTATCCAGCACTTTACAGATGAGGAAACCATGGCTTTGAGTTTAAGTTACCCAAGAGCAAACAGCTGGTGGGTAAATCAACACACAAATCAGCGTTATAACATTCCGATAAGTACTCTGAGCTGTATGTTACAGTCTCTCAAATGGCCGAAACCAAAAATTGTTCAAAAACTCAAATTCTGAAGCAACTACATATTGAGTGAAATTATGTTTTCTACAATTCCTCTGGAATAAAACTTCAAAAACTGTAAGAAGCAATACTTATTTTTTAAATTTTTCTTCTTTTCTTTGAATGAGAAATAAGTTAAATATGAGTTAAATCTAATCTCGGGTATGAAAGGTCTGTACACTAATTCTACCGCTAACCTGTGGCCCCACTAAACAAGTCAACCGTTCTCAATACTCCATTTCCCTTTCTAAAGGCAAAATTACGTGTCGACAAAAAGCACTTTGTATATATGTGTTTAAGTAAAAAGTGCGCCTAGCAAAGATACCGAAATGTCGAACAGAAGTCATTTCAATAAGCAGTGTGTTTTTAACAATATAATTAAAAGTTGCATCTGTCACCTTCACAATTCATACGGCTATACAAACAAGTTTCGGAGACTCTGAATTATCCCATAAATCAGGACTTTTGATCCCCGTTTACTTTAGGAGAGCAGCCACCCCTCAACACCGGACCGCGGTTCTCCGCTCCGGTTCTGGCTCCTGCGCTCGGCCCAGGCGTCCCGGGATGCAGACGCTCGCTCCGGCAGTTGCCCGCGGCCCTCACCACAGCGGACGCCACAGCTGCGGCGCGCCCAGAACGCCCAAGACTCCCGACTCCCGGCGCACAGATGGGGCGCGCCGGTAGGACCCCAGACCCGCCCGGCTCCGGGTTCCTGCGCTGGACTGGGGCCCCGGGGCGCGTCTGCGGGGGACGGGCGCCGGTCCCGCCTCGGTTACCTGCTGTGCCGGTCGGCTCCTGGCCCGGACCCCGCGGCGCTGTAGTAGGCCGCGCGTTTGCGGTTGGCTGCGGCCGCCGCGGCGCTACGCACCTGGTAGAGCGGGATTTGGTCCGCCATGTTCCGGCCGCCCCTTTCCCGCCCCTCCCGCTTTCCACTCAATTCGCCACCTTTTCCCCGCCCTCTCCCCTCAGCGCCAACCCCTGCTGAGGCACAGCCCGCGGGCCTTCCCCGCCTCCGCCAAGCGGCGAGGTCCGATGACGTCAAGAGCGGCGGCGACGCGACGCGGAAGGCGTGGCGCCGCTAGGCCCGCCCTCCTTTGGGCGTCGGCGCACGATGACGTGCCCCAGGTGGCAAAAGCGCGGCGCGGAGGCGGTGGAATCCGGGCGATGACGTCACGAGCGGCTAAGCCTGGGGCGAGGGGCGTCGCGTTCTGAGGCCCCGCCCCCGCCGCGTGACGGGCCCGATGACGTCACCGATCGGCGGGGCGGGGCTTGCGTACGCAGCGGGCTGGTCTTCTGGTAGCGCGGGAGGCACCGCACGTGGGTCATGGTTCAGCCGGGCGCGCTCTGGTCCGCGGGTGGAAGGACCTCGCAGCCATCTCCTGGAAGTTCTGCCGGGCACATGCGTGGGCGCGCGCGGCCTCCTGATTGGTACCGAGCCTGTGCTGCCGGGAGTAGTAACGCTTCTTGCTGCCGTCCCGCGCTTCTCCAGCCTGCCTTCGGTGCGCGCTTAATGCCGGCGCCCTTGGAACCGCTGGTGTCTGTGCGTTCACAGGCAGGGTCGTGCTCCGTGGCCTTGGTCCCCAAAGCGGCGCGACCCCAGGCGCGCCCACCGCGCTGGGCTGAATTTCCGAGATGTTCTTGTCCTGCTTCCTCACTGCCGCTTTCCTCCTTTCCTCTGGTTCTTGGTCTTTAGCTTGAGTCCACATCCCCTACCTCTAGGCCCACGGCCTGCTGAAAAGTCCTGTAGGCGACTGTCAGAAACGAGGTTTACACCCTCAATCTACACAAGAAAGAAAAACGATATTGAATAAACGAATATACACCTTTGGTTGGGTTTGTTTCATTTCCTGTCCCAAGGACAGCCCCCTTCCACCTCCATCACCCACTGCCCCTGGAAGCCGGCAAGCTGAAGCACCGCTCACCTCGCCTGTTTCTGGTTTATTCACTTTGTGTTGTTTTAACCAGTGTTTTTATGATACTCCATTTTCGTGACATACACATTTTGTCTATGTGTTTGAAACACTGTTCAACATGAACTTATAAATGCTTTTCTGTTTTTTGGAGATGGGGTCTCCGTCACCCAGGCTGGAGTACAGTATTTCGATCACGGCTCACTACAGCTTCCACCTCTCAAGGTTCAGGTGATCCTCCCCCATCTGCATGTATTACTTTTTCATTATAAAAAATGGTCATTATGAATATTAATTTTTTTTTGGAGACAGTCTCTCTCTGTCGCCCAGGCTGGAGTGCAGTGGCGCGATCTCGACTCACTGCAAACTCCGCCTCCCGGGTTGACGCCATTCTCCTGCCTCAGCCTCCGGAGTAGCTGGGACTACAGGCGCCACGCCTGGCTAGCTTTTGTATTTTTAGTAGAGACGGGGTTTCACCGTGTTAGTCAGGATGGTCTCCATCTCCTGGCCTCGTGATCCACCCGCCTTGGCCTCCCAAAGTGATGGGATTACAGGCGTGAGCCACCGCGCCCTGCCTGTGAATATGAATATTCTTAATTTGTTGCGGCCACTTTCTGATTGCCAGTTTGCTTCTCAGCTGCTTTTCATGTAGCTTGAATACACGCCACTCCACAGACACTAACTACTTTCAAAAGACACCAATGGCCTCCCAATTGACAAGGGACTTCACCCATTATTTCTCTACCTCACCCTCAGCCGCTGACACTGTTCACACCATCTCTCACCTACATTCAACAACTGATGTTGATAACACCATCTCATTCTCACAGCACTGGCACTGTAACACCATCTCCTCAACCTCACTCAACACCTGACAGTGACAACAGCATCTCCTCACCCTCAGCAACTGACAGTGACACCATCTCCTCACCCTCACTCAACCCCTGACAGTGAATAGCATCTCCTTACCCTCACTCAAGAACTGACAGTGACAACACCATCTCCTCAGCCTCACTCAGCAACTGACAGTGACAACATCATCTACACCCTCACTTAACAACTGACAGTGAGACCATCTCCTCACCCACACTCAACACCTGACAGTGAATAGCATCTCCTTACCCTCACTCAAGAACTGACAGTGACAACACCATCTCCTCAGCCTCACTCAACAACTGACAGTGACAACACCATCTCCTCAGCCTCACTCAGCAACTGACAGTGACAACATCATCTACACCCTCACTTAACAACTGACAGTGAGACCATCTCCTCACCCTCACTCAACACCTGACAGTGACAACAGCATCTCCTCACCCTCACTCAACTTCTGACAGTGACAACACCATCTCCTCACTATCACTCAACACCTGACAATGACACCATCTCCTCACCCTCAACACCTGACAGTGAGTATAAAAATACCATGTAAGTGTTAGTATATACACACACACACACACACACACATATATATATTTTAGATAGAGTCTCACTCTGTTGCCCAGGCTGGAGTGCAGTGGCATAATTTCAGCTCACTGCAACCTCCACCTCCTGGGTTCAAGTGATTCTTCTGCCTCAGCTTCCTGAGTAGCTGGGATTACAGGCATGTGGCACCACGCCTGGCTAATTTTTGTTTTTTTAGTAGAGACGGGGTTTCACCAGGTTGGCCAGGCTGGTCTTGAACTCCTGACCTTGTGATCTGCCCGCCTCGGCCCCCCAGAGTTCTGGGATTACAGGCTAAGCAACAACGCCTGGCCCCTAATATAAATGTTTTTTGGTTTTTGTTTTTTGTTTTGAGATGGAGTCTTGCTCTGTCACCCAGGCTGTAGTCCAGTGGCGCGATCTCAGCTCATTGCAAGCTCCATCTCCTGGGTTCACGCCATTCTCCTGGGACTACAGGCGCCCGCCACCACGCCTGGCTAATTTTTTATATTTTTAATAGAGACAGCATTTCACCGTGTTAGCCATGATGGTCTCGATCTCCTGACCTTGTGATCCACCTGCCTCGGCCTCCCAAAGTGCTGGGATTACAGGCATAAGCCACCACGCCCGGCCTTGTATAAATTTTTTTTAAGGCAGACTCTTTGATTCTCTCACTTAGGTGTTCTGTTTTATTTATTTATTTATTATTTTTAGAGACAGGGTCTTGCTCTGTTGCCCAGGCTGGAGTGCAGTGGTACAATCACGGCTCACTGCGGCCTCTACCTCCTGGGCTCAAGTGATCCTTCTGCCTGAGCCTCCTGAGTAGCTGGCATAGTGCCAGCCCCCAAGCCCAGCTTGTGTGAGTATAATTAAAGCAACATCTGTGGTTTCAGCTTTAGTGGGACTTCGACATGCCTGGACATTTCTACAATACTGGTAGAAGAGACCACAAGAAGCTGGTTTACAAGAGAACAGAAGGAAATGGTGCAGCTGCTGTGGAAAACCAGGCAGCAATTCCTCAAGAGATGAAGCAGGGAGCAGCCATCTCACCCAGCAGCTCCATGCATTTATAACTTCCAAGAAATGAAAACTTGCCAAAAGCTTGTGTACAAATGTTCATAGCCACACTATTCATGACAGTTAAGAAGTGGAAATAACCCAGATTCCTACTTAACTCATGAAAGAATAAACTAATTGTGATCAAATGAAATACTACATGGTAACATGACGTGCTGACACTGGGCTGCATTGTGGATGAGCCTTGAGAACACGCTTGGTGAAGGGCGACAGTCACAGAAGGCCAGGTCTTATGTGATCCAGAATAGGAAAGTCCACAGACAGAGAGAGAGGCAGATCAATGACTGTGTGGGGCCGGGGATGTGTGAGGGTGACAGCTTAAGGGCATGGGTTTCCTTCTGGGGTGATGCAATGTTCTCAAGTTAGGTGTGGTGATGAAAGTACTAAAATGTGCTATACTACGGAACTGTGGCCCAGCATGGTAGCTCATGCCTGGAATCCCAGCACTTTTGGAGGCTGAGGCGGAAGGCTCACTTGAAGCCAGGAGTTTGAGGCCAGCCTGGACAACATAGCAAGACCCTGTCTCTACAAAAAACAAAAGTAAATTTGCTGGATGTGGTGACACGTGCCTGTAGTCCTGGCTACTTGGGAGGCTGAGGCAGGAGGATCACTTGAGCCTGGGAGGTTGGCGCTGCAGTGAGCTCTGATCATGCCACTGCACTCCAGCCTTGGCAACAGAGAGAAACTCTGTCTCAAAAAATTAATGATAATCTTAAAAACCCTACCGAATTGTACACATTAAATGTGTGAACGGTATGGCATTTGAGTGACATTTCAAAAAAGCTGTTACAAAACATAGACCTGAGGGGCTCCTAGGACAAGAAGCTAATGAAATCATCACCATGCGCTTAGCCCAGAAAGGGGGGCTTGGTTCTCGGAGGGCGGCTGCTCAGAGTCTGGCCCAGTGGATCTGTGACATGCCCACAGCCCACCCTCATCCAACCCACGTCTAAGCTCTGAAGAGGGCAGAGGGACCATCGGCCAAAATCTCAAGTGAGGGCTTTTGCTTCTGGCAGTGAAACTACCTGGAGCTGGACAGACAGAGCCAAGTCCTCGTGGCTGACCTGTCTTCCTTTCTAGGGCCAGCGTCACACTTGGGAGCCGTGCTGAGCAGAGCTGCGTCTGGAGCGGCCTTGCCCTGGGCTCTGAGGAAATGCAACGCAACTGAAGACAGCGCCCTGGTGAGCCCTTTCTCCCGGAGGCTCTGCCCAAGGCCAGCGTGATGTCCAAAGGGGCACAGCTGCAGCCGTGACTGCTGCCTGCCCTCCGGAGGACTTGCAGACCACGCCACGGCTGACCAATGGATGTGGAAGGGCTAGGGGCTGCTTTGGGGGGCCTGATGAAAGTCTGTGGGGATGCCTGAGTGTCTTCTAGCACTGGCTGGGATTTAGTGTGGCTCAGTTCAAAAACCCACAGCCGAAACCATCAAGGCTGGCCATTGCATCTTGGCCAACTTGGGCAGTACATCCCCCTCTAAGGTGTACCTTGAAACAGTGAAGAAAACCTGGGAGGCATAAAGGACTTCTCCTGACTGTTTCAAGGAACACCTTGAAGTGTATGCTTGATTGTACACACCTGGGCACAGATGTACCTCTGGCCTGCTCTGCAGCCTGTGGTGGGGGAGCCGGCAGCAGAGAAGGGCCACGGGTGGTGATTTGCTTTCTACATCAACTGGAAGGGCAGAAAGTGATTTCAAACATTACTTTCAGCAATGTTATGAACTTAATCTCAAAATCGTCAGAAAATTTGTTACCTGACAAAGTCATCTCTGAAAACCAACCATCCACTGTCAATGAAAAAGAGGCATGAAATGTGAGAAAAGACAAAAAACCTGTGTCATGTGACACAGAAGATCACGGTCACATGGCAGGGTGCCACAAACAGCAGCGGTAGCAGTGACTCTTGCAGTCAACCCAGCCTGGGGCCGCTGGGTGCCCACTGTGGTGACAGCACCTGGGACTTCCTGCTGGAGTCAAATAGCATCACTCACCAACTTCTAGGCCGAAAAACAAAACCAAACCACAAACAAAAACTAAGACAGCAAGTCCTGCCAGAAAGAGATGCACTGTACACTGTAGGAACGGAGTTCTGACCCACTTTGGTCCTGACCTCTTACAAAGATGGCGCCCCTCAGCATGGCACAACTCCCACTTCTTCCAGCATTCTCTTCACTAGCACAGCAACTCACCTGCCGATGACCTCCCGCTGTTAGATACAGGCGGGAGCCTCACCGCAGCAGAGAGCCCCACTGTGGTGCACGCCCATCGCCTCCAGGGACTCCCCAAGTCCTCATCTTCTTCTTGGGAGTTTGGGTGCTCTGTGACACCAGCACCTCCCATTCTCCTGGAAAACCTTCCAATGGATTTGGGCTACTTCTGGATGCTTTTGCTTCAAGAGTGCCAAGTCTCTCCCGTAGCTGGAGTTAACAGATGAGGCAAATGCCAGGAACATGAATTTGTGGTCAGCACGGAAGCCGGGAAGGCAAAGCCTGGAGGGACTCTCTTAGGAGGTTGGAAAACAGAACAGGCTTAGCAGCTACGTGGCCCATGCTTGGTCATTTTTAGCTTGCTGCAAATGATGTGTGTACCTGAGTGTCTACTTAGTTAACAGTCTCTATGTGAGTTTCTTTTTTTTTTTTTTTTTTTTTTTTTTTGAGACGGAGTCTCGCTCTGTCGCCCAGGCTGGAGTGCAGTGGCCAGATCTCAGCTCACTGCAAGCTCCGCCTCCCGGGTTCACGCCATTCTCCTGCCTCAGCCTCCCGAGTAGCTGGGATTACAGGCGCCTGCCATCTCGCCCGGCTTGTTTTTTGTATTTTCTAGTAGAGACGGGGTGTCACCGGGTTAGCCAGGATGGTCTCGATCTCCTGACCTCGTGATCCGCCCGTCTCGGCCTCCCAAAGTGCTGGGATTACAGGCTTGAGCCACCGCGCCCGGCCTCTATGTGATTTTCATAAGCATCTATATAAAAAGCGGCAAACATTTCTAAAACATTATATTGAACAGTGTCAAAGAGTAACAGGTCAGATTCTGGCTTGTGCAGTTCTGAGAAGTCTTACCACTTGATTGACGGCAGAGGCCCGTGAGGCCCCGCAGGCAGGAGCTGGGTCTCAATCAGTGCTAGGGGCTGCCACGAAAGAGCAAGGACTTGGAGGTCGACGTGGGCTTGTATCTCGCTTAGTGTATGTGGGGTCAGAAACACACGGCATGCAACGTACCTTCTCAACTCTTGCTAAGTGTGCACTGCGGTGGTGTCGACGCCACTCACACTGTTGTGCAGCAGCTCTTTCTCTGTGGTCTTGCGAATCTGAAACCCTTTACCCACTGGGCAATACTCCATGCCCTCCTCCCCCAGCTGGTGATCACCACTCCAACAGTCTGACTACTGCAGACACCTGGATGTGAGTCCCGTCCGTGGCTCGCTGGCGGCGGGCCAAATTGTGAGTCCCGTCTGACCCCTCCCTGGGTCTGTGCCTGATTCAGCAGAGGCCGTGCTGCCCTACTCCCTCCAGCCCACAGCGCAAGCCATGTGCTGGACCCGGCCCCTTTTGCCCCTTCTCATGCTGTCTCCAGTGGGCTGAGCGCTGCTGCCACCCCAGTTTCTCCTTCACGGGTCCTCCCCTCGAGGCTGCCCTCCCTGCAGCTGAGACTGACTCTGGTTGCACTCTGGGAAACTGCTTGTCACCTGCCCCGGCTCCCGTGCAGCCTCCACTCAGGCTCTGTCTGCACTGGGTCTCCTGCTGAGCCTGGCTGTTGGTTTCAAGGCACAGGCCGGGCACTCTTCCTGGAAGAGGGCTGCCTGCCACTTGTGTGTCTGATGCTGGGTGGACCCCTCCTTCCCCCCACAGCACCGGGCGAGCCTCTGTCACTTGCTTCCTGTTGGCGTTGTGTCTTGATTATCAGCAGAAGCTGCTGGAATTGAATTCCTGACTTCCCCACCTGGCTCAGGACCTGACACAGGTTAGGGTCTCCACAGACATTGTCATCCCACCTCATTGTGAGATATTTGTGCCCATAATACTACAGGGTGACTAATTTTCCCCTTCATAGTACTCATGTCTGTTATTTGTTCCAGCCCTTATTATGTGAAAAATTAACACCTGCTCCTTTTCCTCTCCTGTGTCATTCCCCAAGGTATCCGCAGGTGCTGTGTGAGCATCTTAGAGACATCCTCAACCTTGTACTTCTCACCCTGGCTGGCGAAATCTCTCAGTCAATTTGACCTGAGATTTCATGAAAATACCTCTCTGAATTCAGTGACAATGACAAGTGCCACATCGGATGTCTCCTAATTCATCATTTATAGGTGCCTCATTCATAACTGCCTCTCCTCCCATTCCAAACTCACTGAATATGCAAGAGAGGAGAAGCAGCAATTATTTATAATAACTTTATTAGCTATAATTTGCATCTATCCTCTGAAAGGATAGAGTGATGTTTCTGGAAGCTGCATATTAAACACAAGTGCTTCTACTTGACCTTGCCCCCGATTCATTCCACACACAGCAGTGTGTCTTTCTTCCCGGGAAGGATGGGGACGATTTGTCACCACACAAATTACACTGTACTTGCTGTTGACATTCTTTTATCAGATAAATTACTTGTACTTATTATGCTGAAGGCAGTTTCCATGAACATTTGATATTGTGAAAATCTTAGTTTAAGTTGAGACTAAGAGGATTGGATCTCTTTCTACAATGGACAGAGAAACACAGGTCTTGATTACATGTGTCCGTGACCGTTTTCTGGAATAAAAACCCAGATTTTTTGTGTCTTCTAGTTTGCAGCACAGTTCAGGCATGTCCTGTGCCTCCAGCTGGCTGTCCTTCCACATGGCGAGGTATCACACATGCCTGGGCACAGACGCACCCCATCCTTCTCTGCATCCTGTGGTCGGGGAGCCGGCAGCAGAGAAGGGCCATGGGTGGCAATTTGCTTTCTACAACAACTGGAAGGGCAGAACGTGGTTCCAAACATGACTTACAGCAATGTCGTGAACTTAATCTCAAAAAGCTCCAGAAAACTCGTTACTAGCATGACAAATTTATCTCTGAAAACCAACCATCCATTGTCAACGAGAAAGACGCACAAAATTTGAGGAAAGACAAAAAAAGCGCTTGTTAGTGTTTTTCTGAAAAAAACAATTCTTTCTTGCACAAGAGTAATACATATTCATTATAGAGCTTTTTAAACTTTGAGGAAGTAAAAAGATTGAAATGAAAACTGTCCACATTTCTTTTGCCCAGAGATGGCCTCTGGCAGCACTGTTGCAAGTCCTGCCCTCTCTCCTCTCCTTTTCTATACGTACGTGTACTTTTAGTAATAAACATAAGCATTTTTATTCCTCTTAAAGGATATGAAAGTTCCTTATAGAAAATAAACTTAGTCTTCTATTTAAAATGTTCATTCAAAAATTTTATCTTACACATTTGTATGGAATATGCACATATATAAATATTACTGATGAATTGTCAATAACCAAAAATGAATTTTCAGTAAAGACAACATTTTAACCTTCCTTTTATTGTTTGTTGCCTTTTGGCTCTTTTCAATTAACTGAAATAATTTATTTTGTCTTCGGTACCTTCTTTTTTTTTTTTTGAGATGGAATCTTGCTCTGTCCCCAGGCTGGAGTGCAGTGGCACGATCTCGGCTTACTGCAAGCTCCACCTCCCGGGTTCACGCCATTCTCCTGCCTCAGCCTCCCAAGTAGCTGGAACTACAGGCGCCGCCACCACACCCGGCTAATTTTTTGTATTTTTAGTAGAGACGGGGTTTCACCATGTTAGCCAGGATGGTCTCGATCTCCTGACCTCATGATCCACCTGCCTCGGCCTCCCAAAGTGCTGGGATTATAGGCGTGAGCCACCGCGCCTGGCCGTCTTTGGCACCTTTCAACATTTTGTTTTGTAAACTTATGAACAGTATGTCCAGGTGGATTGAGAATGTGATGGTTTTATATAAATAATAGGACATATTTCAAGGGTATACCAGTTGTTTCAAGACAACATATTCAATCAATTTTAGTCATTTTCTTAGCTCTCTCTTCTGTATTTTAACTTCCTACACTACTTAAAATTAATAGCAAATAAAAATTTTAAGCTAGTCAGAACACAAGCTATTTTCCTGAATTTTTTTCTTCTAAGATTGGTAACACTTAATCAGACTTTAGGCCGGGCGCGGCCTGGTTTGTTTAGACAAAGTAGACGAGGTCTCCGTTAAACAGCACGCAGGAACTCCCATGCTAGACACAGCAGAGTTAGAAGTTTCTGAGAGACCCTTGTTTAGACACTGTGACAATGCCCTAACGAGACTTCTTCCCCATGGTTCTCATTAGGAATAGCAATTTAAGTTGTAGTATAAGACATTTCTTATTGTGAGTATTAATATTACAATGAATGAAGCTATTAATATTACAATGAAAGATAATCTTTCTTAGGCCACATCTTGTATGATTCCATTTAGGTGAAATGTCCAGAATCAGAGAATTCTATAGATACAGAAAGGAGATGAGTGGTTGCTAGGGGTGCCGGATGGGGTGGGGGTCGGGGTGGGGGTTGGGGTGGGAGTTGGGGTGGGGGATGGGGTGGGGGTGGGGGTGGGGTGGGGGATGAGGTGGGGGTTGGGGTGGGGGTCGGGGTGGGGAGTGGGGTGGCAGTTGGAGTGGGGGATGGGGTAGGGGTCGGGGTGGGGGTTGGGGTGGGGGTTGCGGTTGAGGTGGGGGATGGGGTGGGGGATGGTGTGGAGGATGGGGTGGGGGTGGGGTGGGAGTTGGGGTGGGGGGTGGGGTGTGACTGCTAATGGGTATGGCGTTTCTTCCTGGGGTGAAGCAAATGCTCTAACATTAAGTCATGCTGATGGCTACATCACTCTGAAGACAGTAACCTATTCAATTGTGGACTTTAGATGGGTGACTCCTACAGTATGTAATTTACATCTCAATAAAGACCTAAAAATCCTTCCTTTTGTCTAACATCTGTAGGGCCGTGACTTACTCTGATGTCATTATTTACTCTAGTGTGGTGTCAACGAACTTTATTATTTGATCTAGTCTCCATGATGGTTTGTTTACAGCTGAGCAAGTTTACATGGGGCAAAATTAAATTGTCATATTAATTCGGTAAAACAATGCCCAGATGCATTTGAAGTTTCCTTTATGTCAGAATGCAAAGATGTTTCTACTGCCTTTCATTTGTTAAAAAACTAAAAGGTTTAGTATGTGGCTTTTAGATATCTCATGACAGAAAATGTAATGTTTACTTATTCCAGATGCTGTCAGCTTCTGCAGTATAAATGTAAATCAGAAAAAAGCAAGGTTACCGTCTAGCATTCTATTATTATGTGTCAAACCACACATCATTACATTGTCTCATTTTCTATCTTTAGCTAGCTAATTGTAAATATTCTAGACTGTACCTTAAGAACCCGTTCTTGGCTGGGCGCGGTGGCTCACGCCTATAATCCCAGCACTTTGGGAGGCCGAGGCAGGTGGATCATGAGGTCAGGAGATCGAGACCATCCTGGCTAACACAGTGAAACCCCGTCTCTACTAAAAGTACAAAAAACTAGCCGGGCATGGTGGCGGCACCTGTAGTCCCAGCTACTCGGGAGGTTGAGGCAGGAGAATGGCGGGAACCCGGGAGGCTGAGCTTGCAGTGAGCTGAGATCCGGCCACTGCACTCCAGCCTGGGGACAGAGCGAGACTCCATCTCCAAGAAACAAAAAAAAAAGAACACGTTCTTCTATTACATTTAAGCTCTGAGTGGAAGTGGAGCTGAAGCGACTGGAAAGAGGAAACGGGTTGGGCCAAGCTGTGCAGTGGGCAAGGCGAGCTGGCTGCCTCGTGTGCTGGAATTTGCTTATGTCTGGGAGTCACGGGCAATCAAAGGAGCCTCGGGACCCGTTCCCTTCCTGGTCCACCTTTGTGGCCCTTCAATATTGTCTACAGATCGGGGTGGCCGCCTAAATAGAAGACGCAAGGAGATCACTCGCTGTTTCAGATCCTCCTGACGCCCCACTATGCTCTGGGTGCCTGGCTGACACCTTCCTTCAGCCGCCAGACCGCGGGGCCTCCTGCGACACCTCCCACCATCCTGGGGAGCGTGGCCACCACAGGCCAGACCCCTGCACGACAGCTGCTGCCCCTCTGTCCAACCCTGCCCCTTGGGTCTCACTTCTTTCAGGAGCCTTCTGGGAACTCCCTCGTTTCTGGGTAAAGTCCCTCTTCGTGCTTCTAGAGACCGCATATTGTATGATTCCATTTATATGAAACGTCCAGAACAAAAAGGAAGAGAGAGACAGAACGTAGATTGCTGACGGCCAGGCTAGGCAGTGGGGGCTGCTCATCAGCACGGGGAGGACGCACCTCAGCTTTCAAGACCTCTGCCCTTGGTGTGCTCCTGCGTCCCTGACCTTCCAGCCAAGCCAGGCCTGGCTGCTCTGGGGTTTGTCACCTCCAGGCCTTTGTTTCTGGGGACCCTCCTTTCCCAGTTGCCGCTGAAATCCTGACCCGAGTCCCCTTGGATGTCACCACCTCCCTCGGGGACCCTCTGCATTAGACGTCTCTTCCTCCTCTGAACTCCCGGCACGTGGCAGAACTTCTCACACAAGGCAGTCACATTTGCATTTTGTTATTTGTGCAGTTGTTGTGCTCATTCTTTGCAGAAAGGAACTGTGTCTAATTCCTTAGTGTTCCCTGGTGACCACCGCACCTGCTGTCAGAAGGGCTTAGTAAGTACTTCCTGGGTTGAATGTTTAAGCTTCTCTCTCTCTTCCTCCTCATTGCAGCGTGGCTTGGGGGTGCCGTGAGCAGCACAGGTTGCTCCCACTGTGCATCACAGACTTCCTTGTTCATTTGAATTCCCCCTATGAATTATACATCATTTTTTGGTTTGTTTGCTTTTTTTTTGTTTTGTTTTGTTTTGTTTTGAGAGATGGAGTCTTGCTTTATCACCAGGCTGGAGTATCTCGGTTCACTGCAAGCTCCACCTCCCGGGTTTAAGTGATTCTCATGCCTCAGCCTCCTGAGTAGCTGGGATTACAGGTGCTCTCTGCCACACCCAGCTAATTTTTGTGTTTTTAGTACAGACAGGGTTCCACCATGTTGACCAGGCTGGTCTCGAACTCCTGACCTCAAGTGATCCGCCTGTCTTGGCCTACCAAAGTGCTAGGATTATAGGCGTGAGCTACCACACCCAGCCTAGTATTATTATTTTTACCACATTTATTTTTTGTTATAACTCTTCACTCCTTCTACTGCAAATTTTTGACTGTAGAAACTTAATACCCATCAAAGATCATGACACATTTATGTTCAGATGTATTTTAAGGAGTGGTGATACCATTATGAAATTTGGGAAGCTAACACAGCTCAGTGTTTAAGAGTTAGTGTCCTGCAATGAGACCTCTGGGTTTTACTCCCTTCCGTCCCACTTAGCAGCCATGTGATCTTGAGCAGGTTTTAAGTTTGGAGTATAAGTTTCCTTATCCAAAGAGTGGGGATGATAATGGTACCAACTTCAAAAGATTTATGTGAGAATTAAATAACAGAATGCAAATAAAGCATTTAGCAGAGTGCTGACTCATTAGCAAATGCATAATAACTGCTGGAGATGATCACGACCCATTGCCTCAACTTATGGCTCCGTCTCCTCTAAGGCATCTCCTCTCCATCGTCTCTTCAGTTTAGACATTTGTGTTGCTGAGCATCGTGTCACATATCAGGTCTGCCTCACAAGAGACAACAGAGTACAAGACGGCATCAGAATGATGTCACAGTTCCTGGACTATACTAATGTTCCACAAGAACATACAGTACCATCCACGAGAACCTTAGCAAAGAGTACTATCCACGAGAACCTTAGGATAAAGTACCATCCACGAAAACGTTAGCATGTAGTACCATCAGAACCTTAGCATACAGTACCATCCACCAGAACCTTAGCATATACTACCATCCACGAGAACCTTAGCATAGAGTACTATCCACCAGAACCTTAGCATAAAGTACCATCCACGAGGACCTTAGAATATAGTACTATCCACGAGAACCTTAGCATATAGTACCATCAGAACCTTAGCATACAGTACCATCCATGAGAACCTTAGCCTAGAGTACCATCCACAAGGACCTTAGCATAGAGTACCATCAGAACCTTGTAGCATATAGTACTATCCACGAGAACCTTCGCATATAGTACTATCCACTATTATCAGAGTGTGCACCAGCGTCCTCCTCCTTCCTTTATGAAAAGTTGCAGATGCACTTTGTGGAGTTTCATTCCGTAGAGGGAGCTGTTCACCAACACTCAGCACTCCTAGGAAGGAGGGAAGGAAAGCGCCCTCCTAACACCAAAAATATCTCACAACAAAAAAATCCTGATTAAAGAATATTCATACTCATGAATTAAGAAAAACAAAAGGAGAAATTGCCTGGAATAAATTCAGATCACCCTTTGATTCTGTCCACTGAGACGTATAAGTGACTGCTCCATTAAACAGAGGCAGTGTAGACCAGAACAGAGGCTGCGGCTCACAGCCTGGGCTCCCTGCCCAGCAAGCTGTGTCCAGCCAGCTTCCAGTATGGTGCTCACCTGTTCTTGGCCAACAGCTGGGTAATGGGCACCAAAGTTATTTTTCAGTGTAATACAAAAACGTAAAATCATATGTTGACAACTCTTTCCCTCCCTAGAGAAAAGAAAGGATGGTGTCAAAAGATCAGACAAACAGAATAAAACTCCAGACACTGGGGGCAGCCAGATTCATGGCAAGAAACCACACTATTTCAAAATGATTTTTCATAAAATTTAAATGTAACACATGAACATTTGAACTTATGTTTGCTAGCACTTACACAAACTCCTGTGGATATAGATGCCACTTACTTGAATCCATATTAAATATCCATATTAAATAAATAAGTTCAGTATTTTGTCCTCACAGTGGGAACATGACAAGGCCATTCAAAGAAACCCACCGCAGGGAGCAAGCCCTCTCACTCACCATGGGAAAGAACAGAGAGAGTGACGTCCCCTGGAAGGCTCTGAGATACTGCAGAGGGGAGGACCGCTTCTGGAACCAGGATGCCTGGGTGGAAACTGACATCCCCTGGAAGCCTCTGAGATACTGCAGGGGGAGGACCGCTTCTGGAACCAGGATGCCTGGGTGGAAACTGACATCCCCTGGAAGGCTCTGAGATACTGCAGAGGGGAGGACCGCTTCTGGAACCAGGATGCCTGGGTGGAAACTGACATCCCCTGGAAGCCTCTGAGATACTGCAGAGGGGAGGACGCTTCTGGAACCAGGATGCCTGGGTGGAAACTGACAGTCCCCTGGAAGGCTCTGAGATACGGTGGCCATGAGGAATGCTTCTAGAACCAGGATGCCTGGGTTGAGGGTGACAGTCCCTTGGAAAACCTCTGAGATATGGTGGCCATGAGGACTGCTTCTGGAGCCACGATGCCTGGGTGGAGGGTGACAGTCCCTGGAAGGCTCTGAGACATGGTGGAGGGGAAGACTGCTTCTAGAACCAGGATGCCTGGGTGGAGAGTGAGAGTTGTGGAGTTATGAGACATGGCAGCCATGAGGACTGAATCTAGAACCAGGATGCCTGGGTTTGAATTTCATCTCCACCACTTCCTCCCTTGATGACCCTAGCCAAAGTATTCCACTTCTTTATCACTTGCTTTCTTCATCTGTAAGATGGGGATAATAATAGTCCCAATTTTATAGGGTTGTTAGAAGGAATAAATGACTTATGATTTCTGAAGTTCTTAGAACAGTGTGAGTATTGTATGAAGTATTATACAAGGTAAGCCCTATAAGTGCTTGTGGAATGAAAGCCTTCAGAAATTAAAAAAACAAAAACAGAGAAACCCGTGGAATCACTGCACTTTTTTTAAAACCGTTTGGCCAGCCCAGTGGAAGCTGCATAAGCACATTTTATCCTCTCTTAGTAGGATCACGTCATCACAGAACCCCATATAAACACAACAACCTTCCCGGCGTGATCATGGCAACCATGGGGAGCACCTCGATCTATACCCATGCCACAGAACACACCGCAGAAGCAATCAGCACAGGCCCGGCAGCAGTACATGTTTTTAGAACTAGAGCCCTAAAGCAAGAAACAAAACTCTAGGCCCAGCATATTGTCTGAATTATGTCATGTGGGGGTCTGTTTATATTTAGGTAATGTATTTATCAAGAAAGAGTGGAAAGAAATGCATACAAATGTTAGCAAAAATATTTAACAGTAGTGGGACTTGGGATGATTTTACTCCTTTTTATTTTTATTTATATTTGCCATGTGTTCTACAATGAACATGAATAGTATCAGAAATTGAAAGGAGAAAACTTTTTAAAAGTGAGATTTCTTCAAGGGGAAATTTTTCTTTTTTAATTTCCTAGTAAAAAATAAAACTGTGAAGTTCAGAAACCCTTGTGACAAAACACATTTAATTTGTAAAAACCCCCTAAAATGAAGACGATGATGGGTTCTTTTCTGAGAACATGGAGGGAGGAAGGCATGGTCCTCTGCCAGGGGTAGGGGTCTCACCAGGTAGGAGGCGGGGCTTAGCATTGTTGATATGCTTTAGATCTGTGTCCCCGCCCAAATCTCATGTTGAATTGTCATCCCCAATGTTGGAGGAGGGGCCTGGAAGGAGATGATTGGATCATGGAGGTGGATTTCCCCCTTTCTGTTCTTGTGATAGTGAGTGAGTTCTCGTGAGATCTGGTTGTTTAAAAGTGTGTGGCACCTCCCCCTTCACTCTCTTCCTCCTTCTCTGGCCATGTGAAGACATGCCAGCTTCTCCTTTGCATTCCGCCATGACTGTAAGTTTCCTGAGGCCTCCCCAGCCATGCTTCCTGTACAGCCTGAGGAACCATGAGCCAGTTAAACCTCCGTTCTTCATAAATTATCCAGTTTCAGGTGGTTCTTTATAGCAATGCGAGCACGGACTAATACAGTTATCTACTCAACTCTCTGGCCCAGGGCTGGAGCTGGGGCATGAGACAACAGTCTTTGCCTTGAAACAGAAATGTTGACCTTTGTCAGCCCTGTGGCCAAAATGGAAATTTCAGACCATGTGGGAAATGCAGGATTTGTCCTCCATCCAAGCATCCATCATATTTTATTAGGTTGGCAAAAATTACTTGTGCACCAACCAAATACTTGGTTACCTGTGCCTGGTTAATAAAGACTCATTACATTATAAATGGTGAATGTGAAAGAGATGTACTGGCCGGGCGTGGTGGCTCACTTGTGTAATCCCAGCGCTTTGGGAGGCCGATGCAGGCAGATCACGAGGTCAGGAGTTTCAGACCAGCCTGACCAACATGGTGAAACCCCGTCTCTACTAAAAATACAAAAATTAGCTGGGCCTGGTGGTGCACACCTGTAATCCCAGCTACTCAGGAGGCTGAAAGCAGGAGAGTCGCTTGAACTCGGGAAGCAAAGGTTGCAGTGAGCCAAGATCATGCCACTGCACTCAGCCTGGGCGACAGAGCAAGACTCCATTTCAAAAAAAAAATAAAAAAAAAAAGAAGTAATCATGAAACCTGCTTTTGTCAATCTTGATTATGTTGATTAAAGTATGAAACTCGGGCTCTTTCTATAATGTCAATAAATAATTGTTCAGGAATGCAAAATGTGGGCAACTAGGCACATATTCTTTTCACACTGGCTCTCAGCCACCTAGGAATGTGGGGATGTGGCTGCTGGGACAACTAAAGGGAAGATGACTTGTTTCCTTCAGAAGGTCACAGACACAGCTATGGGATTTAGAAGTTGAGGAGCTCATCACATTCTCACCCATCTCATTTGACAATTTTATGTAGGCTGAGGTGTGAAGTGAGGGGGCACCATCACTTGAGTGAGAAACATTTGCTGAAGATCCGTCAGCCCTGCAAGTGGTGGACCACAACCTACATGCCTGTACATGCTCACATGCTCCCTGCGTGCATTCCAGGACAGCACTCTCAGAGTGAGCACCTGGGGACTCAGCTGTGGCTCTCCTGCCTCTCTCTATGCACTTGTCAACGCCACTGCCTCAGCACCCGGAGACAAGTGTCAGTGGCCCAGAGATCATTCCCATCAGCCCCGCCAGGCATTATTTTCACATCATAGCTCACTTTTCTGAATTCCAAGTCCCAGTTTACTTTCTTTGAGGTCTGTTATCCTGTGGGTCTTTACTAATTTAAGTGGTTGAATTATAGGATTGGAAAGAACGAATACGAAAGAAATTCAAGCTCTACAATTTCTATAGAAAAATTGAATTATGGCAGAATTTACAACTTTTGTGTTTTAAAGGTCACTACTGTGAAAGCAAAAAGACAACCCACAGAATGGAAAAATAAATATTTGAAAACCATATGTCTAACAAGGGATTTACATCTAGAAAATATAAAGAACTCTACGACTCACAAATAAGAAGACAAATGACCGAAATAACAAATGGGCAAAAGACTTGAACAGACATTTGTCCAAAGAAGATGTGGAAATGGTCAACATGTACATGAGAGGATGCTTAACATTGGCCATCAGGAAAATGCCAATCAAGGTCACATCCTGATCCAGTTTACACTCATCAGGATGACCACCATGAGAAAGACAGACAATAACATGTGTTGGCAAAGATGGAGAGAAATTGGAACTCACGTATATTGCTGGTGGGAATGCAAAATGGTGCCGTTGCTTTGGAAAGCAGTCTGGCAATTCCTTAAAGGGTGAAATGTACACATCATTTAACACACCTATTCCACCCCTTGGGATATACCCGTGAAAAAAGAAATATGTCCACACAAAAACTTGTACATGAATATGTATAGAAGCATTAATAATAATAATCAAAAGGTGAAAACTACCCAAATGTTCATTCTGATGAACGGATACACAAAATGTGGTATATCCACATAGTGGAATATTACTCACCATAAAAAGGAATGAGGCACTGGTACATGCTACAACACAGACAAAACTTATGCTAAGTAAAAGAAGCCAGTCATAAAAGGCCATGTATTGTGTGGATTTACTTGTATAATATTTCCAGAATAGGCAAATCCAAAGAAACAAAGAGCAGGTTGGTGGCTGGCTGCTTAGGCATGGGGATTCTGTAGAATTCCATTTGGATTGATCTGTAATGTTTTGAGTGTATCTCTTTGTATAGCTTGTTTGGTGATGGCTCTAGGTATTACATTATATACGTCTGGTGATCACAGTCTATCGGTGTTATCATTTTACCAGTTCAGTTGGAGTTTAGCAATCTTATCTCCCAGTAGTACATTCCTTCATTTTATTTTATTTTTATTTTTTATATTTTTGAGATGGAGTCCCACTGTGTCGCCCAGGCTGGAGTGCAGTGGCATGATCTTGGCTCACTGCAACCTCCACCTCCCGGGTTCAAGCAGTTCTGTGCCTCAGCCTCCCGAGTAGCTGGGATTACAGGCACCCGCCACCACGCCCAGCTAATTTTTGTATTTCTAGTAGAGATGGGGTTTCACCATCTTGGCCAGCCTGGTCTTGAACTCCTGACCTCGTGATCCACCCACCTCAGCCTCCCAAAGTGCTGGGATTACAAGCATGAGCCACCGTGCTCGGCCATCCCTTCATTTTATTTTTATTTATTTATTTTTGAGATGGAGTCTCACTCTGTCACCCAGGCTGGAGTGCAGTGGCACATTTTTGGCTCACTGCAACCTCTGCCTCCCAGGTTCAAGGGATTCTCCTGCCTCAGCCTCCCAAGCAGCTGGGATTACAGGCACCCACCCACACCCAGCTAATTTTTATATTTTTAATAGAGATGAGGTTTCACCATGTTAGCCAGGCTGGTCTTGAACTCCTGACCTCAAGTGATCCACCCACCTGGGCCTCCCAAAGTGCTGGGATTACACAAATGAGCCACCATGCCTGGCCAGTACATCTCTTTAACATCCACCATTTATAATGTAATTTTCTTAAATATTTCTTCTCTACATCTTTATAGCCACATCAGACAATGTTATACTTACTTCAACAGTTGAATATAATATACTTAAGAGAAGAATGAAAGCCAATATATTTACCCATATTTTGGCTTACCATGTTCTTTCTTCCTGATGATTCAAGTTTATTTCTTATATTATTCCCTTTCTATTTATAAAAATTCATTTAGCCATTCTTTTAGAGTAAGCCTACTTGCAACAAACTTTCTTAGTTCGTCTTCATCTGACAAAGTTGATTTCCCCTTGGTTCCTGAAAAACATTTTTCTTTTCTGGGCACAGGATTCTTTAAAAAAATACTGTATTTCCTTTATATAAAATTCAAGTAAATGCAAATAAATCTATAGTGACAGAGAGAAGATCAGCAATTGAGAACTGGGTGAGGAGACAGGAGGATGGCATGATTACAAAGGGTTGCTAAACAACTTTTGTGGCTATGAATCTATTCATTGTCCTGATTTTGGTCATGGTTTCATGCTGGGAATAGGATTCTGAGTTGATGGTTCTTTTCTCTCAGAACCTGAAAAATATTGTGCTGCTTTCTTCAGGCCTCCATGTTTTTTGATGAGAAATCTGCTATCATTTAAATTACTTTCTCCTATAAATGAAGCGCTGGCTGCTTTCAAAACTTTTTGTCTTTAGTTCCCAAAAGTTTAATTATGATGTAGCTTAGTATGGATTTGGGCTTACCCTGTTTGAGGATTGTCCCAGCTTGTTGAATCTGTAGGTTGTCTCATCAAATTTGGAAAAATTTTCAGCCATTATTTCTTTCAGTATTTTTTTAGTTCCACTCTCGCTTTTCCTTCTGGTACTCTCTTGATGGGAATGTTAGATCTTTTCTTAACATCTCACAGGTGTCCCAGATTCTTTTTTTTTTTTTTTTTTTTTTCAGTCTATTTTGTCTTTATTGTTCAGGTAATGGGTAATGGGTAATTTATCTTATTCTATCTTTCATTTTACTAATTCTTTCTTCTTCACCCTCCATTTTGCTGTTGAGACCATTGACTGAGCTTTTTATTTGGTTTTTATATTTTTCAGTTCTAAAATTTCTGTTTGGTTCTTCTTTATAGCTTCCATTTCTTTGTCAAGATTTTCTGTTTTTTGGTTTTTATTCATTTGTTTCAGGCATATTTGCAATTGCCTGTCAAAGCATTTTATCATGGATGTTATAAAATCATTGTCAGAATTTTAACATCTCTGCCCTCTCAACTTGGCCTCTGTTAATTATCCTTTTCTCATAGTTTGAGATTTTCCTGGTTCTTGCTGTGACAAGTGACTTTATTTTTATTTTTTTATTTTTTGAGATGGAGTCTTACTTGTTGGCCAGGCTGGAGTGCAGTGGCCCAATCTCAGCTCACTGTAGCCTCCACCTCCCAGGTTCAAGTGATTCTCCTGCCTCAGCTTCCCAAGTAGCTGGAATTACAGGCACGTGCCACCATGCCCAGCCATTTTTTGTAATCTTTTTTTTTTTTTTTAAAGTAGAGACAGGGTTTCATCATGTTGGCCAGGCTGGTCTTGAAGTCCTGACCTCAGGTGACCCACCCTCGTTGGCCTCCCAAAGTGCTGGGATTACAGGCATGAGCCACTGCAGCTGGCCACAAGTGACTTTAGATTGAAACCTGGACCCTTTCACGTCATGTTAGGAGACCCTGGATCTTATTTGAACCTTCTATTGTAACTGATTTTTTTCTGACAGCTCTCCAGCAACAGGAGTGGAGGTGCCCCCTTGTTCCTGCTGGGTGGGGGCAGGAGTCCAGTTCCCCACACAGCCTCTGTTGATACCTGAGATTGGGGCATGGGAGGTGACATTGTTACTGCTGGATGGCTGTGGCAGTCCTGGCTCCCAACATGGTCACTGCTGGCACCATGGTGGCGGCAGGAGGGTGGAATGGGTTGGGGGTGATGGTGGTATTTGTCCATATCACCACTCAGGGCTGGAGGAAGTCCTGACTCTCCTAGTATGGAGTAGGAGGGGCCGCTGTTGCTGCCAGTGGGGTGGACGTCAGGCTCCCCACATGCTCTCTGCTGCCACTGCAGGGTGGGTCCTCATCTTTGGCTGGCAGGAAGGAAGGTCCTTGTTTGAGACCATACTGGTGTGATGCTGGAATCCTTGTTGCAGCCTTGTGAGGGAGGCTGCAGGTGTGGTTACGGGTAGGGACAGAATTTCGTTGAAGTGGCTGGTGATGGTCTGAAAATTTTCTCTCATGCTGGGTAGCCCCTTTCCTGGCCCTTAGGCTGGAGAGTACAGGCTTCTGTTAATCCTTTCTTTGTCTGTGCCTGGGCTTTTCCACTACCAGCTTCTCATCCTCACGTCTGGGAGAACCCAGGGGAGGCTCTGCCCCATTCCTCAGGTCCTGAGCTCCCAACCTGTCTGCTTTTGTCTGCCCACCTTCCAGAGTCTTCTTGGGTTTGTTGTACGTGTGATATCCAGGGATTTTAGCTGTATTTAGTGAGAGGAAGAAGAAAATGTGTGTTCATTCACCTTCCTGAAAGCAGAAGTCAGTGGTATGTGCTTGTAGTGCCATTACTCATCCTGCTGCTTGCCTTTTCACTCTCCTGTGTCTTTTGATTAACAGAAGATCATAATTTTGATCAATTTTTTGTTTTTAGTTAGTATTTTTTATAATCTGTTTTGAAGAAACTTCACTGAGCCCATAAAGGTATTTCATCCTGTGTGATTTTCTAGAAGATTTATTCTTTACTTTTCACATTTAGGCCTACAATTCACCTGGGGGTGAATTTTTTTTGGTATGGGGTGGCACAAGGGCCAAGTTTCCAGTTTTGTCCTGTGGTTATCCCAATGATCAGCACCATGGATCAAAACCAGCACCCTTCCCTTGCTGCTCTGCAAGGTTACTTTGTGATAAATCAAGCATTCGCATGTGGGTATGTGTGTTTCCGGACTCTTCATTCTGCCCCACGTGTCCTTCGTCTCGCTAAGACCACGCTGTCCTGCGTGGTGGCACTAGCATCACGTCTTGGCATTGAGTAATGTGAGCATCAAACTTGGTCTTCAGGGTTGCCTTGGCTGTTCGTGATTCTTTGCATTTCCACATAAATTTTAGAACCTGCTTGTCAACTTATAAAATAGCAAACTGGATTTCCATCAGATTGCACTGAATTCATCTATAGACCAAATCCTTACAATTTGTGAACATGGAGTAATCCGCCATTTACTGAAATATTTCACCTTTTCGTTTTTTTCGTTGTTTTTGTTTTGAGACTGGGTCTCACTCCGTCCCCTAGGCTGTAGAGCAGTGGCACAATCACAGTTCAAAACGCCCTCAACCTCGTGGGCTCAGGCAATCCTCTCACTGCAGCTTCCTGAGTAACTGGGACCACAGCCATGCACCACCATGCCCGCCTAATTTTTATTTTATTTTATTTGCAGAGGTGAGGTATCGCCATGCTGCCGAGGCTGATCTTGAACTCTTAGACTCCTCCCACTTTGGCCTCCCAAAGTGCTGGGATTACAGGTGTGAGCCGCCATGCCCAGTCTGAAATCTTTCACTTTGAAATCCAGTATACTTTGTTTTTTTGCTGTTGTTTTTTTGTTTTGTTTTGTTTTGTTTTGTTTTGGAGATAGAGTCTTGCTCTGTCGCCCAGGCTGGAGTGCAGTGTCACAATCTCGGCTCACTGCAAACTCCGTCTCCTGGGTTCATGCCATTCTCCTGCCTCAGCTTCCCAAGAAGCTGGGACTACAGGCACCTGCCACCACGCCCAACTAGTTTTTTGTATTTTTAGTAGAGACGGGGTTTCACCATGTTAGCCAGGATGGTCTCGATCTCCTGACCCCATGATCTGCCTGCCTTGGCCTCCCAAAGTGCTGGGATTACAGGCGTGAGCCACCGTGCCTGGCAGAAATCCAGTATACTTTGAATATGAGAAAGGCAATGCAGTGCACATTCCATGTACCACATAACATGTTCAGAGGCTCTCAGGAGCGTCCCACAGTCAGTCATATACTTCTGCAGGGAAACACTAATATTCACCATCAGCAAATACTCATCTTCATTAGTTTGATGTAAGTAGGTATATATGTGTGTATAGGCATTTATGTATGTGTTTATATACATGTATGTGTGTATGTGTATATGTACACACATGCATACAGATGGCCCCCAACTTACAATGGCTCAGCTTACAGTTTTGTTTTTGAGACAGGGTCTTGCCCTGTCACCCAGGCTGGAGTGCAGTGGCACAACTCCATGCAGCTGGAGCTACAGGTGTGAGCCACCACATCCAGCTAATTTCTGTATTTTTTGTAGAGACAGGGTCTTGCTATATTGCCCAGGCTGGTCTCGAACCCCTGGGCTCAAGTGATCCTCCTTTCTTGGCCAAAGTTCTGGGATTACAGGCATCAGCCATGGTGCCTGGCCTTAACTTACAATTTTTCTCCTTTATCATGGTGTGAAAGTGATACGTATTCAGTAGAAGCAATACCTTGACTTTTGGATTTTGGTATTTTCCCAGGCTCCTCTCTGCAGCAGAAAGCGGAAGCCCCCAGTCAGCCACGTGATCGCCGGGATCCACCGCTCTCTGCCAGCACTGACCATACTACCGGGTGATTTTGCTCCCAAGTGATTTTGCCCAGCTGTGGCCAAGGTCAGCGTTCTGAGCAAGTCAAAAGTAGGCGAGGCTAAGGCAGAATGTTCGGTAGGTTAGGTGTGTTAAAATCATTTCCAACTTACGATATTTTCAACTTTTGATGGGTTTATCGATTATATCCCAATGTTCGTGTGTATGTATACATGTATATATGTGCATGTTATGTGCATATATAGGTGTGTCTATGCATGTATACACATTGTGTGTGTATGTACCTATGTGTGTATGTGTATTTATACACATGTATGTGTATATATGTATATGTGTGTATATATAGAATGTTATATGTATATGTGTATATATGTGTGTGTCTGTGTGTGTACATATGCAGGATATATATAAGACACACACATATATCCTATAAATAACCTCACTAGTTCTGGTCAGGATTACCATCCAATAAATTATAGAACCACTTCTGGTTTTCAAAGCATTTCAAGTTTCTCGAAGATAACAGATGGTCACCTGCATTAGCAAAGGCTCTGTGCTTCTACCACTGACCGAGGGAGACAGAGTTACAGCATCCAATCTCCAGTCCAGCCACCCACGTCCAGCAGCCCCACTCTCCACTCCGCTGCTGTTCACACTGCATGGAATCACTGTGGAAACGTGACAGGGATTTCCACGTCCACATCCCGCCAGGCCGCCGGCTCCTCTGCAGGGCTGGGTTTCACAACGCTGCCCGTGGAGCAATGCTCATTTCACATAAAAAAGAAAGCAGCATAATTTGCAGATAACCCCCAATGGGAAACCTGGCAATTTAATTAAAAACAGATCTTGAGGCCTTAAGTATTTTATTTTTCATAGTGAAAATTCGGAAAACCAGCAACCTACTACCAAGGGAGAGACAGGCGGCTGAGTTATGTTTAGCAAAACTTTTCGGGGAACATACCAAAATTGTTCGAGATAATTTGATTTGTATCAATAACCCCGGTAGCTTTTAGTGAGACGTTAGGGTACTCAGTTGAGTGCCCAGATCTGAGTTTCGCATCGAAGTCGCCAGCCACACCAATGCGGGGGGACTGTGAAGAATACAACCGCGCTACTTGGTGAATACAAGAAGTCCCTGCAGACGGAGGCGCCACGGCCCAGGACCCGCTGCCCTGACTCCTCGCGCGGGTCCCAGAGAGGTCGCTGGACCCTCGAGGCCTGGGGCGGGGCGGGACTGGTGCAGGGCGGGGCTGGAGCTGGGGCGGGACTGGTGCGGGGGCGGGACTGGTGCGGGGGCGGGGCTGGTGCGGGGCGGGGCGGCGGGGAGGGGCTGGAGTTGGGCGGGGCCAGGGCAGGACTCGGCCCCTGAGCACCTGCCTGGCCACGGACTTGCTGCCCAGCCACGCTGACTTTCTCGTGGGTCCGCGGACTCACAGCCGTGGTCACGGCTCACAGGGTACCCGTCCTCGGGCAGAAATTTTTCTTCACAATAGAAAGGAGAGCAACATTTTCTGGAGAGAGACACTGTTGAAGATGCGCCCCTGATCCAGCTGGCTGTCGGATTCCATTTCTTTTTCTTGGAAGCCAAATTGATTCAACATAAAAAGTCATCCATTTGAAAGGAATTTCTCATCAATGTCACTCAGAGAAGGCGAATTAGGCAATGACACTCGCGAGAGATACTTTAATGCTGTTATTACATCAGTTTTAGCCAATCTAGCCACAACATCGAGGTGACTGCATCGTTTTCCCTTTCTTTGGTTTTCCATGTTATGTTTCATGACAGAAAATGGAAAGGAGAAAATGGATCTGAAGATCACATTTGGGTTATACGCTGGAGAAGAGTCATAAATCTGTGTATTGATTCAGATTTTTAGATATAAGGCCCTATATCTTTCTAGTTAATGAAAGTCAGAGTTTGTTTTTTAACTAAATATCTGGCAGTATTAGAGATGCTTGTACCCATTTTGCTAAATGAGTGGCATCTCTCTGAGATGAAGGCATTTTTGGAGTCAGGCTGAGTTCCCACTGGGAGACGATTCTGAAAGGATTTCTCACATTGAGCCGGCACTGAGTTCCCTTTGTTCTAGATGATCTTTTCAAGGGTGTTTATGCAGCAAGCAGCTTCGGAAGGTGAAGACAGTGTCTCCCCAGGAGCCATGGGCAGGCTTGCTCACAGCTGTGGAAGACAGGAATGATGTTTTCCTTTGGGGCAGAGGGCAGGCAATCTCAGTGCCTGTTATAAAAGGCTCGGGGGCCCTAAGCCCAGGCTCCTCCCATGCCCTGCAACAGTGTGCAGGCCCTGCTTGGCCCTCTTGGCTCGCTCCGTGGGAACTGCTGCAAGGTGCTGGGGTGCTGGCTCCTGCTGTTGGTGTGAGTAATACACTGTCCTTTCTCTCTGACCCTGGAGTCTCATATCTTCTGCCAGCATCCTTGAATGTGTGCAGGCCAACTCTTAGCTTGTAATGGGTAAAACCGCAGCTCCTTCCCAGTTCTTGGCAGTACCTAACATGTTCTGGGCATAAATAATAACAATCTAATCTTCAGATATTCTGAAGTTGTTTATAATAGCATGCACTAGTAGAGTAACAGTTATTATCCCTCCTTGGCCAAATAGGAAAACAGATTCAGAAAGACCAGATAATTTTCTGAAGGCCACAGAGGGATTTTTGCAGCCACTTATGTACAGCAGAGAGTGGAATCCCCAACCTCTTCATGTTGTAATATTACAAGCAGGCAGGGTCTGTTTCTCAAAGGATTTGGAGGAAATATACGTGCAAATAAAGGAAGAAGAAACATGCAGGATTCACTTGGAGTAGACAGGTATTGAGAGATGTTGTGGGCTGTGGAGGGGACAATTGCTGTGTGACCCCAGAACAGAAGGGTCTTGCCTCAGGCGACAACACCAAGAAACCTGTGCAGCAGCCCGGACTGGTCTGGCGTGTTCCACTTGGGGCAGCTGTGTTGAGCCTGATTGTACCCAGGAATGTGTATAATAGCAGTTCCTCTAACCGGGGTCAGCTGTCTTGGCTGTTTCTAAGCCAGGAAGGCCTGGGCCCCTCGGTGGAGGTTGCACAGTCACCAGATCGCCACCTGCTTGCGGATTTGACTCTCATTCCCACTTTCCAATTGCAGCATGTGCTCAGGTGGGAGCTCCAATGTGGAGGTGAGCTCACAGCTTCCAGCTTGGAAGCTCAGCTCTTCATAAACCATTTTGGTTTGACAAACGTCTATACTTTGGTCACTATAAATAAGCATGAAAATTAAACAATGAAACTCAAGCCTGATATGAATATTTTGTTTGTTTTTAAAGCCCAGCTCCGGGGCCAGGTGCAGTGGCTCACGCCTGTAATCCCAGCACTTTGGGAGGCTGAGGCAGGTGGATCACCTGAGGTCAGGAGTTCGAGACCAGCCTGGCCAACATGGTGAAACGCTGTCTCTACCAAAAATACACAAATTAGCCAGCTTTGGTGGCGGGTGCCTGTAATCCCAGTCACTTGGGAGGTTGAGGCAGGAGAATCGCTTGAACCCGGGAGGTGGAGTTTGCAGTGAGCTGAGATCGCGCCAGTGCACTCCAGCCTGGGTGACAGAGTGAGACTCCGTCTCAATAAAAATAAATAAAAAAATAAAGCCCAGCTCCTGCTAGGAGAGAGGTTGGTGCTGACAGATTGGGAGTAATTATAGACTGGAATGGCACCTGCAGTTCAGGGGACTCTTAGAGGTGGCTGCAGACTGGAGGTCACCCTGATGACACCCAGGTGTCTGCAGACTCCCCTCAGCTGGAGGTGCAGAGCCTACATAGCAGGCATTGCTGTAAAACCTAAGACTCCTACTTGCTTTTATTTGTGCAGGAAATAGGAATAGAAATAGCCAAAGCTACTGATGTACTAAAAACATCAACACTGTGCCCGAAAGCAGGACTCACAGACAGACGTCCACAGAGCAATACATAGTAAGCAGCCAGGCATGAGGATATCTGACTTAAAGGAAAAGCAACAGATCAAGCGAAACGATGAGACACCGCTTTCGTTTGTGCAGGATGCTGTAACAAAACACCTGAGACTGTGATTTATAAGCAGCAGAACCTATTGCTCACAGTTCTGGAAGCTGGAAGTCCAAGATCAGTGTGGCTAGATCTGCTGTCCGGTGAGGGCCCATCCCGCGTGGCCGGCACCTTCTGGCAGTGGTCCCACGAGGTGAAAGGGATGAATGAGCTCCCTCGGGCCCTTTCAAAAGGCCCCTAATTGCATTTTCATGAGGGCTCCACTCTGCAATTTAGCCCCTTCCAAGGGCTCCACCTCCTAGCACCATCACCTTAGGGACTGACTTCCAACATATGAATTTTGGAGGGACACGGACATTCAGACTACAGCACATGGCCGCAGGGTGCATCAGAAGTGGCAAGAACTGGCAAATGGGACCCTGGCACTTGTGCAGAGGACAGCGGAGACTCAGCTCCAAGCGAGGGCGACGGTGCAGGAATGCAGGCCCAACAGGTCCGGATCTAGTCTTCTTTGCAGAAGCGAGAAATCTGGGTTTGGGGGTAAATGGGGTACAATTTCACAACCCAGCCAATTAAAAAGAACAGTGGAGCATAGTGGGCAGGACTCATCTGTCCCACCATTCTACAACCTCTGCTTTAGAGCTTGAATTCCGAGCACTCCCAGGGAGAGATCCTGAGCCTGAGGACCGTGAGACGTGCTGGTTGTTCTCATCCCTGCAGAAGCATTGTCTGCCTCTGTGTGCACTATGCCTGGGAAGCTGACTGCTGAGGTGCACTGGCCTCTGAGGGCCAAGTGGACCCAGAGACAGGGGGCAGGAGGTCTGTGGGGGAGGTGGAGGGGCTGCAGTGGCATCCCCTCGGTCTCTCCTTGCAGTGCGGTCTGGTGGCAACATTGTGTGTCAGCCTACGTCCTCTGCTCCACCCACTGCTCTGTCCAAACCGCAGGACCCTCAAGCCCCACTCTTGCTGGGTCCCTGGGAGGCTCAGCTGCCACTGGCTCCCACAGCCCTGCTGTCCCTCTGTGAACAGTCCCCCACTGAATGCTCCTGTGAAAGGCTTCTGTGCTCCCACTGCTTCTTGCCAGGGCCCTGACCAATGGGAGCCCTAATATAAGAAGGGGCCTGTTGTGGGCTCAGCTGTGTCCCACCAAAAGCTGAGTTCCAGGATGAGCCGTCTGAATCTGTGAATGTGACCCTATATGGAAAGAGGGTCTTCGCAGATGGGATTCGTTAAGATGAAATCATAGTGGGGGAGGGTAGACCCTAAACCCAAGGACTGGTGTCCTCATAAGACAAGAAGGGACACACAGAGACTCATCGGGGAAGATGGCCACGTGAAGATGGAGGCGGGGGTTGGACGGAGGCGGCCACCAATGCCAGGGAGTGCTTGGAGCCAGCAGCTGCTGGTTGATGGGAGGAAGGACCCCCTCACGGTTCCAGAGGGAGCGTGGCTGCAAACACCTTGATCTTGGGCTTCTCGTCCCAGAACTGTGACAGGATGAATTTCTGTGTGGTCCTTTGTCATGGTGGCCCCAGGACACTTACACATGCCACTCTAGGAGGACATGGGTGGCGCCCACAGATGAGGAACTGGGAAGGCAGCATCTTAGCTGATGAAGTGGCGGTAGGTTCACCTGCTCTAAGTGTCTGAGTGTCACCACAGGGAATCGTGGGGAATGGTTGGCTGTTGGCACCCAAACAATACCAAAGTGTTGTAGCCAACAAAAAGGTCAGGGTTTCCTATGACCGGCTCTGGGGTCGGCTACGTTTGGTAACTGTGCACTCTGCATTCTACTCTTGGAGAGCCAAAACTTCTTGGCTGTAAGTCCATGAGTGTGTTTAAGGCTTTGAGAAGTCCTTCAGCAAAGAAAAGCAGCTTAACCTTACCTTTCATTCAATGTTTTCCCAAATAATTTGATTCCCAGGCTAGTGTCTTGCCCCTCACTGCATTTTCTGCTTTGGCACCACATCTGAAAATAGACATTACTGTGACTTACGTGGGGAGCAGTAGGATAATGCATTTGAACCCAGGGCTTTCCGCCTGGGGATGGTAACCATCGATCAAAACAAACTCAATGTTCATTACACCAATATTAAAATTCAAAGTTAGTCAAAGATTGCTTTGGGAAATACCATTCTGTTGATTTTGCCCTAGAATTAAAGAAATGTCAAATACAAAATTGTCTAAGTTACAGTTTATACTCAAATCCTGACCTAAGCTGGGAGATTCGGTATTAAAATAAAACCTCTTAAAAGATTCCCTTCATAGCAACGCTGGCATTGGGAGTGGCATCAGCAACCACTTTGAAAGCACACTTTTTTTTCTTTTTTTTTTTTTTTTTTGAGACGGAGTCTTGATCTGTCACCCAGACCCAGGCTGGAGAGCAGTGGTGCAATCTCGGCTTGCTGCAATCTCTGCCTCCTGGGTTCAAGCAATTCTCCTGTCTCAGCCTCCCAACTAGCTGGGACTACAGGCACACACCACCAAGCGTGGCTAATTTTTGGATTTTTAATAGAGACGGGGTTTCACCATGTTGGCCAGGGTGGTCTTGAACTCCTGACTTCAGGTGTGAGCCACTGCACTTAGCTGAAAGCACACATTTTTAATAACCAAGAGATTATGAGGCTTTTGTTATTTCTTGAGTGGTCAAAGACCTGATAACTCCAAATAATTTGAAAAGTAGTAAGTGGGGGATGGGTCACACACCCGGTCACGCAGTGTGTGTGATTTCAGTAGCAGGGGGAGGGCCGGGCGCGGTGGCTCACGCCTGTAATCCCAGCACTTTGGGAGGCCGAGGCGGGCGGATCACAAGGTCAGGAAATCGAGACCACCTGGCTAACACGGTGAAACTCCATCTCTACTAAAACTACAAAAAAACTAGCCGGGCGTGGTGGCGGGCGCCTGTCGTCCCAGCTACTCGGGAGGCTGAGGCAGGAGAATGGCGGGAACCCGGGAGGCGGAGCTTGCAGTGAGCTGAGATCTGGCCACTGCACTCCAGCCTGGGCGACAGAGCAAGACTCTGCCTCAAAAAAAAAAAAAAAAAAAAAAAAGTAAGTGGGGGACTTATCACACACCTGGTCACGCAGTGTGTTTGATTTCTCAGGTTTTTCCAAATCCAGTTAATTAGGTGTGCATTTCTACCGTGGTCTTTGAACAAAATACCCCTCAGGCAGGTAGCAGGCCTACCCTGGTCCGTTCCACAGGAGACACTCTGGTGTAACTCAGGGCTTGGCAGACGTCTGTCCCACTGCTTCTGGAGCAAATGGAGTTGCCATTTCCAGTGTTAAAATTCTCTGTTCAGCTGCCTCAGCAATGTGTCTCTTTCTCTTGAAACTCCTTCGCCCTGGCAGTTTCACACTCCTGCCGTGGGTCCCGGAGCCCCGGGAGATTCTCGCTGTCGCTGGGCTGCTGGGACTTTGGGAGTTTGCTCTCAGCGTTGTTTAAGAAAAATGTTACGAAGAGAGTTTTGGTTCTGCTATTATTTCTATTACCCAAAACACACCTAAGTGCTTCAATGATGCAGACATTTAAAAACTTATTGCATATTTTTCCTCAACAACTGTTCATGCCCTTTTTGCTGAAGATAAATATTTCATCTCAGCTGTGGAGGTGACTTCTTCAGCACTGAGCTGGATTTACAGCGCAAAGGGAAAGAAAGCCTTGGGTGGGAAATGCTGTGTGTACAGGCAACCAGCACACACATTCTTCACAATTTACAGAAAGCGCTTCTCCTGGGTTTTCGGAAATATCGAAAGTACATATTTGCCCAGACAATTGTTTAGTTGGGAGCTGTGCTATGCATAATGATGGTGATTCCTCAATTTTATATCTCCTCCTGCATTATTCTGTTTTTAATTCTTTGGCCTCCAGATTGTGATACATTCCCTTCTCCATGGCTAAAAAGACACCATGTCAGAAGCCAGAGTCATTTATGAGGATAGGACGCTCACCTGCGAGTGTTCAATGCAATCCTCCCAGCTTTCTGGCTTGGTTAAGGGTGCAAAATTATGGTTCTGATTGTGTTTATCTACTTAAAGCTTAAACATTTTTGCAGGATAGAACTACTGAGAATAACAATCCTCCCCTTTATTTTTGCTTTTCTTAAAATCAGTGATTTATTTTTGGAATTTTGTACCATCTCTGGTTGGATGGTTACACCTTGTTTTTCTATTTCTTTGGAATAGCTATACCTACCCTTCTTCATTTTCTGTATGAATTATAAATAACCCTCCAGAAACCTCAAGAAAAGATCCCAATGTTCATTCTTACATGTGTCTCACCTTAAAATTGTTGCATTTCATCATTTTGTTACCAAGTAGTTTATGACCCTTCCCAAAGTACATTCATGATTCAAAACCAGTGTGATGAAAACCTTTCACCATTGTATTCAAAACCAGTGTGATGAAAACCCCTCACCATTGTATTCAAAACCAGTGTGATGAAAACCCTTCACCATATTGTACTAGTAATATATGCATTCAGGGAGTTCTTCCATAATTGAAAACCTCCTGAAGTTATTCCAATAGATTTAAATTCAATTGAGAGTTACTTACTGTTTGGACGAACGGAGGCAAGATGGTGCACTTCCAGGTTCTTCTTCACCAACTTTTCCCGCGGGCGCGAAAATGCAGCCGGCACCGGGAAAGGTGCAGACCAACTGAGCATGCGCCAGGTGACGTCAATCCGAAGAGACCAAGATTTACCTGGTCGCACCTGTGGAACGCCCCCTGACACGCCCGTGCCCCGCCTATTGCCCGCCCACTCCTAGAAAAGCCGCTCCGGAGGGACGCCACGCACGGCCTTCCTCAGTCCTCCACTCCTGTCGGGATGTCAGGACTGCAGGAACTCCCTCCGAGAGCCCCACGGGGGGCTCTGTCGGCCTTCTTTGCCGGAGGCCGGCAGACCTCTTCCCCACACCTTAGGTGACCAAAATAAACTTGCAGTTTTGCTCCTACACTTGCCTACTCGCTGGTTCTTTTGTGCCCGCTCTGGTGGTCTTAGAAAAACAAATCACTTACTATATAAAACCTTTTAAACCTTTATATCAGGAACTGCAAATATTTTTATTTCCATATAAACAATTTTAATATGAAGGGATATAAATGTTTGTCTAGAAACCAAACCCAAAATATAAAATGTTGAAAGAATGACACATAATTAAGGGATGGAGCAAATGGTAAAAAATAATTGAGTAACAATGAAAAAAGAAACTTAGCAAATATTGGAGCAATAGATGATTCAAGGGTTGAATAATATTATCACTAACATTTATGTAATACTGTATATCAACCACTGCTCTGAGCACTTTATAAATAGTCATGCATCACTTAATCATGAGGGTGTGTTCTGACAAATGGGTCATTAGGCGATTTGTCATTGTGGGGTCAACACAGAGTGTCCTTACACAAACCTGGGCGGTGCAGCCTACACACACCAAGGCTGCAGGCGTGGCCCATGGCTCAGGGCTGCAGACATGCATGGCCTGAACTGAGTATTGCAGGCAATTGTAACACGATGGTAAGTATTATGCACCTAAACATACTTAAACATGGAAAAGGTGCAGTAAAAACCGTAGATAGGATAAAAAAACGGTGCACTGCGTCGGGCACGGACCATGAACGCCGCCTGTCGGACTGGGGCCCCAGCTGCCTTGGGTGAGTCGTGAGTGAGGGTGTGGACACAGCTGTAGACTTTATAAACACTGCAGTTAGGCTACACTCAGCTCATTACATAAACTTTAGCTTACTGTAACATTTTTACTTTATAAACTTTTAAATTTAAAAACAGTTTTTGGATCTTGTAATAACACAGCTTAAAAGATAAACACATTGCACAGCTGTTCAAAAATATTTTCTTCTTTATATCCTTATTCTATGGGCTTTTTTCTAGTTAAATTTTAAAGTTTTCAAACTTTTTGTTAAAAACTAAGACACAAACACACATATTAGCCTTGGCCTACACAGCGCCAGGATCATCAGTGTCATGGCCTCTGCCCCCACATCTCGTCCCGCTGGGAGGTCTCCTGGGGCAATAACACGCATGGAGCTGTCCTCTCCTGTCATAACAAAGCCTTCTGCTGGACATTTCCTGATGGACCTGCCTGAGGCTGTTTTCTGGTTACTACATAAGACATACATAAATAGAAATACATAATATAGACATACATAAGTAGAAAGAACACTCTAAAATAACAATAAAAAGTATAGTAAATATATAAAGCAGAACAATGCTTTTTATTATGATTATCGAGCATCATGTACTGGACACAGCTGTGTGCTGGATTTTCACAGACCGGCAGTGCAGTCTGCTTGTGTATATCAGTGTCACCACACACACGTGAGTCACGTGTTGTGCTACATGCAGTGGTCCCAGCGTCACCGGGGATGGAGATTTTCCAGCTCCACTGTGATCCGATGGGCCCAGCGGGGGAAGTGTGATCTGCTGTTGACTGTTCCGCTGTCACACGGAACAGTGTGACTCCCTTCCATGCGCGTCACCCACACAAGGAGTCTGTGGAGCTGGCACTGTTTTCATGCCCATTTCCCAGATGAGGGAAATGACAGAGCTCAAATCTGAATCCTGGCAATCTGACTTCAGCTGCCTACCCCGAGCCTTGAATCCTTCCTAAGCAAGGTGAGGACTCAAATAAAGCAGAAGAGAGAAAAGAAAAGAAAGAGACAAAGGAAAAGATGCATCCATACAGTGACGTTTTTCAAACGGTGTGGTCATGACCCACTGTACATGGACAGCCCAGCCACACTCATGCAGGAACATCAACCGGGACTCACCCTTTCAATTTGCCACAAAGCCTGACACTTTCTACTCTATTTTCTTTCATTAAACACAGACACACACACACACACACACACACACACGACTGGTTTAGAGCCGCTAAGCTGATCTTGTGACCCACAAATGAATTGTGACCCACATTTTGAATACTGCCACTTGGCTGGAAACCCTTAACTCTCTTTCATCACGAAGGTAACAGAACGAGGGTGCAGTTTCAGTTTAAAAGAGAGAGAGTGACATCTATACAAACCACTTATTCCGAAGATGATAGATAAAAATTTCAGGATAAATTACTCTAGCTTTAAAGTCAATATGAAACAATGATAGGGATTAAAGTTTCAATGGCAGTCTGAAAGATTTCTGACATGTTAACAAAA
Organism: Rhinopithecus roxellana; assembly: GCF_007565055.1. Classification (NCBI taxonomy): domain Eukaryota; kingdom Metazoa; phylum Chordata; class Mammalia; order Primates; family Cercopithecidae; genus Rhinopithecus; species Rhinopithecus roxellana. The sequence continues at coordinate 38,641,208 of NC_044569.1, read as the reverse complement.
TATCGCTGAAAATTTTGATATGGGAAACAAATAAACTACAACAAAAAACCCACAACTTAGAATTCGTAATTAGTTCTCACATTATTGCCAATTAAACTGTGAGCAACTTAATTTTTTTGATGTATCTGTATCACACTTAATAATATTTCTAGGCAATGGAGATAAAATATTTCACAGAGGAGTTTTTGCAAGAGGCAAAATAATCTCACATGATCTGCTTAGGAGGAAAATTATATTTAAGGATAGTTAGCATATTCCTCACATTCAGCTACATAATGTTACATAATGGAAGGATATAAATGCAAAGTAAAATACAATCTCAGCGGATGAATGGGGATAACAATTCCCCTAGGGCCACAAATTAAGTACACGGAGGCAAATAATATTTAAGCCAGTTGACAGTGGCATCCGATGAAATGGTTAATGATAGTAATAAAAATAAAGGTCACTTTCACAGCTCAGAGTGTATAAAGGTTCACCGTTATAAGCAAGCCTTTTGGATTCAAAGAATTTTAAATGTGGCTGTAGGTCCGTGACAATCAATGATGAATCCAAATTCAAATTTGACACTAAGGCTTAGGCCCAAGAATCAAACTCAAGATTCTAGTAACCACTGGGTTACAAACTCCTTGAACCAAGAATGATTTCAGAGAGATAGTGCATTTGCTTCAAATTTTAATTTTGGGTTTATATGGAAATGTTCCAGGATACCACAGGGCATATGAAAATTAAATGTAAATGCCTAGAATCCAGTCCTTGTTGATAGCAGAATTCCAGCGATGGTTGCAAAGTATTTAGATCTTGGCTCCACAAAGCAAGTGCTCTGAACAGACTATCAATTGCCATAAGAATAATGCACTATGATCACAATGGAAACCAGATACAGTGTACGTTTAACAAATGGAAACACACCATCTACTTGGGCTGTTTATTCATTCCAGGACCAAAACAGCTACTGAAATTTCTGTTTCTAATTTAGAAAGTCTTAAATGGGGAGAGAAAGGTTTGGACAAGCCTGGCTAACAGTTTTCAAAAACTCATTAGTCCTGTAAAATTTCAATTCATCCTCTCAAATTTGCAAGGCTTCCAGCGCATTTACCAATAATACCCTTTCTTTTCAAGTTATCCTCACCTCCATCTGCAGTTCCCCATATCATTAAACTGAACACGGGGATGTGACCGCAGAACAACCGTTCAGCATTCCCTGTCAATAATTACTATTAGAAGAAAAGAAAGAGGAGAGGTGGAAAAGATTAAAGTTCCCTAGTGGACTGGCTTCCCTCTTCAGCCAGATTTCTATGAAATTCAGAGAATATTTCCGTATTTACAACACAAATATCAGTTTATCAACAAATATTTATTGGACACTTGTTACGTGCAAGGCTTTGGGACTGACTCCACAAAGGTGAGAATGTATGTATGTTTCCCTTGTGATACACAGTTCACATAATCATGCATAGCATAATTCAACTAACATGCAAGCCTGCGTCCGAAGCATCTCTTGGGTGTTAACACGACCCTGGCCCTTAGTGGTTGGCAGGGTGAGTCTCCCGCAGTGGGCCACGCCGCTCCTCTGATGAGGAAGCTGGAATACGTGGACAGCACGCACACAGACATAGGCCAGGGAGTGGTGGGAACATCATCCAGAAGTGGTACCGTTCGCGACCACCTCGCATGCTGCTTTCTGGAGCGAAAGGTGGCCCAGCAGCCCCTTCACCTCGCGGACAGGTCTGGCTTTGTCCGGCTGGTCCTGGCTCCAGTCCTGGGCCTGCCTGTGGTTATCTGCATCAGAGCTCAGAGTGTGATGGCTTCACTCTATCCTCATTAATAAAGTTAACTCCCCCAAAGGCTCCAGCATCCCCTGCCCCCCTGGTGAGGCTGAGCCTTAGCCCTAACTTTGGGGTTGGGGTCCTGGAGTCTGTGGGTTGCTGTGCCCTGGCCCCGTGCCTCAGGCTGCCCCGCTCAGCTGGCTCTGCTGGAAGTCGCCTGGAGCCAGCCATGGACGGTGCAGAGCCCACTGCCCGCTCCCCTCCCACACGTTGACCAGGTTGCTGAAGCAGTATCTCTGGAGTGCAGATCTGGTCTCCTCATTGCTCTGCTTACACATGGCTGATGACTCCCTTTAGGAGGGATGGGTGCCTGAAAAGAGCTGGGGGAAGCATTCTGGGCAGAGAGAGCCCCTCAGGAATGGATGGCATCAGGCTGGTGACCCTTCCTGAAGCCCAGCAAGGCGGCCCCCTGGGTTCCATTTCACAAACTCTGCGTTTGAGATTCAGAGAGCACAGGCAACGGCCTGTGGTTAAAAGCTGTGCAAGTAAAAGCTAGAATCCAAACAGAGGACTCTCTGATCACAGAGCCCAGGCTGTCTAGGATTAGCATGATGCCCACTAACCCACTTAGGCAGGAAGTAGCTTCGGGCAGCGTGGAGATGGCTGAACAGGTCCTGTTGGCCAGGCATTTGTGAGGCTGGCGGCACAGTGGCTCAGGGCAGGAGGCCAGAGGGCCCCGGGATGAGCCACTGCATGGCTGACGACTCTTCTCCATTGAATAGAATCGGGTGTTCTATTCAACGCCTTGTGTGTATCCTATGGGAACATAAATAAATAGGTTCTCACCTTAGTGGAGCCAGCCCCAAAGCCTTGCACATAACAAGCGTCCAATAAAATTTGTTGATGAACTGGTATGAGTGTTATAAATGCAGAAATATTTTCAAACTTTACAGAAGTTTGGTTTCTGGGAAGCCAATTTGTCAGAAATTTTAATCTCTTCTAACTCTCCTCTTTTTCTTTTGATAGTGAGCCTTCCTGACTCACTTCTCAGTTGGGAGTTACCCCAGGACACAGTGTGGGTCCAAGAAACCTAAGCAGAAGTCAGCTGAATGGGGTTTCCAGAAAAGCTTTCACTCTTCTGATCAAGGGATGGGGTTGGCTTCCAGGCCTGGTGCCCTCGGTTCTTCTTTCCTCTTTCTGAGGGAGCGTGAATGCAATGGCTGGGTCTGCAGCAGCCATCCTGTGGTCACATGGGGAGCAGTGTGAGAACAACCCACACACTAATGCCTGTGGGGGTGTCCATGAGGTGCTGAGTCATCCCCAGCAACCCCCTAGCTCTGGACTTCGAGTTATGTGAGAAAAACAAACTCCAACTGAAGCTATGATATGGGGTTTCCCATTATCTGTAGTCAAATGCAAACTTAACTGATAGAACAAGGACCTTGGAAAAAAAGGACATAAAGACACTGGGTGCCTTGGGCAGCACTGGAGACAAACGTCTACTTCATCACAGCACACGGCCAGCTCGCTCTTGAAGCACTGTTCAAAGCTTCCTCAAAGTGGTCCCAAGACCAGAAGCAGCTGCCCCAGCGCCTGGGATCCTGTCAGACTCACCTGGAGAACTGGAATCTGCATCTAACCGCATGGTCAGCGCCCTGTGCTGATGTAACAGCACCAAGTCCCGTGCAGACCAGCGGTTTTAAACCCTGGCCCACGCTGATCAACACGTGGGCTCTGCCCTTGGACATTCTGATCCCATGAGCCTGCAGAGAGGCCGGCGGAGTTTCCTGCGGGAACCCTTCCCTCTAAGCTGTCAGGTGTACAACCTAACTGTTAATTCTGGACGCAACTCCGCGGTCCCATTCGGTCATCACAGCTGACTCCCCTAGCGCTTAGGAGGCTGACCCTTCAGACTCGACCCCCACGTGGAGCTGTTGGGGTGACCGCGCCACGGGAGAGTTTTGCTGTGATTCTGGGTCCCCCAAAAGGAAGGGCTCAGCAGTGGCCTGGGTGCCCCGTGCCTGCCTGCGGGGACAGCCTCCCGAGCCTGTGGAAGTGGAACAGAAGAGGGACGTTATTTAAATACAACGTGAGTGGCAAGCTGGCGCCGAGTGGGGCGGAACGGAAGAGATGTTGAGCCTCACGTGCTAAAATGACATCCCAGGGAGGCTGGCGGCTCCGGTGCAGCCCCGAAGGGCGGGCCGGGTCAGCTGCGGCCGAGGCAGGAACAGGGCGGCCGGCTCCCGGAGGGAGAGATCGCACCCCGCGTGGGGCGTCACAGCCACTGCTCCGGCCTCACGTGGACGCCCACGTTTTATTCCAAGATCCGAGTGCGACCCGGCAATGGGCGCGCCCGGGACCCGCAGCCCCGCAGCCTGGTGAGAAGCCGCGGCCGCCCCGCGGGGCTCCATCGGGGGGTGACTGTGGCCGGAATTCTGGCGACCTGGAGACAGCCTTGCCTTTGCGGCTGGGGAGGAGCCACCGTGCCGTCCAGGGACATGCCTGGGGGTGGCAGAGGCCTTCCCTGCGCAGGGCTCGCCCTGGGCCCCGAGGATGGGCCCCGCTCCCAGGGCAGGGTCTTCCCTCGCGGGCCGGGCTTCTCCCTCCCAGGGCAGCGCCTCGGTCTGCAGCCAGCGAGTGAGGACTCACCCCGGGCGCGCCTGCAGGAACCATCCTGGCACCGACAGCCGAGGACACAGGCTTTCCTGCCACGATGGCCGAGCACCTGGGAGGGGAGGACCTGCCCTCCTCCGTGTCCGGGTGCTCGACGCCTCTGGAGCCCACACGCCCTCCACCCCCACAAGAGCCTGGGGGTCGGGGTCACTGAGGGCTGCACGTGGGCCGCAGGGGCATATGCTTTTAGGGCTGGCCCAGGGCCCAGAGCTCTGCCTCAGAGCCCTGGTCCCCAGAAAGCCCGGGGAGGGGACTCAGGAATGTCCGCTGACTTCCCTCTCCTCCGCGGGCCTCCGTGGACAGGTGCAGAGACACACGCATGAGCACCCTTAAAGCAGCGAGGCCGCTGTGAGACTGCGGGACTCATCTACGAAGTGCCTGTCAAAAGCGGACCGACACTTGCTAGCTGGCCGCTGGATCGGAACTCGGCCTCGAAGCCAGGCCCGGCGCAGGCCACAGCACAGCCAGAGAAACGGCTGCCCACGCGGCAGGCTCCTTCCTCTCACCTGTGGCTTCAGGAATCTCTTTGCGGGAATCCTGGCGTTTTGTGTTACCAGAAGATTTATTTTGCCACATCGTAAATTGTGGAAATTATTTTAAGCATTTAGAGAGGCTGGAATGTTTTCTGTTTGGTTTCATGTTTCTAAACGAAGTTAAGTCTGACTTAAAAATCAAAGGACTCACACCTGTGATCCTAGCACCAAATTTGCGAGGCTGAGTCAGGAGGATCACTTGAGGCCAGGAGTTTGAGACCAGCCTGAGCAACATTGTGAGACCCCATCTCGAAAATAAAAACAAAAATAAAAATAAATCAAAGGGCCTGAAAGGTACCATCAATAATTCTTAGAAAAAGCCAGGGGCCGGCTGCAGTGGCTCACGCCTGTAATCCCAGCACTTTGGGAGGCCGAGGCAGGTGGATCACCTGAGGTCGGGAGTTTGAGACCAGCCTGACCAACATGGAGAAACCCAGCCTCTACTTAAAAAAAAAAAAAAAAAAAAAAAATTAGCAGGGTGTGGTGGCGCATGCCTGTAATCCCAGCTACTTGGGAGGCTGAGGCAGGAGAATCACTTGAACTTGGGGGGCAGAGGTTGCGGTAAGCTAAGATTGTGCCATTGCACTCCAGCCTGGGCAACAAGAGTGAAACTCCATCTCAAAAAAGAAAGAAAAAAGAAAAAGCCTTGGAGGAAGTTGTTCCACTGGGTAAGGAGGCCTGTGGGTGGCGCCTCATCCTGAAAGGCCAAGTAACTGGTTATATTCGCGTTGGTGAATTCAGTACTCCAGAAGTACCTCTGCAACACGTAGCCTTCTGCAGACGGAATTCCAACACATCAAGAGAAACGCTCCATCTAATTACAAAAGCATGGGAAATACGAGTAATAGCCAACATACAATTCTTTAAACGCTTGTGAAATAGCGATTTTTTTTTTTTTTTTTTTTCTGAGATGGAGTCTTACCCTGTGACCCAGGCTGGAGTGCAGTGGTGTGATCTCAGCTCACTGCAACCTCTGCTTCTGAGTTCAGGCAATTCTCCTGCCTCAGCCTCCTGAGTAGCCGGGATTACAGGCACCTGCCACCACGCCCGGCTAATTTTTGTATTGACTATTTTCTAATATAATAATAATAATTAAGCCAGCCTTGCAAACATATGTCAAATGTTTCATCTGTGTCTATGAAGTTTAGAAAAGCTAGGATTTTCTGATGTCAGGGAGTATGCATTAATACAATTATTAAGCTCAGCATTATTTTCTACTTAAAAAGTTTAACTTGTGGCAGGGCGCGGTGGCTCAAGCCTGTAATTCCAGCACTTTGGGAGGCCGAGACAGGTGGATCACCAGGTCAGGAGATCAAAATCATCCTGGCTAACACGGTGAAACCCCGTCTCTACTAAAAAATACGAAAAACTAGCCGGGCGAGGTGGCGGGCGCCTGTAGTCCCAGCTACTCGGGAGGCTGAGGCAGGAGAATGGCGTAAACCCGGGAGGCGGAGCTTGCAGTGAGCCGAGATGGCACCACTGCACTCCAGCGTGGGCAACACAGTGAGACTCCGTTTCAAAAAAAAAAAAAAAAGTTTAAGTTGTTATTCTGGACAAGCAGACATTTGCTGAGCTGAGCTAAGTGCACCTCTTCTTAGACAGTTGATTGTTACTTTAAATAGTCACTCTTTCTTGTCTGCACATCTTATAATAAAGTAGAAATTTCTACTAAATATTATAATGAAGATTAACATAATTAAAAGTAGTTCTGAACAATTTTGCAAGATGAAGATTGGGAGTTAAGAAGCTTTTTTGAAGTGAGTTTTTATCAAAAGGCAGGCAATGCCCCATTATTTCTGCAAGACCTGATGCACATGTTCTCTTTGTGGTTCCTTCAAAGATGAGCTATCTGGGTGTGGCGATGCTTTTATCCCTCGTGGTTACAAATATTATTTCCACGCGTATTACTTTTACGTGGCCTATAATTATTCATTTAACACTCCCAGAGCCAACTGAGTTAGATTCCATCAGCCACACACTGTGGGCAAACTGAGCTTCGACTTGGCCAATCCTGTACTAATCCAGGCCAGTGGTAGGAAAAGGTTATTGGGTTCAGAGCTTGGTCTCAGGGACCATCCTTGAAAATACCCACGGTATTGTTGTAATTTAAAACTTGGTCTACAGCTACCCTTCAGCAGATGGTGATGGAGGTGGTAGTGTCAAGGTTAAAACATAAATTGAAAGAACAGAGTAACCAAGTCATGAGGTAACTTCTCAGTGAGAGACGGCAACGCACACGTGAATAAATACACAGGGTCTTTAGGCAAGGAATTAGCTCCGAATGAATGAGGTGGGGGATTCATTAACTTCAACAACAGGTTAGATTTTATTTTCAGATCCTATAACATGTTCTGAGATGAGAATATATATGTTTAGAGTTTTGCTTGGGAAAAACTAATTACTTACAAATATTTATCAATGAAAGTTCATTTACCCAAATTACGTACAGCCCCTAATTAAAATCTGAGGTTTATGCACTCTATTTCTCAATAATAAAGAAAGATCTAGTAGTTTCTTGGGTGAAATAATAGGCTGATTATTCAACTTACTACTCAGCATGTGTCTATAATGTCCAATAATAACCGCATTATCTTTGAGACAATATGCTTTAACAGTACCCACCTCTTGAATTACCAGTAGGATTTTTAAGAATCCCAAATACAAAGTGTCTGGGTTGCAAAGTTTTTCTTGATGGTTCCAAACCTAACATTTCAAGTAGGTTGAAGCAGTGCAGTTCTGCAGACCTGCCAGCTGTATTTCATGGTGGAATGTGATGCTCTTACTAAAAATCACAAAGAAAAACAAACAAGGGTGAGAGGCTTATGTGCAAAATCTTCCTTAAATGATCTGTGTGGGGAAGTCTTTCTGCACTTTTTAATTGTGTATGCATAAGACTGTCACCATTTGACATGGAAAATGTTTTTCCAGGCCTGCTTGTTTTCCAGGCTGCTTTTCCAGCAGCAGCGTGAGGGTGGGCGGGCACATTTCTTCTGGGTAAATTAAGGTCACAATGGGAGCTGTTCTTAAACCGTCCTTGATACGGCAAAGAGAAAAAAAATCAAACAGAAACATTTTGCATTATACATATAATTAAAAGATCTTGTGAGTTATAAAAATGATTTTGTCATTTAGATATTTTTATCCCTATTTGTAAAAAGGTATTGGTATTAAAAATCAGATGTCCTTTAAGTTAAGCTAGAAAGAATGAAATGGAAATTAGTCACACCTAAAATAACCGCGAGGAATGAAGGAAATAATTTACAGTTTTCTGTAAAAATTCTAGTTTATAGATCATTCTGTAATTTAAAATATGTGCATCATACCAACATAGAAAGTATGGGGGAAGGGTTACCCATTTCCCATGTTCACAAATAATCACATTTGGAACAACTGTAATCAAACATTTATTTCCACGTCTGAATCATATACAATGAGCGATTCATACCAACATGAACAAGTCCTTGCATCTTTCGCTGCAGGGCGTGGCCTATGCACCATTTGTTTTTCATTTACTGATGTAAAGAACTTTGGACAGAACAGAACACAAACGTAATCTGACACCGTGACATCTCTTCTTCCTCTTGTCTCGCTGGCTTTCCGATTTTCCCACAGGGTTATCCAAGCTCCCCGAAAGACAAGTATTCGCTAGGAATGGTCTGTCCAAATGACAATCTATGATACTTCCAACGAAAACAGGCCAAAGATGCAGACCGTGGTAGAAATCAGGACAGTAACACCAATGTTCATAGTTTAGGCTCTCTGATATTCTACTAAGGAATAACAAGAAAAAAAAAAAAACACATTGTTTTCAATTGCATACTCTTTTGAATATATAATGCTGTAATGAGGGGCTGTGTGTGTACTTGTGTGCAGGACTCATGGAAAAATCAAATATGTTTCTAACGTCCCTTATCTAACAGAATATGCAGTAAGCATCAGTTCACAGCCTGATTTTATTTTACCAAGTACAGTTGCATTTGTAACATCAATAAGTTCAATGGCTTTTTCATTTAAAAAAAGATACGAACACATTTTTCATGATCCAACAATGATTCCATGTAGTAGTTTCTTTAGCAAATTTACTTGTAATTGATTTTTCATATCGATGGGAGAATATTTTTAGGTAATAACTCCTATTTTCTCTATATATAATAAATACCATCAATTTTTTTCATGATTATTTTTGGGTAAAGAGAAGGATGTACATTAGTGGTAGTTCTTAAAAAAAAAAAACCATGGAAGTTTAGAACTGAAAAAGATTTGCATATCGTCAAATTCTACCCTCTTCCTACAGACAGGAAAGCAGCTTTTACATGGCACAGAGTGAGAACCCTCTCCACGCTGGGCCCCCTCCCCGGGCCCCAGCGTGGATTGTACCAGCCAGGACAATGCAGAGAGGACAAGGTCACGCCCCAAGCCTCGCTTGGTACAGAAATGCTGAAAGGAGAATGGCCAAAAAAAAAAAAAAAAAAAAAAAAAAAAAAAAAAAAAAAAAAAAAAAAAAAAAGAAGCCTCTATTGTGATTTCATTTTAAAGTTTTCACTTCGTAAAGAATACTGAGAATTAATGCCCAATATTTCCTTCTTAAATGAAAAAGGGGAATGTCATTTCCTTCCCATGTCATATAGAATATTTAGTAGATCAAGTTTTAACATAGCTAAAAAGCAGCACACAGGTCTGCCGGTATAAACGTTTCATGTCCTCTTTTTTTTCAATGAAGCACTGGGTCATAAGAAACTTTTCAAAGGAATAAACAAGTACTGGCTCCCTGTCTCAGTAATTAGCAAATGAGCACAAGGTTGTAACACAAAGGCCTGAACACGGGGCCCTCAGGTTGGCAGTGAGCTGGTGGGTGACAAGCTGGGCGAGAATGAAACACGTGCAGCACCGTCTCTGGCTTCATGCGTGCACCAGAAGAGGGACGAGAGGTCTGGGCGTCTGCGGCGTCACAACCAACCACAGTGAATACAGGGATTTGAAACTGGTTGGGCTGGAAACATACATGCACCCTAGTAATAAAGAAATGGCCCTGATAGTAATAAAGAAATGGCCCTGATGTTCACCATGGCTTCGTAAAACACAAGACAGGGACCCGGCAAAGCCTGCCAAACGCAGAGGAAAAGCAGGTAGGGGCTCCCATGCCTCCAAGCTTCCACGGGGCCAAAATTAAACAGCAAGAGCTGGAAGACAATTGCTTTTTAGCCCTTTAGCAGTACTTATTAATTAGCTCAAATGTTAATGTTTCCTGTAATGAACTTAGAAATGTATTTAATTTTTAGGGATTGTTGGCATTTATGATTCTTTGATACAGTCTACATCACCAGAGTTGGCATCAGAAAGCAGCAAACACCCAGGCTTGCCAAGCCGAACATCTCTGACCTTACCTCTGGAAATATTTTTAAAATACAAGAAGTAAATCCCTTTTCTCCTGCATTTTAGTTTATGTTAATTACTTTAGATGGCTGTCCATTTTTTGCTAATTCCTTACTTTTAAAAAATTGAATTTACTATCTCATTTAGTCAGTTTACATTTTATAATTTCTATTCTAGCATTGAAATCAACATGGTTTGATTTCTAAGCCTTACAATATCTGCTGGAAGGTTGGCCTGGATTGGTTAGTTTAGTGGTTAGTACCTTTATCGTTCGTTAAAAGCCACCTGGTACTTCCCAGGTAAAAATTACTGTTGCTTCTAGGTTGTCAGTAGCTATTCATTTTAAAAATAAAAATTTAAAAAAAAAGAAGAAGAAATTGATTACATATCTTGAAATCCAGGAGCTATAAAATCATTCTTATTAAATGTTATCAGTGAGGTAAAGCTTATTTTAAATTAAGGACGTTCTCCATCTGGAATTAAGCTATGTGGAGCCACCCTCCATGAACTCACAAAGCTGCTGCTACCACCACACTGTGGGCACCGCCCCCCACTCCTATCCTGTCCTGTGATTTGATGCACATCTATTCGTTCAGGCATCCTGAAAAGCTGGCATTTCCACTTCATGCTGATGACAGGAAGGCAATTCTGAGCGGTCATTTTTGGGCACTGCGGAGTCTCTGATATGCAGGAATGTTCTACCACATCTTCTTCCCTCATAGATGTAAAAAGAACCCACAACTAGGAGGCTGAATTTTTATTTTGGAAAAAAGCAAAAAGTAAAAATTTCAAGACCAATCAAGATGCACTGAGACGCTGCTTAAATCTAAGCTGCCAACCTGTGTTGACGTTCCTGGTGGAAATACCACGGACACACACCCACCGCAAATGACCTCAAATTCCACTTTCTCCATTAGGAAAATCAAGGAACGCAACTCAGAAATAACATTACATCCTGCATTTTATTCAATTCCATATGACAAAAATAGTAACCTAGACTAAGACATCCATTTCAATCAGTAGATGTGTCAAGCCACAAGATTTAATAATAAAAAATATTGGGTCCAGGTAATAATCCCCAGCTGCTCAGAGAGGCCCCAGCCCCGCATGGCATGGCATTACAGTATAAAAATAGTGTCTCTCTTCACCATGCAGAGGGATGGCCTAGCCCTGCACACAGGAGGGTCAGTCTCACTGTACCTTCATGAGCCATCTTATTTACAACACTTTACATTTCTCTTTAGTTATATACACATCCATTTGGGAGAAGAGAGAACACTATATGGTACCAAATACTAACCAAAAAACAAACAAAAAAACCACACGCACACACCAAAAGGGACACCGATAAATAATGAAAACATTCAACTGCTGAAACACAGCAACCTCAAGCCACCTCAGTTTTCTCTGCCTAATGCTTGAGACACCCCAAGCCCTCATCCCGTGAGAAGAGGTGGCACGGTGGGGCCAAGTTACATCTCATCAACGTGGAAAACAGAGCTGTAGAGTTCAGTGTTCATTTCCAATAGAAATAAACAGCTAATGAGTCTTTGATACTCTTTTTGTTCAGTGACACACTGGCACAAACAGCCCATCCTCTTACAATGATTGTTGTTGCTGCTGTGGTTGTTAGGAGAAGATCGTTTTATTTTTCTGTCTCAACCGAGAAGACTTCACTGTCCAGGCATGCAACTCCTCGCACTGCTACCCAGCTGACAGAGCATCTCTTGAACAATTTTGTTGTTGGAAGTTCATAGTGTCAGATGCCAGCACGCTTGCAACGCACGAAAATGAGGTAGTTCACACGACGCCGTGTTTGCGCTGCCTCGGCCGCCCCTGCCTCCTGGGCCCTCCCGGCTGGATGCAGCTCAGCCATCAGCGCCAGACTGTGTTCCGAAAAATCAGAGGACACTGTGTTTTGCTTTCATCTGAGAAGATAATAAATAAATCAGGAACTCGGAAAATTTCAAAGTCATGACCGATTGTACTGCCTGATACTTGCCATTTCTCTTGGGTTTACTGTCCACGTGACCAGTGCCACCAGGTAGCCACAGTCTTGTCTGTGGGTGAGAGAGACAGAGACAGACCCGCTTACAGGAAAATCAGACCTGCAAAAGGTTCTCCTAGTTCCTTCCTGGCTTGTACTGACGTCACAGTCCTAGGATGAATTCACCAAGGTTTCATTAGGGGGTGGTCACAGTTTTTAAATGGGCTTTGTGTTTGTAGAAAAGTTAAATAAATCATTTTAACTTAAGAAACAGCAGGCCCTATTTTCTGAGGAGCTGACAAATCTTGGTGGCTTTTCTTTTTAAGTGGCATAGATTTCTAATATTGTTTGACCATAAGACAAAAACAAGAAACTGTAACAGTTTTCCCATTTTCCTTAAATTGAAGTACTATTTATAAAATACTTTACATCTTTTTAAATTCTCAAATTATAGACAAACCTCCCTAATACAAAATACTAAAAGTGCAATAGTATAAATTAAGAGTTTGCAACCACATTATACAAACATTACCTTTTTATTGTACAGCTTTGATAATGTGAAGTATTTTCTCACAACTGTTTATAATGTTGTGAGTCATTTACGGTGATGTTTGTCTGTAACTCGTTCCCCAGTCATTGGGCTACAGACCACACTAGAAAACAACTGTCCACATAGCAGCTACAAACATTTAAATTAAAAAAAACAAAACAAACAAACAAACAAAAAACAAAAAAAGGCTTATTACTGACAGGTACTCGCACATGAAAAGCATGCTATCTTTCCCAACAGAACTTCACAATTTTGCCTGCATTGAAGTAATCCACTTATTTATAATAAAACAAATCTTGCTTAAAAAAAAATCACATAGCCAGATGTATTCTGCAGTACAAAAGCTTCATTTAAGGTCGGGGCTATTATATTGTCTGTTACCCGCATAATCTTAACATTATAAATACTACAGACGAAGATAGTGTCATGATACACAGCATTGGGAGTACTAAACCACGTCTTTAACATGAAGAGTTCTAAAAAACATCGTTCAAGTGTCTAACTAATTCAAACGAAACCATCAAATGAGTTTCACTGGAATACCGCGGGGGGACCCCTTTCTCCCTCGTAGAGATTATTGGGTTTCAGGAGAAAGGAAGTGGACATGGTCTGAGCTCTTTCTGTTCCTAAGGCGGTTTTCCAAGCACTTTTTTTTGACGGAAACTTATGTAAAAGGTTGCAGAGTTCTCAAGAACAGTCAGGCTTGCTGTTGAAGGGAGCGCCATGCAGCACTTACAAGACCACCTCTCAGCAGTCGCACAAAGTGTTTTCTGCTATGGGTGAAAGTGTAATGAGAACCGAGGCAAGGAAGGTCGGAGGCCTGACGCTCCAACTTCAAAACGTGGGCCTGGGCAGGGCAGATGAGCGAGTCACTGGCTAGTTGATACCAATCTCCTTGTTATCCTCGATAAACCGTGTGAATGGGCGGCTGGCTGCTGTTTCTGAGCTTGCTTTGTCCAAGCCGACGATGGGTGGGCTACTGCCGGTACGCGCTTTGTCCATCCCACTGGCCATGGTGCCCAGAGGGGGGAGGGCGCTGCCCCCGAGACTCACGGGGAGCTGGGGGATGCCTCCGTTCTGGATGACGGAGATCTCATTGTTCTTCATGGCGAGCCCGTTAGTGATGGCTGCAGCATACTGGTTCCAAAAACTGGGGTCGACGTTCATTGCCCGAGCTGCCAGGTCCTTCTGGAACATTTCAGAGAACTTCAGGGCATCACCCCCTAGGAGAGCCATGGGGTTCTCCACAGACAGGCGGCGGCCGCGTCTCGCGGGGGCGTTATTCCACATGTGTGTCCCCATGTGCACCTGTGCGAGACACGGAGACAGCCCACGAGTAAGCGCCCAGACACGGAGGCAGAGCTGCTCCGCGTTCACTGCGGCAGACAGAGGTCTACCCCGCTCCCAAGCGCGACTTAAGGACAACAAAACACAGGTGGACTTTTCTGGGCACTTCGTATTTCTACATGCAAACATCTTGTTTTATTGAACATAATAAGCAAAACCAACAAATATAAATTAATGAATGCAATCTTTCAGTAGACAAACTTTAATTTTCCTCTAAGGTGTAAAGACCACATGGCCACCCAGAGAACGTTCTGGAGCTCGAAGGGTCCGGGTCTTGCCCCTTCACTTGCCCAAGCCTGGCTCCCTTCATGGCCTCCACCGTCCCCCACTTCGCATCCTCTGCTGCTGGGACTCTCTGACTGTGCCCCTCTCCTCTTGCTTTCTCTCAAACGAGAAAATGTTAATTCTAGAACATCCCAGGGCCACCTGCAGCCAGCAGGCCCTTGGGGCAGTTCTTATCCAGCCCACACACGCCGGGTAGAAACCACAGGCATCGATCTTTGGGCTGTCTGAAGAGGCTGCGGGAACCCAGACAGGCTGGCTTTGCAAACGAGGACTTCACAGAGGACAGAAAGCAGCCATCAGCCAAGATGGTACAAGGCATGGGCCTGAGCCACCCAGTACTCGTCACACACCCTCTCTACCACTGCTGCTGCGATCTCAGCACAGCGCTGGCTCCTCTGCCCCATGCCAGAAGTTTCTCACCCAGCGCCCCTCCTGTGGGCCCTCTTGGCAGCCACAAGGACAGAATGACGGGACCTGTTGAGTGACCTCACCTTGGTATTGCTTGTATTACATGTGAGATTTAAAACCAAGTTTATTTTCCATCAGATTCAAGAGGGGCTTCAGGCCCTGGACCTGCCCCCAAGTTGCAAAGTGAGTGTTCTCACCCCTAACCAATGCCTAACCTGGCTGAAGCCATCAGAGGCCCAGCTGCATGTGTCCCCGGGGAGAGGCCCAGCTGCATGTGTCCCCGGGGAGAGGCCCAGGCTCCTGCTCCTCCTGCAGCCGATTAACAGCATGTAGCCTAAGTGTGTGTGTGCACAGGGACACACACACATGCCAGACACCACACACACGACATGCCCATTTGGACACGCACATTATACACGTATGGATACGCTATATACCCACACATGGGGCACCTACACGTGCACACTCATACACAACCCATACACACATGCATGCACATAGGTATACGCTGCTCACCCACACGCACACCCGACACACATACATCACACCCTACAACACACAGACCACGCACATGCATGCAAACACACCCACACCCACAAGTGTGGCATCTCATCCCCCTGGCCAGGATAGGAGCAGGACCTCGGTCGCTGTGTCCGCGGCAGGTGATGGAGGAAGCCACCGTGGCTCGGCGCAAGGCAGCCGGGGCTGGAGCCTGCCATGCTCTTACCTTGAGGTTGCCCTTGGTGGTGAAGGCCCGACCGCAGATGGTGCAACCGAACGGCTTCTCGCCGGTGTGCGTGCGCTCATGGATCTGCAGGGCACTGGCCGAGGAGAAGGTCTTCCCGCACGACTGGCAGTTGTGCTGCTTGGGCGTCCGGCGCGGCGGGGGGGCCAGCATGGGCGCCAGGCCCGGGCCCATCACTGTCTGAGGCCCGGCGGGGACCTGGACGCCCGCGGGCAGGGGGGCGCCCTCGCCCAGCGCCATGGCCTTACCGTGACCGTTCACTTCCACTTTGATCATGGTGGGTGCGGCGCTGGAGATCAGGCTAGGAGTGCTTTGGCTGGGACCTAGAGCAAAGTTGGGGTCAAATAACTGAGAAGGCAGCTCTTTCAATCTGTGCGTCAGTAAGTGCTGTTTTAAATTACCCATAGTGGAGCACCCTCGCCTGCAGAGCGCGCAGACGAACGGCCGCTCCTTAGTATGGCTGCGGTAGTGGATTTCCAACGCGCTCTTGCAAGCAAAAGGCTTGCCACAGACACCACACACAGTGCTGGGACACTTACCCCGCTCCCTGTTCAGGAACAGCAAGCTGAAGGGCGCCTCCTCCTTGATGCCCGCGCGGCCCGGGGCGCCTCCACTGCCTGGGGCGGGGGCCGGGCTGTCGGGCCTCTCGGTCTTGAGCGGGATCTCCTGGGGCTCCTCCGGGGCGCCCAGGCCCGGGGACTTGGAGCGGAAGCTCTCGCCGTTGCTGGGGGCAGGCGACAGGGCCTGGGAGGACGAGGACTCGGACAGGGCGGGGCTGCCAGCGCTGCGGCTCTCCAGGTCGCCCACGGCCGACGAGGAGTCGTTGCTCAGGCGGTCACTCTCTCCGGACCCGTTATCCACGGACTTGAGGCTGGTCAGCTGCTGGCAGCTCATGACCGAGTCGATCATCTTCATCTGGTTCTCCAAGGCGGCAATGCTGGAGATGACCGAGGGCGGGGAGGGCGGGCAGGACCCCGCGTAGGACAGGAGCGGCTTGGCCGGGTCGTTGGCCGCGTCCTTCAGTTCGGCGTCGTCTTCCATGGAGTTCTCGTCCAAGTCGTCGTCGTAGCTGCTCAGAATCTCCGCGTTCTTGTCGTCGTAGGCCAGCTCGGAGTCCATGGCATCCTGGAAGCCCTCGGGCAGCGGCGTGTTGGGGATCTGGCCGCCCATGTGCATGCGAATGTGCTGCTGCAGGACCACGGCGTTGGTGAACTTCTTCTGGCAGATGGGGCAGGAGTGCTGAACGCGCAGGGGCGGCTTGGCGCGGTGCACGCCGAAGTGCGTCTTGAGGTTGCCCTTGGTCGTGAAGGCGCGGCCGCAGATCTTGCACTTGAACGGCCGCTCCCCCGTGTGCGTCCGGTAGTGCATCTTCAGCGCACTCTGGCAGCTCAGTACCCGGTGGCAGATGACGCACTGGTTCGGGTCCGTCATCTTCTTGTCGATGTTCTCCACCAGCTGCTGCAGCTTCGAGGTTTCTGACGTTTGCATCGAGTCCAGCAGCCCGCCGAACGGAAACTGGGCCTTGAACTGCTCGGAGACGGCGGGGGGGCTGCCGAGGCTCGTGGGAGCGCCATCCACCGATGTGGGCGTGGCGCTGGCCTGCGCGCCCACGGGAGCGTCCCCGGCCCTGGTGCAAGGCAAGCTGACGGGCTCGGCTTTAGTCAGGGGCGGCCCGCCGAGGAGTGGCTGTGGGGACTCGGCGGTGGCTGACACGCCGGACTCGGGGTGGTTGAGGCCTGGGGACAAGGAGGCGCACTCGCTGGAAGCGGGCGAGGGCCTCTGCGGGGAGCGGCTGGCGGGGGTAGCGCTGGGGGAGTCGGCGTAGCCGTGCGTGCCAGGGACAGTGGGCGGCAGTTGCAGCCCCACGGACGTGGGCACGGTGGGCAATACGGGCTTGCTGTCCAGCCAGGTGGTCACGGGCTTCTCCGGGGGCAACGACATGCCGTAGGGGATGCCCGAGCAAGTGGGTACATTGTCCAGGTACTCGGGGACTGGGTAGGGGTTCATCTGGATGTGGGGGTACTTCTCCTTGTGCCTCTGGAAGTGCACCTTCAGGTTGCCTTTGGTGGAGAAGCGGTTCCCGCAGATGTTGCACTTGAAGGGCCGCTCACCCGTGTGCGAGCGCAGGTGGATCTGGAGCGCGCTGTCACTGCCGAAGACCTTGGCGCAGAAGCGGCATTTGTGCTTGAAAAACGGGTCCTCGGCACTGGCCTTGGGCTCGAACACTGACACATTGGGCGGCTTGCCTTTGCGGTGCTTCATGAGCGCGGACAGCGGGTCCAGGGCGTTGGCCGTGGCCGCGATGCTGACCAGCGGGTTGGGGAAGATGACGCCGCTGGCGG